>NC_088377.1:5985000-6627500 GCF_037993035.2 Macaca fascicularis | reverse complement strand
ATTACTAATGCATGACTTTTGTAACATCATGCATTAGTCATTTATAAAATATAGTTCACTGAGTTATGCAGCTCTTTCAAATGCTGACAGGTTTCAATATATAATACCAAAAAATCATATTTGTTAATATAATCACTGATCTCATCACAAAAGTTCTTTAAATATTGGGAGTCTGTCAAACACACAATGGTGGATACAGTTTTTCCAAAATTTGAATTTTTGCTTGAAAGTTAAAATTTTACCATTGAATCGAATACTGTTGGTTATTTTCCTTCAAGTAACAGGATCACCTTGGTTCATATTTTGAGAAAATATTTGTTATCTGTAGTCCAAATCACCATGGTTTTCTGTCCCTTGTTCTGCTAAGTAAAAGTAACAGTAACAGGAAAAGTAACGTTTTTTAAGTTCTATTAAGAAAAGGATTATTTCAGCTTGCAGCTCAACCACTCAAATGTGTTTCCTCAAAATAACCACACTTTACGGGAATACATTTCCTGTTTCCTCACAGAGGCTATTAAAAAGTCATATACTCAAGCGTTGAGATTCAGTAAAACTAATAATTATATGACTGGATAAAGGATATTCTCAATAAAATTGGATTTTTTTCTGTTAGTGTGTAGCAGTGAAGAATATAGTACACTATTTACACAAAACAAGTATAATTGGGTCCCGCAGCCTTGACACCTGCTGAGACACCAGCGATTTTATCCACCATTGCGGATGCCAGAACAACAAAGAAAGTGAATGATATCTCAATATTATCTTGAAAGTAGTTTTGACCTTACAAATCCCTCAAGGGTCTTGGAGACCATCAGGCATGCAGGGACCACTCCTTGAAAACTGTTGCAGTTTGGCATTGTGACTTAAAATGTACCATAGATGGGATAATCATATGTTTACAAAGGATACAAGGAGAGTAGACAGGATGGTATTCTAACAGCCATGTTCCCACCAGGGTCAAGAGAACAGCACGAAGCCCAGCCCAAGCCAGGGTCGTGCCTTCCAAATGGGCCCCATGTCCCCCTCTGGAGGCTGCTGACCTGGAGACCTGCAATGGGCCTGTCTTGCCAGTTCTCCTTCCTCTTTCTCCAGAAGTCTGCCCAGCCTTGCTAGCTATATTTTACACCCAACAGAGCAGAGCAACACTGGAAAATAATCAAATGTTTCCCCCTTTTAAATCCCCCATGTGGTTGACAGGGAACATTTATGATTTCTAAATGGTCAAGTAAAATATATTCTTTTTAAGACAAATGGTATTTGATTCCTAAGAAGAAGTTAAGGGTTTTTTACCTATCTCAGATCACTAGAACAAGTGTCTGCCTAGGGGAAAAGTAAACTTCTAGAGATCTGAAATGTGAAATTATTTCTAAATGGAGAAAAAATGATTTTTTCCAGGGGGAGTAAAATATCTATGTATTTCCAAATGATATTGCTTTTCTTTACCTAAAGTTAGGCAGATTGTGGCCCCTTGTAGATAAACAGGATTTAAAAAAAATGGCACTTAGCTCAAAATTGATATTGTCTTTTTTTGTTTTTTAAAACAATTTATTGAGAGGAAGGTTTAATAACAATTTCTTGAAGGAAAAATTCAATTGATTCTGATATACATTTTAATTTTTTTTTTTTTTTTTTTGAGATGGAGTCTCGCTCTGTCTCCCAGGCTGGAGTGCAGTGGCACAATCTTGGCTCACTGCAAGCTCTGCCTCCCAGGTTCACACCATTCTCCTCCCTCAGCCTCCCGAGTAGCTGGGACTACAGGCGCCTGCCACCATGCCTGGCTAATTTTTTTGTATTATTAGTAGAGACGGGGTTTCACCGTGTTAGCCAGGATGGTCTTCATCTCCTGACCTCGTGATCTGCCTGCCTCGGCCTCCCAAAGTGCTGGGATTACAGGTGTGAGCCACTGCGCCCAGCTTACATTTTAATTTTAGGTTTAGAAAGTCAGGTCCTCACTATACTAACCATTTTTTGACCTTTCAAAACACAAAGTTTGTTTTTTGTTTTTTTTTTGAGACCGAGTCTCGCTCTGTCGCCCAGGCTGGAGTGCAGTGGCACAATCTCGGCTCACTGCAAGCTCCGCCTCCCAGGTTCACGCCATTCTCCTGCCTCAGCCTCCCGAGTAGCTGGGACTACAGGCGCCCACCACCTCGCCTGGCTAGTTTTTTGTATTTTTTTATTAGAGACGGGGTTTCACCGTGTTAGCCAGGATGGTCTCGATCTCCTGACCTTGTGATCCGCCCGTCTCTGCCTCCCAAAGTGCTGGGACACAAAGTTTTAAGGCTTAATTTTAATGAACTATCAAAACTCAGAGTAAGGCAATAGCTATCAATAAATTATTTCTTTGTATTACTTAAGAGAGACAAGTACAGGAAAAAATGAATTAACACAATTGAGAAAATTTGGAAGCCAGATTTTACCCCCCTCCCCGAAAATTCATACTAATTCCCTATCCTGGCTCATTTAACTATTTCCCCATATCCTCCACTAGACACTGAAAGCAGGCACTTCCAACAACATGCCAACCTGGTATCATTTCTATCAAGCACCACACCTGACATCGTGTGTGCTTAATATGCTCAATGATGTGGAATGATCAGAATGGACATAATCATTAAAAGCATCACTATATATTTCCAATGATCCCTTGAAATATTAAAAAGGAAAAGGTATCAATGAACTAGCATACTTTAATAGAGAATGTATATTTAAAAAGAACAATTTTTTAATGTCCAAGTGATTAGTTAATCTTTTTTTTTTTTTTTTTTTTTTTTTTTTTTTTAAGACGAGGTCTCACTCTGTCACCCAGGCTGGAGTGCAGTGATGCAATCTAAGCTCACTGCAACCTCTGCCTCCCGGGCTCAAGTGATCCTCCCACCTCAGCCTCCCGTGTAGCTGGGACTACAGAGTAAATCTATTTTACAAAGAATAAATTAAAGACAATGCCCAGTGGAATTTTCTTTGGAAACCTTAAAATCAGACTTGTAGTTTAACATACTATGCCTTATACAGCCGACTTCTTACATGGGTGGTTAGGCTGACCACTGTCATCAACACACATGCTTATATACATGTATGCAAGTGTGCGTGCGCGCGCGCGCACACACACACACACACACAAATACACATGCCCTTCTCTTTCTAGAGCCATAAACTTCACTGTGAAAGTACCAAAGGCAAAATCACAAAAGAAGCCAGTTGAACCTAAAATGTGACAGACGGCCCTAGACTTGAATGGCTGATGAGGACATTATACCTTTATCATCAATAAAGCTTGAGTATTGAATGTGCCTGTGAACAGTTTTCAAGCATACAGCAGTTAAGTTTTAAGTGTTCAGAACATTTGATGAAGAAAATATCATAGAAAATAATATGAAAATCAGGCATGTCTGTTTCCAAATCATTCATCATCATCATCATCATCGTCATCATTATCATCATCATGGCTACAACTTATTGAACTACTTGTTCAGCATTGTGCCAAGAAACTGACATAGATTATCTACTTTAATTCCCTTTTAACATAAGTGAGAAAGCCCTGAGATGGACTGCTGTGTCCTTTGCTGACTCTCTTATTTCTCTCTTATTTCAGACCTATAGCTTACACTTTTCCTGTCTTCTGTGAACATAAGTTTAGGACACAGCATTTAACAATTGCCCCAATAAAGGTTAACTTCAAAGGGATTTGTCTATGGCACACACAAAATGCTGCTGCGAGGCACTTTATATTTGCAAAATGTTCTGGAAATGTACATGAACAGCAAAGTGAAATGGTTAAGACGCTGTTTCAGATTCTGTGAACCAAGAGGAGGTTGGAGATCTCTTAGATCAAGGATTTTAGAGGAAGTTTGGGACATAGGAGTCCAATTTTGCAAATGATTTCCTAAGATCCAGTCTCTTGACTAGTTATAAACAATTGTTTGCTCACTGGGCCTCTTGAGGACAGAAGATCAAACATTAAGCACAAGGCTAAAGGGTTTCCTTGGAAACCTGGTGCTTCTTTAATATAGCCCAAGTCCCTTAACACGTCACAGATTTCCCAGGCTCCTCCTGTGTGTCTCTGAAAACCTGCTCTTTGAATTGCACTTAAATAAACACAGGGAATAATGCCACTTTTAGATATCCTCTCTGGAAAGTTCTACCATTACCAACACTCCATTTAACACATAGGGCTTGTCATACACCAGGCTCCAGGCCAGGGGTTGGATATAGGATAGTGAGTGGAGGAAGGCGGGGTCCCTCCTTGACTGGCGCTCACTGTGCTGTCATCCTCTAGGAAAGTCTCCTCCGTTTGCACTTCTGGGCATTGTTTGCTTTGAATTCATTTCCATTTTGATTCAACGAATGGATCATCTTTCCTAGAATGACTGATATTCATGAGGTCAGCAGGCACACCCAGCAACAGACCTAGGCAATAGATTCTAGGATCTCAGAGACATATGAAATAATTCAGTGTGGTTACAGCAAGGCTTTTAATTTGGTTCAGTACAAAATATATATTATTCAAGTTGAGCTATTTAGGTTTTTTCGCTGGACAGCTGGCTCCCATATAGCAGAAGCCATGAAGTATGGGAGATCCAAAGGTGAATCGGACATGGCCCATGGCCCCCAGGAACTGAGAATCTAGTGAAGGATATTGTCCAGTAAAAAGATAATTTTCATACTGAGTGATGCTTATATTCTGAGAGCACTGAGCAGAGGTAGACCCTGGGAAAATGGGACAGGGGCCTTTTATGCATTAAACTGGGATCAGAGCAGCCATCTTACCATATTATCCCTCTGAGACCTTGTGTATATAATATCTATGTATGCACTTAGAAGTTGAGCAATTTATCAAGACCTAGCATTATATCCACTGGTGCAATTTTGGGGGTAAGCATTAGTGATATATGCTAAAAGTGGTCCCCAGTAGAAAAGCTACATGGCATTGGTCTGGGCAAATAATTTTTGCATATTTGACCTGAAAAGCACAGGCAATAAAGCGAACATAGTCAAATGGATTACATCAAACTAAAAAGCTTCTGCACAGCAAAGGACATAACCAACAGCATGAAGAGACAACCTACAAAATGAAAGGAAATATTTGCAAATCATATATCTGATAATATCCAAAATACATAAGAGACTCAATGCAATAACAAGAAAGCAAATAACCTAATTAAAAAATGGGGACTGGACTTGAATAAACGTTTTATAAAAGATTATATGTAGCTGGGAACGGTGGCTCATGCCTGTAATCCCAGCACTTTGGGAGGCCAAGACAGGTGGATCACTTGAGGTCAGGAGTTCAAGAACAGCCTGGCCAACACAGTGAAATCCCGCCTCTACTAAAAATACAAAATTTAGCTGGATATGGTGGTGTGCACCTGTAATCGCAGTTACTCAGGAGGCTGAGGCATGAGAATCGCCTGAGGCCGGGAGGCAGCAGTTGCAGTGAGCCAAGATTGCACCACTGTACCCCAGCCTGTGCAACAGAGTGAGACTCTGCTACAACAACAACAACAACAACAACAGATGATATATAAATGGCCAAGGGGTATATTATAAAATGCTCAACACTGCTAATCATCAGGGAAATGCATTTTAAAACCACAATAAGATATCACCTCATACCTGTTATAATGGCTATTATCAATAAGATGAAAGACAATAAGAGTTGGTAAGAATGTACAGAAAAGGGAAACCTTGTGTACTGTTGTTGGGAATATACGCTAGGACAATCATATGGAAAATGGTATGGAAGCTCCTCAAAAAACTAAAAATACAACCACCATATGATCCAGCAGTCCCACTAGGTGGTATATATCCAAAGGAAATGAGATCAATATTTGAAGGGACAGCTGCACTCCCATATTCACTGCAGCATTATTCACAATAGCCGAGATATAGAATCAACCTGTGTTCACCAATGCATTAATGGATAAAGAAAATGTATATAAATGATGAAATACAACTCAGCCTTAAAAAAGCAATGAAATCATGCCATTTAAACCAATCTGGATAAACCTGAAGGACATTATGCTAAGTGAAACAAGCCAGGCACGGAAAGCCTACCACATGATCTCACTCATATGTAAAACGTTTTTGTTTGTTTTTTTGTTTGTTTTTGAGACAGGGTCTCGCTGTGTCACCCAGGCTGGAGTGCAGTGGCACAATCTCAGCTTGCTGCAACCTCCGCCTTCCAGGTTCAAGTGATTCTCCCACCTCAGCCTCCCAGGTAGCTGGGACTACAGGTGTGTGCCACCACACATAGCTGATTTGTCTGGTTTTTTTTTGTTGTTGTTGTTGTTAATTTTTAGTAGAGACAGGGTTTCCCCATGTTGGCCAGGCTGGTCTGGTACTCCTGACCTCAAGTGATCCACTTGCCTCGACCTCCCAGAATTCTGGAATTACAGATGTAAGCCACTGCATCCAGCCTCATATGTAGAATCTAAAAAGTTGAACTCATAAAAGCAGAGTAGAATGATGGTTACCTGGGGCTGAGAGGTAGGTGGATTGGAGAGATAAGGGCTAAAGAATATAAAATTTCAGTTAAACAGGTAGAATAAATTCAAGAAATACATTGTACAACATAGCAACTATAGCTAATAGCAATGTATTGTATACCTGAAAATCATTATAAGTGTAGATTTTAAATGTTCACACCACAAAAAATGATGAGTCTGCAGTAATATACATTTTAATTAGCTTTATCTAATTTAGCTCAATTAGAATAAATTGTATACATTTCCACATTGTATACATATTTCAGAACAGCACGTTGTACACCATAAGTATATACAATTTTTATTTGTCCACTAAAACTAAATTTAAAAAAGAGAAGGTTTCCAATAAGTCAGTCCTCTCCATGTCAACAATCCATTTGTGAGACAACTTTGCCTTAACTCCCAGATTCAAGAGTGGGGACTCTTCCCCCGCCCCTTGAATCTGGGATGATCTTGTGACTTGCTTTGACCAGTAGAGAGCAATGCAGGTGATATCCTGGGAGATTCAAGGTGACCCTTTGGAGGTCTTTCAGCTTCTAATTTTGCTCAGACGGAACCCAGCACATAGAAGAAGGAGTCCAAACTTCCCAATATAAAGAGGTAGGTCACATGGAGGGGAGACCCTGGAGGATGAGACACTCTATATAAAGAGAAGGGTCATGTGGAGGAGTAGCGAGGCTCCAGAGGTCTGTGAGCCCGCTCATTTGGGCTATTTCAGCTGAGGTTCTAGACAAGTGGGAGGCCACTTTCGATGCTTCATACCCAGTCCAGGTGACAGCATGTGGAGCAGGGGCAAGCTGCCCTCCAGAACCCTGCTCCGTTTCCTATCCCAAAGACTTATTAATATAAGCTGTACAATGATGTTTATCTTAAGTACTAACTTTCTGGGTGATTTGTTATGCATCTATTAATAACTGGTTATAACCTTTCTGGGTGTGAACCAGATCCAAAGGAATATCTCAATGGCTCCTTATCTTTCAAGGAGCCCATCAAAGGAACTCAGCTCTTTATAAGGCTCGCTGGCTACCTGGTGGGTTTACAGGGCACGACAGGGCTGTGCTCACTGTGTTTTAACAACAGAAGATATCACCCATCTTTGCCTGAAAGTAGGTTTGTGCTGCTACAAGGAGGCACAGAATTATTTAAGCCCTGGGTCATCTCAGTGCCCAACATGAAAATAAAGAATATATTAAATAAAAGAAAGAATGAAGTACACTAAGCCTAAATTCAGAGCTAGCATGGACAATTTTCATTGATGCTGTGGATGATGAGAAAGAAAGAACGGTTACTAAGTTGGAAGATCTGTGATAGGGTGGGTGGACAGGACACTGAAAAATGAGCTGGAATTGGAGTTAACTTATTAAAATAGATTATCATTAGAATGGGAAACCATATACTCTGGAAATGTTGAGATTTCAGGGATTAAAAGGCTATTTACAAACAATGTGAAGGGACATGCTGGTTACGAGATATTTGCTGGAAATTGCTCTAGGAGATCATTTGGGCATCACATTCGGTCTGGGGAACACATTTAGGGAGGAACATTGATAACCTGAAAATTGAATATCTTTTATTTCTGACACAGCAACAGATATGCATCAGTCGTAAGTTGGCATTGGTTCCTGTAGGATTCTTCTATCCTAAGATGTAGTTACACCATTTACGGATATTTAGTACTCTTTGTTTTTGTCTGTCAGTGTGCCCTGCACTTTCCTTCCCTGAGCCCGCTCATTCCTACAGGAGGGATGATGCAGGATCCCTGTCTGACACACAGCCGGAGCGACATGTTTATTCACGCGTGCGGTGCAGTCACTGCATACCCTGTGATGCCAGTCATAATTTCAAATGACATAACTAGAGTTCTTAGGCTAGTGTGATTCTGATCAATGAGACATTTATTCTCTAATAGGTAGCAATCTCAAAATACTCCATTTTTAGTACATTATGAATGAAACTAAAATATTATCATCTGACTTCTCCAGGTGTTTAGGTAATGTCTGGTTACTTTTTCTCTGAGAAATCACTATTTATTTGGATAACAATTATAGCCCAATATTAATGCTTACAAAGAAAGAAAGAAAACCATTAAGCCTAAAGAATAATTTAAATACCTAAGGGTGTATTTTCAAAACTGCTCCCCAATATATGGTCTTAAAAATGTCATAGTAAATACTGGAAATACCTTTAGCTTCTGAGTATTGAGAGCTTTGACATTAAAAAATTCCACCAGAATATAATTTGTATTTTTAAATGTGATATTACACGATAATCACTTCCACATTCAGCCTTGATTAACAAAGTCCCTATTTTCCCTTTTATCTTATGCAACTTGAGTAATGGTCAAAATATATGAAATGGTGATTTATAAATTTGGAGAACATGCAGGGAAGCCTGAAACAAGCAAAGCAAACAAAGTGAAATCTGTTTTTCCTAGTCTAGCCCCTGGAGAGAGCCTAGCCTAGCTCTACATACACACACACACACACACACACACACACACACACACTAAAGAAAGTGAAATCTCTGCTTTTCCTAGCCTAACCCCTGGAGAGAGGTCACACCCCCACCCCCACACACATACACAATAAAGAAAGTGAAATTTCTGCTTTTCCTAGCCTAGGCCCTACACACACACACACACACACACACACACACACACACACAAAATAAAGAAAGTGAAATCTCTGCTTTTCCTAGCCTAGCCCCTACACACACACACACACACACACACACACACACACACACACACACTAAAGAAAGTGAAATCTCTGCTTTTCCTAGCCTAGCCCCTGGAGGGAGGTCACCCCCCACTACACACACATACACACACACACACACACATATGCACCAAAGAAAGTGAAATCTCTGCTTTTCCTAGCCCAGACCCTGGAGAGAGGTCACCCCCCCAACATACACACACACACACACACACACACACTAAAGAAAGTGAAATCTCTGCTTTTCCTAGCCTAGCCCCTGGAGGGAGGTCACCCCCCACTACACACACACACACACACACACACACAATAAAGGGAGGAATAACCCAACCAGCCTGATGGTCTCTTCTCTGAGTTGAGAGCACAGTTTCAACGTTGAAGAGGCCACAGAGCTAGAATGTAGGGAAAAGTACTAGAGGAATACCAGTGAGAGGGGAACAGATCCTGAGTTTTATAGAGGGCCCACCCCTGTCTTTTATTGAGTTATTCTGATAATGCATGTGGGAAAATTAGCCAAGGCTAGGGCAAGAAAAGAATCACTGGAGCTCATACAGAGGTGGGAATAGTTTGTATCCCTGCGAGTCAGTGAAACTACGTCTGAATATTTGAGAAATCAAGTAGAGACCACAGAAGTGTATTAATATTACCTTAGTAAGGGAGCCAATCAGTTCTAGACTGGAACCATGCAAACAAGAACTGTGCAAACAAGGCTTAAAGCAAGGCTTGATTGGATCATATTGATCTCAAGTAACTCAATGGCATCCCAGTAAACGGTCCAACAATATTGAAAGAAAACTAAAAAATCCAGCATCCAACAACATAAAATTCAAAATGGCTGGTATCCACTAAAAAATTGCAAAACATGCCTAAAGCAGAAATATGCATATATTATATAAAGAAAAATTATATATGAGAAAAATCAATCCATTTTAACAGTCCAAAAAATAAAGAAATGACACAGATGATAAAATTAACAGGCAAGGAAATTAAAACACTGATCATACATATATGCCATTTTCAAGAAGGCAGAAAAAGGATAGTATAGATGGAAATAGAATATAAAAATTAAACCCAAGACTTTAGAAGATAAGAAATTTAATACCTGAAATGAAAAATTATCATTGGTTGGGATTAACAGGAAGTTGGGCAATGCAGAAGAAATCACCAGTGAACTCATAAACAACAACAGGAACTACACAAAATGAAATACGGATAGAAAAAGAACCAGATACAAATGAACAAAGCATCAATGACTCGAAGTGTAATATCAAGCAGCATAGAACATGTGCAATTAGAGATGTAGAGGAGGCAGAGATAGTACTCCTATCAGAGGAAAGCAGAGATAGAACAGAAAAAATATTTGAGAAAATAATATTTGAAGGGAGTATTAAAAGAAGTAGTTTCAAATTTGATGAAACTATAAAGCCACAGATGCAAGAAGTACCATTAATATCAAGCCAAGGACATGTGAAGAAAACAACACCAAGATGCTGCATCATTTCCAAACTGTTGAAAGCCAGCGATGAAGGAAAAAAATGTCTAAAGGGGCCAGGGTTAAATTATAAACAAATGAAGACAAGAAAGACAAGATTTTGCCATGCAAACCAGAGACAATGGGGTGACACTTGTAAGGTTTTCAAAGAAAAACTATTGATATAGAATTCCCCATCCAGTCCAAAAAAAGTTCAAAAAAGTAAGTAAAATCGAGTCTTGCTAAAACTAACCAAAGTAGAAAGAACTCATTGCCCATAGACCTGCACTAAACTGCTCACGGGAGCCTTTCTGGCAGAAAGAAAAGAACATCGGAAAAAATTCAACCTATGTAAATGAGTGAAGAGCATAAGAGACAGAAAATAGGTGGTTAAATGTAACATCTTTTATTATTAGTTTTAAAATATCTTTAAAAGATAATTAAACATTTAAAAGATAATTAACTATATTTTGTGATGTTTACATCATATGTAGAAATAAAATACACACAAAAATAGTAGCAAGTCTAGCAGGGGAGTAACGGAAATACGCTGTTACAAGATTTCAACAATATATGTGACCAGACTCAATATTACTTGAAGATAGTAATTACATATATACAATATAGACATATCTATATATACACACACTATATACATATACTGAATTGTAGGGGAAAAACAAACAAGCAGACAGCAATAAAAGAGAGGTAGAATAAACCAAGAATGGAGACAAAATAATGTATACAATTAATACAATGAAATATGGACTTAATCCAAAAGAAGGCAAGAAAGGGGGAACGATAGAACAAAGGATAGATAGCATAAGCAGAAAAAAAATAGCAAGATTTAAAACCAATATTGTCAATAATCACACTGAATTTAGATAGTGCAAGTATTTCAACTAAAAAGCAAATATTATCAGATTTTATAAAATGCAAGACCCAATTATATGCTGTTTAAAAGAAACATACTTTAAGTCAAGTCACAGAAAGGTTAAAGCAGAAAGATATAAAAAATAAGGCAGACAAAAAATCTCACATAAACACTACTCAACATAAGTTATAATAGTTAAAACCATTGATATGAAATAGATATCAAATAAAAGTGATAACAAACAGAAAGACTGAAGAAGTGAAAATGAGAGAAGACACAAATTACCAATAAAAGTAATGAAATAGGAGATGTCACTGAAGATCTCCCAGATATTAGAATAATAAGAGAATAATATGGACAATTCTATACACATAAATTAAACACCTTAGACTAGTTTCTCATAAAACCACAAACGACCAATACTCACTGATGTGGTTTGGTTCTGTGTCCTCACCCAAATCTCATCTTGTAGCTCCCATAATTCCCACGTGTTGTGGGAGGGACCTGGTAGGAGATGTTTGGATTACGGGGTTGGGTCTTTCCCTTTACTGTTCTCCTGGTAACGAATAAGTCTCACAAGATCGGATGGTTTGATAAGGGGAAACCCATTTCATTTGGCATTCATTCTCTCCTTGCCTGCTGCCATCCATGTAAGATGTGACTTGCTCTTCCTTGCTTTCTGCCGTGATTGTGAGGCTCCCCCAGCCATGTGGAACTGTAAGTCCAGTTAAACCTCTTTCTTTTGTAAATTGCTCAGTCTTGTGTATATCTTTATCAGTGGCATGAAAATGGACAAATACAATAAATTGGTACAGTCCAGTGGGGTACTGATGAAAAGATACCTGAAAATGTGGAAGTGACTTTGAAAATGTGGAACTTTTCAAAGTAACAAGTAGAGGTTGGGACAGTTTGGAGGGCTCAGAAGAAGACAGAAAAATGTGGGAAAGTTTGGAACTCCCTAGAGCCTAGTTGAATGGCTTTAACAAAAATGCTGATAATGATATGGACAATGAAATCCAGACTGAGGTGGTCTCAGATAGAGATGAGGAACTTGTTGGGAACTGGAGCAAAGGTGACTCTTGTTATGTTTTAACAAAGAGACTGGGTGGCATTCTGCCCCTGCCCTAGAGATCTGTAGAACTTTGAACTTCAGAGAGATGATTTAGGGTGTCTGGTGGAAGGAATTTCTAAGTAGCAAAGCATTCAAGATGTGACTTGGGTGCTGTTAAAGGCATTCAGTTTTAAAAGGGAAACAGCATTTAAGGTTGGGAAAATTTGCAGCCTCACCACGCGATGGAAAAGAAAATATCATATTCTGAGGAAAAATCCAAGTTCGCTGCAGAAATTTGAATAAGTAACTAGGAGCCAAATGTTAATCCCCAAGACAATGGGGAAAATGTTTCCAGGGCATGTCAGAGACCTTTGTAGCCCCTTCCATCACAGACCTAGAGGTTAAGGGGAAAAAGCGTTTTCATGGGCCAGGCCCAGGGTCTCTGTGTACAGCCTAGGGACTTGGTGCCCTGAATCTCAGCTGCTCCAGCTGTGGCTGAAAGGGACCAACACAGAGTTCAGGCTGTGGCTTCAGAGGGTATAAGCATCAAGTCTTGGCAGCTTCCACGTGGTGTTGAGCCTGCGAGTGCACAGAAGTGAAGAACTGAGATTTGGGAACCTCCACTTAGATTTTAAAACATGAATGGAAATGCCTGGATGTCCAGGCAGAAGTTTGCTGCAGGGAGAGGGCCCTCATGGAGAACCTCTGCTACGGCAATGCAGAAGGGAAATGTGGGGTCAGAGCCCCCACACAGAGTACCTACTGGGGCACCACCTAGTAGAGCCGTGAGAAGGGGGCCACTGTCCTCCAGACCCCAGAAAGGTAGATCCACTGACAGTTTGCATCATACGTCTGGAAAAGCTGCAGACCCTCAACACCAGCCCCTGAATCTAGCTGGGAGGGAGGCTGTACCTTGCAAAGCCACAGAAGTAGAGCTGCCCAAGACCATGGGAACCCACCTCTTGCATCTGCATGACCTGGATGCAAGACATGGAGTCAAAGGAGATCATTTTGGAGCTTTAAGATTTGACTGCCCTACTGGATTTGGGACTTATATAGGGCCTGTAGCCCCTTTGTTTTTGCCAATTTCTCCTATTTGGAATGGCTATATTTACCCAATGCCTGTACTCCCACTGTAGCTAGGAACTAACTAACTTTCTTTTGATTTTACAGGCTCATAGGTGGAACGGTCTTGCCTTGTCTTGGATGAGACTTTGGACTGTGGACTTTTGAATTAATGTTGACATGAGTTAAGACTTTGGGGAACTGGTGGGAAGGCATGACTGGTTGTGAAATGTGAAGGTGTGATATTTGGGAGGGGCCAGGGGCAGAATGATGTGATTTGGCTCTGTGTCCCCACTCAAATTTCATCTTGTAGCTCCTATAATTCCCATGTGTTATGGGAGGGACCTGGTGGGAGATATATGAATTATGGGGGTGTGTCTTTCCCATACTGTTCTTATGGTAGTGAATAAGTCTCATGAGATCTGACAGTTTGATAAGGCAAAACCTGTTTCACTTGGCATTCATTCTCTTTGCCTGTTGCCATCCATGTAAGACATGATTTGCTCTTCCTTGCCTTCTGCCATGATTGTGAGGCTTCCCCAGCCATGCGGAACTGTAATTCCAATTAAACATCTTTCTTTTGTAAATTGCCCAGTTTTAGGTATGTCTTTATCAGCAGTATGAAAATGGACTAATACACTCACCCAACACAAAACAGATTACCTGAATAGTCCTATAACTATTCAAGTAATTTGAACTTATAGTTAAAAACCTTCACCAAAAATGCCCAGGCAAAGGTGATTTTACTAGTGAATTCTACCAAGCATTTAGGAAAAAACAATACAATTCCATATCCTGTCTTCCCGTAAATAGAAGGGGAGGAAACACTTCCTAATTCATTTTATGAGGTTACTATTAATCTTGTTGCAAAACCAAAGTCATTATAGGAAATAAAATCTTGAACAAAATATTAGCAAAGTAGATCCAGTGATTATACACACACACACATATACACACATCATGACTGTAGATATGTATTTATATTAACTACATAAGATGGGTTTAACATCTGAGAACCAACTGGTGCCATTTGTTAGGTTGGCAAACTCTGGCTCCCATAAAGGTGTGCCAATCAAATTTCCCTTCAGGAGCACCTCCTGAGGGTATGTAGTTGGCTCACTGCCACCAGCTGACACACTCCAGGCTCACAACAGCATTGATGCTGGCACACCCCAGGCTCACTACAGCATTGATGCTGCCACCACACTGTATCCAGACTACTCTCGGCATGTGACTATCACTCAGTATTAGAATGGTACTAGAATGGGCCATTACTGCCAGATGCAGGACACTTCTCACAAGCCATGCCTGTGCTGGGGTTTCCTCTCGCCTAGCTGACAATTTCTCAGACACACGCTGCAGTCTAAGGTTTTTCTGCTGTGTCTTTCCTTCCCTCCATCTTTTCATAGTTGTCAGACTTGTGCTGTGGTCTGAAGGCTTTCCCCACCTATCCCTGTTTCTATGGCTCCTTATCTTTAATAAACATTTTCCCAAATAAATTTGTTGCACATCTCTTCTGTCTTGGCAGCTTTCTCAGAAGACTCTAAGTGGTACATAATCTTAAAAAGAAAAACCATATTATCATCTAATTATATGCAAAAAAGAAAGCATTTGATAAAATTCAATGATTAATGATATAGAGCTAGGAATAAAAGGTAACTTCCTCAACATGAGACGGGCCATTCATGAAAAACTCACAGCTAGTATCATCCCTAATATTGAAAGACTGAATGCTTTCCTCCTAAGGTCAGGAGCAAGGCAAGGATGGCTGCTCTCAGCACTTTATCCAACATTGAAATACAGGTCCTGGCCAGTGCAAGAAGGGAAGAAAAGTAATTCAAATACATGCAGATTGAAAAGCAAGAATGAAACTGTATTTATAGGTGATGTGCTCATATACATGAAAAAATCTTAAATGCTTTACCAGAGAAAATACCAGAACTAACAAGAGAAGTTAGCAAGCTTACCGAATCAATATACCAAAAAATTAAAATGTATTTATGTATTTCTCTGTATTAGCAACCAACAACTGGAAAGTAACAGTTAAAAACAAGGCCATTTATAATTGGACAAATACGACATACTTAGGCAAAAATATTTTTAGTGCACATGACTATTGACTAATATCTATAAAGTGTTAAAAAGAGAAATGAAGGAATACGTCAATAAATGGAGGAATAAGTCATGATCGTGGATTAGAAAACCCAATATTGTTAAGGGATCAAGTCTTCCTAAGTTTATCTCTTGATTCAATGCAATCCCAATCATCATCCCAGCAGGATATACACAAACTAATTCTAAAGTCTGTAAGGAAATTCAAAAGATACAGGATGACTGAAACAATGTGAATAAGAACAAAGTGAAAGGATTTAGACTACCTGGTTTTAAGACTCATTATAGAGTTACATAATCAAGACTGTATGTTATTCACATGAGGATAAACATATGGACCTAAGGAACTGATTAGATTCTGAAAACAGACCCACACAGATAGAGTTAATTGGTTTTCAGCAAATGTGCATAGGTAATTCAGTGGAGAAAGAAAAAATTCAAAAAGTAGTACTGGAACATGTGAATATACACAGGGGAAAAAAAAACTAAGAAATCTGTATGGACAAAATGGACCTCAATTATCACTTCCAACCACATACAGAACTTAACTTGAAGTAGCTCATAGACCTAAGTGTAAGAGCTAAAACTGTAACATTTCAGGAAGAAAACATTTAAGAAAATGGAAGTGACCTTAGGCTAAGCAAAGATGTTTTATATGGGACAAAATTAATTTGAGCTATAAAAGAAAAAATATTTATAAAACAAGTTTCATCACAGCCGAAAATCATTGCTCTTCCAAAAACACGTTTAAGAAAATAAAAAGTCCAACTGCAGATTAAGAGAAAATATTTATAAAACATATATATGATAAGGGACTGGTATCTAGCACATATAAGAATTCTTAGAACTCGACTATAGGAAAACAAAAGTCTTCTTTGCCATTTACAATGTGCAAAATATTTGAACAGATATTTAATCAAAGGATATATATGAACAATTAGCATGTTTTAAATGTTTAATATCATTTTCAGGGAAATGTAAAGTAAAACCACAATTAGATACCAATACATACCTCCTAGAACAGCTAAAACTAAAATGTATTGTGAAGAAGTGAGACAACTAAACTTTTCATCTATTACTTGTGGGAATGCAAAATATTCATAAATAATTTACACTTTTTATGTGAGATACATTTTTACATTGCTTAGTTCATATTTTTCTCTATCTTTTTCTTTAATGTTGGCCTTACAATATTAAATTTATTTCAGATCCTAACAATGAGTTACAACCTGCAGTGTGAAATACACTGATCCAGTTAGCTATATAGGCATGTCTTGAAAATCAGATTATTATTATCAAAGTGCAGAGAATATCTCGAGTGAGTCATTCACCTGCCGACATGAACCTGCCTAAGGCAACAAAGTGTTCTGATAAAGCACAAGGTAAGTCATCAGGTCTAAAAGCTAAAAAGATAATTTATCAAGACATGGGACAAAGGAAGGAAGAGCTATTTATTCGTCTCAGCTTTATTCAGCATATAGATATTCACAAGTTACCAAGAGACAATTTTCTCACCCTCAATAAAATATATCCAAAGTTACATATAGCAGGATTTATAATATATGCCTACAAAATTTTCCAGGATCAAAGCTACAGAAAGAAGGTGTGATTCCATGGAAACAAAGGAAGAAAGAGCCCAAGAAAAAAAAGACTTAGAATTTGATTTGGACGTTTTTCATATGTGAGGTACTCAATAGAATGTATTTCTTGATATTAAAAGTAAAGATTATCGTCAAACGAGACTGAATTTTTCCAACAAAACTCTGTATTTATAACTAAATGGGGGAGACATGATTTTTTTATGGTTATAAAAAAAGAAAAGACAGATGGAATTTAACTGGCTCAATTTCTAGGACAAAATAGCAGTGCAATATGGCTGAATATAAAAGGGCATTGTCATCTAGGATCTCTTTAATAGAACGTGCCAAAAGTTGGTAGCACCATTGTTAGACTGTTCGAACAACAAACAGAGCTAATATACTGAGTTACAGATATATTTCAAAGATAAATGAATATGAGTTAGGCAAACTAAAGAATGACCCAGGTCTGGATGGTCACTGTGCAAGATGCTGAGGAGTAAGACCAAATGTTTGCAAAGAGCACAGTCGCTTACATTGTGATAATACTGGAAGAGAAATCTAGAATCTTGAAAGGACAAGAGAACTGGCCTAGGTCTGGAAGTTGCCCTGGCCCTGGAGAAATCTGATCTGCAGAACTGCACAAATGCCTGTATCCCTCTAAGGGAGATCTCACACCCTGGCAAGGTAATCACGGTGAGGCACCATTTGCACAGGCTCCCCAGGGGCCCAGTGGGACCCACTTGGAGGGTCTTCTCATCCTTATACACTGCTTCCCCTCTCTAAACTCTCCCAGCCCCTGTCGCAATCCCTATACACACCTTCCCCCAGCTCTCAGGACAACACGATCATGTCACACATCGCTGTCATCACTATCCATTTTAATTAATGACACATATGTTTTATAGCTCAGATTTTCTATTTTTAGGCAGAAAAATAGGTTGGGAACTACTGGCACACAGGAGTACTTCAAACTTCTAAAATAGGCACAAGAGGCTATTTACAATCCAGACTTCATCAGTTTTTCTGTGCAAACATATTTTTTCAACAAAATGACCTGCACACTTGCACAGCATATGAAAAGCCCTGCCTTGGCTGGACGTGAGGGGATCCCCTTTTTCTGGATTGGGCACATTTGATTTAATGCACTGCTTCGTACCTGTCCTTCAAGGCTCTGCTCCTGCCCACTCCTGTATTTCTTTGTGGCGTTTTTCTGACAGCCCATCCTGCACTGGTTTCTCCCCTTTCTTATCTCCTTCATTTCCCTTATTTGTACTGATCACTTGACCCACTGTGCTCACACACAGGTTATGTCTTCATCTGTGTGTTTTATCAACAAAGGAAGGAAAAGCCTCATAATTATTTGTAGAAATACCCTTGGTTGCACTCTGTGCCTGGCAAGTTTTTGGTGTTTAATAGATGCTTGTTGAAGTCATCTAATAAGGAAAATGGACATTCCTCTTGCCATCTCTTGCGTAAATGTTGCCATTTTGCCAAAATAAGCAGACAAAGAGTTTGGAGACAAGAATAGTCACTGTATTTCAAGACAAAGCAAGAACAAAATGAAAAATGACAGGTTTGTAGTTTCAGCAATTTGGGGAAAAAGTGAGCTATTTGCAAAAAAAAAAATGCAGGGATTGATATAAACTTCAATTGAATTGATAGAATTATTAAACTAAAAGAAAATAAGGATACTATAATAAAAACTTTAATAAAATTTCATGAATGATGTGTCTAGGAGAGGTATTATACTACTCTCTAGTGGTTGGATTATAGAGCAAGATGATTTCAGAATTAATTTAGGATTTTTTAGAAAGAGAAAAACAGAAATGTAAATAAAATTTAAAATCTCATTCTTTCATGAACATTTCATGCCCCCCGCCAAAATGCTTTATAATTTCAAAATTCAAGAACATCTCATGTTAGTAGTGATCATTGCAGGTGAAAATCAAGGGACTCTGGAATATGCAATGCTCTTTCAAATTTCGTCATCTGGAAAGGTGACATTGGTCTGATCTGGTTGAGGCATCTGACTATATCTACAACTCTGACGTCCATATTTGCATTTCCAATATGACAACTCCCAATTGAATAGGAAATTTCCTAAAATTTTATTTTAATAGCATTGGAAAGTCAAGGTTGCATGAACATCTATTTTTATCTCATTTATTTTCATTTTTTATTGCCAATATATAATATTTCATACAGATTTAATTCTTTTTGATCAGAAACCATTTTTCGAGATAATAAAAGTGACGAAATAAGGTAATCTTTAAATAATCATTGTAAAGATCTTGCAAATTGATGGTAAGTTTCTGAGTACAATAGAAAATACATTAGAATTCATTTCAGAAACATGAACACAAGTTAATTGTTGTATCTGACGTGTAATATTGGATTTGATATTTGATGAAGACAAGAAAAATAAAGAGATATATGGAGCCATGTATACGTCCATATTAGACAGTAAATAACTCATATTTTATCTTATTGCTATAGTATGGAATTTAGCTATAATAACCACCCAGATATTTCTGGTCTGGGTCTAGGTATATAAGGCAATTTAATTCAGTTTAACTTAGCAAATTATAATCATTGTGCTTAGTCGATATTAATCACAAGAAAATACTTTTTCAAGTAAAATCCCTTCCACATAAGTAAATCACTTGAGATAATAGACGTGAAGAAAGGATCACAATAACAAAATACACAAAAAAAGTTGTTTAGACAAATTATCTCATTTATTCCGAAGAGAAACGCCTGTCCAGTATCATGAACCTCATGTACAAATGGGGAAAGTGAGGCTCCGAATTATGAAGCCCCTTGCCTAGAGTTACTCAGTAACTTTAAGGTAGCCTCAAACCTAGACCTAGTGCTTGGATACACCTGCCCTTTCTTCTATGCAAAAAGTTCCTCAATAAAAGGCAGATCGGAGAACTTCCTTGGAAGTAACCATTGAAGTACTATAGGGGATTAGGGGGGTATAAAGAACTTTCATGAACATGAAGCCAGAGTATCAATTGTGTTGGGCAGGAGATTTCAATGCTATCCACCTCAGATTGTGGAAAACTGTTAGGGTGGGAAGACAGGAAAGTAAGGTTGGCCAGAAGAAAGGATTCAGTGAAAGTCCTCTAAACTTTAACATGGTATCTGAACAAAACATCCTGTAAGAGTTTAAGTTTTAACCAACCAATAAGTTTTAATTGAAACTCAAGTTAAAGATGAGGATGCTGGAACAAAGTATGATATCTGTAAATCTAATTCATATAGTCCCGCAGCTGGGAATAGGAGAATTTTGTAATATTCCAGGAAAGGTGTTTAAGTTAGGTGAGGTGAAGATTATGGCCACAAGAACATGATTTTTGCTTTATTTTGTTGTTGTTGTTGTTGTTGTTTTTGGCGGAGTCTCGCTCTGTCACCCAGGCTGGAGTGCAGTGGCACAATCTCAGCTTACTGAAAACTCTGCCTCCCAGGTTCACGCCATTCTCCTGCCTCAGCCTCCTGAGTAGCTGGGACTACAGGTGCCCGCCACCATGCCTGGCTAATTTTTTAATATTTTTAGTAGAGACAGGGTTTCACTGTGTTAGCCAGGATAGTCTCAATCTCCTGACCTCGTGATCCGCCCACCTTGGCCTCCCAGACCATGGATGTTATTGGCAATCAAAGCAAGCCTTATTTTGCTCAGGATTGCCAGTATTGAAAGGCAAAAGTAAGACTGTTTAGCAAACAGTAAAAATTAGGGTTTTAGAAACCATCTAATTAATTATCACAACATAAATCAAAAAGGAATTTTGTATGTGAAACTAGAACAATCTGCTAAAATGAAGGGACAAGTTAGGATGTGAACAAACCGGATAGATATGAAAAAACATGATAATTGAATTAAGGATTGAAAATAGAAGACAGAATAATGCATAAAACTGAATTCGTGTGGTAAAATACAAATACAAACTCTAAATGTTTCACAATAATTTAGAGTAAAAAAATAAAACACTGATAGAACAATTTAAAAACCTATGAACTGGACATTAATATCCAACCTATTTTTTTCCAAAAATTCCAGGAATCAGGACACAAAAAAGGAAATAAGTAAAGAAAATATTTTAAAAATGTATTAAAGAGTTCATAAAATCCTGTATTTTCAGACAGAAAAATTCACGAAGTATCAGAAATATTATTTAAAAGAGAAATAATTCTGAAACATGTATCAAAGACATTTTGAAATATAGGGGTAAAGAAAGTCTTTTAACTGTGCAGGCTGATAAAACAGGTAATTTATACATGAAAAATCTTGGTTTCATCATCCAAGGACAATGGAACAAAATATGCACCTCTCTGAGCAAACTCCTATACCTAGCCATCTTATCTTTCATATATGAGGGCAAAGAAAGAGATTCACCCAGATTCAAGGTCTTACCAACTATACCACTCACATATAGTTTCTGGGAAAAATTACTCAGATACATCTTCCAGCCTATCAAAAGAACTCAAGAATGTATTGCATAACTTAATCTCAGCTAAATACAAATTATGTCAAAAGATATGTTATTGATATGGTCATGAAACCTAATAAAATCAATTCTATCACTGTCAGCATCATCACCATGTATAAAGTCTCACATTATTGTTATTGGAACAAGGAACTGGCTAGAAAGAATAAAAAATTAAAATCATATAAAATTACCCACTTTATACCCAAGAAACATGTAGATAATTTTTAACCCTGGCTTTTATACCTATAAAAAGTTTGCGTAGGTATACATAAAATTTAAGAGTAATCACTAGAACAAATACTGAAGGAATGCCTTTGAGCCATTAGAGAAAAAGTGGTTATGAAAATGACATATTAAGGGAATGATAATATAATAAAACAAAAAAGTAGGCACAAAACAAAATACAGTAACAGGATACCAACTGTGATAGCTTTGTAGCTCAAGAACACTCATATTTTCAAGAATATTGAATAATTTGATGAGATAATCACAATATAACACTGGTAAAATAAGCCCGGTGAGAAATTATATATAAACAATCCCAATTTTCATTTTTAAAGTAAGTCTACAGATGTATGTGAAAGACTAAAAGGAAACAGGTCCACATGAATCTGCACTTGACTGTATGACTCAAGATCTACGACTTGGGTTCTTGGATTTCGTTTATCTTTTCCTTATCCATATCAAAAGCCTCTACATTGGCTAAAATCAGAATGCCTGGTATTTGTAATTCAGAAAATCAGCTTTTGTTTTCAAAAGGTGGAAGCAACTGAAATCCTGAGGAGAACTGAAGGAATTAAGTCAAACTTTATGGAGCAAGCAGGAAGGTCACGATTCAGGAGAGTTGGGAGGACAGACAGAAGTACACTGTTTGAAACAAGTGTCTACTTCCCCAAAATTTATACGTTCATGTCCTACCACCAGTATCTCAGAACATGAACTTACTGGAGAATACTGTCCTTGCAGACGAAATGAGCTCAGATGAGGTCATTAGAGTGAGCACTAATCCAGTATGCTGGGTATCTTTATACAAAGGGGGAGTTTGGACACAAACAGACACACAGGAAGAATGCCATGTGAACATGAAGGCAGAGATCAGATGATGTTTCTACAAGCCAACAACATGCCAAAGATTACCAGCAAATGACCAGAGCTATGATCGAGGAATGGAACAGATTCTCTCTCAGAGTCCTCAGAAGGAAGAACCCTGCTGATTGTTGATCTGACTTCTAGCCTCCAAAACTGGGAGACAATGCATTTCTTTCATTGTAAGCCATTTGCTGTGTGTGCTTTGAGATGGCAGACCCAGCATACTAAACTAATATTAAACTAATACAGAAGCTTAATAAGGAGAGTGGGAGCAGCTACAGCCTCAGGCATAGGCTTAAAAGTTTCGCCTTCTCACCAATTTTTACCATAATATGTTAACCTGACAACTGCTTCAGCCATGAAGAAAGACAGAGGAATTGATGTGTTCAAGACTTGAGAGCCTTGGAGAGGAGCTGGTATCACCATTGCCTGCAGCTCAGGCCCATCACTGCATCCTTTCCTCCACCATTCCTCACCTGGATTCACTTCACCCCTGATGTTAGAACCTGAACACGTCTCCGAAACTGGTGAGACAGAGGAGAGAAACTAAGCATACAGTACCTGTCCTCTCTTGTCAAAGGGAAGCCTGACCTTCGGTAAGCGTAGTCATAGGCAAGGGGAGCCCAGCCTGCTCAGAAAGTGCTGCATGAGTTCATTCTGCAAACTTCAGGGCACTTCTCAGCATGCTCCTTTTTGAGGAATTACATTTGTGCTTATGGGATTGGTATGGGACACTAGGCTGGAAAAATTTGGGTATCAAATACATGTGCTCTCATAGGAGCTGCCAGCGCTGTGTAATTTCAGGTGTATGTTGAAAAACAACCCTGTCCCAGAGCCTTTCTTCTACTGCCTCTCACAGTCTTTGAATTTCCGCCATCAAGGGGCATATCTTTGGCTCTCAGGAGTGATAAACAACAGTATCAATCACCGTTTTAGCAGAATTAACACGTGAGAGGGGGAAACCAAAATGGAAAAAGGAAACAAAAAGTACGCGGATTTTAAGATAAGTATCTCCATGACTTTCCCTCTGACAGTGTTGAGACAAACAGCTCCTTGGGAGAGGGCTTTTCTCAGGTCCCCTGCAAGGGAGGGTGCTTAGGTCTGCAGAGCCAACCTTGAGAAATGTCCTATAGGGCTGTGGTTTCTCTGCCTAAGAAAAACGGAGAATGAGGAGGCTCTGAGCATGCGATGCACGTGGAAGAGAGACAAAAGGCTCTTCTAAAAACACTGAATGCCTCGTTGACACAATTGCTATCTTTCTACAATCTTAGACAAGGGATGGCAATTATGAGCATGTCCACTGATGCATGTCCTGCTCATGCCCATGGCAGACATTGCTAAGCAATTACTACACTCTTTTCTAGTGAGCACAGATAAGACTTCAGAATCCTTCTCAGTTCTGCGTTCCAGGCAGTCACTACCAATCAGATGGAACTGACATTCAAAGTGTAATTTATTTCCAGTCTTGGCCTTCAAGAGCATATACCCTAAAAGTCTAAAAGGTTTGTTGAAATATTTGGGTATTTTAATTTCATGTGCCTGGATAGAAAGCTTTATTTTAAAAGGTGGTGACTGGGCTCAGTGGCTCATGCCTATAACCCCAGCACTGTGGGAGGCGGAGGTGAGCAGATCACTTGAGGTCAGGAGTTTGAGACCAAACTGGCCAACATGGTGAAACCCCATCTCTACTAAAAAAAAAAAAAAAATACAAAAATTAGCCAGACGTGGTGGTGCAT
Source organism: Macaca fascicularis (assembly GCF_037993035.2). Taxonomy (NCBI): domain Eukaryota; kingdom Metazoa; phylum Chordata; class Mammalia; order Primates; family Cercopithecidae; genus Macaca; species Macaca fascicularis. The sequence continues at coordinate 6,602,833 of NC_088377.1, read as the reverse complement.
GCCTATAATTCCAGCTACTCAGGAGGCTGAGGCAGGAGAATCACTTGAATTCGGAAAGCGGAGGCTGCAGTGAGCCAACATTGCGCCACTGCCCTCCAGCCTGGGTGACAGAGTGAGACTCCATCTCAACAACAACAATAAAAGTTGGCACGTAAAGTCTAATTTTTTAAAAATTTATATGTTGTTTTTCTGGATTTTCAATAACAACTTGCAGAAAGCACATTTTTAAACTTCCTCAAAATGAGGCAGCCACAAAACCAAAATATCTTTGCTGCAGGTTTTTCCAATACGTAAAGGTCTGGCAGAAAATCATACATTCAAATATTCCATCAATGTAGTATGTAATCAACCTCAATAAGATGTTCGTCTATCCACATAGAATACTGTTGCCTAATAAGGTCTTTTACTAAGTAATTATAACGACACAATTTTATCAGTAAAGGTTAAGTATCTTTATCTGAGCAGAATCCGATGAAATTAGTCCTGATGTAATAAGTACCATTTGTCACTATTAGAGCTAGAGGAGTTGACAGGCTTGGATGTCTCCCTGGCAACCCGAGTGTTCCATTTCTTTTTTCTGTAACCTTAGACACTAACAAGGCATAGAAGTCCAGAGGGCATAGAAGGTATCGCTTGGATAATTTATTTACCCTCTCTGACTTTGCCAGGCAGTGGCATATGTGAGCATCTAGAAGCATTTTAACAGCAAATAGATATTTACTCCTAAAATTTTGAGTCTTGATGAACATTTTGAACAGAAGTAGTGTATTATTGTATGTAGGTTTTCATTAACAAGGACAGTTACTAATTTTTAACTGACTCATTATCCATGAGAGAGAGAGAGACCATATATGTAAATAGTGTTACAACTTCCTAAACCTACTGCGCATGCTCAACTCCGAATGGTAAGGAGGGCACTGCGCATGCGGGCAGCCCGCCCTGAGGGAAGAGTCATGCGAAAGGGGTGCAAGACACCGGAAGTGGGCCAGCCTACAAAGTACTAGGATCAAGGTTAAAGATCGTACTTGTCCTTCAAGTTGCCTGCTTGGGTCTCTTCCAAACCCACTCTCCTTTCTTTCCTGTTCTAAAGCTGTCTAAAATAAACTTCCGCTCCTCCTGTGAAACTTGCCTCAGTCTCTTTTTCTGCCTTATACCCCTTGGTCGAAGTCTTTCTTCTGAGGAGGCAAAAATTGGTGTTGCTGCAAAGCCATATGGATTCCCTGCCGGTAACTCAGATACCGTCCACCAGTAACACATGTGGGCCATGATCAGCGACGTAACAAAATTATGAACGGCATTTCATAGATATTCCTGTTATCAGTCTTAATGGGCAGAAATTCAAGAGTGGAGGCTGTGGGGGTGTGGGGAAGAGGGAGATGCTAGATAAACATTTAGAGAAATATTATAAACAAAATTTTATATTTCCTCATGTCCCTGTTATCCTTTCTCTTTTTATATATATATAATATCAGTTTTCCACTTTAATAAATAAGCTAATATAAAAATATGATTTATTTCTAACAACAGGAAGGTAAAATTTGAATTGTCCTATTTTTAAATTTTGCAAACATGAGTACCCAGATTTGGAACACTGTTAATTTGCAGATAACCTAGCAGCATGACATATCTTTTAAAATACATTTCTTTTGTTTTCTAATTTAGAAGTCATGGGATACATTGTGTCCCCCCAAAATTCATGGCAGAGTACTAACCTGCAGTATCTCAAAACATGGATTTACTTGGAAATAAGGTCTTTATAGTGATAATCAAATTTAAATGAGGCCATTAGGATGGGTGCCAGTTCAATATAAGTGGTGTCCTTATAGAGTGGAGAAATATGGAGACAGACACTGACACCCATAGAGGGAAAATGAGGCAAAAACACTGGAAGAAGCCGACTGTATGACTGGCATGATGTCTATAATACAAACCAAGCAACAGCAAGGCTTGCCGGCCAGTGCCAGGTGCTGCAGGAGGTGAGCAAGGACCTCTCCAGAACTGTCAGGGAGAACATGGCCCTGCGGACACCTGAATTTTGTAGGTGTAAGCTCCAGAACCATGGGAGAATCAACTTCTGTTGTGGTCATATGTTATGGAATCCCCAGGAAGCTCACACAATTTACTTCAGATTAAAGGTAAAAATTCTATTTCCAGAATATAGTCAAGGGTTCCACAATGATATGCCTGAGGGCATGACATTCTGGGAATAGATTACATATCGGGAATAGTTTTCTTATCTTTAATGTAAATAAGCTGTGTGAGTTTCCTGGGGGTTCCATAAAAAGTTATCACAACAGGCTGGGCACACATGTAATCCCAGCACTTTGGGAGGCCAAGGTGGGCAGGTCACTTAAGGTCAGGAGTTTGAGATCAGCCTGGCCAACATGGTGAATCCCCCCATCTCTATTAAAAATACAAAAAAATTAGCTGGGTGTGGGGATGGTTACCTGCAATCCCAGCTACTCTGGAGGCTGAGGCACACGGATCGCTTGAACTGGGAGATGGAGGTTGCAGTGAGCCAAGATTGCACCACTGCACTCCCTGTGACAAGACTGAAACTCCATCTTGAAAAACAAACAAACACAAATTATCACAACAGAAGTTTAATCTTTTATAGTTATGGAGGCTACAACTCCAAAACAGAACCAAGGTTTGGGTTACATAAAGGAATGCTGGGATCAAAAAGTTAATGATGTTGCTGAGATTAAAATTCTCTTCCCAGCTGGGCATGGTGGCTTATGCCTGTAATCCCAGCACTTTGGGAGGCCAAGGCAGGTGGATCACCTGAGGTCAGGAGTTCAAGACCAGCCCGGCCAACATGGTGAAACCCCGTCTCTACTAAAAATACAAAAATTAGCCAGGCATGGTGGTGGGTGCCTGTAATCCCAGTTGTTCGGGAGGCTGATACAGGAGAATCACTTGAACTCCAGCCTGAGCAACAAAGAGTGAAACTCTGTGTCAAAAAAAGAAAAAAAAAAAAACAACTTCCCATGATTTTTTTCTGTTTTGGTATAATTCTAAAGAATATATTTACTTCTAATCTTATAGTTTCTAATCAACTTTCAGCATGTATATACACACACATGCATGTGTATTCATAAACATATATAAACATATACATGTTAACTATATATTAACTATATATGTTATATATGTGAACATGAATAAACTATGTATATATGGATATCCATATATAATATCCTTTTGTGTGGGGGCAAAATAAAGGACAATGAAGATAAACTTTTTGGTAAGTTTCACTTTGTTTGCTAGTCAATCAAGGGCTTCTCCATATCTCATGTTTGATTGTTAAATTTGCACCTGTGAACACACATGGATTGAGGTCAGATGGTGTGGCTGGCCCCACACTACTCCACTGGTAGCACTGGAAGAAAAGACTGACTCTGGACTGTATTCAGCAAAGCCAGGCACAATTGTCAGGGGCTTGTGCCCTGGGGCTAGCTGAGCAGGAGGCAGACTTCCTAAACTAGCCCGACTGCAGTCACAGTTAACAGAAGCTGCATAGATGGGTCTACCTACAACAGTCACAAATGTTGTCACTTTATAAGATCCACGGACAGTTTATTGGAAAACCTGTGCTGCTTCCTTTTCTCTCCATTCGTCCTTTCATTGGCCATTCAGTGATTTGGCAAGGTGGTCTATGTGCATTTTCGTGAGTGGACGTTGCCTGCTGTGGGAACAGATCACGGCATCTATGTGTCTATACTACTTGGGAGGTCTATAGTCTATACTATTATGCATCTGTGACTACTTTCAGAAATAGGAAATTTGTCATCTTGTTATACATTCTAAATCATCAAAGGTTCATAATATAAATAGCAATATTAAAGTTGTCAAAGGCCACATTTCACTATTTATTTTGTTTTTAAATGTCAAGGTCATCAAAGATAAATGTTCTAGAGAGTACTATGACATGAGAGATGAAGAAAAGTACCAGATACGTTCCCAGAGGCATAACTCAAAGGGCTGGGGCCCAGGGAAGAGGCCCAGCGAGCTTTGTTGTGTGCTTCCTAGGAGCACCAGCTAGTGACCACAGCCAATGTGACAATGGGAATGGTGTCATTTGGGCTGGGGGGTTGAAGCAGCACACACAGGACAATGTCCACAGTCCTTCTCCTCACCCAAACCCAAACTGTCATCTTGGCTCACATTTGCTCTTCACTGGTCCTTGGCTAACGCTTTGAAAAAGAAATCTAGTGTGCAAGGGTACTACCCCTATTTGTGGGAATACTTATTACAGGGGGTATAGTAAGCAGGTACCTAAGGTGTCAGCCCTGGGACCTGATGCTGTCAGCCACCTGAGATATGAGAAGCTTGAGTGTTCTGATTCCAGGCTCACTAAGCAACCTCCTGACCATAGGGCTCTCTGCAATGAGCCTTGAAGACAGCGGGCAGGGCAGACAGGAGAGGGGCCTGTGTGGCCCAGCTGACTCCTGCACTGACCATGGACCTGTCTGTCCCAGCTGACCCAACCTCTGTCATTGGAATGGACCTGTCTGTCCCAGTTGATCGCTGTCCTGGGCATGAACCCGTGTGTCTCAGCTGACCATGGCCCTGGGCATGAACCCGTGTGTCCCAGCTGACCATTGCCCTGGGCATGGGCCATTCATATACTGACAAACTCAATTGTTCAATAGGTTAATGGGAGCTTTGTTACGATGAACCAGAATTACCAAACCCCTTCCAATCTGGGTCAGCATCAGGATCGTTACTCTGAGTCTAGAAGGCTAAGGTCAGACCTCAAGTAGAAGAGATTTGCCAAACACAATGCCCACCTGCAGTCAACAGTCAGAATCCCTGGCCCTCCTTCTGTGAATAAAACCCCAGCTCCCCTATTGCTGCCCACTTTGCAGCACTTTATGCAAAATCTCTACAGCACAGTAAATACAGGGGAAGAGTTAGGGAGAGGATAAACTGACCTATCAGCTTTGTCATTGGAAGAATGCTGCAGATTCTCATCCTGATGCATCAAACCAAACCAGACACAAGCTAGGGAGGCTATGCTCATGGCTGCCTGCTGCGTGTTGCCTGGTGCTGCTATTTCTTCCTGTGAGCTTTGATTGGAGATGTCATCCAATTGAGGTCAGTTAAGCATTGTGTTCTGGGTTAATAACAACACTGAGGCAGAAAGCCCATTTTTTTTAAAGGGAATTCCCCAAATGATACTGATTAATCAGCTGAATTTTGATCCTAAATTCTTCCAGCCCTTGACCCATTATACGTTGTCCTACATTGCACAATTTTCGCTCCAGGAGAGCTCCATCTTTCTTGTCTGTCCTCACAGTCCAGGTCCAGTTTGATCTACTATGAAAGGGCATCTGCCTTTAGGTTTCTGAAATTTAGGCTTGGCATGTTCAACATCAAAGCTCATCTGTCTTAACCCCAATATTTTACCCAAGACTGACTTACTCTCCATTCTCCCAACAAAGGCGCTGGCCTTCAGCTGTGTGACCATGAGGGCAAATACTGTGTGTGTGTGTGTGGGATGGAGTTTTGCTCTTGGTGTCCAGGCTGGAGTGCAGTGGTGCGATCTCAGCTCACCGCAACCTCTGCCTCCTGTGTTCAAGCAATTATCTGGCCTCAGCCTCCCGAGTAGCTGGGATTATAGGCATGCGCCATCACGCCTGGCTAAGTTTTTGTATTTTTAGTACAGATGGAGTTTCTCCATGTTGGTCAGGCTGGTCTCAAACTCCTGACCTCAGGTGATCCGCCTGCCTCCGTCTCCCAAAGTGCTGGAATTACAGGTGTGAGCCACAATGCCCAGCCTGCATCAAGTTTTAAAGTGTGAACTGTGGACCCAGATGGCCTGGGCTCCCAGCTCAGGGCTGCCACTTGTAGTTTAGAAAGTTGTTAAACGCCTTTGTTCTTCAGGCTCTTATAATGTCAGTGAGAGAATGAAATGAGTTAATAGAAACAAACAGCACCTAGATTACTGCCTGGCACAGAGTAAGCGCTGGTTATTATTAAGTCCTCCAGAATATGTTACTTATTTTACTTACTTGATAAACACTTTCTGGATTTTTTCTATGCTGGGTGCTATTCAAGATAGTGAGATGCAAAATATTAGAAGACATGACCTCTTAATGCAATTTCAGGCCACAGGAATTAAAGTTACTAATATCTCCTTAAAAACGACCAAGAAAAGAGCCTTCAGAACAACTCTAACAAAAGTCATTAAGACCTTGTGTAAAATACAAATGAACAAAAAACACTTTTTCCTAATATCCAGTAATCTAAAGAATACCCTCACACACATGCAGGGGGCTGGTCGCTGCTTGCCACCTCTTACCAAAATCCAGCTCTCTGCACATGCATTTGATGGAGAATTAATCTTCATACCTTCCCTCACAGCCTAGCTCAGTGGTACAGTTTTAGCAAGACAATGTTTTCTAAAAGTTGATGTAGAGACAGCTGTGATGGTTAATACTGAGTGTCAACTTGATTGAAGGATGCAAAGTACTGATCCTGGGTGTGTCTGTGAGGGTGTTGCCAAGAGATTAACATTTGAGTCAGTGGGCCGGGGAAGGCAGACCCACCCTTAATTTGGTGGGCACCATCTAATCAGCTGCCAGCGAACATTAAGCAGGCAGAAAAACGTGAAAACGAGGACCGGCCTAGCCTCTCAGCCTATGTCTTTCTCCTGGGCTGGATGCTTCCTCCTCTCGAACATCAGACTCCAAGTTCTTCAGTTTTGGGACTCAAACTGGCTCTCCTTGCTCCTTAGCTTGCAGACAGCCTATTGTGAGATCCTACGATTGTGTAAGTTATACGTAATAAACTCCCCTTTATATATATACACATATCTATCCTATTAGTTCTGTCCTCTAGAGAACCCCAACTAATACAGCAGTGAAGAGTGGTTTTCAGGGCCCTGGCTCTGCCGCTGGACTCCTATCTATCTTCCTCCTGTGTAGCTTTACTGCCGGCTTCACCTCTGGGCCTCATTGTCACAATCTGTAAACAGGGGTTTGGGGAAAGTCAAATGAGATACCGTGTGCAACACACTTGAGGCTGAACACACAGCGCATGCTTCACACGTCTTTACTGGCATTCTTCTTCTCTAGCTGTACAAGTAGAAGGTGATACGGGTGGAGGCAGCAGTGACAGAGAAGCCGGTACTGGGACAGCTGGAAAGGGGGAAAAACAACTGCAAAATCTTCCAAATGAAAACCAACAACTCAAAAAGCAAAGGAGTCCGAGAATACGGAGCATCTCTCTGTTATACAGCACCTGTGTGAAAATATATGGAACAGAAATAGTTATCCTGCCACATCTTCATTTTCTTTCGTGTAAAAGGAAGGGCTGATGTTAGGCAAAAATTTTCGGAAAAACTTCCATCTAAACTAGTTGAAATCTCATGTCATGGCGTGTACAATTGGCTCCTGAACAACCCAAGTTTCTGCACAGTTTCATCGATACGCAGTTTCTTCTGCCTCTGCCTCTGCCCCTCCTGAGACGAACCCCTCCTGCCCTTCCTCCTCCTCAGCCTACTCAGTGTGAAGACGATGAAGACAAAGACCTTTATGACGAAACACTTCTACCTAATGAATAGTAAGCATATTTTTTATTCCTTATGATTTTCTTAATAACATTTTCTTTTCTCAAGATTATTGTAAGAATACAGTATCTAAAATATATAATACAAAAAATATGTGTCAATCAACTGTTTATCTGTAAGGCTTCCAGTCAGCAATAGGCTACTGTATTGAAGTTTTGGAGAGTACAAAGTTATAAACAGATTTCCAACTGCCTGAGCAGTCAGTGCCCAACTCCTGCATTTTTCTAGAGTCAACCATACTAGTTTCCTGTGGCTGTTGTAATGGATTGTCACAAACTTAGCGACTTAAAGCAATACAAACTGATTCTCTTATAAATGTATTATTCTGGCCGGGTACAGTGGCTCATGCCTGTAACCCCAGTACTTTGGGAGGCCAAGGCAGGTGGGTCACTTGAAGTCAGGAGTTTGAGACCAGCCTGGCCAACATAGTGAAACCCTGTCTCTACTAAAAAATACAAAAAATTCGCCGGGCGTGGTGGTGGGCGCCTGTAATTTCAGCTACTCAGGAGGCTGAGGCAGGAGAATTGCTTGAACCTGGAGGTTGCAGTGATCCGAGATCGTGCCATGGCACTCCAGTCCTGGCAACAGCATGCTCAAAAATAATAATAAAAAATTAAAAAATTAAAAAATCAATAAATGTATTCTTTTCCTGATAGTCAAAAGGCTAAAATCAAGGTGTTGGCAAGGCTGTTTTTTCCAGAGGCTCCAATGGAGAATCTGTTCCTTACCTCTTCCACCTTCCAGAGGCTACGGTATTTCTCAGCTCCTGGCCATCATTCGCATCTCCATTTCCTTCCTCACATCACCTCCTCCCACATCGGCCCTCCAGGCTCCGTCTCATGAGGACCCTTGGGATTACCTTTAGATGCCACTCAAACAATCTAGGATAACCTCCCCACTTCTCAAGATCCTCAGCTTAATCACATCTGTAAAGTCCTTTTTTGCCACGTAAAGTAACCTTCACAGGTTCCTAGTGCTTCAGATTCAACATCTTTGGGGAATGGGGCCTTATTCAACCTATCATACAGGATACAGCTAATTATCTTGCCCTAAAATAGATGCCCCTTTTCATCAATGAAGCCAGAAGATGAGCTATGAATAGATACAGTAAAGGGAAAAAGTAGTCAGTGCCCTTCATTTTGACATGCATCAACTTACTAAATCTCAAAGCAATTATATGGCTTAGATGAGATAATGTCTGTCATACAGGTGAGGAAACTGAAGCCCAGAGGGTGAAGTCGTGTGCCCAGGTTCCACGGCAGCTGAGCTGGGTTTGCACTTGGGGAAGTCGGAGCCTGAAACCTACTCTCTTAAGCAGGGTGACCCATCGCCTCTCATTTGTTCTTTCCTGGCTGTGAAAGCCAACATTTCTGCTGTTAACTGCTACCCATTTTCTATTTGTTTCAAGTTATAAGCAATTTACAGATACAACAAAAATCAGTCACATTTCTTCTTCATTAATACACCTGTCAAAATGAGCTGGGCATGGTAGCTCACACCTGTAATCCCAGCACTTTGGGAGGCCGAGGCGGGCGGATCATGAGGTCAGAAGACCGAGACCATCTTGGCCAACATGATGAAACCCCATCTCTACTAAAAATACAAAAAATTAGCCGGGCATGGTAGGTAGTCCCAGCTACGTGGGAGGCTGAGGCAGGAGAATTGCTTGAACCTGGGAGGTGGAGGTTGCAGTAAGCCAAGATTGTGCCACTGCACTCCAGCCTGGGTGACAGAGCAAGATTCCATCTAAAAAAAAAAAAAAAAAAAAAAAAAGGAGCCACCTACAGCAGGCAGGCACCAGTTGCACGGGACCAACAGAGAGAGCATGACATCTGCCTGTTCATATGGGCTCCTTCTGCTTTGACTGGCCCTATCTCCAACCCCTGTATGGGACTGCATTTTTTTTTTTTAATGATTTTCCCACTACCCAATTATTAAGGAATGAAAACAAAAGCTTGGAGAGAGTTGAATTTGTTCACACTGTTGGCGGATGGCAGAGGCAGGATTTATTTTTTCTACCTCTCCTTCAGTTTAGGGAAATCATTAGCAAGAGACTGGATAATGTCACCTGAAGTAGATGACATCACTTGAAGTAGATGACATCATCTGAGGTGGATGGCATTACCTGAAGTGGACGATGTCACCTGAGTTGGATGAGGTCACCTGAGGTGATGACATCATCTGAGGTAGAAGATATCACCTGAGGTGGTTAATGTCACCTGAGGTGGATGATGTTACATGAGGTAGATGATTTCACCTGAAGTGGACGATGTCATCTGAAGTGGACAATATCACCTGAAGTGGGCAATATCACCTGAAGTGGACAATATCACCTGAAGTGGGCAATATCACCTGTGTTGGGCGATGTCACCTGAGGCAGCTGGAGTTACACCACATGGTTTCATCTGGAAAGGGTCAAACTGGGTCTTTCATTCTGGCCCTTGCATGGCTGCCTATTCTAATGCAGTTCCACAACTTTCCTTACCAGCCTTGTCATCAGCATTCTCCTTTTAATCATGTTTACACACACATGATCACGTGGTGGCAGAGCACACTTATTCTCAAACCTTAATGCCACACAAAGTCCACCAGGAGAGGATACATTTACAGTCACACTGATGGGAGTGTGCAGGAGGAAATCTCCACCCTTTCAGCTTGTACAGCCAGAGCAGGTGTGAACACACAACATTGAGGCAGAGAGCGGTGTGCTCATGCCCAACACATAGAAGCCAATGACAGCAAAACATCGGCAAATGGGAAATCATACATCACCTTTCCAGTGTCTTAGAGCTAAACAAAACCCTTTCTTGAAAAACAGATTATTTGAATTTAGGCTTAGAATCAAATGGCTAAATTCAAACCCTATCTGGACGTTGGCAAGGCCATGTTCACTATGGGATGGTAGCTCAGCCTGGGGGCTGGGGACACAGGCTGCAGTAATTGCTTCTCATAATGGTGCATTATGCTAGGAAAACAAGGTGAGCAATTTTCCTAATCAGGCCATCGGGTGGAAATAATTAAACAAAATAATGCGGCAGCACCTCAATTATAATTGCAAAAAGCAGTCCTGATATGCCCTGTGTATAATGAAGGAAAATAACTTTTGAATTTGTATAATTATTTGTTATTCTCAATAAACCTATATTGATCATTATCAATACACCATATGTCACAAAAAACACCCGATTAGATACTAAATCCAGATATTGGGGAGAGTATATAATCACTGATATCTGTAAGACCCACTCAGCTATGAATGATTAATTTATTTCCTCACAGCCTTGAGAGGTAGCCACAGTTAACCTTGCTTGTTGAGCGGGACAAGTAGGAAATGGAGAAAGAACTTGGCCCTAGGATGACCTTTTGAGACAGGCCATCCTATCTTGAAAGACCTACATTCCCCCCACAAGTGCTCTAGAAAGTTTTCCAATAATGGAATCGATTGGTGATAGACAAATGGTAGGGCATGGACAAGATCTCCTCTTAGGCAGGAGGTCAGGGAGATTACCTCGGAATCACTCTTTTCTGGTTCTGAAGTCTGGTGGCTGTGATGCGAGGTGGCATGGCACACCAGTGGCCTTGCCGTGCAGCTGCCAAGCTGAATCCTCTTGGCTTATGGGAAAATCCTGTGAGCCCGCAGCTGCTGGAAGGGCAGCCTCGTTGCTAGATGACGCATTAAATCCTTGCATTCTTTCAAATTCTCTAATGTTTGTTTTAGTTGGCATTATGCATCAAACAAAACAACAAATTTTATGGTTTTACATTTCAGATTTAAGTCTGGCATCCATTCTGAGTGAATTTTTGTATTACCTTTATGTCGAACCCTGGTGACACAAGTTTACCTGTGTAACAAACCTGAACATGTACTCCTGAACCGAAAAGTTTAAAAATCAATAAATAATAAATACAAATTTAAAAACCTTACCTACTCAAAAAAAGGTATGAGATTTAGGTGAAGGTACATTTCTTTTTTTTTTTTTTCTTTTTTGAACACACATTTATTGAGCATTGGTTATATGCCAGCTACCATGCTTGACATTGGAAGTGAAAAGGGAACTAAGGCACCTTCCTCATTATCAAGGATACGGGGTCTTCTAGTGGGCAAGATTGACCTATATGCAGATAATCAAAACATTAGTGCACAGATAAGACTTAGTTGCCAATAGTATCTGCTCCATCATATCCCTCTATATGCAGTCTTAGAAGAGTATATGTATTAAATGAAAACACTTAAGGTACAAAAGCAATTCAAAGGAAGAATGATAGTCTTATTTCCATCAAACAGTGCAAGAGCAATTGGACATGCATAGGCAAAGAAATGAACCTTCACTCTGCATTGACGGGAAGGTTCATTTCTTTGCCTATGCATGTCCAATTGCTCTTGTACTGTTTGATGGAAACAAGACTATCATCCCTCCTTTGAATTGCTTTTGTACCTTTGTCAAAAATCAGCTGAGCATATTTGTGTGGGTCTATTTCTGGGTTCTCTATTCGGTTTCATTGATGTCCATGTCTATCCCTTTGCCTATACAGACGGTTCCTGTCCGATGGTTTGACTTATGATTTTTTGCACTTTACAATGGTGTAAAAGTGATACCCATTCAATAGAAACCATACTTTGAATTTTGATCTTTTCCCAGGCTAGCAATGTGTGATATGATACTCTCTCATGATGCTGAGCAGCAGCAGGGTGCCACGGCTCCCACTCAGCCACGAAATCAAGAAAAACAACCATGAGACATTCAACACTTTATACAAGACGGACTAGTGTTAGATGATTTTTGCCCAACTGTAGGCTAATGTGGGCATTCTGAGTGTTTGAGGTAGGCTAAGTATGATGTTTGATAGGTTAGGTGTGTTAAAAGCATTTTCAGCTTAAGATATTTTCAATTTAGGATGGGTTTATCAGGACATAACCCCATCATAAGTCAGGGAGCATCTGTACTGTGGAATATTTTTAACATACTTTTGTGCCAAATTAAAGTGTCTCTGTATCAATTGTAATGATGTATTTCTTCATCTAAAAATAGTTTTATAATTCATAAATTATATAAAGATTAATGTGGAAAAATTTCCCTTTGAGATGCTTAGTTTACACAAATTACACTTGAACAATATTTTCTGGTTTAAGTTGCCCCATCATAATCCTTTGGGGGAAGAACCTAGAGCTTCCCCAAACAAGGCTTAGCTGAATTCTCTGACCAGGAATTCGGCAGCTCAGGTTCATGCTGGCATCTAGTGGTGTGTGCATACACATTTAGATTAGGAAATCTGGTGCATATTTTTATCAAGATAGATTCTTAACTCTCCACTGAGTTTGTCTCTTACTGACCCAGATGACAGAAAACAGACAAAAGGGGTCTCACCCGAGGCTTGTTTGGCAGAACACCAGTTCTGTGGGATATGATGAGGGGTGCCAGGAACAAGCTACAAAACTTGAAGGACCCATAAAGTGAAACTGGGCAGCCCTCATTAAAAAATGGTGAAGAATTTCAAGACAGAAACAGCAGCGCATTAAGTCAAGCACTGGGTCCTCCTAAGAGCACAGTCCTTTGTGGTGAGAGAGTTCCTGCATGCATGAAGCCAGCTTGGAAGCCTGTTTCTTGCTGAAACAATTGGTAGAATTTAGATTTTATTACCTCAGTACCCTCCAGAGTGTTTAATAAGTTATTTTAATTTGGTGTTTCTGGGAAAGGCCTATATTGTTTTCCAAAAGGATTTGGTTCTGTGTGTGAGTTATGGCTGTATTTTGGGAAACAGTGTGTTACACTTATTGCAGCTATGGCATGTACCTATAATCAGATGTGGTGGCTGAAAACACAGGAAATAAATTACATTCGGCTGAAAAGGTAGGAATTCCCTTTCAGGATTCCTGAAAAGGATCAAAATCAGGAATGTGAAATTAAATGATTATTTTGATGGATGATCCACAGGAGGCTTTCTTCAGAAGGGGTGTAGACAGGCTTTGTGACACATTCACTGTTTTGCTCACATTCAGGGCCATTTATAAGCAAGGGGAGACCTGTGATGGGAACTTCCACTCTAAGAATCACAAGGTGGATTCAAGAACCTAAGTTCGGGGCTGCACCAAGGTGTCCAGAGTCACAGAGGTAATACTACTACTGACAATAGTAATAACAATAGCCAAGCTTCACCAAGCACCTACCATGGGAGAAGCCATGAAGATTCCCATGAGCAATTCCATAATCTTAGTGAAAACCCTGTGAGACCAGCTTTATGATTATCTCTATTTTGCAAGGGAGGCACCGAGGAACAGAGAGGTTAAATAACTTACTCAAGTTCACACACCTAAAAAGAAGAGCTGACTGGGCGTGGTGGCTCACATCTGTAATCCCAGCACTCTGGGAGGCCAAGAGAGGCAGATCACCCGAGGTTGGGAGTTTGAGACTAGCCTGGCCAACATGGTGAAACGCCGTCACTACTAAAAATACAAAAACTAGCCAGGTGTGGTGGTGGGCACCTGTAATCCCAGCTACTCGGGAGGCTGAGGCAGAGAATCACTTGGACCTGGGAGGCAGAGATTGCAGTGAGCCGAGATCGCCCCATTGCACTCCACTCTGGGCAAAAAGAGTGAAACTCTGTCTCAAAAAAAAAAAAAAAAAAAAGAAGAAGAAGAAGAAGAAGAAGAAAGAAAGAAGAAAGAAAAAAGAAGAAGAAGAGCCAGAACTGGAGTTCTGGCAGTCAGGCCCTTGAGGCCAAGCTCTCAGACTTGGCTTGCAGCAATGTTCATCTCATAGCGTCACGGGTCTCAGTCTGACCCTATGTCCTGCCCTGTATTGACCTTGAAGCTGCCTTCTTGCTCGCTTGTCTCTATGCTAACACCAGCACCTGATTAAAATGAAGTTTCTGGCAGTAGCAGCAGACCCAGGACCAGGAGCCTGGGTAACAGCATCAAGTCTGTGTTCTGCCATAGACTGTGTGACCTTGAGGATGCCACTTGTCATTGAGCTTAAAATGAAGGGGATGAGACAGTTTTTGAGATCCTTTTCAACCCTAAGATCCGGTATCCTAATTTAATGATCACACTCAATAAAATAGAGCTTGTGATATTGTCCAAAGTAAAATCATTCTAGAATATAAACTCCATAGACGCAAAGATCATGTGTTATGTTAATCTTGGTATTTTGGAGGTCTAGAACAGTTCCTGATATACAGTAGGCTTTCAAACAATGAATGGTTTGATGAATGAATGAATAAGTGGCAAGTGAAGGAGTTAAATAAATGAGAAAGTGCAATAATCCAACAGAAAGCAAATGAATATTTTACATTTTTGTAAGCCTCACAAACCATGGCACCAAATTGAATCTTGCAATCATAGCGTGGCCTTGGCCAACCTCAAGGTCCAAGGTCTCATCAACATTTAGTTATTGGACCTATCATTGCTGGTAATAGGCACACAGTGTCTCTGAGTAAAAGCTATCATGTTGGCCTGAGAAAAAGCTTTCTTTTGATTCTAACAACATAAGGAATGAGGACTGATTGAGATGACTTATTTTTGCTCTCCCAAATGAGTGTGTCTTCTGGTACCTTTTGAGAAACAGCAGACCTTTCATCTCTCACGAGGCACTGTAACATACATGCTGAGAGCATGGTTGCTGGAGTTGGATTCACGGATTTCACCCCTGCACACTCTAGGGGGTGCCAAGCACACTGCCAATATCGACATCTTAGATTTACATATTTTACAATTTTTTTTTTTTTTCTGGAAGGTGGCCATAGAGCGGCATGTTCTTAAAAAAACAGTATATTTCAAGAATTTGCCAGCAGATGAAAGTGAGGTATCAGGAAGCAGAAATATCATTTTCTATTGCACCACTGTCATACATGCAAGCAACATCCCCGCTTACCACCCATTAGTTGTGCATATTTAGGCAAATTGCTGAACCTCTCTGGGTCCTAGTTGACTCATTTCCAAAATGGGAAATATTAATAGTACCTCCTGTATCATGGAGCTGTTGTGAGGATTAAAGGAGAAACTAGACATAAAGCAGCTATGATCGTTCCTGAAAATAGTACTCAATAAATTAGTTAATATTAGTTCTACAACATATACACAGGCAAAACAGTAAAACAGAATCAGAACTTCAATCACTTTCAAAAGATCCCTGCACGAAAATGTTATTCCAGTGCAGATCAGGCCTGGATCCCACTGTTCAGTTATTAATACAGTGGAACTGGAGTGAAGTCAGAAAGTCAAGTTAAAGGTAGAACAGATTTAAGTGAAACATAGTTCTATAAAGGTAGGACTAGCAACACTTCAGATGTTTGAACAGAAAGAATTCAGCACTGAGTACTTAGGAAGCATGTGTTGGGAAGCTCAGAGAGAAGTGGCTGAGATCTGAGTCCCGTGCACACATTGGAGCCGCCTAGCCATGCTAAAGCCCAATGCTTCCTTCTGTATTAGTCCATTTTTACAATGCTGATAAAGATATACTCAAGACTGGGAAGAAAAAGAGATTTAATTTACTCACAGTTCCACGTGGCTGGGGAAGCCTCACAATTATGATGGCAGGCAAGGAGGAGCAAGTCATGTCTTACATGGATGGCAGCAGGCAAAGAGAGCTTGTGTAGGGAAACACCCCCTTATAAAACCATCAGATCTCATAAGACTTATTCACTATTATGAGATCACGAGAACAGCACAGGAAAGACGTGCCTCCATGATTCAATTACCTCCCACAACACGTGGGAATTCATGAGATTTGGGTGTGAACATAGCCAAACCATATCACCTTCTGGACCCCATCCCAATGCTCTGTGCCTCATTCCAAGTCAGGGAGGATCAATGTCCTCAACCATTAGCTCTCCCTTGTGGCTGAGTCCTTACAGAAGGTCTCTTATCTACAAATCCTTCAGGGTCTTCTCTGATGAGCTAGTAACAGAAGCTAAGAGGAGGGAGGTTCTGAAGCTGGCACTGGGAAGGAGGCCTGCCCTGTGTGGTCTAGGAAGGGTCTTTCATACAGTTGCTTTCTGTGACATTGTGGGTTCCCAGCAAATCCTACCTCATTCCCAAGCTTAAAGCTTAGGAAATACAGGTGGGATGAGCATTAACAAAATAGATTTCTTGTTTAAGGAAAACTGTATTAAATATGGAGAGAGAAGTATTTTGTGACTGTAAAGCAACCTGGGGTCTTCTGAATAATATGAGTTGTAGGAACATGTATCTGCACATTAATGATGTCAGTGGCCATGGTGAGATAGCATTTGGGTGATTGGCATCCACGATGCTAGACCTTTGAACATTTGACTCATTGTTCAACATAGTGGCAGTTATCCAGAGAGACACATGGAAGGAGACAGCATAGAAGAAGGGTAATCACAAATGTTAAAGGCTCCAAAGTCCAAAGGCCCAGGTCTGAGTCTTGGCTGTGTGTGACCCTGAGCAATGTAGCCTCAGGGCTACACTGTATGGCAGGACCTATACCACATGAGGTGGCTGAGTGGATGGAATGAGTTAACATGTGTAAATTGAACAGCACTTAAACAGTATGTATTGACTAGTCCTATTATTAATACAGTTATCATCAATGTTATTAGAATGGACCACCTGGAGCTTTGAGGACACGCTCCTAATGGACTTCAGGCAAGTTCAGGGTCTGTACTGGAGGCAGGCTATGGGACCTATTCGACCCTTCTTTCCCCCAACCCCAAGCTTACTTACTTGGATGTCCAGTTTCTACCAGTCTGTGGACAAGAAATGGTAAACCCTGAGGCAAACACATAGGAATAGGAAGGAAAAGGGAGTATCTGTCTCCCTTTTTTTTTTGTCTGTCTCCCAAGTAGACCAGATCTAGACCCTAGAGCCCAGGTTTCAAGAAGGAGGAAGTGCCAAGACCATCTTTCTTGAGAGCCGATCAAGGAAGCCATGACCCAAGAAGACAGAGCCTTGTTGTCTATTCAGACCGCTGAAATTCACCCCGCAACCCCATCCTGTAGTCTTCTTGTCAGTCTTTCCTTTGGTCTAGTTCCCTGGAGGCCAAATAAGCATAGGGCCTTGACCATGTGTGAACTGTCATGTGCCTCTAACAAGCAGGATTATTCATTGTGACTTAACTATCCAAGATATAGATGTTTACCATTGTTCTTTTCAGTTTTGTTTTGGTTCCAAAGAAAACAGATGCTAAATATTCCACAATATGGGAAGGATTAAGTAAATAATGGCAGATCCCTCACCATAATTTATGAAACCATTCACCTTTCAAATTGGCTGCCCCTCTTCTACTTCTCCTAAGCATCCTTTTGCCAAAATCTTCAATGAACTTCTGGTTCCAAACATAGATCATTTCCTTCTCTGGCCTAAAAGATATTCATGAACTTTAGGACAAAATTTAAACTCCCTGACCTGCCCTGCCAAGCCCTGGGTGAACCCCAGACCTACTTTTCTGGTTCCTCCTTAGCTCACTGAGTTTCTGTGCATGAATCTTTTTCCATCTGCTCGCTGACCAGTGCCCTCTGCTCAGGATCCTTGTGCCATGGGACCCCATGATGGAATCATTTCTGAGTTTGTTGACAATTCATCTCCATTTCCTCCTCATGCTTCTATCCTTCCATTGCTCTCTTTCATTGCACACTGTTTATTTTGCTTTCAGAATATTTCTTACAATTTGTAAGAAATCCACTTGTTTGTTTACTTAACTAATGTTTATCTTCTCTTCTAGATTGTGGATCCAGAGGGTAGAGGTTATGAAGACAACCAAACAATCACAACTCCATCAGAGGGGGTATATTGAAAGAAACCAAGCATATCTGCTAAAAGAATGAGTTGTCCTAAAAATGTTTCTTGGTACAGAAAGTGATTCATCATATATTGTTGAATCAAAGAGTACATTACAAAATGTTAGGCACTCCATAATCCTGCTTAAGTATATATATGTCAAATGTCTATGTATATAACTTATATATACATTTATATGCATATGTGTAGAGAAAAGTCTGGATATTGAGGTCAAAATGGTCACAGTATCCATTTTAGTATGTTGACACCAGAATGATTTTTTTAATTTACTAATCTGTATCTGCTACCTATTAACAATAAACATGTACTACTAAAGTATTTAATAATTTGTGAAAATAATATGATACAAATTAAGACCCCTGAGTTAATTTGTGTGTGTGTGTGTGTGATGGGGTCTCGCTCTGTTGCCCTGGCTGGAGTGCAGTGGCATGATCTCAGCTCACTGCAAACCTCTGCCTCCCGGGTTCAAGCAATTCTTCTGCCTTAGCCTCCTGAGTAGCTGGGATTACAGACGTACACCACCACACCCAGCCAATTTTTGCATTTTTAGTAAAGATGGGGTTTTACCATATTGGCCAGGTTGGTCCCGAACTCCTGACCTCGTGATCTGCCCGCCTCGGTCTCCCAAAGTGCTGGGATTGCAGGCGTGAGCCACCATGCCTGGCTGAGGTAATTTTTTATTAATGTCTAGACTCTCCAACTGGAATATGCCCCCTTAATGAAGGAAATAATACAGGATACATCTGTGAACCTCGTCCCTCTTCCCCTGGCACATGTGTTCATGTGTGTGCATGTGTGGGTGGACATGAAACAAAAGCATACAAAATAATAGAGGAGAAAGTATAACTGTTCTTGTTATAAAGTATTAGATGATAAGTTCCTGAGATGCAGAAATCACCACTACAGATTTCTTAGTTATTTCCTTTGTTACGTTTGCTCTCACACCTGTGGTTCATATCGTGTTGATGAAAATCTGTATTAGTGACAGGAAGGCTATGTGGATCTTCTGGGTATTGGCTAATTTATGTAATTCGCTTAATCAACTTCTTTTACCAGCATGAAATGCTAACTCATTCCAAAATAAAAATCTTAAACAAGGTTTTAATTAACATTTATATTGCTGTGGGCATGTATCTGCATAATGTACCCTACTTGGTAGATGCATTTATGCTGCAGAAGAGTGTCAATAAAGACGTTGAAATCCTTCTTTATTTCAGTAGTATTTTGTATCTCGCAAAACTATAACATCTCCTAATTAAAGAGAATGTTCATATGGCTTCATTGTGAGTTAAAGAGTTGAAGCTGCAGATGGATTACAGGATTCCATTCATGGTGGTCTGTGTTCCCGTCTGTGTTCCTGCTGGGGAAGCCAGGTTTCCACAGTTCTACTCCTGATGACTAGGTTATTTCATGATCAAAATAAAATCTAGATTTATATCATCACTTGTTATGTCCAATATGAGTTCAACATTATTTTTAAATATTAAATTCACATTAGTAATCTATGAGTTTTCATTTCATCAATATAATTTCACTGGTGAAATTTTAAAAAAAGGAAAGGTAATGTCCTCATAACAAATACTAGCAGATGTAAGATGGGTCCTATTTTCTCTGCTTTACATCATATCTATAGTTGTAGTGATTACAGGTGACATGAAATATTTTAAAGTTTTAATTAGTCTACCAGATTTACAGCAGCTCTATATCATATTTGTATTCCCATCCACTCGACAAAGTTGACAAACAGGCATTTATGTCAAGCTTTCTGACTGTGAACTTAGTATTTTCACCGATAATTTAGAAGAAAGTAGGTGAAGGAAAAACACTTAAATACCCTCATCTTATGCAAAATGGGAATTTCCTTAAGACAAGGAATGAGGTACAATAATAGAGAAAAACTGCTGCTTTTACTTTTCTTTCTTGTCTTTCCAGTGTTAACAGGTGCTACTCATTCCTTTCTCGACTTTGAAATATTCTAAAACATGTTCAAGGGAGGCTTCATAACTAAAACTGGAGACTCAGGATACTAGATTGTGGTCAATCTATCATTTTTCCCATCCTTTGCCGCTCCCCGCGGGTATGAGGTGTACACTTATCAAGGCTGTTGACTTTAGACTCTGACACGTAACTGGAAGCCAAGGCCATGATAGTACAATGTCTGGAGCAGAGGTTTTAAATGTTCTTGTGTGGCTTGGCTTGCCTCTGACACTGCTGTGATCTGCCTGAGAAAAGAAAACCCCACATACTTATTGGTATAAGGGAGAGGAGCATCAAGTAGAGTCAAGCTGGCCCAATCTGGTACCTGGAGACAAGTCCAACCTAACCTGGTTGAGTGTAGCCAATATCCAGCCACCTGGCAAACCCATGAACAAGAGAGATAGATGCTTTTAGATTCATGGGGCTATTTGTTACACTGCATTATTGTAGTAATGGCTGACTAATACACATTCTATTTTTAAAAACTGGGGGATAGCATAAAATATTTACAAAATGGGTAAGAACTGACACAATTATCTGGGCCTGATCCTCTTATTTGGTAGATGAGAATACTGAGGCCCATGATGTTGTAACTTGCTCCAAAGTAGAGAAGAGAATAGGATCAAGGTCTTCTGATGCTCGGTGACTGTTCACACTGAAAAATGGCAGATTACATATGATGGTGGGATTTGTAATGTACCCTAGATGATGCCGTCTACCTCCATTCCCTACATGTGCCTCCCTCACTGTCCATCCCACGTTCTTCCTTGCTGCTTCAAAGCTTCTCTATCACTGACCTATGCTTGCCCTACATTGTCTATGTTTCCTGTTTAGCCCATTTGGGCTGCTACAACAAAACATGGTTCTGGAGGCTGAGGAGTCTAAGAACAAGACCCCAGGTGATTCTGTGCCTGGTGAGGGCATATTTTCTGCTTCCAAGATGGTACTTTCTCCCTGTATCCTCACATGGTGGGAGAGACAAGGCAGCCCCTTCAACATTGTTATGAGGGCACTAATCCCATTCATGAGAGTGGAGTTCTTATATCTTAATCGCGTCCTAAAAGGCTCTACCTCTTCATATTACCATATTGGGTATTAGATTTCAACATACGAATTCCGGGGTGACACCAGCATTCAGATCACACCACCTCAGAAGCTTTAACTGCACGCTGGCCTCTGGGCTGTGAGGTGACTCAGTTCACTCTGGGGTAACGCAACATTGGTTCTGTTCTGCTGGAGACTGGTGACTTGAGTGAATGGTCTCTTTAAATCACATTCTGTTTCTATGTGTTTGTTTTATTATCCCAAATCACTTTCCAAATCTCAGATTGGCAGGAAATCCTAAGTAAACCCTTTGTGGTATCTCAGCTATGCAGCCTGCAGTTGATCACATGTTATCATTAGTTAGCTAGTTTCATATTTGAATGGAGATTACAATTTAGTATAAAGTTCCCTTCTTATGCCTCCCCTTGCCCATCAACTCACTTTCAGGTAAATAAGGGAGAACATAAATGAAACATCTGGCACACAAGGTCACAGACAGAATCTACTACCCTCAGAATGGCCTCTGAAAATCCAGTTAGGATTCAGAATTAAGATTGGTCCTTTCCAGATGCAGTTAACTGAACCCTTGCTCTGAAAAATCCTCATCTCCTTCAGAAAACCTTCACTACACAGTAACTACGGAACTTTGCAACTAAGACTATATAAAACATGCTTGATGTTCTTTGAAAGAGAAGTATATTCTTGTTTTCTCTAATGACCTGGATTTTACAGTTCACATTGAATGCAAATAATAAGACTCTATTACCTACAATGCAAGGATCTTCAATTAGTCCAGGAAATCGGTTTCTGTATTAGAAAAATATGTACATATCTGTTAAGATGAACACATTGCTTAACGAGGGATCCACTTGCCTGTATATTAGAGTTTCAGTAAAATGCTCTTGGCTTTGGAAACAAAGATTAAAGATGATACGTTAGCTTTACATTCTTACGTGGGAACTTATTACCTGACAGACACTGAGAAGTGATGCCAAGAATACCTAAAAGCTATTTAAGTTTAAATGGTAATTTAGGTTTATTAAAACCTTATTAGTTATTTAGGTCTAATACCACTGTTTACAGTGTTCCTGAAAGATTATTCCATAGTCCAAATAATGGACACTGATGGTCACTGCATGCTGAAATGACATGCCAGCTTTTCTGCTTGACTTTGCCATCAATCAAGGCAACTGTGGACTCTGCTAAGGCCGTGTCATGTAATCCAGTGGAAAGGTTCAGTCCTATGGCCACTGGGCACAAAGAATGTCAGCCAATCTTGGATGTTGTCAGTGGAAATCTTTACTGCATACAGTGCTTTGCTGGTCGGAACCCACTCAGTATCCTGCCAGTTTATCTTCCGTTAAGCACCCAGGGCCCCCTCTGCAAAAAAAGTGAATGATCAACTGCATTAAGGAAGAACGATTCTCAGTCAGTGTTTCTGTCAATATGAAAACCAGCAAAAAAGCAAATGTGTTTAGTGTGTGGTTTACAATGGCCAGAATGGGCTCTGGCCATGTCTCAAAGGGAATTTCATTTAAGAATCACTTTCAGCAGCTCAAGTTTATGGCTCTTCCCTCAAAGGAAATAATTCTTCTGACTACCATTAAATAAACAATGTTTCTAACTTAAAGTAGAGCAACCACATGTTCCCTAAGAAACTTAGAAGTCTTTTATTGGAAATAGTACTTAAGAGTGAAAATACACATCCCTATGACTTCCAAAGTCCTGTTGGGGAACTACCAATGACAGGGCCAGCCCCAAGTGCAGCAAAGATGACACGGAACATTCGCGAATAGAGACAGGACTGAGTGATGCTGAAGACCCCAGTGCCTCCTCCCCTACTAATGAGGTAGCCTGTCTGCCGAGGTGCCCTTCTGCTTGGTCACCTCCTTGTGTTCCTCTGTTGTGCTTATTCTGTCATGCTCTGGCAGAGATGGTGCAAGATGCAGATGAGATCTCTTCCCTAACAGCACAGGGGTCACTGTAGGGAACCCACTGATGAACATTTCTTCCTCAGGGTGGAGGATTTACTCATCAGGCTAAGGTTTGGCATATAGGTGAGTGCAACTCGACTCCTTACAGTCTCACACCCAAGCAGGGGCTGCATCATGGAAGATGGAGATTGCTGCATGACCATCACAAAACCTAACACTGACAATTTCCTTCTAAAAGTCCTATGACTCTTTTTGGTTGTAAAAGGTCTAGGATAAGTAAAGACCATGAACAAACTAAAATGTATTTATTGTATTTTTCACAGACCTCTGAAATATTTATTCTGTACTGGGTACCATTACTGTTCGTGTACTTCATGGTTTGACAATGATGAACCACCTCTATCCAAGGCTGTAGTGAGTAAGAGTAACCTATGATCACAAAACATTACTCAAATTGGGAAAAAAAGTATTTGAGACATTCCAGACCCAATGGAAAGACTGATCCTAATTTACACAGCCAAATGCTATGGCAAATTTTCCTTTTCTTTGTTTTTCTAATAAAAAACACATTCATCATACAGCATAACTTCTTACTGTGGTTACGGCAACTCTGAATACAATATGTTTGTACTTTCAGCAGCAATAATCATCTTGAAAGAATAAGCACATTTCTGTTGGTGGGGAATGACGTTAATTTTTTTGTCCTAAATTAGACAGCTTATCTGTGATAGGCGTTCCACAAAATATAGCAGCGTAACAAGGAGGAATGTGATGCTTATATAACCAACTTCAAATTTACTTGGAATTTTTGAGGAAAATAAGTAAAAGTTCTATTTTCATGTGATTGTTCTATTCTTCCAGACCTATTTACTTTGCTAAAGGGCATTTTTGATCAATTAGATCTTTATTCCTACAGTTGTTATAATATTAGCCTAATAAAATTAAGCATTTCTTGTATATGTTGAATAAAATTCAATATGAAGCCTAACTTCCTTCAATAGGTCAACATGGAAATCAACTGTGGTTTATAGTCTGTTTCTTGTGTGTGATGATTTTGTATGTGTCAACCTGACTGGCTAAGGGATGCCCAGATAGCTGGTGAAACATTATTTCTGGGAGTGTGTCTGTGAAGTGAGGGTGTTTCTGGAAGAAACCAGCATTTAAATCAGTAGGCTGAGTAAACAAGATGGCCCTCAGCAATGCAGGCACACACCATCCAATCCATTGAAGGCCCAAATAGAACAAAAATATAGAGGAAGGGCGAGTTCATTCCCTCTTCTTGAGTGGGAAAGTCTTTCTTCTCCTGCAATGGACATCACAGCTCCTGGTTCTCTGACATTTGGACTCTAGGACATACACTAGTGGCCCCCCAGTTCTCAGGCACTGGCACTTGGACTGGGAATTACACCACTGGGTCTCCTAGTTCTCAAATATTGAGACTCAGGCTAAATTGCACCACCAGCTTTCCTGGTTCAGCCTGGAGGAAAAAGATCATGGGACTCCTTGACCTTCCTAATTATGTAAGTCAATACTCATAATAAATCAATCTATTTATCTATCTATCTATCTATCTATCTATCTATCTATCTACCTACCTACCTACCTACCTACCTACCTACCTACCTACCTACTTTATCTGATCTTCTACTGGCTCTCTGATTTCTCTGGAGTACTTTAATATATGCTGTAAACATAAAATCTATTTCTTTTGTTCTTAGGAGTATATTCTCACAAAATCAACTCAAAAATATAATTATGACAGTTTTGTCTCTGAATGGAGGGCGATAATGCTAAATCTTGTTCATATTTATTTTGTTTTCTTGTTGCTGCTATAACAAACTGCCACAAACTTAGTGGTTTAAAACAACACACATGTATATCTTATACTTCTGGTGGTTAGGAGTTGAACTTGAGTCTCACGGAACTAAATGAAGGTGGGCAGGACTGCATTTATTCAGAAGCCTCTGAAGAGAAAATTATTATTATTATTCCTTTTCCAGCTTTTAGAGGCTGCTAAAATTTCTTGGCTGTGGCCCTTTTCCCCATCTTCAAGTTCAGCACCATGGAGTCTCTCTGGCCATCGTCTGTAGTCATGCTTCCCTTTGACTATATCCGAAAAAGGTCTTCTGCCTTTGAGGATGCATATGATTAGACTGGACCCACCTGGATAACAGAGGATAAACTCTCCACCTCAAGGTCATTTAATTGCAGCTGCACCCTTACTTCCCTTTTCCCATGGAATGTAACATAACACAAGTTTTGGGAATTAGGATGTAGGCATCTTTGGTGGGGGAGCATCATTCTGTCTATCACAATATTTTTATATACATGACTATCTCTCAAGAATTCTCCTCACCTATAAGAACTGTACATCCCACAATGTGAAATTGTAAATGAATTACACTAATCTATATCCTTGTATTCTCAGAAATGAAAGATACGAAAGAAACCATCCAGTTATTACATTCACTTCTTGGAAATCAAAATAAACTTGCACCTACCACAGATGTTCATGTGTGATCAAAAAAGTGATTTCAGGAGTCATCTATGATGCATTGTTTAATGCTATATTCTAAACAGTAATCAAGCAGACATTTGAAAAGCTGGTTTTGCTGCATCATATGACTTATGCCTATGTTCTTCTGGTGGCAGTTTTTGTTGAAGGTAAAGGCATGAAAACACTGAGCCAAGGTAATCAGAAGAGCTAACATCTATATATCTTTTTTCCTATCTAAATTTCTTCCAAGTTTCTTTGATGAAACAGTCTTAAATTTCTTAATAAAGACTAGGCATACTTTACCTCATAGGAATTTTCACAATTACATTAATATATTTGATTTAAGCCTATTTTTAATTAATTCTGTACATTATAATAGTTGATGGCCAAATCCACAATACATAAGCCAACTAAAATATTTTTTCAAAGGCAGAAATAAAATTTAATATATTAAGTTTGATTTTTTGTGTTTAAGTAGGTTCTGCCTTGGGATACACAGGAGGAAAACTCAATGAAATATTCAGTGACACTTCTCCATATACATCAACATAGATGTCAATATGCAGTGAAAAGTCTTAGAAAGCTATAAAGGAAATGGTTAACAAGTTACTCTGGTATTCTTTTAAAAAAAACTTTTTCACACCATGGTACGACAGCACCTTTATAAACCAAACCAAACAACATCACATAAAATAATATATCTGAAGATTCCTGCTTGCTTTGATACTGGGAAAACCAGCAGAACAAACCACTTTTAGTTTGCTGAAGAGGCCATCGAGCACAGATTTTTTAAAAGTTATACTCCTGACTGACGCTTGAAAATAGATCCCAAATGTTTTTGATGTACCACTGTTTGCCTTCTTCTGGCCACAATCTTATTAATTCATTCACAACTACATGAAACTCAGCACTTTGCTTTTGGTAATGAAAAAAACATGTTATTTACTCAGAAACACAAGCTTGATGGCCTTGGAAAAAAATATTAACAGGGATAAAGCCTTTGATTTAGGATTCATGGGCAATGACTTCAAAACATTTGATGAATTGCCCATATTCACAGCCTACGACATAGGTTTTAATTCAGAAATAAAATTTGCTTGCAAATGTTTGAGATTTTATCTTTCATAGGTATTAAGTTTATCTAAGCCATCAGGGCTCACAAGGTCTATGTTATACATGATTGTTATTGAATATAGTGAGACTTTACCAAAGGTAAATTTTGTTGTTGTTGCTGCTTTTTAATGACAGACATTACTATATCTCTGAAAAGAAATGTTTAAGATGCTTCTTACTAAGGAATTCATATGTAAAATTTCCAGTAATGATTGAATAGTACTATTTGTTTCTCTTTTGCATCTTAGGATTTCAATCTTACTTTATAAACGTGTGAATCTCTGCTGGTCACCTACCTCTTGCTCAAGATATGTTCTGTTGGTGGGCATTATGGCCAGTTGGCTGGACCATTCTAGGATGGATGAAAATCTGTATGCCTTGTCCTTCAAGGGCAGGCCTATAAATAAGCATGCATGCGCTCTCCACAGCTCAGTGGAGTTGGGAGCAGGAAGGTCAAAGATTTCCAAGATGCTTAGCAAGTCATCTCTGAGCATTCAGCCCATCATCCAGAGGCTCTGCCCCATTAGAATTTGGATCTCCTGTCAATGGCTGAGGTTAAGTTGTTCAGACTCCAAAGGGCCACAGTGTAAGAGAAGGCCAGTCTCCAGCATTTATAAAAAAGAGCAGGTGGGATTTTAATGAAAGGAGAGCACTTACTATTATAGCCCAGCTCCCCATGGCGGTTTCTACTGGCTTAGACATCCCTTCTTTTTGAACAAAACATAAATCTTTATAAAAAGATTAGTGGGGCTGCTTTAATGGTTGTGAAAGGTAACAGACTTGGGGTAGCAAGGAAATTTCCACATCAAACACATGAGATAATTGAGTGTTTCTTGGTTTTGTATCCATGTGATGTATTCATAAGAATCCTACACGAGTATGCGTGTGGGGCTCGTATCATGTCATATTAAGTCTGCACCAGGTATATATAGCTGTCAGAATAAATTACATTAAAATTGCTTTCTCAGTTGCATCAAACATCCGTGTGCCAAAGCACAACAATGATAGTAACTTAGCCACAACTGTTTCCAGAACACATGGTGGACTGCATAGAAGTGTACAAATAAATCAAATCACTAGGGTTAGGATTTGAGGGTGGCTGCAGGATGTGTGCACGCCAGAAACTATTTGGATTAACATAAATGTAATATTCAAGTGTTCCATTATTGGAACACTAAGTACGTGGGATTTATTTATATCCTACTGCTCAAGGTCATCGCCAAAGTCTGATTTTTCACCGATGCAAAAATTCAAAAAAATTGCAACCTCCAGCATAAGTGGGTTTAAGGAGGAATTCCCACTTCACTGTGGATACTGGTTATGACAGAAGGGTACCTCAGCAGTCAGTGCCGCTGCTGAAAGATTCCAATTGATTACCTCCCTGCGACTATGAAGTACCGATAGGCCCCTCAACCAGGTGAATTTCAAAAATAAGTTTTTTTGCCCATTATACACAAAATCAAGATGATTAAATACGGAGAAAAATACATCCAATGAAAAATACAGAACACTGTGTAGATACACAGACTGTATATACTATATATAGATATAGAGCACTATATAATATCTATAATAGTATATACATACTGTATATGCACTATATTACACACACATACGCACACATATCCTGGAGGTATCCTGGAAAATACTCTGGAAATGCGTCGGTCTAAGTTGTGAAATAAAAAGCTGAGTATTCAAATCTGATTTCTGAACAATTACACCTTTTACAAGCTGGTTCAGGAAATGTGTGCATCGGGACACAAAGAAGTTTATGATATTTAGTGAAGTTAAGAAATTAAAGAGTGATATCGTATGCAATTCTTGTTTTGCTTGTAAACATTTTTAAATTGAAAGTTTAGTTTCAACAGTTACTCTAGTAACTTATTAGCATTATACAAAGTATAAAATATATTACCTGCCTACCAGTATCAAGCAAACTTCTATATTCTATTTCATAAAGCATACAATACAGCACTCATGCTCTAGCAAGCAGGATGCTACTAGGTTATGTGATATCAATGTCTGTGAGAGTTCCCTACCAATAGAAAAACAGAAACTCAAAATGCTAGGATTTAGTTTCTTTTTTTTTAGTGCATGATGCAAACCATTCTCTATCAAGACTCATAGAGCCTTGGTAATAGCTGCAAAGAAGATTTGATCTAGGATTTGTGCCAAGTGTTATATTCTATACAGGAAAATGAGGAAATCTGTAAAATTCTGGCTTGGGATGAAATTAGTAGTTGATGCTTCAGTTGTTGAATTAGACATAATTAAGTAATTCCATATTAAGTTCAGAATGGCATTTAAAATGAGTTTGGATATTTCCAGTCTTTCTTTTCCTGCTGCTAGCCAGAAACATGGCTGCCTCTCTAGTTCCTGAACTTTAAAGACTGTGTGTGTGTGTGTGTGTGTGTGAGATATATGTATATCTATACATACATGCAAACACATATTAGTAACATCACACACTTATGTGAATTACTGTATAAAATCAAGCTTAATGTATAACCTTTTTATCTGCTTTCTGACCTTATAGGATTAATATGTGATAAGCATACTCCCTTATCTCTTTCAGAATGTATTCTTTCTTGAGAAGATAAGGATGGAGAGATATACTGAAAAAGCAATGCACAGTCCTGTCATATTGTCCTAGCATGACATAAAATTCCAAGGTATGTCACACTGGGAAAGGTCACACTGACAAGCTGACAACTGCAATCCTGACAGATTCTGCACTATGACTGGCAAATGACTTTACGTCCTCAATGCACAAAATGCCTGCAACAACAAAATGTATGTTTTCCTTTGCATTTTCAAAATACCCCAGAAAGCTTCAATTACCCTCAACCATTTTCCTGCCATCCTTGGGGACCACTGCCCATGTCCTGATCCAGCACCTTAGGAGGACAATTCCACCATCCATCTGAGCATTGCTTAGTCCTAATGCCAATAAACATTTGCTGCTGTTGATGATGACGAGAGATAAACAAAAGTAGGACATCAAAAGTGCTACAACTCTTCCTTTAAGAACAGATAATATTCAATTAAGAAACATTTATACAGCAACTTGAAATGCTTGAAGCACTGAGGTTATATAAAGTACCAACAGTCCCTGCCCTCCTATAAAATTATTGTAACTGAAAAGCTCAGGAGATGAACTGATCACTCACTAACAAGACTAAAAGGAAGTAAGAGCCTTGGCCTTTGAATCAGCAAAGGCATGCATTGTGTATAAGTACATCGAAGCAGGGGATATGTCCTTGGCTGGGCCTATGCCTGGCACATGAAACTATTCTACTCTCCAACAGGGCCCCAACATGGGAACAAGGTTCACGAGTACACCCCAAATCCCTGCCTAGGTAGGATAAAGAAAAGCACATCCTAATGAGCAAAATTACGGACTGAAACAGAAAGATATATATAAACCAATTAGACAGTCTGTCACCATGGCAAAGTCTGCTCATGATGAATCAGGGCAATTTTCTCTTTTCTCCAATCTATATCAAACGTCTAAACTCTCACCATGTTCAGCGGACTGAACAGGTTTCATTCCCAGTTATGAAAGGTGGCATACTGAAACAACGAAAGTGTTGGAAACTCAGCCCAGTCACGTGTCCGTATGTGGCTTGAGCCGTATCGTGTGCTCTGAGTTTCTTTTGTTCTTCTGTGAAATGAAGTTTACAATGCCCGAACGGAAGGATTGTCAAAAGCACGAAATGAAACTATATCTGTGAAAGTTTTCTGTGAAGACCCCTCTGAAACACTCGATTTTCAATTACCCAATTTTCCCACTTTATTTAAAAAATGTATGACTAAAGCAGAAAAGGCAATATAACAATGTAAAGGCATTATATAGAACAGAAAGGAATCCTTCTAGAATGAAGAGGAGGGATGGGCAAACAGTTCACACGGGCAAGTGTTCAATAGCTGCAGAGTTTATACAATTCATCTTTGAAAAAAACTAAGCGATTTCTGTACATGTAAATCACCTTCCCAAATCAAGGGACATCAAATGAAAATATAGAAGTCATCACAAGAAGGTGTCTCAGGCAGAAGCACTCTTCTCAAAGTAGGGTGAATACACAGAGAGGAAACACTACCAACGGCTTACTCACAGACTTTGGTGATGACTATGGCAATGGGTACCTCCCCAGAGAGTGTGTGGCTCCATAAAATAGTAGGAGAGGCAGGGCTAGATAAATTCTATCTTGACGTCCACAAAAATGGGTGAGGTAGAGATCCTCAGAATTACAAACTTCCCATAACCTGCTAACCTAGGTAGGCTGGAAAGAAGTGAAGGGGAACAACTCATACAGAAATGTAACCTGATTTCAGAGGTACTTCCCTGTAAATGGGGCATGACTCCTACTAATCTGGTTATGCTTTCCCCCCTCCAAATAAACCTTTTGCAAGTACCTGATCTAGGAAGACCTTCCACCAAAAAGCGACACATACATCAAGAAGCTCCCAGCATGGGATTGATATCAATGTGATGTAAGACCAGGTTCAGAGAAGCACTGGAAAAACAAGTGGAACGTAACGCTCCACCAGAAAGAGTACTTATTGAGCTGATGAATCGTTTGAACACAATATATGGCCATAAATGAAAAGAACTGAATGAAGCAATCAAATAGCTCAAAGCAGAGGTAAAAGATGAAGTTCAGACAAGAGAAAGATGGAATATAAGTTATCAGAATACTTGAAAAAGGGAATTAAAAAATATAAAACTGATTGCCATATTGTAATCAACCCAAAGAAACTAGACACTGTCCAGAAAAGGGAGAATTGCATTAGAAAAATAAACCAAGCCGGGCACGATGGCTCACACCTATAATCCCTTTGGGAGGCTGAGGCTGGTGAATCACTAGAAGTCAGGAGTTCAAGACCAGCCTGGCCAACATAGCAAAACCCTGTCTCTACTGCAAATATACAAACATTAGCTGGGCGTGGTGGCGTGCGCCTATAATCCCAGCTACTGCGGAGGCTGAGGCAGGAGAATCGGTTGAATCCAGGAGGTGGAGGTTGCGGTGAGCCGAAATTGCCCCACTGCATTCCAGCTTGGGCAACAAAGTAAGACTCTGTCTCAAAAAACAAACAAAACAAAACAAAACAAAAAACTACATGGATGATAGATTAATTGATTGATTGGCAGATGATAGATGATAAATAGATAGACAGGAAAAATATTCGAGGAAGAGAGACAGGGAAGAAGACAAGGAGATTCAAAATCTGCATAACTGATGTGCTTGGGGAAGAGAAGCATATAAATGAGCTGAAACGTATTAAATATATTATTTTTTAAAATAATAGAGAAGCATCATTACAAGAAGGCTTGAATATACAGATGAAAATGATCACAATGTCCTAAGAATAGTTGATATTAAAAATTTAGCAAGACCTTTATCTAAATGAGTATTTCATTAATTGGACTTTTGTAGATAAATAATAATTAGAAAAAAATTGTTTTAAAGTACACTTAAAAAAAGTAAATTAAAATCACACCAATCTCAGATTTTCTCATAGTAACAACCTACTTATGAAAATAGTGGGATAACACCTATGAAATTCTCAAGAAAATAATGTTATACCCAGGCAGAATAACATTTAATTATATGATTACAGGTCACATTTTCAAATGGTAAAACAGGAATTGCAGGTGCCGTAAAATCTTCCTGACAAGTAGAAAAAAAAAATAGCTAATGAGAAAATGAATAAAGACCACTAATACTGAACTCTAGCTAATGATACGTGTGCTAACATGTTCAAGGGTAAAGTCGATTGCTATCTGAAAATTATTGTGAAGTGCATCCAGAAAAACAATGGAATGATGAGTATCAATAAATGGATAGCTAATAGGTAAAGCAACTATCACAAATATTGATTGTACAACCCAGGTAATGGTTAATGGGTTGTCACAATACAATTATTTTCATATTTCTATATATTTATGACTTTTCACAATAAAACAATGAAAAATGAATCACAAAACCATAGCAAAGTATGTCTCGCTGCATTTATTCTATTTAACTATGGTATTAGGAGTAAAATATCTTGGAAATTACAGTACAGAAATCAACTGTAAATCACGGCAATTTAGAGTTACTGCAACAAAAGTCCATAGGACAAGGAAGATAAGAGATAAGGGATAGAGGGATATTTATACAGGAATCAAATAGATTATTTAATGGTGATAAGTCAATTAATCAAGATATAAATATAAATACTGGAAAAACCAATAAAAACATAACCAAGTAAATTTGGGGAGTGGCATACTTAGAATACTTTATAATTTCGTCTCTGGCCATAGTGGGAAGTTGACACTGTCTTTAGAAAAAGAATAAGGCCGTCTGGGCATGGCAGCTCACACCTGTAACCTCAGCACTTTGGAAAGCCAAGGCGGGAGGATTGCTTGAGCCCAGGAGTTCGAGACCAGCCTGGGCAATATGGCGAAACTCCATCTCTACCAAAATAAACAAAGTTAAGTTAGTCAGGTGTGGTGGCACATGCCTGTGGTCCCAGCTACTCAGAAGGCTGAAGCGGGAGGATTGCTTGAGCCCGGGAGTTTGAGGCTGTAGTGAGCCACAACTGCACCACCGCACCCCAGCCTGGGGGACAGAGCAAGACCCTGTCTCCAAAAAACAAACAAACAACAACAACAACCAAAAAAACACTGTATTATATCAATTTGTAATTACAGAATTAGCCATTAAAAAACTAAAAACAGCCCACAGTTTTCATATTATGAGAAGAAATATTGCATGCACACAGAAAAAAAGAGAGGAAAAATGCAAAATAAAGATATAAAGAGAAAGAATAACATCGAATATGTTATTCACAATGTGAATGTTCTATATATGCTTCCTTTTGGACCACAAACTTAACTATACATTGTTGTGGTGAAGTTTAAAGTGTTTAAAAATATCAGATATTAATAATGTGGAAAGGCAAATCAGGCGAACTGGAAAGGAAAGCCATGGCCATGTTCTTAAGTAGCAGACACAGTTAAAACAGCGTGGAGAGCATTCCTGTGACAAAGAATGGCGTTTTATGATGACTAAGCATATACTCAGCAATAAACATATAAGACGTATGAACATTTGCACATGATGAAAATATCACATCAAATTTAATAAAGTGAAACCTCCAAGAATTTTTTTAATAGGCAGAAGTACGTCAATAGTGGGGGACTTTAATTCACATCTCTCAGTCCATGATGGACCCAGTATACACCGAAAGCAAAAATAATGAAGATTTAAACAACCTAGTTAGATTCATTTGTACTTTACCTAATTCTATAACCTAAGGACAGATAATTCATCTTCCCTCCCAGCAATCGAGAAAAAAAAAATGCCAATCTTGAAGACATGTTAGGTCACAAAGAGAAGTTCATTAAATATTTCCCCACAAAGTTATAACTTATCAGGATTTATGACCAAGAATTTACTCTTGAATCACAAAGGAAACAAATCCAGAGATTGGAGAACATCTACAGAAGTTGTATATGAGAGTAGAACCGAGGTAATATTCTAAAAGCAATGCTCAGGAGACATTTTAAGTCTTGTACACATATGTATAAAAATAACAAGAAAGGATGAAAATAAATGACATAAGCATCCAACTGAAAGAACTAGAAAAAAGCCAATAAAATATGCCTGAGGAAAGCAAAAGGAACAAGTTAATAAAAGCATAAATACAAGAATTAATGCATTTGAAAACAGGAGGATATTAGAGTTATTAAGTAAATCTAAAGTTTTAAGATAAAAAAATAGATTGCTGATTAAACATCAAAAGCAAAAATAATGAAGATTTAAACAGCATAGTTAGATCTATTTGTACTTTACCTAATTCTATAACCTAAGGACAATCATCTTCCTTCCCAGCAACCAAGGAAAAAATTGCCAATCTTGAAGACATGTTAGGTCACAAAGAGAAGTTCATTAAATATTTCCCCACAGTTATAACTTATCAGGATTTATGACCAAGAATTCACTCTTGAATCACAAAGGAAACCAAAACGGAGATTGGAGAACAACTACAAAAGTTGTATATGAGAGTAGAACCGAGGTAATATGCTAAAAGCAATGCTCAGGAGACATTTTAAGTCCTGTACACATACGTATGTAAATAACAAGAAAGGATGAAAATAAAGGACATAAGCGTCCAACTGAAAAAACTAGAAAAAAATCCATAAAACATGCACAAAGAAAGCAAAAGGAACAAGTTAATAAAATCATAAAAACAAGAATTAATGCATTTGAAAACAGAATGATTTTAGAGCTGTTAAATAAATCTAAAGTTTTGAAATAAAAAATTAGATTGTTGATTAAACTAAGCAAGAAAAGAAGAACAAAACACAAAATTAGAAATGAGAACAAGGAACGAATAAGATAGTGACGAAATTAAATGCTAGAACATACCATTCGATAAGAGAAGGAAATTAAAACTCTGCATATTAAAAAAGAAAGGAAATTACCATTATTTGCACAAAATATAACTGCATAAGTAAAAAGTTCATGAGAACCAACTGGAAAATTCTCAGACATGGTAAAGATAATTCAGTGAAATGACTGAGTAAAAAGTAAAAGGTAAAAATAGGTTGCCTACGTGTATACAAACAAACAATGCTTTTGGAGCCAAGACCCATGCACAATAGAAACAAAAGGAATAAATATAAAAAATGTGTACGAATTATACGAACAGCATGTTGAAATGTTTCTTTACTACACAAAATGTCAATTGAATAAGTGGAATGCAGACTCTACTTAAGATGGGAATGCAATATCCTAAAGAAAGCAATGCATGAATTAATCTATACATTTCAAACAACTCTAGCAAAATACGAATGAGACTTTTTTTCTCCAGCAAAGTAATCCAATTTTAAAGTAAACATGCAAAAACAACCAGATTTTAAAGAAAACCTGCCAAAAAAAAAAAAAAAGAATAAATAAGGTAGCAATCAGTAGGAAAAACAGAATCAATTATGGAATAAATGGTGTTGAGGCAACTGGCAACTGGAACTTGTGGAAAAAACCAAAACTGCATTCCTATCTAATTCATCAGATGAAAGCAAGTTTCACAAGATCATGTCCTTTGCAGGAACACAGATGGAACTAGAAGCCATTATCCTCAGCAAACTAACACAGGAGCAGGAAACCAAACACCACATAATCTCGCTTATAAGTGGGAGCTGAACAATGAAAACACATGGACACAAGGAGGGGAACAACACACACTGGGACCTGTTGGTGGCATTGGGGAAAGGAGAGCATCAGGATAAATAGCTAATGCATGCTGGGCTTAATACCTAGGTGATGGGTTGATAGGTGCAGCAAACTACCATGGCACATATTTACTTATGTAACAAACCTGCACATCCTGCACAGGTACCTGAGAACTTAAAATAGAATATAATTAAATTTTTTAAAAAGTTGGAAGAAAAAAATAAAACTAAAAAATAAAAACAAGTTCCAGAGATATAAATGACAAACATAAAATAATGTCATTATTAAACAAAAACACAGGAAATTTTGTTTATATGGTCTAAGATAGCAAAGATCTGAGTATGATACAAAATTATAATTCCATAAACAACTTAGAAATTTAACTACATAAAAAATAATTATTTACAGCAAAAGCAAAAGTAAACAAAGTGGGAAAATGTTTTGTAATTTAGATCACAGAAAATAGATCTTTCCTTAAGCTGTGAGTAAATCCTATTAATTATTCATTAAAGAAAAAAACCACCCAAAAGAATGATGGATAAGGGACATAAATGGGTAGTTAATTGAAAAGGAAATATGATTGCTAAGAAATGTATGAAAAGATGCTGTTTTTCTTCAAAACAGAGATGCAAATCAAAAACATGAAATGCTGTTCTCAAATGTCAGAATGGCAGA
This sequence comes from Macaca fascicularis, assembly GCF_037993035.2. Taxonomy (NCBI): domain Eukaryota; kingdom Metazoa; phylum Chordata; class Mammalia; order Primates; family Cercopithecidae; genus Macaca; species Macaca fascicularis. The sequence goes on along the minus strand of NC_088377.1, from coordinate 6,566,040 downwards.
AATAAGAACGCTGGGTGACATGAATCAGCCAAAGAGATACGGAAATACACAGTCTCATAGTACTGATGGAAATGAAAATCTATAAAAGATATACAGAGACAAATTTGGCAACATCTATCAAACGTTTAAAATGTATATAACCTTTGATTCAGAAGGCTCATTTCTAGGAATTTATACAACAGATATACAGGTGCATATGCAAATGTATTGATTTATACAACTATCAGTTACAGCCCTGTTCATAGTTGCAAAATAATTAAACACAAAATATTCATCAATAAAGGCTAGCTAAGTAAATGAAGTACATTCATAAAATAGGAACAATGCAGCTGTTCAACAGACAGAAAAAACATGAATTAAAGTATTATTCACATAGGCGTAATACTTTATCACTTCTGCAAATAAATTCTATATTTACATATGCTTATACATGCATAGAGTAGCTCTGAAAGGATACCCAAGAAACTGGTGTTTGCCTATGAAATGAGAAACTGTGTGACTATCAGCAGAAACTCTTAATACAATTGCAAATGATGAACATTATAAAAATAACATTTTCTAAAATCCCTTTTCCAGGACCTGGCACACATACACATGATTCATTACCCACAGGATGTAGCCCTACCACAAATACTGTGAGGTAGGTACTTTATTTCCCTGGGCTCCAGCAGTTTAGAGAAGTTAAATGACCTGCTCCAGGTAACCCAGCTCTGAGAGGTAGAGCTGGTTTCACACTCAAGCATTCCAGCTCTGGGGTCTGGAGGGAGGCAGGTGTGACAGGTAGAATAATGTCCCAATCCCCCAACAAACGTTTGCATCCCAATCCGCAGAACCTGTGAATGTGTTAGGTTTCATGGCAAAGGGGAATTAAGATTGCTCCTCAGCTGACCTTAACGTAGGGAGATTAGGCTGGATTATCCAGTTACGTCCAAGGTAATTGTGAGTTCTTAAAAGTGGAAGCAAGCATCAGAGCGGGCGATGCAATATGAGCCAGACTTGAACAGCCACTGCTGGCTTTGCAGAGAGAGGGGACTAAGGGATTGTAAGCCAAGAGCTGCAGGTTGTCTCAAAAAGCTGGGAAATGCAAGCAGAACTGCTCTAGAGCCCCCAGAAAGGGACCTAGCCCTGCCAACACCTTAATTTTACACCAGTGAGACCATTTAGCACCCTGGACTTCTGACATTCACAATAGTATGACAATAAACTTTGTCTTAAGCCACTTAAGCAGCAGGAAATGACTATGGTAGAAAAGAATGGAAGAATGACCACAGGAAGATAAGGAGGCAGTAGGGAGCAGATGGGATTTTAAATCCACGTCTTTCCTCTTGGAACTCCTTCCTGCAAGTTCAGATAAGAAAATTTCATGCAGGGAATATAGGAGATCCGAGACATATCACCTACTAACAGGAACCCAAGAGTACATCTATCAGAGCCTGGCACAGTGGCTCTCATGATGTGGCAACAAGACCAGTAGCAGAAGTGTCACCTGAGAATGGGTTAGCAAATCAAATTCTTGGACCCATCTTCTGGCAGCTGGAATCAAAAACTCAGAGCCATGGCCAACACTCTGGTTTGACAAGCCCTCCAAGAAAAGCCTGATGTGATGCATGCCTGAGAACCGCTGGCTTAATGGAGCTCTTGGTTTAGACTCAGCAGAGCATCCAAAGTGTTACTGCACGTCGGAATCACTTGGGGATCTTTAAAAACTCTTCACATTGTTGCACCCAAGACCCTTGGAATTAGAATGCTTAGGCAGGGGAGGTGGCAATAAAGATCCCCAAGTGAACCATATGCGTGACAGTTTGAAAGCACTGGTTTAGAACAACAGTTCTCAAACTTGATACACTGAAACCACTCAGGGTCAATTAAAATGTACAGATACCTGGGTTCCACCCCTAGGTGATCTAATTGATTGGTTTACAGCTTGAGTGTCAGGATTCTTAATCTCTAGATGATGCTAATGCACCCCTAAGGTGAAAGCCAGAGCAGAATTCCCACTTGTAGCACCTGATCAGGGTTAGGTGCCACGTGGTAAAGGTGGGGCTCAGGAGAAAAGTCATTCCCCAACCCCCACTCATTTCTGAAAAGTCAACTGATATTCAACTTTGCAAAACAGAAATGTTAAAGTCATTTTTATTCCATATAGTTCAAAGAATGTTCAAGAGTTCATTTATTGTATCACTGCAATTGTTGCTACTATTTCCTCTTTGACTTACTTTCTGCTATAAAGAGTGCTAGGTTGAACCATCTGAAATTGCTTGATTGGTCCACATTTGACATATAAAACAGCAATTTCATATTATTCAGCCTAATAATGAGCATTGTAATATACTTCCTTAGGATACTAAAATGATGGCATTGAGAATCTCATTATTATTGCAAACCTACTAGATAATGGCTTGCAAGCAAGGAGTTATCTGGGAATTTCTATAATGCACTTAAAAACCCAAATGCCTAGTTAAAATCACATGTGGTGAGCTGGACATAGCTGAACATCCAATAACAACTATGCCCAGTGCCCTGATATTCTTCTGTCCATCTCAATCAGCATCAGAAATGCAAGCCCCACTGCTCATACCAAGATTGCCCCGTATTGCACTGAATATCTGCTCATTTGTCCAATGAGCAGTTCTTCCAGTGTGTTCTCTAAAATTTCCCTCCAAGATCAGCAGCATAGGCTCTGATCATCCCCACTTTCCCCAGGTCTTAACTGAAACTTGGGCATCCTCTATAGGCCCACTCTCATCCCATCCTTTGCAACATAGGCTGCTGTGCTTCCTGACCTTCATCAGGACTAGATAGAGAGAAGGTCCATCCTTGGTCCCCATGCTGGCTTTCAAATCACAGATTGGCACCACCCATACACATGCAGGTCCAGACCCCTGCTCCTTAAAGGCTGGTACCAGAAGGTTGCACCATCGTTAACATCTGCTTCCAGCCTCTTTGGTATCCTTCTTGTTCCCTGAGCTCCATCATTTGTCTTCTCATCCCTAGACACCCATCCTGCAACTGTTGGCCTTACCTCATACTTCACTAGAAAGCACCTCTGAAGGTGAGCACCTCCTTTTCTGAAAGTCCTCTCTTTCTGGCTTCTAGGACAATCCCCCTCTAACCTCTCACCTGATAAAATGGCCACTGCTGGTTCTGCTTTGCCATCTCATCCTTCCCCTCCAAACATCAACTAGAAATTTTCCAGCTTCTTCCTGGACCATCTGCATACTGCTTCCTGAGGTAACCATATCCATTTTCATGATTTTACCATACACATATGAATTCCTCCCACATTTCTATCTCCCAAGTCTCTCTTTTGAACTCTGTAGACTGACTGCTTCCTGCACATCTCTACGAACGTTCTCTGAATGCCTTTGAAGCTCCAGGACCGTTCTGGGCACATCAATAAAAGTAAATAAGTAAATCGCTGCCCACATGGATCTTCCTTTCAATGGAGGAGCAGGGAGCAGGTGGAGCAGGGAGATTGACAAGAAACAATAAACAAGATAAATAAACTAGGTAGCATGTTAGAAAGTGACGAGTACAATAGGGAAAAATAGAGAGCAGGCTCAGAGGAAGGCAGAAACTGTTCAGTCACTGAAATGTAAGACTCCCAAAGCTGAGCCTCAGTTCATGACTCCCTCACTCTAGAACCGCCATACACACAAAGGCATTGCTTCTCATTCTATCTACAAGCACTGTCTAAGCAAAAAGAAAACAGGAGTCAGTGCGACTCTTCAGTTTTCCTCACTTGCAACATCAGGGTACTCCTGTCCACCCCACTTTCAAAATACATCTGACTTCTACCCACTTTTCTCCATCTTCGAAAGAGCCACCCTGTGCAGTCCCAAGTTCACCTGGATTCTCCGCATCTGCTCTTGTTCCTTCACTAATTCATTCTCCCCAGAATCATCTTTTTTTTTTTTTTTTTTTGGAGACAGAGTTTTGCTCTTGTTGTCCACTGCAACCTCTGCCTACCAGGTTCATGCAATTCTCCATCCCCAGCCTCCCGAATAGCTGGGACTACAGGCACGCACCACCGTGCCCAGTTAATTTTTGTATTTTTGGCAGAGATGTGGTTTCACCATGTTGGCCAGTATGGTCTCGATCTCTTTACCTCATGATCTGCCTGCCTTGGCCTCCCAAAGTGCTGGGATTACAGGCATGAGCCACTGCGTCCAGCCCAGAACCATCTTTGAACCATGTAAATAAAATTGTTTTCCTCTGCTTACAATGCTTTAAAGTGGCTCCTCTTTGCACTAAAATAAGATCCCAATTCCCTTCATGTACATATAAGATCTTGAAAGATCTCGCATCAGTGTGCCTCTTCAACATCTTTTCTCATCAATCTATCCTTCTACTACTTGGCTTGGGATGTGTTGTCCTTTTGCTGCACGAAACACATGAAATGCTTCTCGGCCTCCTTTGCACCTGCTTTTCTCTTTCCCCACAATGCTGTTATTCCAGTTCTTCTCATGAGCGGCTCTTTCTCTTCCTTCAGGTCTGAGCTTAAATGTCTTCCAAAAGCTCTGTTTGAACATTTGATATAGAACTGCATGTGAAAAAGTACCTTCAATGATGAGTAAACTGAGGCACCCAAGTGGGTTAAATCACCTGTTCAAATGGATCCAGATCAACGATAGAAACTCTGTTCCATTAAAAATAATGAGATGAGCCATTCATCTCATTTCCTCTAGAGCACACATGTCCAACCCGTGGTATGCAGGCCACCCGCGGCCCAGGATGGCTTTGAATATGGTTCAACACTAATGTGTAAACTTTCCCAAAACATGAGACATTTTTGCAATTTATTTCAGTTCATCAGCTATCATTAGTGTATTTCATGTGTGTGGCCCAAGACAATTCTTCTTCTTCCAAAGTTCCCCAGGGAAGCCAAAGACTGGACACCCCTGTTCTAGAGAATAAAATTACATTCTCTCTCCAAATGCCATTACAGCTAACTCTTGAGATACTTGAGAAAGCAACAATGACCCCTTGTTCTGACAACTTGTTTGATTATAAACATGTTTGGTTAAAAAAAAATATTTTCAGCAAGGTTGTCAAATCTTCAGATCTGTTTGTTTTTGAAGGCATAGAAATAAGAGGAGCACATCCTTGCTGTTTTGGGTGACGGTATCATGCGTGCAAAAATCTCAAAAAGACTGTGAAACATGCAGATGTGGTCACAAGGAGTGCAATAAAAACGGAACTGTTGTTCAGAAAGAAATGCCAGCATCCCACAGACATATGCGTGGTACCATCTGTGATTCTAAATCCATTGCTTCTGAACAACTAAGGAGTTGCTGGAGATCAGAAGCCACCTCTGCTTTTATCCTTTCAGAAGTAAGGCAGCATGCAGCCTGGGTACATCTACCCTTCCTGGAACTTGAGACAAATGACACTCACTCCTGTCCAGACCCAAGACCTCTCATGCCAATAACACTCTTCATTCCTGAAACTCTGATTGAAAGAGACAGGCTCTGAGGCCATCAGCAGTTCCTACCTGACGGTTGATTGTGGATCCACATACCCCCAGGGTTACAGCGTTGGAAGAGACCATGTACTTTAGACCCAAGCTTGAGAGCCTGAATCCCCTCCACGGCAGTTCTGATGAGTGGGTTTCCATCTTCCTGTTTGGGTCCCCACAGTGATGGGCAACTCACTACTTATCAAGGCAGTCAATTTTTGAAAATATTGTTTTTAATAATAATTTATTTCTTAAATGGGCTTGAAACTGGTTTTTTTATTATTTTTTTCAGCTTCTGTTTCTCCCTGCACCATCCAGGTAAGGAATGTGATCCTATGACAAAGATTCCCTTCTGACCGCTGAAGACACAGCTAACACAACTCTTTTTTTTTTTTCCTCCAATTTAAATGCCTTCACTTCATTGAGGGTAACATGTTATACATTTCTATGGGACCACATCAAAGGGCTTTTGCATTGCTGAGAGTGGACAACAAGGTTCCAAGGATACTGAGGCTTCTCCTGGACAAATATATGCATTTGATTTTTGCTGGTTTCCAAAAACACTTACGAGAACTGAGTTGAACTTAGCCATCACTTTCAAAATTTACATTGTCTTCCTAATGCAATTACATGTGTTTTTCTTGTTTATTTCACTTTGTTCATCTGTTGATTCTTTTTAAAAGCCTATATTTTCAAGAAGTTTAAAATAACCAGATCTTGAGAATCTAGAATATAAGCCAAAGATACACATCTGTAGTTAAAGATATTTTGGCCACCAGAGGGCTCCCAGATTTTGATCATTATTACTCTACCTGTATTTAAACAATCAAGACAATTAAGTGGACTTATAGAAACAACAAATTTAAATATAAGCTGTTTCCGACACAAAGATGTGTCACAAATTTTTTAGAAACAATTTTATTTGCCTTTGCCTCTTAATTGCAATACACTATCTTCTTAAACACTATGCATATACACAATGATTTAATCCCCACATATTATCTTCTTAAACACATGCTGTGGACGCGCGCGCATGCACACACACGATTTAATCTACAAAATAATTAGTCTTGATCTTTATAAAAGGATTTAAAAGTTTTATGACTTGTCTATACCTGCAGAAGTTTTCAAATAACTATTGTGTGTGAAAGAATAAATACTCTATTTTCAGGAATATGTAGCTTTCTAAAGGTAGGTATTTAGAAGTATGAATGGTGGCATAAAATTGACTTGTATATGAAATTGATTTAAAAATAATGCTTAATGTCAGGAAGTGTAAGAGAAGAATCAACACTTTTATACATATTTTCTAGAAATGAAACTTAATAATTTGATGTTTTTGAGGGTAATTTGTTAAAATATGGACTATTGTAAAATGTACATGAATTTATAATAAGCAGTAACTTATCTAAGAATTGATTAAAGAAAAATACACTATTGTTGGGATTTTATCAGCAATTTTAAAAATAGTAAAAGTAAAAGAATAAGGACGAAAATGTCATCAATTATGTGAAGGGAAAATAAATCCTGGGACCCCCAAATCACTAAGCCCAAGGAAAAAGTCAAGCTGGGAACTGTATCAGACAAGCTTGCCTCCCATTTTATTCCAAAATAAGACAGCTACAAATATTTAAAAAAAACCTACATAGCTCCCTCACAATTTGCCCACTAGGAAATTCCTTGCGGGCCCCAAGATCTTTACCCTAAAATAGTTCTGTTGCATTTCACTCCGACAAGATAAATTGATAGCTTATCTTCACAGCTGTGGGACAAAGGACAGAATTCAGTCATTCCTCTGCTCATCTGAGACAAATGCATATCTGATTTGCTTCCTCTGCCCTATGTTTATTTTATCTTATGTAAAAATGCAGATACACTGAAATTTAAAATTCTCCTTCTCTTTCCCCAATATCTGCCCTTTCTCCTTTAAATCCCAAAGCCCTCAAAATCATCTTTGGAGGAAGGCACAGACCTGTCTCCTGGGTGCACATCCTCAGTCAACTGAGACCTGTCTGAGATACTTTTTGGTTTGCAATGAGAAACTAGTTAATTTCATAGCAGAGACAGAGAGAGGAGGAAGAGAAGGAGGGAGAAGAGAAAGGAAGAGAAATACACTATTTCAGAGACTTAGAATATTTCAGGGTTACTACGAAATGTCCATGAACTCAAGCTCAACAATCTGAAGTTAGGGAGTAGATGGAAAAACAGAAAATATTGCACCCAGGATTCTGGAGGGGGAGGCCCCAAAGGCTTTGGGGTTTGGAGTGGGGCAAGGGCTGAACAAGGAGGGGTCTCCTGAAATCCTGGGTCCTTGTGCCCCGCCTGCACATTCAGGTGCACATTATGCCGCCTCCAGAAGCATCTCGATAGCCTAAGGGGTTTATTCTCTGGCTAAACTGAAACAGATTATTGGGTATTTAAGATGGAAGTGTAGGTATTTTCTGAAAGTTAGTATAAAGACAAGAACCAGAAGTCAAAAATTTCTGAAGTGTCAAAAAGGACAAGACTTGTACAACAAAATAATAAAGTTTTTTTTTTTTTTTTTTTTTTTTTTTTTTTTTTTTTTTTTTTTTAAATTATCTCCATCCAGGAGGTCTAACCTTCGAACAGTAGGAATTCCAGCAGGAGAAAAGGGTGGAAAGAGTAGGAATGGAATCGTCCACAAAGAAATACAGGGAAATCACCCTACCTTGAGGAGCAGGAGTGTTTGCACTCCAAGATCCCACTCAGTGACCAGCACGCTACAGCCAGACACATCTTCATAAAGTTACGGGACTTCAGGACTAAAGAGAACGGCCTCGACGTTGCCCACCCAAAAGGAGAAAGTGAACTTACACCCAAAGATCAGCAATCAGAACTACAGCAACCCTGGTAGCTAAGACAATGGAAGGCCGGGCGCGGTGGCTCACACCTGTAATCCCAGCACTTTGGGAGGCCGAGACGGGCGGATCATGAGGTCAGGAAATCGAGACCATCCTGGCCAACAAGGTGAAACCCCGTCCCTACTCAAAAAAAAAAAAAAAAAAAAAAAAAAAAAAAAAAAACTAGCCGGGCAAGGTGGCGGCGCCTGTAGTCCCAGCTACTCGGGAGGCTGAGGCAGGAGAATGGCGGGAACCCGGGAGGTGGAGCTTGCAGTAAGCCGAGATTGCACCACTGCACTCCAGCCTGGGCGACAGAGCGAGACTCCGTCTCAAAGAAAAAAAAAAAAAAAAGAAAGACAATGGAAAAATCATTCTCTTTGCAGTTTTTAAAATTTCTAAGATAAAAATTACTTCCAAACGTATATTCTTTTTGCAAACACAAGTTCTTAAAAATGTACTTCTCGGCCGGGCACCGTGGCTCAAGCCTGTAATCCCAGCACTTTGGGAGGCCGAGACGGGCGGATCACGAGGTCAGGAGATCGAGACCATCCTGGCTAACACGGTGAAACCCCGTCTCTACTAAAAAATACAAAAAAAAAACTAGCCGGGCAAGGTGGCAGGCGCCTGTAGTCCCAGCTACTCAGGAGGCTGAGGCAGGAGAATGGCGTGAACCCAGGAGGCGGAGCTTGCAATGAGCCGAGATCGGGCCACTGCACTCCAGTATGGGCAAGAGTGCCAGACTCCGCCTCAAAAAAAAAAAAAAAAAAAATGTACTTCTCAGGCATCCTTTCTCAGAAATGATGGATGGAATGTCCCACTGAAAGGAGGGAGAAAAAAAGACACAGGAAAGCACACGATTTAGGAAATAGGAAATCCAGCATAAGGGAGACGTGGAAAGAATACTTAAGGTGGCAGCCCCTTTAGATTGGAGGCTGGTTGAGGGGCTCCTGGAGCTGTCTCTGCTGGAAAAACAAAATAGAACTAATAAATCCTCTGACAAAGTTGAACATGTGGAAAATCATTTTGTGCTTTGAAGTGTGGAAATGTTAGATGTTTAAAGCAAAAAGGAAAAATGTAATCATAGCACACAACTTGGCTTGACACTTAATATTCATATGATTGTAATACATTTAACTAAAATGTAAGACATACTGGGAGGATGGGAATACGGGCAAAGTGACCTAAATTTCTGAACCATCATAATATGATAGTCAATAAATACATGAATAAGATTTAAAAAAATTAAATACCAGAAACTTAGTTAAAAAATAATGAGAGCAATTGCTTCTAGGGAGGGAAATGGGGAATGCATTATCAGTTTTTTATTGTTATAACTTCTCTATAACCATGTGACATTAAAATTATTTGCATGTAGTGTTTGACTAAAAAATGTAACAATGAGGCATATATACTCCGTGGAAAAGTGTTGTAATAGGTTCAGTGGAAAAAAGGGTTTTAGAATAATGCAATCCCATATATTGTCACTGGAAAATAATGGGAGAAATCTATTCCAACATGTTTAAAATGTTCATCTCTGGGGCACAGAATTACAGGGGCCTCTTATATCTTAATAATCATTACTGTTTTCTGAACATAGCACATCTATCAATTTTTAATCTCAATAAACCACAATGATGTGATTCATGTTATAATTAATATAAAGTAACCTAATTGGTGTGTTGTATTTATTTCAAGTTTGGATGCAAAAGAAAAAAAATTGTAACTTAATACAATACACAAAGCTTTTCAACCAATGGGGATTCAGTAACTACGACTAAAATCAAGAGTTCTGTGAGGTCATTAATGTTGTGTGTCTGCCTTAAATGAAAAAGCTATGGAAACACAATATTAAAGAGCCTTGGATTCTAAAATGTATACCACGGAAACGTGGTAGGCTTACAATAACGTCATGCCAAAACCACCTGTGCCATTTGGTGCCTCCCTCATTGGAGCAAGGTTTGCTTATGTGAGGCCGTCCGAGAGCCCAAGAGCTTTCTGCCCCCTCTTCTCCAGTGCCTTCAACTGAACAGCATTTCCAGCCCAACACTAAGCTTACTCTTAGTCATGCACCTGAAGTGTCTCATTTGTTTATTAGGTTTTCAAGACAAAGTCTTCTCTGTTACCCAGGCTGAAGTGCAAAGTGGTGTGATGATTTTGATGGCTCAATGCAGCCTTGACCTCCCCGGCTCAAGAGATCCTCCCACCTCAGCCTCCCAAGAAGCTGGAACTACAGGTTTGCACCATCATGTCTGGCTAATCTTTGTAGAGAGAGGGTTTTGCCATGGTGCCTAGGCTGTTCTTGAACTCCAGGGCTCAAGGGACCTGTCTGGACCTCCCAAAGTGCTGGGATTACAAGTGTGAGCCACCCCACCTCACCATTTATTAAAAATTACTATTATTAAGGCTAACAAAAGACTTGGAATCTTGATTCAGTAGTCTTGGAATGCCATATATACAAGGCAAATTATTAATTATTTTTGTTTTGTCTAGAAACTTTCTTTTTATTACAGACATTTTCACGGTTTTCCTCCCTAGACTCTGGCAGTCATATTTGATTTTCTCTAGCCATTTCTTTACTGGTATTTTTCTCCCTTTAATGTGTCAGAAGGGATAAAACATAAATGATAAAGATTCAGAAATGGTAGCTTGCTTCCTCTGAGGTTTAGCATAACCAACATGAACTTCAAGCAATTAGCCGCAAATTATCTCATCAACTGGAACACTTTACTTCTAAAGTTCTGACCAAACCTGCAGAAAAAGTCATCTGTTTGTGTGTCAGAGAAATATGCTTATGTCAACTATAAGAAAGCACATTAGGGAAGCAAACAGGGGAGGTGGACTTCACAGGTAGAGGCCTTTGGGGCCACTCCTTCATTTCACAACTATGGGGCTCTATGCCTCCAGTCACCACAGCTAGGTAGTGGCAGGGCAGGATCTAGATCTTAGATGCAGGGATTTTTAACCCCATGCTTTTAAAGCAACATCAGCAACTGACTATGCATGAAACAGTACTAGGGTTAGAGCCTGCTCCAAGCGCTTAGCCAGGATTTAATAAAGTAATCCTCCACAACAACCTGATCAGCTGGCTATGATTTTTTTCTTATTTTATTGCTGGAGAAACTGAGGCAACAGAGTGTAAACCACCTGCCCAAGGACATGCAGCTGGGAAGTTCTGGAGCCAGCACTGGCTCCCAAGTAGCCTGGCTTCACCCTCCCAGGCAGCTGTTACACAAGCTCTGACTTAGGGGTGACCTGCTCCACCATTTCATCAGTGGGGAGAGCAAACAGGAGCAGATTTTCTGAACACCATATTACTTGCCCAGTGACAGAGCTGTCCAGAGGTCAGCTTTCCAACCCTCCTCTCTTTGTGGCAGTTTTAGTTCTATTACGTCACTTGAATGTGTCAGTGGAATAAGCACGTGTCTGTGCATAAATATGGTGAATGTGGACACTTCATTCTTCAGCGCTTAGATTCCGAAGAGATGACATCACATTTTAAAATACGTGTTCTGGAGAAGATGGGTGTATATTATCTTCATATTGAATCAAATTTTAAATTCACTAACAACTATTGAAAGCAATTCTGAAGCAAATCTGTAAAACTAAAGAAAACTTTTAGGAAATAATCATATTTTAATCTATCATATGTAAATTCTAATTTTCTTAACTTAAAATTTTAATGGAGGTTCAAGCATCTTGTTGTATTGGATATACTGTTTCCTAAATGGGGAAAAAAAAATAGTAAAACTTCATTTTGAAACCATGTTATTTTGGATTTGTAATGACCAAAATCACTGTAGGAGCTTAGAGCTTTAAGGTGATCTTGCAGATGGTTCAAAATTAAATGCATGGATAGTTGATTTGGTTTGTTTCACTGTGTGTCTGTTTTGGAGGAGTGGTTTCTTTTAAATGGTTTGTGTGTTTAAATGCTGTATAGTTTTTTTTTAAAAGACCTCATACTCATTTCTCAGACCAATTATCTGAGGTGTCTCCCCCTCCGTCCCCTTCTAGAATAATAGCTCTCCCAATATGTGTGTGTGACGCAGACACTGGGTGCCGGTTAATGCGCATCACTGTGTGAAGAGAAATGAGAAGAGAAAGTGCGTTTGTCCATGCTGATGAGTGCAAACACAGTTGTGCACTTCATATTTTTGTTGCTGAGGTCATATGTGTCAGCCGTCTCAGTGGGCTACAAACCCATTTCCCTGCCAAAGCAGACGGTCCATATGGGGCATGGATTTATTTGAGTAGAAGTATCTATGTTGTTCTGTGGGAATAAAGGGGCTGTTCACCAACCAGGCAGAGACCTTCCTAAAAAGCAGCCACAGCAACTCAGTTTACCTGCCAGGAAGAATTGCCAGCTACAGCTAAGTAATGGCTCTGAACTTTTTAAAAACTAAAGAAGAGCAGAATGAATTAGAAAAGCAGAATGTGCTGCAGGCACAGAGTGGCACCAAGAGTGGTACATTCATTTTGGACCTGGAGGTGGTTAAGGTATGTTGCATGTACAATTTGAATAGACTAACTCAAGTTCTGGAATTAATTATGAAGCTTATTGGGAATCCACCAGTGAAACAGGCAGTAACTAAATCAAGAGGGGGCTGAGAAGCCATCTGACAATAACGGCCAACCTAATGGCTGCCATGCTTTCCAATATGATAGACGGTGGATGCCGACCACCCTTAGGTAACGGCCTGGTGTTAATATGACCAAAATATGCAAACATGACCAAAACTAAGGGCTCTGAAATTGGGCAGCGGTCACCTGTCAGGTAGATCATATAGGTTCTATGTGTTACAAAATGTGCATATACAACTATTTCCAGATTTTGTTATGGGCTCCATCACGTCCCTCTAAAATTCATGTTGAAGTCCCAACCCCCAGTATCTCGGGATAAGGTATTTGGAGATAGGGCCTATAAAGGGGTGATTAAGGTAAAATGAGGTCAAGATGAGCCCTAATGTAGTATGACTGGTGTCACTGGAAGAGGCGAAAGTGAGAACACAGACACACACGGAGGACAACTACGTTAGGACACAGAGAGGAGGCGCCACCTACAGCGTTGGAAGGAACCACCCTGCTGACAGCTTCATCTTGGACTTAGAGCCTCCAAAACTACGATAAAACAAGTTTTGCTGTTCAAACCCTCGGTCAGCGGCATTTTGTTGTGGCAGCCCTAGCAGATGATTATCAAAACGAAGGCACAGGCCAGGTACAGTGGCTCACGCCTGTAACCCTAGCACTTTGGGAGGCTGAGGCGGGCAGATGACCTGAGGTCAGGAGTTTAAGACCAGCCTAGCCAACATGGTGAAACCATGTCTCTACTAAAAATACAAAAATTAGCTGGGTGTGGTGGCAGGCGCCTGTAATCCCAGCTACTTGGGAGGCTGAGGCAGGAGAATCACTTTAACCCGGGAGGTGGAGGTTGCAGTGAGCAGAGATTGCATCACTGCATTCCAGCCTGGGTGACAGGCTGAGACTCCATCTCAAAAAAAAAAAAAAAACACCAAAAAACCAAAGGCATATACACTACTGGAAAATTCCAGAAAATGGTCCAAGGACCCCTTGGCATGTTCCTTTGTAGCATATAATATTCCATTTGATTGTTTTCTTTCTTTTATTGTAGGCAATACTTTTCTTTGTCCATCCAGAATCTTAACAAGAATTGTAAACAAATAAACACATAAAATAGCTAAAAATGGAGCAGCAGTAGCGGTAGCTGCCGCCCTCCCCTTCCACCCTGAGCTGGAACAGCCCCTGGGGCACTGGCAGAGCAGAGTTTGAAAAATGCCGCTTCCATTCTGGTGCCTCACAAAGATCTAATATGTCAGCAAATTACCTCAGGTTTGCACATTATCATTAATCACGGGCATCACAGGGGATGGCAGCATCCCCCAGACATAATAAATAATGGTGACCTCAAGGTTTGTGAAGGCGAGTGCGTGCGTTCTGCCTGGGAAGGGCAGTCCGTGTCCATTAGAGACAGAGGGGGACGTTGTTCTTGCCGCGTCCCCTGAGGGTTCCCACAACCAGAACCGCCAGGGAGCCCTGCTAGTTCAGAGGCCCAGTGCAGGCAGACCCACAGCTGGGCACCTGGGCCAGTGACCTTCCGTGGAGCTCTGCAGGTTCTCAGGGCTTCTGAAGATTGGCATCTCTCCAGAAAAAAAAAAAAAAAGCCCATCATCCCAAACAGTCAGTAGGCTTGCTGCTGTCTCACCTACCCTGGATGCTGAAGTTGAAGAGCACTTAAGGTTTCCAGAAGTTTCTCCAGCCAGCAAGATGCTCCACCCTCCTCCTTCAGCCTGTCGTGCACAATTAATGCCAAGCTTTCAAACCTTTGATTCTGAAGGTACATTAGCACTTCAGCCGGCTCCTCTGGGTCACCCCTGGGTTTATTCCACATTTAAGCCCTCAAAATCTGCTTTTATTTAGGTCTCAGCATTCAGGCCAGTGCCCTTCAGAAGGACACGAGGATGGTGCATCTTCCAGGACGGGACATGGCCCGCCTAACTGGCTCAGCAAGATCCCTGCTGTTGTGAAACTCGTCACTGGATGAGGCAGGGAGGCTTCTCCTAACACTGGACTGGAGCCCCCTTTGTCATGACTGTAGATTAGAGTCAAGGATTCTTTGTGTGACCTTCGTCCTGGCCTCCTTATGATTTGAATCACGTTTTCCTCAGTGGCTTGATCAATGTGTTCATTCACGAAAGTGCTGACTTTTCCATACAACACGGTCAGGCTGGCCTGGCACAGTGGCTGAACTTTGGGAGGCTGAGGCTGGCAGATCATGAGGTCAGGAGTTCGAGACCAGCCTGACCAACATGGTGAAAGTCCATCTCTACTAAAAATACAAAAATTAGCTGGGCTTGGTGGCATGTACCTGTAATCCCAGCTACTCAGGAAGCTGAGGCAGGAGAATCGCTTGAACCCGGTTGCAGTGAACCGAGATCATGCCATTGCACTCCAGCCTGAGCAACAGAGCCAGACTCTGTCTTAAAAAAAGACAACAAAATAAAAAAGTAACCCATCAGCCTATTCCATTTGAGTGGTTTCAAGTTTCTCTTGTGTGTAAGTTGGTATTTCATTCCATTTTTCATTTTGTAAGATATTCAACTATTTGTCAGGTTATCCAATCCTATTAGGCTTCTTTCCTCCACAAGTGTTTCATCTTTGGATGGGTGCTTCACTCCCATGCTATACTAATGACCTCATAGAGAAATGGGCTATGCCAGAAATGTCCTTGTATTTCTATAGGAGGGTCCCATTTGAAGGCCCTTAGTGAAGGTATATTGATAATTTTAGAGAGAGAATATGGCATGAGAAAGGGCAGTCAACTCTGAGTCTGAGCTACAGCTTAGCCATTCATCATGGATATGAACCTAGACCATTTCTTAATTTTCCTGAGCCTCAGTTTAGAGGCTAATATAACCCATTGAGTTTATATAAGGCTTAAATTTTTAGATAACATTAATATGTACATATTGCATGCAAAATGCACAGGTAAGTGCCTGGCACATAGTAATCAATTTATCATAATAATATTGATGATGATAGTGACAATCACAAACATTTAATAAGAGGTATGTTTAAAACAGAGTTTGCTCACAACCTTATCAGCTGAAACTAAACAATGAGCTTTTGGATGTGCTTAAGGTGAGGACAGAAGGGACTCTAGAAATTTCAGAAGACTATAACTGGGGAGTTTTAGAGGAAAGAATTTATTCTTTGCTGACTAACCATTGTGTTAGGTGGTGGGCAGGGCAGGCCATAGGGAACGCTTTGATGGGAAGGGCTCAAAAATCAGTCACTGTAGGCTGTTACACAGTGTTCCCTGCTGAGGCCTCGATAAGAATGGGTGGAAAGTTCTCTACATGATCAATCCAATTAACCATGAACTGCCAAAAACCTTGAGGGGAAATTCAGAGGGAGTAGGAAAAAGGTTTACTTTCTCACCTTAGTCCTGTGACCATAATTTTGCAAGCCAAGACCTGATAAAAATAATGTTCATTTTAAAATTTAAGTTACAAATAAGTATATTTTATTGCATGAAATTTGGAATATTTGGGAAGAGCTCAAAGAAAACAAAAGTTATATAACTTCCTAAAGTATTTAAGGAAGACTGCAGACAGCCCACATGCATTTAGGATCTCAATGTGGAAAAGTATAAAATGTATTTTAATTTATAAAGAAATATTCAAAATATATCTGTTCAAACCTCATTCACACAATATTCACAAATAAAGAGGAATATGAATTCTTTTTCACTGAATAGTCTAGAAAAATAAAACCAGCTCTCTACCTGCCACAGAAAATCAGAAATTGATGTAACAAAAGATAAGAACCAGAAGAAAATGAAAAGAAATAGGAAAAAGGAGATACCATGCTTAACATAAAAAAGGAGAAAGTTAAAAAAAAAAATGATAACGGCAAAAAAAAAAAACCTGATATTTTTTCTGATAGTCTTTTCTATAGTAGAAATTTGCAGTTTCTCAGATGTTCAGTACTGAAGTTCCAAAGGACATGTACATTTCCATTGATAGACATGAATAATCTATAATTACTTCCACCATATGTACTTACATCCTTTCCAAAGAACCCGCCAATTAAAATAGCATATGAAACTTAGTAAGTTTCACTTTTTATGTTTTGGAAGAAAGTGATGAAACCCACACTACTTGAGGTACTAAATTACATGCAGTGTTTATCAACACTCAGAGGTCTGCTTTTCATTTGAGCACAAATTTGTAAATATTTTAGAATATTATCAAAATGATATATTTAATTTAAAATCCAATCACGAATTTTCATTTAAATTGTTAACATTTTATTCAGTATTTTAAAAGATAAAAGAACGACATTGTCTCCATTGACATTTTTTTCTGCCTTACTTTTAAAAAACTTGTCAGTAAAGTGTAATATACCTAGAGAAGAGTACATTTAAGTGAATAGCCTAATTGAATCATCACCAACTGATCCCACCCATGTAGCCCACATTTAGGTAGACAAAAAAAAAATTACCAGCACCCCTGAGCCCCATCCCCCATGCCTCTTTATAGTCATTACTCTTCTTCCAAAGCCAGCCAGCATCTTGATTTCTAACAGGATAGCTTTGTCTTGCCTGTTTTGGAAGTTTATGTAAATAGAACCACACAGAATATATTCTCTTGTGTTTGTCTCTCTTCCTTTAACATTACCTTTGCAAGATTTATCTACCTGGTTGTGTGTAGTTGTTGACTATTCATTCTCATTTCTTAGCAGTATTATATTGAACGAATATAACTCCATTTATCTATCCATTTAGCCGTTTGGGGGAATTTGCATAGTTTTTTAATTGGAGCTATTATGAAAAGTGCCGCCAAGAACACTGTATATGTCTGTGTGTACCTGGGAACCTGTAGTACCTATGGACATAGGTAAATATTTTTTTCTTTTGGGGACACAGCTGGGAGTGGAATGGCTTTGCCATAGGGTAGGCATAGAACCAGATTTTAAAAAGATTGGTCATTTTCCAAAGTGATTGCATTGCCATTACTTTCTATGCACCAAATAAAATAGCAAATTGTAAAAATGTTATATTGTACTAAAATTATAGCCACTTTTTGTTTATATAATCTTCAAAATATATGGACCATCCTAAAAAATCAGTTCTTGGTCAATAGGGAGGATTTTTAATTTCAGGTGTTGAATCGAGATTTTGAGCAAAGAACTGTAAATCTAACAATGATCACTACTGTTATCACTGCTACTACCACAACTACAACTAATGACAACAACTGCAACAAAATAAATACAGTAGCCCTGCCTTATACACAGGAGATACCTTCCAAGACCCCCAATGGATGCCTGAAACCTCAGACAGTACCGAATCCTTTATACACTTTGCTTTTTCATATACATCCATACCTACGACAAAGTTTAATTTATAAAATTAGACATAGTAAGATATTAACAATAACTTTAATAAATAGAACAATTAAAACAATGTACTGTATTCTGAGTTATGTGAATGTGGTCTCTCTCTCTCTAAACACCTTATTGTACTGTATGTACTCAACTATTTTCGGACCATGGTTGATCAAGGAAAACTGAAACTGCAGATAAGGGGGAGAATGCTGTAAGAATGGAAGCCTTGAGAACACTTGGACACAGAGTGGGGAACATCACACACCGGGGCCTATCGTGGGGTGGGGGGAGGGGGAAGGGATAGCATTAGGAGATATACATAATGTAAATGATGAGTTAACGGGCACAGCATACCAACAGGGAACATGTATACATATATAACAAACCTGGACATTGTGCACATATACCCTAGAACTTAAAGTATAATAATAATAATAAAAAATTTTTTAAAAGTAGTTCACAATAAAAAAAAAAAAAAAAAAGAACAGAAGCCCTCTTATGTGCCAGGTACTGTGCTAAGTGCTTCATTGCAATGAGGCATTTCATCCTTTAAGTAATCCTATAAATTATATTATTGTGTTCAATTAAATGTGATGAAACCAGAGACATGGCCATGAGTAATTTAACCACAATCAAAAAGCTACTCACCACTCAGGTCCATTGGACATGAAACTTAGCTCCTACTGCCCTATATAGCCCGATGCTCCCATCTGCTCAGGGAAGTACACGATCATTATCATCATTAATGGTGCAAGGGTAACATCTGCTCATCTGTGTTTTCTGATGTGCTTAATTCCTTAGTCCCCTTAGAAATATCTCACATATATATTAGTCCATTTTCATACTCCTATGAAGAAATACCCAAGATTGGGTAATTTATAAAGAGTTTTAATTGACTCAGTTCCACATGGCTGGGGAAGCCTCACAATCATGGCAGAAGGCAAAGGAGAAGCAAAGGCATGTCTTACATGGCAGCAGGCAAGAGAACGTGTGCAGGGGAACTTCTCTTTATAAAACTATCAGATCTCATGACACTTATTCACTATCACAAGAACAGCATGGGTAAATCTGCCCCCATGATTCAATTACCTCCCACTGGGTTCCTCCCACAACACGTGGGGATTATGGGAGCTACAATTCAAGATGAGATTTGGGTAGGGACACAGCCAGACCATATCACATGGGATTCTCCACATCGACTATCATGATTTTTTAAAATCTCTCAGCGGTAAAAATGAATATCCTAGCAGTGAAGAAAAATAAGTTATAAATATTTTTTAATCTTATTTTCAGACATATGTGTGTGCATGCGCATGCGCGCACACACACACACACACAGCTACTGGTCTTTTGTGCCAAGTAAATGATAGCAACATGTATGAGACTTGTTTACCATGTCATTTATTTAACTAAACAAAACTAAATATTGTGCAACAATATTTTACCCCCAAACTCAGTCAGCTGCGAAACTGCCTGCACCCAACATTAAGAAACAAGAACACCAGAAATGACGCAGAGGAAGGTCAAACGCCATTTCTCTGGGAGTCCTTGTTCAAAGGCTGCTCCAGCCTCTCAGTCCAGAGGCAGTTCCTTGTGCCCTGACTTAGGCTCCTGTTAGAAAAGGAAATAGTCTCTTTATAGATGTGGCTCTATATACAAAAGTTAAAGAGTCACTAACACGTGAGATAAAGCATTTCTCAAAGCCTTTTAGGGAGGAGAGAGTATCGCTCATTCCCTCCTGGTATTCCTGCCTTTAAAAATCTAAAGTCAGCGTGAACAAATAACAGGTCAGAGACTGAGACAGTCTTGCTCATAGCCTCACACACATTTAGTTCTATGCATAACACATTGAAGCTACACTTTGGCAAATATCATACTTCATTTTCTAAATACCTGAAACATAGTCAAGAGGAATTTTTAATGTTTGTAGACATGACTTATCTCTCACATACATTCTGTATTGAAACCTGTCTTCATGTGACATGTTTACATGCTACAATTTTGATGACAGAAATTTGACACTGTTGCTACTGAAGGTTGTGAACGTAAGGCCTCATGCTGGACTGTCATATTAAACAGCGACGTGCCGCATGGATTTGAGTGCAGAAAGTTTATGTGACAGTATATTGAAGTATGTACATTAGGAAGGCCATTATCACTGACGCTTTGAATTTCACATAACTGGATCTTAAAGATGATACTGCCTCAAGGGCAAAAGGCACTCTAAATATTAATATTTATGTATCTTTTCTCTGACACAATCAGAAAACATTTTAGTCAACCTACCAAAATGACTGATTTGGGAAAGAATTAACAATTTATTCTCATCTAGGGGGAAAAAAAAATCTATTTTAGGCCATGCCTTTGCCCTCTGGGCCTGGGACGCCCTCCACCCTGCGGTGATGCAGCTAGAAGGCACCAGATGCTGCCCTTTGACCTTGGACTTCCCAGCCTCCAAAACTGTGAGTCAAATAAACTTATGTATAAATTGTTTAAAACCCACTATTTTAAAACTCTTAAATTCATTTTTCCCCCAACAGAAGCTCCCTGCAGCAGAAGTCACTTCCTGTAGAAAGATCACAAGAGCAGGCCAGGCGCAGTGGCTCACGCCTGTAATCCCAGCACTTTGGGAGGCCGAGGCAGGTGAATCACAAGATCAGGAGATCGAGACCATCCTGGCTAACACGGTGAAACCCCGTCTCTACTAAGAACACAAAAAAATTTGCCAGGCATGGTGGCGGGCGCTTGTAGTCCCAGCTACTTGGAAGGCTGAGGCAGGAGAATGGCGTGAACCCGGGAGGCGGAGCTTGCGGTGAGCCGAGATCGCGCCACTGCACCCCAGCCTGGGCGACAGAGACAGAGCAAGACTCTGTCTCCAAAAAAACAAACAAACGAACAAACAAAAAACTCACAAGAGCAAAGGAAAGCCTTGCTCCAGAACAATGAAATGGACTCAAATATCCAGCATTTTTCAGTATGAGTGGAAATGACCAAAAATAATCCAACAATGCTACAAAAGTGTGATTTTCTTCTTCTGATTTTTAAAGTGTATAATAAAGCCAGAACTATATTCAATTGTGGAAACAACCAATTATGAGAATAAAATTTGCCATCCTAACTCACATGCACTGCCTAGTAACTTCTTGAGCAGTTGGGTTTTGGCTCCCCATCCATAACAACCTGGAGAGGCAGACAGGACCCATGTCACACATGAGGGAGGGACAGAGCAATTTATGAAGCTACAGCAAATGAATGGCAGAGCAAGACCCGGAACACACGTGCACTGCTTACTGAAGTGGATCCTGTCACCCACAGAGGCGATTCACTGTTCCCAGTTGAGTGTGAAACCAGAAATCTCACACGTGGCCGAAGTCGCTATAATTACATGGCAACACCACTCCAAGGCAAGTGCAGCCTCTCACCTCCTTGTGAGCTTGTTTCTCATTTATTTGTCCATGAAAATGGCTCCATGTCACATTTTTTGTGGTCATCCTTGCATAGAAATGAAGACCATTTCCAGCCTCTTTATTCACATAATTGGATTTCTTCCCTACATTTCATAATTTTAAAATATGACCACATTGAACAGTATTCTAAGCATAGCTACTGTACACTTATGTACTGTCAGAAGCACTTTTCCTAACAGATATGTAGTTTTATGCCCTTACAGCTGTGGGAGAGTATAACTAAACTGGGTATGTTTTCTTTGAACAAATTTAAAACACATGCTTAGCACCCAAAATAATAAAGCTAATGATTGTCTTTGTCACCTGTAGACATTTCATACTGTTGTTTCCTCTTCTGCCCCTGCTAGGCTCAACTGTTTTATTTTTATTTTTATTTTTATTTTTATTTTTTTGAGATGGAGTCTCGCTCTGTCGCCCAGGCTGGAGTGCAGTGGCCGGATCTCAGCTCACTGCAAGCTCCGCCTCCCGGGTTTACGCCATTCTCCTGCCTCAGCCTCCCCAGTAGTTGGGACTACAGGCGCCCGCCACCGCGCCCGGCTAGTTTTTTGTATTTTTTAGTAGAGACGGGGTTTCACCGTGTTAGCCAGGATGGTCTCGATCTCCTGACCTTGTGATCCGCCCGTCTCGGCCTCCCAAAGTGCTGGGATTACAGGCTTGAGCCACCGCGCCCGGCCTATTTTTATTTTTTAATATAGAGAATTGTTCAGAATTTTTACTCACTACAACATGGGTATCCTTTGAAAACATTATGTTTTAAAAATTGGACTAAAAGAAAAACTTTATTGGTT
The DNA here is from genome assembly GCF_037993035.2 of Macaca fascicularis. NCBI lineage: Eukaryota > Metazoa > Chordata > Mammalia > Primates > Cercopithecidae > Macaca > Macaca fascicularis. Next base: position 6,543,563 of record NC_088377.1, on the reverse strand, counting down.
TTGAAAATCAAAACCAGAGAAATCACTACCTTGTCACACTCTGTGGAGACATTTCAGAAAGAATTAGAGCAAAAGGTAACACACATTCCCAGGAGGTGGACCCTGACAGCAGACGCAGATGGCAATAAATGTTTGATTCTAGAATTTTGGAGTCTCATTGTTTATTTTCTATGGAAGCCCCCTGTTTTTTCCCAAAGAATTTCAGCAAGACAATTTATAACTCTTAGCACACTACCTCCACACTTTCAGAGGTGTAAAATAGAGAAGGTGGAATGAGGTGGCAAAGTGTCTTGTTGCCAACAGATGTGTGCTTGAAAATGAGGTGACAATACACAGAACACTATCAGGGAGACTAATGACACACAGCCTACCTAATTGTGAAATTTTAATTAAGGTAGAGTTGTGGTGCTGTGGATGTAATTATTTTTAAAGTATATTTGACTTGCTTTTTATATACTGATGATCTATGTCAGTGAAAGATCTCACAACATTTGATGACAAATCAGTTGTGACTAATTTTTAAAAATATCCCAGACAATTCTTCTGAATCTCTAGAAGATTAGAAACAGAAGAAATGTCATTTAATGGGAAAGGAAGCATGCAGGTACATCTGCAGAAAAGCACAAATTCCTCACGATCTTGCATGACTTACAAATGAGCAAATATCTGTTTTAAAATTTCCAAGTGTCTCACCATTGTGAGATTTTACTTTCATTTCATGTTGAATCTATCTGAATAGCAAGGAGGAAAAAATGGCTACCTATTATGGATAAGTATGGTTTTAGGCCTTTACGATATTATTGTGGGTTATTTTTAATTTTAAGTGAAATTAACTTCAATGGGCAATATATTTATTTACATTGGCTTGGTTTTACTGTCACTGGCCAAATATTTCAACAAGACATTACCATGGGAATTATATCTTTAGTAGTTATTTTTCCTAACAATATTATTGTGAGGATCAACAAGCCATAACGTTTTTGCCTGATTACATAATGATAATTTTTTTCTCTTTATTTTCCTGTATAACAGAGGCATGTTATAATTAAACATAAGTTAAAATTTCTTAAGCTGTTTATTGGAAATTATTTCTATATAATTCTTTAACAACTATGAATACCCATTAATAAACCTGGATTACTAACTGTCCATTTCAAGCATCCTATCCCTGGAATAGATTAGTGTGCCTAGTTCTTCTTAACATCCACCCTCCAAAAATAGAACACAATCAGCCACTCTACATATTCCAATATCAAGTCAACTTTCTACCAGACACAGAAGGAACTAATACAGAAGGCTAATCATCAGTAGGTTTTGAATCCACCAGTAACAAATAAATAAATAAAATGTATTTAACATTATTTTATTTTATAAAATAAATTACATACTTAAATAGAACAATTTACATGTTACTTACATGCATATATTATTTCTATTTGTTATTTAACTTTAAAATATTTTAAACCTGTATACTTAAATTGTGCATCAAATGTATATTTTATATTATAGGTTATATTTATATACACACATATATACATACACATACATACACACTGACTTTTCACACATATACACACAGTCTTAAATGTACCTTTTGAGTACCAACACAATTATTACACCATTACTTTTATTAAATGTTTTTAAATAGGACCCTCATTGAAATCTATTGCATATTCTTTTAACTTGCTTGTGTATAAAAGTTTTTAAGGCAGCTTACAAAACTATGTACTATAAACTGAGGGCAGCAAAAATAAAGTCTGAGATGTGGTTAATATTCAAATTACACATCAAAAGATCCTCCCTGATTCCTAGAGGTCAGCCATAGATGGCTAATGGTTCACCCACCTATAAGGACAGACCACTATCCACTCAGTTGTCAGTGATAGTAACACAGTCAATAAAGCACATGGAATGCATTCACCAGGACTTGGGATAATCATCCGGCATGGTTTATCCTGGGCTTCTCTTTCCACTACTCTCTCTATGACTTTCAACTCACAGCCTTTATGCTGGCTGGTCCTTTCCCTCTTGACTGTCCTAACTTTTTCAGGTGACTCCAGACGGTCCATCCTAGCCACGAACCATTGTAAACTCAGATCCTGGCATGGAGTATTTACTCATCAACAAATGTCAAGTAAAAGAGGCAGGCAGGCAGGCAGGAAGGAATGAATGAAGAAAAAGAGAAAAGAAAGAAAGAAAGAAAGAAAGAAAGAGAGAGAGAGAGAGAGAGAGAGAGAAAGAAAGAAAGAAAGAGGGAGGGAGGGAGGAAGAGAAGGAGGAAGAGAGAGAGAGAGAAAGAAAGAAAGGAAAGAAAGAAAGAGAGAAAGGAAGGAAGGAAGGAAGGAAGGAAGGAAGGAAGGAAGGAAGGAAGGAAGGAAGGAAGGAAGGAAAGGGAGAAGAGAGGGGAGGAGAGGAGGGCATGGCAGGGGAGGGAGGGGGAGGGAGTAGGGAGGGATGAGAAGGCCCTCAGGGGGTCTGGGGTTGTAGCATAAAAGGGCCCATAACTATACAAAATGATATTTTACAGTTCAGGTTTTAACCCTGAAGTGCACACAGACCTTAATACAGCAGTGTTTAAGCATTAGGACTAGTGCTTGAATTTTCACGGAGTAAACTGATATTCGAGGAAGCTATGCCATATTTCCTTTCTAGCTTCTAATGTTCCCTGAATGGCTCAAGCTTGAAATACTGGGATCAACATCTGTCATCAAACAGAGTTTGAAATCAGCTACTATCGGAGCTGACATTTGTAGGGCACCTGCCCCCACCCTGGGTTCCGCTGAGCTCCTGCTTGTCTCCCTAGAGTACTTCTGCTCCTTCCTGGGTGCCTGTCCCACTGGCATGGGGTCATCAGTGCCTGCCTTTAGCAACTCTGCTTGGTCTCACTTTCTGCTTCTAATAGTCTGGGAGCACCAGGTAAGCAGGTGGTAACAACAACGTGCAGACTCAGAGAATAAGACCATGAGGAACTCCACGTGTTTGAAGAAGGGTCTTTAGTACAAAGGTTTGATCTTTTAAATTTAACCTTTCATGGGCCTTTTATTTAATTCCTGGTTCTGACTTATCTATGGGTTCGTGGAATAATTTCAGGGTAAGAAAGCACTTTCTCCATCTCTCTATAACCTATAACTCTCTCTGTTTCTCTCCCTCTGTCTCTTTCTCTCTCCCCCACGCTTTCTCTCTCTCTCTCTCTCTCTGTGTGTGTGTGTGTGTGTGTGTGTGACAGAGAGAGAGAGAGAGAGAGAGAGACTGCCTGCTCACAGGTGTAAGGTAAGCATGTCAGATAGCTATAAAACATTTCACCAGTGAAGCACACTGCCATTGTCTCTCAGGCAGGCTTGGGTGTTGCATGAGGTGAGGCTGGAGGGGCTGCTGCAGCCACAGCCACATCCTTAGGGAGGTAGAAGTCATACCAAGCCACGTGGGTTCATGCTGAGAGAATCAGAGCTACTCAACCATTTCCAGCAGAGGGAAACATGAGAAGATTTGAATTTTAGCAAAATCAGCATAACTGCAGGGTGGGGAATCCACTGGAAGGGCTGAGGGTGAAGGTAAAGAAGCCCGTGAGAAAGTTAATAATCTCAGAGATGGAACCAGGGGAGAGGCAGTGAAGATGGACAGCTTCTAGAAACGTTCTAGAGAGAACCTATGAAGCTGCTTGAGGGTGAAGTGGGGGCTGTTTCCAGGGAGACATCCAGGTTTCCGGCATGAGTTTTCATAGATGGTTCTGCTATTCACTGAGTGAAGGAGCACAGGAGAGAGAAGAGAGTTGTAGCCAGCATAGTGAAGAGGCCATTGACAGTTAGTTAGAGCCAGATTCATGTACGTTCTAGTTCTTATACACTCTAGACGGCACTTCGCAAACTAAGGCACATTCAAATCCCTGGGACATCTTATACAAACACAGGCTCTGGTTCAGGAGATCCAGAGTGGGGTTGATGTTTTTGTCTTTCTAACAGATGATGCTAATATTGCTGCTCAGGGACCACATTTTGAATTAAGGCTCCACATTAATCAAAACCTTTCCTGTTATGCACCCATTCTCAGTGAACTTATCAACTCCATGAGAGGGTCACCCTCTCTGTCCTCCGCACCTGCAACGGTGGCTGGCTGGAGACGGACACCCTTGTTGAGCCCCCGCAGCAAAGCCCTTCCTCTCTGAGTTCCTGCTTCTGCAGTGAGGGCTGCTCTGCTGAAGTCATGCCAGACAGCCTTGAAGTCTCCGTGGAGATCACAGCTTCTCTCCATCCTGGGGATCCAGGAAAACAGACTTTTGGTCTCTGGAAACTTCTATTTGAAGGCTCACTCATGTCTGAGGTTGTCTTTCTGCATGAGATTGCCTGATAGTTTCAATGAGAAACTGCTGAACTCTGAAGTTTGACTCTGCTGCATTTCAGGGGGAGACATAAGCTTTTTATTCTTTTCTGTCTCTGTGGGCACAGAGTGACACATGCATAGTCAAGAAGAGGAGAAAGGCATCCACCCAGAGGAAAAAAGGGTAAAAATCAAATCATCCCACTAAAGACGCCACTGTGACAAGAGTTCCCTTAGGAATTATAGCCAGAATACCTCTCACCTAGGAGGGATATTAGAGCTTGAACAGTGAAAAGGAAAAGCTTTATTTCACTATTGTCTGTTCCAATTCTTGTGCCCCTTGAAATATTAGTTGAATGGTTTATTTTTCCTTAGTTTCATTTCCAGAATCATCTTTACCAGACACAATTTAAATTCTAGTTATTTCCCCACCAAAAGGCAACAAAAATGAGTTCCAGAGAGTTCACAGAGATTTCAAAGAGAATTCACAGAGATTCTGCAGCCATGTGGAAAGAACATTATAGGAGATTCTACTGTACTATGCAATCCTCATGTGTAGTAGGACAGTCAGAGGTCATGGGCACTGTTCTCTAGGTCTATGCTGCTAAAAAACCATAATGCAAAAGTAATGCTATAAAATTTGCATCCAGAAAAAAAATCTTGTGATGGTTAATTTTATATGTCAAATCGGCTAGGCCACAGGGGGCCCAGATATTTAGTCAAGCATTATTCTGGGTATTTCTCTGAGGGTGTGTTTGGATGAGCCTAATATTTTAGTCAGTGGACTCTGAGCAAAGCAGATTGCCCTCCCTAATGCGGGTGACCTCATCCAATCAGTTAAAGGCCTAAATGGAAGAAGAAACTGAACTCCTTCAAGCAAAATAATTCTTCTGCTGATGGCCTTTGAACTGGAACATCAGTTCCTTCCTGGGTCCCCTGCTGACTTTAAACTTAAACTGCAACATTTGCTCTTCTCAGGGTCTCCAACCTCTTGGCCCACCCTGCAGATTCTGGATTTATCAGCCTCCATTATCATGTTGGCCAATTCCTTAAAATAAATATCTTCTATATACAAACAAGTACTATTGGTTCTGTTTCTCCAGAGAACCCTAAGACATCTTCTATCCTCTAAAGTTTGGAAATGGAAATAAAAATGAAAGATATATTGTTCAGTCAGGATACAATGTTAAGATTTTGTAGGTGTGTTAATCTGTTCTTATGCTGCTAATAAAGACATACCAGAGACCGGGTAATTTATAAAGGAAAGAGGTTTAATTGATTCACTGTTCCACATGACTAGGGAGGCCTCACAATCATGGCAGAAGGTGGATGAGGAGCAGAGTCAGGTCCTACATGGCAGGAGGCAAGAGAGTGTGTGCAGGGGGACTCCCCTTTATAAAACCATCAGATTCCCTGAGACTTATTCATTATCATGAGAAGAGCCCGGGAAAGACTCACCCCCATGATTCAATTACCACCTGCCGGGCTCCTCCCATGACACGTGGGAATTATGGGAGCTACAATGCAAAATGAGATTTGGGCAGGGACACAGTCAAACCATATCAGTAGGTCTATGTGATTTGCTAAGAACAGGGTTATCCACAATAAATGCAGTTTATTTTTTTTAATTGAATCTATAATTGGAGTCCAGACATTTTTATTTCTTTTACTTACTATGTAGGTTCACATAGTATATTTTCATTACATGGATGTTGAAATATTACTTTCCCACTGTGTGGCTGATGGATCACACACCATCCTCCTCTCCATGCAGGAATCAGGAAGGGTATGTGAGAGGAAGGAGGTTAGGGGTGGGAAGTCTTTGTTTAACTTCCACCTCATTTTTGAGAAAGGATTTGACAGAGGCCTGGCTGGAGTACCCAACCTTGATGTCACTAAGAAGTTGTCTAGAGTTATTTAGCAGCGCAGGCAGGAGCTTCTGGCACTCGGTAGGACGAGAACCAGTTGTTATGTGCTTTCTTTGCTTAGCTTTTATCCCCACTCTCTCCCACTGTCCCGCAAGGTTTCTGTCTCATGGACATGAAAATGTGTCAGTATAAACACCAGCATTCTCTATTCACACAAGGATTCCTTGTCACTGGGGATTTTTGCTGACTTCTATTCGTGTAAAAATCATTCTTTACCTTTCTCTAAAATTGCCAAACTTTGGGAAAAGAATTAATTAAAACAGATTTAAGGTCATTTTTTAAACTACAGATGACATAGATGAGCTCCATTATTCTTTTATGTGACTTGGGGACACAAGGAAGTCAAACATAAAAGTTTACCAGCTTATAAAATCTGGGAGTCTCTGCCCCTGTTTTTTAAGAGGTTTGTAAAATTTCAAAGTATTTTGTCTTACAATATCAACAAAGAAAGTGCAAGTTTAGAGTCTAAAATTAATTTAATTATGAACACTTCAAATGTGTTCTCTTATTCTCTTTTTTAAAAATAAATGCTTTCTAGTGAAAAATCTATTTTTCTCTTTGACAGGTAATAAGGCAAAATGCTGGGAGGTTATTAGTAATTGCTCTATTTTTTTTCCTCATATCTCCTGTTCACATTGTCAACAAATCCTATTCATTCTACCTGCAAAATATGACCAGACAGTGATTGTTTCTGCCTAACTTTTCTGCCATGATTCTTTTATTGTCAAGTATTGCTGGCACTCTGGAAATTTCCCTCACAGGTCTCCCTCTTTCTAGTGTTGCCCCCACCCAGTCACCTCTGTCTTTTCTCAGTTCAGCAACTACTGCAGTTGCTAAAACAGAAATTAGATTCTCTGCTCAAATCCCTGCAAAAGTACCCTGTACCATTCAAGGGTATTCCAAGGGCTGTAATACCCCAGGTAACCTGGCTCCCATTTCCTCTCTGTCCTCCTAACCTCCTTCTATAACCACCCCATCCCCAATTCATTCAACCCAGGCACATTGGCGTTTGTGCTGTTTCTCAACATGCTAGTCACACACCTGCCCTAAGACCTTTGCCTAGCTTCTCTCTCAGCCTGAAAATCTCTTCCTCTAAATACATTTCAACAGCAACTTTTCTTCCTTTAAGCATTTCCTCAAATGCCACTTTCTCAGCAGGCCCTGATTTAAGCACTTTGCCCCCAGTGACTGTTGCCACCCCCTATGCCATCACTCCCAACCCCCTTTCCGGGGTCTCATTTCTTTCACCCATGCTACACATAACCTTTGATCATACTATGTAATTTACATATTTCTTAGGTTTGATGTAGTACCCTTCTCCCCACAACAGAAATCCCATGAAGGAAAACTTTTGTCTGTTTTGTTCACTCAAATATCTAAGACACCTAGAATAATGACCAGAGTATAATAAGTAACCAAAAAATATCTTTCAAATAAATCAAGTGATTTTTCCATTGCTTTAGAAAAAAAAATCCTATTCTAGTGCTTCAGAGACTTTGATAAATTCTACTTTATAATGCATGTGTTATTAGGTATAGATTATAGATAATGAGGATAAGTTCCACTTCAATTAAGAAATTGGCTTGCTTTGTATATGAATATAGGTCATTGGTGACCAGTTATATAAAAATAAGAAAAAAGAAGTAATTGAGAACAGGCTGACTTCCCACCACACTCCCAGAGCAGATTCCACGACCAAAGAAATAAAGTAAAACTCTAAAGCAACTGGAAATTGATGATCTTTCTCATAAATAATTCAAAAAATTTTAAGAAACCCCAGAACTCTTCAAAAATACAGAGAAACAATTCATTGAAATCAGGAAACAATAAATGATCAATATTAGATATTCAGCAGTGAGACTGAAATTTTTTCTTAAAAAAAAAGCAAATACTGGAGCTAGAAAATACAATGGATGAGCAGAAAAATGCAATAGAAGTCATCAACAGTAGTGCTGATAAAGCAGAAAGAATCTGTGAACTTAAAGGCAGAAATTATATAAATAGAGCAGAAAAAAAGAAAGAAAGAATGAGAAAAATTGAAGGAAGTATACATGGAATTACATGACCAATTCAAGAAAGCAAATATTTGCATTATAGGAGTTTGAGGAGAAGAAGAGGAAGACTAAGAGGTAGAACACTTAGTTAAAAAACTAATAGAAACTTTCCAAATCTAGGGAAAGATATAAATACACAGGTACAGAAAGGTTCAATCAGATTCAATGCAAGCAAGACCACACCAACACATATTATAATCAAACCATTAAAAATCACAGACAGAGAGGAGCCTGAAAACAGCAAGAGAAAATAAGCAAATCAAAAATAAGTTCCAATAAAGCTAGCAGCAGATTCCTCAGCAGAAACCTTACAAGCCAGGAGGAGGTGGGATAATATATGCAGAATGCTATAAGAAAAAACTGCCAATTCAACAAAGTTGTCCTTCAGAAAAGGACATAACTTTAATTGTATACAAAATCTCTACACTTTTACTCTTGCCAACACTTATATTTTTCATGTCAAAATTTTACATTTTTAAATATTGGCTTATTATTAGGAGAAATAAAGGAAGAATAAAGATTGTCCCAGGAAAACATCAAGCTGACACAGCTCATCACCACTAGACCCCTTTTAGAAGAAATAATAAGGGAGTTCTACAGGCTGAAAGAACAAGACAAAAATATATGAAAGTTAAAACTCAGTATAAGTAAATGGTAAAATTAAGTATACTCTAATACTGTAATGGTAGTATGTAAATTGCTTACATCTTTAGTATGAACGTTAAAAGACAAAACCATTAAAAATAATATTAGCTACAACAATTTATTAAGAAATATGCAATATTAAAAGATACAAATTGTGTGACATCAAAAATAGAATATATATATATATATGTATAAACTGTTGGGCAAAGTGAAAAGTGTAGCTTTTGTATGCTATTAAAGTTTTGTCATTAGTTGCTTAAAATAGCCTGTTTAACTATAAGCCACCTATGTAATCCTCACAGTAATCATAAAGCAAAAACCTATAGTAGACACACAAAGATAAAAAGTAAAGGATCAAAGCATACCACTAAAGAAAAATCACCTAATCACAAAGGAAGATAGCAAGAGATGAAGAAAGAAACAAAGGATCTACAAAACAACCAGAAAGCCAGTAACAAAGTGACACTAGGCTGGGTGTGGTGGCTCATGCCTATAATCCTAGCACTTTGGGAGGCCGAGGCAGGTGGATCACAAGGTCAGGAGATCAAGACCATTCTGGCTAACATGGTGAAACCCCATCTCTACTAAAAATACAAAAAATTAGCCAGGCATGGTGGTGGATGCCTTTAGTACCAGCTACTCAGGAGGCTGAGGCAGAAGAATGGTGTGAACCCAGGAAGTGGAGCTTGCAGTGAGCCGAGATCGTGCCACTGCACTCCAGCCTGGGCGACAGAGCGAGACTCCATCTCAAAAAAAAAAAAAAAAAAAAAGGGGGGGGCACTATTTACAATTTACCTATTTACAATTACCTTGAATGTAAATGGACTAAATTTTACAACAAAAAGACACAGAGTGGCTAAGTGGATTTAAAAAGAAACACAACATGACCCAACTATCTGCTGCTTGTAAGACACTCACTTCACATTTAAGGACATGCATAGACTGAAAGGCCATATTTCTTAACAAATATAGGGAGATTGAAATCACATCAGATATCTTTTCCAACCACAATGGTATGAAACTAGAAATCAGTAACAGGAGAAATTCTGGAAGATTCACACATACATGGAAATTAAACAACATGCTCCTGAACGATCAATGGGTCAAAGAAGAAATTAATAGGACATTTTTTAAGTCTAAATTTTAAGTACTAAAATATCATTGAGACTAATGAAAACAGAGACAGTGTATCAAAACTTATAGGATGTAGCAAAAGTAGTTCTCAGAAAGAAGCTTTTAGCAAAAAACTTTTAAATTAAAAAAAGAAAAGATGATTTCAAATAACCTAAAGTTACACTTCAAGGAACAAGAAAAAGGAAAACAAACTAAGCTCAAAATTGGTAGAAGGGAGGAAATAATAAAGGTCAGAACCAACACAAATAAAATAGAACTAGAAAAACAATAGAAAAGATCAACAAAACTAAAGTTGGTTTTTTTTTCAAAAATACAATCAACAAACCATTAGCTAGACTAAGAAAAAAAGAAGACAAAATCAGAAATAAAAGGAGAAACATCACACCTGATACAACAGAAATATGAAGGATTATAAAAAGCTAATATGAACAGTTATACACCAACAAATTGGATAATATAAAAGAAACAGACAAATTTCTAGACACATACAACTTACCAAGACTGAATCATGAATAAAACAATCTGAACAGATCACAGATGAGTAACAAGATTGAGTCCACAGTAAAAAGACTCTAATCTCTAATCAAGGAAAACCAAGGACCTGATGGCTTCACTGATAAATTCTATGAAACATTGAAGAACTAATCCTAATCTTCCCCAAATTCTTTCAAAAAGTTTAAGAGGTGAAACTTGCAACTCATTTAACAAGGCCGGCATTACCCTGATACCAAAGTCAGACAGAAAAGAAAATTGCAGGCCCGTATCCTAGCAAACCAAATGCAACAGCACACTAAAAAGGCTATTCACCATGATCAGTACAATTGGTCCCTAGGATGGAAGAATGGTTCAATATATGCAAATCAATACACGTGATGCACCACATTACCAGAATGAAGGGAAAACCCACGTGCATCTCAATAGATGCAGAAAAGGCTTTTGACGAAATTCAAAATTCTTTCATGATAAAAATTCTCAACAAATTAGGTATAGAAAGAATGTCGCTCAATACACTAAAGGGCGTATGTGACAAACCCAAAGCTAACATTGTACACGATGATGAAAAATTGAAAGTTTTCCTCTAACATCAGGAAGAAAATAACTACGCCCACTCTTGTCCCTTCTGTTCAACTTCTCTGGAAGTCCTAACCAGAGAAATTAGGAAAAAGAAAGGAATTAAAAACATCCAAATTGGAAAAAAAAAGAAGTTAAATTGTCACTGTTTGCAGGCTACGTATCTTTTATGTAGAAAATTCTAAATACTCTACCACAAAACTGTTAGAACTAATAAATAAATACAATAAAATTGCAGAATACAAAATCAACACATAAAATTAGTAGCATATTTATACTCTAACAATGAACTATCCAAAAAAGTTACCAAGATAATAGTCCCACTTTTTACAGCTGCCAAAAATTAGTAAAATATCTGGGAATAAGTTTAACCAAGGAGGTGAAAAATCTGTACACTAAAAACTATGATACTGTTAAAAGAAATGTAAGAAAATACAAATAAATTGAAAAATATTCTATGTTTATGGATTAGAATAATTAATGTTGTTATGATGTCCATATTACCCAAAGTGATCTACAGATTCAATGCACTCCTTATCAAAATGGCATTTTTCAAAGAAATAGAAAAAAAAATCATAAAATGTATATGGAACCCCATAAGACCCCCAAATAGCAAAGCAATCTTGAGCAAAAGAACAAGCTGGAAGCATCACACTTCTTGCCTCCAAAATATATACAAAGCTACAGTAACCAAAACAGATGGTACTGGCATAGAAACAGATACACAGACCAGTTGAACAGAATACAGAATAGAGAGCCCAGAAACAAATCCACACATTTACAGTCAATAGATTTTCAACAAAGGTGCCAGGAACACACATTAAGGAAAGAAGAGTCTTAAACAAATGATTCTGGGAAAACAATATCCACATGCAGAAGAATGAAATTAGATCCTTATCTCACACCATATACAAAAATCAACTCAAAATGGATTATGCACTTAAACATAAGACTTGAAGTAAATACAGAGGAAAGACTCCATAATATTGATCTTGGCAGTGAATCTAGGATATGACCCTAAAAGCACAGGCAACAAACATAGACAACTAGATTTTATCAACCTAAAAAGCTTCTGCACAGCAATGAAGACAATCAGCAAAGAGAACCTAAGGAACAAGAGAATATATTTTCAAGCCATATGTCTGATAAGGGATTAATATCTAAAAGATATAAGGAATGCAAACAGCTCAATAGCAAGGAAACAAATAGCCTAATTTAAAAAATGGGCAAAGAACCTGAATAGACATTTCTCAAAATAGGACATTCAAAAGGTCAATCGATTGGGAGGCCGAGACGGACAGATCACGAGGTCAGGAGATCGAGACCATCCTGGCTAACACGGTGAAACCCCGTCTCTACTAAAAAAATACAAAAAACTAGCCAGGCGAGGTGGCAGGCGCCTGTAGTCCCAGCTACTCGGGAGGCTGAGGCAGGAGAATGGCGGGAACCCGGGAGGCGGAGCTTGCAATGAGCTGAGATCCGGCCACTGCACTCCAGCCTGGGCCACAGAGCGAGACTCCATCTCAAAAAAAAAAAAAAAAAAAAAAAATACAAAAAACTAGCCGGGCGTAGTGGCGGATGCCTGTAGTCCCAGCTACTCCGGAGGCTGAGGCAGGAGAATGGCGTGAACCTGGGAGGCGGAGCTTGCAGTGAGCTGAGATCCGGCCACTGCACTCCAGCCTGGGCGACAGAGCGAGACTCCGTCTCAAAAAAAAAAAAAAAAAAAAGTCAATCGATACATGAAAAAATGCTCAACATCATTCATCACCAGGAAAACGGAAATTCAAACCACAATGAGATGTCACCTCATACTTATTAGGATGGCTGTGATCAAAAAGACAAAAGATAATAAGTATTGGTGAGGATGTGTATCAAAGGGAACCCTAGCACTCTGTTGGTGGGAATTTACATTGGTACAGCCATTTGGGGAAACATTATAGAGGTTCCTCAAAAAATCAGCGATAGAACTACCCTATTATCCAGTAATTCCACTACTGGATATATATCAAAAGGCTATGAATTAAATCAGTATATGGAAGACATATCTCCTCCCCCATGTTCATTGCAGCATTAGTCACAATAGACAAAAATTAGAATCAACCTAAATGTCAACAGAAGAATAAAGAAAATGTGATATATATACACAAGTAAATACTATTCAGCTTTACAAAAAAGGAAATTCTGTCATTTGAAACATGGCTAAGCTTGGAGGACATTATGTTAAGTAAAATAAGCCAGACACAGAATGACAAATACTGCTTGATCTCATATGTGAAATCTAAAAGAATTAAATTCATAGAAGTAGTGAGTAGAATGGTGGTTTCCAGGGGTTGGGGACAGGGGTGGGGGAGTTGGGGAGATGTTGGTCAAAGGAGACAAAATTTCAGTTAGACAGAAGGAATAAGTTCAAGAGATCTATCCTACAAAATGATGACTACAATTAATAGCAATGTATTGTATTCCTGAAAAGCCCTGAGACTAAATTTGAAGTGCTCTGAGCATAAAAGTAAGTATATTCAGTAATGTATAGGTTAATTAGCTCAATTTAGCCATTTCCCAATGTATACATATAAGAAAACATCCTGTTGTACATAATAAATATATATATGTCAATATACAAATAAATTAATTAGTTTAAAAATAAAGTTAATTGGGATTGCTTTTCATAAAGATCAGTTTGCATACATTTGCCTGTGCAGAGTTTTGCATCACTAAATGGAAGCTGATTTCTAACTTGTATTTCCAGCTATGAGAACTGCTATGTTGGGATCGGTCAAGATAACATGGATTTTGAAACCACTAAAATTATGAAATATGAAGCACTGGATTTCCAAAGAGGAGTATAATCCAACATATTCATCAAAGTCTAGCACACGGTATGTTGCAAAATAAAGTGTTAAGAGTATGGATTTTGGCATTAGACAGATCTGGGTTTCAAATTCTGCATAGGTCATAACCTTTCTGTGTCTTGGTTTTCCTCATTTATAAAATGGGAATAATAACTCAGTGTCATTGGGCTGCTTAAATGTTTGACACAGTGCCTCCTTCAAAATGGGAGTTCAGGACACATCTCATTTTGTTACCAGGAGGAATTACTATTGTCATTTGTATATGAAGGCAACAGTGACCCACCATTACCAGCTGAGCTGAGTAACCTTAAACAGCTCACTGGATTGCAGTGAGCTTTAGTTTCTCTAAAAATGGGAATACTCCCCGCCTGCTCTGCAGGACTGAGGACTAAACAAAGCAATGCATATTAAAAAAACACACAATGGCTGGCCCATAGGCTTCCCTTTCTGCTGTAGATGGGTATTTTAGACACAACTTCCCTAGGACCGGAAGAAAGGTGGTAGAAACTGACTTCTGCATAAACCAGCAAGATTATCAAAACAGCTGCCTGGCATTGTTCAGGATTTATAAGCACATCTATTTCACATATACCTATGTAAATATGGATATATATAGAGAGTATGTATATATAATATGTATATATGCACTATGTATGCATAATGTATGTGTGTATGTATATGTGTGTGTGTATATATACACCACTGACAGATATATGAGAGAAAAAATATGGCACATATTAAAAGAGAGTAATAAAACATTCTTACAATTCTCAAATAGAATTTTAGAATCTACAGAATTTCTCAATGCTAAGAGGGGAGATTAAACACAAGAGAATTTCTCATTACAGCAACGTAATATGCAGTTCATTCTTTATCATGTAAGATAGTTGGAGCTATAAATAATGCCTTGTAGTATGAGTAATAATTCCTGAAAAAAATTAACTGGAATGAAGCAGGTTTTTAATACAGTATTCAATGAAACTATCTAAATTTACCTAAGCTAGAAACAGACTACTTTGAAATAAGTGTATGAATACTCATGGACTATAAAAGATTGAAAAGATTACTATTTTATCTGTTTATGTGGTCATATACCACAATAGAGTAAAACACAATATGTCAAATATCTAGACAGCTATTGAGGAACCTAGCTCAATAATACAAGTGATCCGAGCCACAAGATTAAACCGTTCTGACACAAATAGTCCATCTCTTCACAGGTTTCTCTCTTGCTCTTTGAATACCTCAATCAGACATTCAGATTAAAGCAAACAAAAAAAACCGAAACTCTACTACATATAGGATGATAGCAGCCAGAACCTTCCAATCTGTGCCAGCCTCTAGATGAAAGATCTCAGTTCTTATCTAAGAAGGCACTCAGCAGCAATGCATGTGTCCCATTTACCATGTGGGACAAACCACGACCCAACGTGCCCGTTAAGTTTCTGGGGAAAGTTTAAGAAATAATTAGGGAATTTAACTTTACTTTTCTCTTGCTCTTTTCCAAACCATATCTAAGACAGCTGGGTTAAAGAAGCAGAAATGCAATTAAATTTAGCAAATATTTTTTGAGAACTTTTTAGATGCATAGAAGGAAGTCATCCAAGTGTCTGCTGGAGGTGAAGATCTGAGCACCCTTTTTTTTTTTGGAGACAGAGTCTCACTCTGTCACCCAGGATGGAGTGCAGTGATGCAATCTCGGCTCCCTGCAACCCCCGCCTCCCGGATTCAGTGATTCTCCTGCCTCAGCCTCCTGAGTAGATGGGACTACAGGCACCCACCATCCTGCCCAGCTCATTTTTTGTATTTTTAGTCGAGTCGGGGTTTCACCATGTTGGCTAGGATGGTCTAGACCTCCTGACCTTGCGATCCACCCGCCTCAGCCTCCCAAAGTGCTGGGATTACAGGCGTGAGCCACTGTGCCCAGCCAAGCACCCTTAGGAAGAAAACTCCAGCAGCACTGGGAGGGAGGAGGAGAAAGGGGAGATTGCAGGAAGAAAGTCTCAGGACAACACATGATTTGCGTGTTTTTGCCTTTTTCCTAAATATTTATGAAATACTTTCTAAATATTTTGTTAAGTTTTCTGAAGAAAGGCCTTTTAATACATATTTTATAAATACAGGATTTATGTCTTGTTTTATGAGGAACATGGACATTCTAGTAATAAATTGCTCATTTCTGCAGTCTATGTCTTTTGTCTTTCAACTAATTAACACTCCTGTTTCTATTAATTTTTCTAGAAACCTTCCAGGAATAAATATCTGTTTTAAAAGAGAGGTTAAGTGACCAGCAAGACCTCACTATTGAATGACACAGCAAAATGTCAATTTAACCATTTTCTTTCCAAATCTTACTTTTCTTTTTCTAATTCACATCTTCGTGGATGCAGATTGTACTCTTGACCTTAGAGATCTACATCATATTCTCTAGCATATTAGAGCTCTAGAAGGGAAGAGATGGCACCTTCAAGCTCAATCATTGGAGGAGAATCTAATAAAGGGGTAATTTACAAAGCCAGTGCAGTACCCAGGGGCTAATAGCAGCTCGAAACTGTGATCTTCCCTAGGCATGGAGGGTTAGTGGGCGGAAGTGATTTCAGAGCAACCTGAATGGGAAAGAGCAGGTGAAACAAAATCAACTCTCTAACAATACTGCTCTTCTCCCCTGTAGTCTCCTGCTGATGCCTCCCATTGTGGAACCCAGTTGGAAGCCCATGACCAGGGAGCCCATTGAGGCGGCCAGCCTCCTGGGGCTCAGAGCAGGGTGAACACAGGGGATGAGTGGGCTTGGAGAGGCACATGGTAGGTATGCAGCACAAGGCTTCTCTTCTTAAAAAGAGCAAGCTCAAAGATAATTTCATTTGCAGAGATACTCCACACAATATCTATTACTGCAAATATTACTTCATACAGCCTAAAGGTAGAATTAGTAGTCTCTTCTCAGTAGGGTTACCATATTTAGCTAATACAGGACACCACTTAAATCTAAATTTTAGTTACATAATGCCTAATTTTTAGTATAAGTATGCTCCACACAATATTTGGGATATGCTCACACTAAACATTATGTTTTGTTTATCAGGAATTCAAATTGAACTGGGCATCCTGTATTTTATGTGACAACCCCACCTCTTTGTATATTAAAATATATATTCTTCAAATCATATTTGAAGTATTGTTATTACTTCTGTCCCAAAGACCATAGAAGATGAGCTTCTACCCAGGTGTGTTATATTTAGTATTATTTCTGTGAGTTTCATATTTGTGCTCCCCTTTTCAATCTATGTCTTGAGTCCTCCATTTTTAAAAATCATGCTCCCTATTTTTATTCATTGTGAATAATGAACAAAGACTGTCTCCACAGAGAATGTACTGATTTTACTGAGGTCATTCATGAGCTGCCTCTTTTCTCATGAGAATACATTTTTAAAGGCATTAATCTTAGTTCTCATTTATTTTTTGTTTTGAGACAGAGTTTTGCTCTTGTTGCCCAGGTTGGAGTGCAGTGGCGCGATCTCAGCTCACAGCAACCTCCACCTCCCGGGTACAAGCGATTCTCCTGTCTCAGCCTCCCGAGTAGCTGAGATTACAGGCATGCACCACCACGCCCAGCTAATTTTTGTATTTTTAGTAGAGACAGGGTTTCACCATGTTGGTCAGGCTGGTCCCAAACTCCCGACCTCAGGTGATCCGCCCGCCTCAGCCTCCCAAAGTGCTGGGATTACAGGTGTGAGCCACCGTGCCCGGCCTAAGCTTAACATTCTGTTGCAAGGCTGTGAAGTTTTCTCATGTACCTTTTGTGTATAAATGGGAAGAACGAATTTTTCAAATGAATCTTGATTTATGAATCTTCAGCATATTTCTAAGGCTAAGAAACATATGAATCTGTAGAAACCAATACAAGTACAAATAAGACGGTGGCTCCATCGCTTCAAAGGATTCTAGGGGGTTACTGAAGGAAAGGTAATTTCTTGGATGGATTAGCGTGGAGCATTTAAAATGCTGGCACCCTTCCTCACCTGGTCCAGAGTGGGGCTGCTGAGAGGGAAGCAGCTGTCCGCATGGCCAGGGCTGGACGGAGCAGAAAGGAGCTGGGAGGATGTAAGGGTGCAGAGATGCTGTCCGCTTCTCCCTGCTGTTTACTTTCTTGCAGCTCCTCAGTTGATTCCTATCTCACTCAAAAGAAAGCCCAGAATCCTTACAGGACTTTTCATGGCCTGGCCTCTCAGATCCCCTCTCCTCCCCTTCTTATCTGCTTTCAGAAATTCCAGCACCCCTGACCTTCTCACTGGTCCTGAATTTCCCAGCCATGACAGAGTTTGTGCACTAACTCTTCCTTCTGTTTCCCCATTTTCACCAGCCTCAGCCACTCACTTCCCTGTAACCTATGGGCTCTCTATGTCTAGCACCACCCTCGTCATCCTTCGATGTTTAACCTACTTTATTTTTCTTCTGGGCATTGATAACTGCTTCCTGAATACAGTTATTTGTCTTTCTTCCTTGCTATAGAATATAAGTTTCATGAGAACAGCAATTTTTGTCTTTTTGGTTTTTGCCTGTTGTTGTATAGCTAGTGCCTATAGTACAGTCCCCAGCACAGGATAGATACCCCCAAAATAGATGTAAAGTATTCATCCTCCTGTGATATCACACTATGGATTTATTCTACAGATATACGTGGTGTATTCACCAGACAGTTTTGCAAATGGCTAGTACTTGAGGTTCACTTCCATCTTATTGAGAAAACTAGACCTTTCATTTCTTTTCTTTTATTTAAAAAAAATAGCTAAAATCTAATTGTGTTGAAGTTGGGTGCTGTCACCATCAAAGTCTAGTATCTTGCCATGTTGATGGGCAGCCAGTCCATCCCATCTTTTTGCTCATTTGATTTCACCCCTAATATATATTACCACTTTGGAGTTTTACAGATGGTCTTGCCGGTTCTCCAACAATTCAAACTCACTGCATTTTTCGAAGATGATTGATTAGTCTTTGCTCCCTACATTGAAAAGGGTATTTGACATCTGCTGACCCTTTTATCTACATGCCACTATACTCCTTCAGTCTTGTCATATCATTTCTACTCTTATTTTTTATAAAAATGTTTGCATTAATTGAAGCCTTGAGAATCTTGTTCTCAATATGTCACCCTCTTAGTTTATGTGCATCATAAACCAAACTGGGCTGGGTGTGGTGGCTCATGTCTATAATGCTAGAACTTTTGGGAGGCCAAGGCAGGAGGATCACATGAGCCCAGGAGTTCGAAACCAGCCTGGGCAACATAGTGAAACCCTGGCTCTACAAAAAATAGAAAAATTAGCAAGCCATGGTGGTGTGTGCCTGTAGTCCCAGCTACTCAGGAAGCTGAGGTGGGAAGACCACTTGAGCCTTGGAGGCTTAAGCCTGGGAGGTGGAAGTTGCAGTAAGCTATGAATATGCCACTGTACTCCAGTCTGGGCTGCAAAGCAAGACTTTGTAACACACACACACACACACTCCAAACTGGCCCCAAGCACAAGGCAGATCAGTCCTATCAGTAGCTCAATCAACGCCTTTTAGATCTACTTAGAAATGTACCAAATATTCATCCCTAATGCCCCTACAGCATTTTATAATTTATAAGAAATATTTGCTATATGTTATTTAGTCTTCACAGTAGACCTATGACAGATCGTTTTTCCAATTTTCCAGATAAGGAAACTTGTCAGGTTGATAGGGGTTTAGGCAAAGCTGAGGGCACTACCAAACTCCAGGGGCAGCTATTCCCTCCCTTGCTATTCGGAGGCTGTGCATGATGTCCCTGGTTTTAAGTGACTCGGTCATGAATTACTTCAGTGGGAAGGCAGTGGTGTAGGACCCAGAATCTAAGTCATTTTTCTTGACTGTCACCGGTTCTTTTACACAAGATGAAAGGATCCCGTAAACAAACTTTCCAAGATCAAGGTATCCTGCTCGGGACCTGCCCCACCGACCCAGGTACCCCTTATGACATTCTATTTTCCATATCGTCCAGCAAAACTGGTTCCATGAGTATTTTAATGTTATGCTAACTCATTCCAGAAATTTTCTGGGGGACTTGTGCACACAGACACAGTGTGGGCTTTGTGATATAACCTATCTACGAGACGCCCTAGGATCGTGCAGTGTTAGGGCTGGCAGGAACCACACGGCTGTCAAGGACCAAATGGGTTCCAAGTATATGGGGTATGGGGTGATATCTCAGAGACTAGGAATTCATTGGGTAAGTATAGTTCATGTTACAGACACTTCAAGATTATATAACAATGGGCCATTTAAAATATTATTTCATATTAAACTAAACACATATAATGTGGCAAAGGATAAAATATCCACATGACTTTTCAAGACAACCCAAGTTTAACAGACAGGTTAAGCTGGCAATGGGCTGCTTTGGGCAAATCCCAAACCCTCTGGGGTTTTATGTTACGCTCTCCTTAGGCACAGGTAGATTGAAAGATTTAAGAAAAACTCAAACTCATCAATTAGCAGGTGAATAAAGCTTAGGGCCCAGACAAGATAAATGACTCATAAAGTTGTTAGAATTATTTGGAGAACTAGGCAGCCATGTCTCACATGCTTTCTATAAGATAATATGCCCAGTGTCTGAATTGGATAAGTGCCTGGGGGTGAATTGGCTGGAGCATGTGAAAAGGTGGTATTAGTGACTAGGAATGCCATAACAAGACACTGCAAACTGAGTGGTTTGAACAACATTTCTGGGGGCTAGGATTCTGAGACCAAGGTACCTGCAGGGCCTTGCTTTCTTTGAAGATGCTGGGGAAAGATGTGACCCAGACTTCTCTCCCAGCTTCAGGTAGTTTTTGACTTGCGGCAGCATAACTCCAGTCTTCACAGAGTGTTGCCAGTATGTGTGCATCTGTGTCTATGTCCACATTTCCCCTCTTTATAAGGGAACAAGTCATATTGGATTAAGGGCTCACCCTTCTACAGTATGACCTAATCATAACTAATTATATCAGCAACAACCCTATTTCCAAATAAGGTCACTTTCAGAGACATGGGAGGGGGGTTAGGACTTCACATACATAAATTTTGAGTGGGACAACATTTAACCCATAACAAAGGTCAACTCTATATTGACCTAAATTCAATGACCCAGGGGGTTCTGAGCATTGATAACATATTTCAAAGACCAAGATGAGCCTGTTTGGTGCCTTTTAAAGTTCAAAATTAGCAACTTACTATAACTTCAAAATTTACTGCAACCACATAGTCTAAGACTTTAACTTGATATCTGTGCAAAAAATTTTAAGAGTATACTTTTTGAAAATTTGCCAGTCCTCGGTTAAAATAAACAGGAACAAAAGCAATGCAGGTTTGATCTAACTGCCCCTAACAGAGGAGAGATCCATTTGCTAGTGCTGCATTATCAAAGAAGACCTTTTAGAGATTCCTAAATATTAATTAAGTGATAAGCAAAACATAGAAAAATCTCAGTCTTTGTTGAGTTAACTCATTTCTTATTTTAGGGCTCAGGAGTTAGATTTACTTTCATCATACGTTCCTACGTTAGGGTTGAAGGGGTTTGTTACAACTGAATACTTAGGACCTGGTCTGTAGAAGGCATTTAGAGACTGTGCTCCTTGTCTGGCTTCAGTGATATTTCATTTTCTGCTCATGTCCATGCATGCAGATGACACCTGGCACCCCTCCATGGCCTACAGCAACCATCTTCCAGCAGTAGAGTAATGAGGTATGTCTGTGAATTACTTCTTTTGAATTGTTTGTGGACCTTTTCTTATTTTATTGAAAACAGAAGTTCATAATGAGCAGACTGTTGAAAATGCTGCTTCATCTTCTAAGCACTATTAGCACATCTTCCCTCACAGTAAGCATGCCACCAAGAAATCAGTTGTAATTTCAAAGGAATAACTTATACCAATCAAACGCAAACTCAGTTTTCATATTTCTGTGATTCTGAGAAAAAAAAGGACTTTGAAAAATTATCTCTCAAAATAAATTTTGTCACACTGGAGTATTTAAATGAACAAAGATTTAACAAGGACTCATTATTCGGAGTAAAACTGATTCTCAGCAAAATGGCCATATTCATAGACTCTCAAATTCTACCTAAATTGACAGAATTATGGAATGCTACAGTGCATGGACTAGACAACAACAATCAGACTGCATGTGCTGCAGAGGAATAGATTGAGAGTGGGAGAAGTCCTACGTTTTGTCCAAGTCTATATAGAGATTAAGGCCCATGCTGAGGGAAAGCCAGACTTCCTGAGAACTAGGTTGGGAAAGTAAGACCGTGAAAGATCAAAAACATGAGGTCAGGAGATCAAGACCACCCTGGCTAACATGGTGAAATCCCATCTGTACTAAAAATACAAAAATTAGCTGGGCATGGCAGCAGGCGCCTGTAGTTCCAGCTACTCAGGAGGCTGAGGCAGGAGAATTGCTTGAACCTGGGAGGCAGAGCTTGCAGTGAGCTGAGATCGCGCCACTGCACTCCAGCCTGGGCAACAGAGCAAGACTCTGTCTCTCTCTATATATATGTTTTTATGACATACATTTGCTTTTATATTAACTTGTGTTAAAAAAAATGTATACTAGGGACTATGTATGTGTTTCTCTTCCTTTTAGCTATGTATGGTGGCTTAGTTTAAACTGAAAACACTAGGATATGACAAAACAGAAAAAAAAGACTTATTAATATTAGCAACTGCTATTTGCATTTAGAGAGCTGAGATGTAAAACTGCCTGTCTTGACCTTACTTTAGTCTTCAGTGTGTTTCCTAAAGGAGGATTTTGCTTGGAAAATGAGGTACTGTACACCAAGGTAGTGGGAATCAATTGTTTGTTTGTTTATTTCTGTTGCCCACGCTAGAGTGCAGTGGCGCGATCTCGGTTCACTGCAAGCTCCGCCTCCTGGGTTCACGCCATTCTCCTGCTTCAGCCTCCTGAGAAGCTGGGATTACAAGTGCCCACCACCACGCCCAGCTAGTTTTTTTTGTATTTTTTTTTTTTAGTAGAGATGGGGTTTCACTTGTTAGCCAGGCTGGTCTCGATCTGCTGACCTTGTGATCCACCCACCTCAGCCTCCCAAAGTGCTGGGATTACAGACATGAGCCACAGTGCCTGGCCGGCTAATGGATTATCAATCTTCTTTCCAGTTGCAGTGATTTTCTGATTTTGCTTTTGAATTGTATATATCTTGAAGAACTTAGAAAGTTTCTCATTCTTTCATATATCTAAGCCAGGGACTCTTAATCTGGGGCCTGTGTACTCTCTATGCATAAAATTCAGGAAGCTCCATGAAGCTGGGTGTAGGAAAAAATCCTTTCACTAACCTCTAACTGAAATTTAAAATTTAAAATTATTAATATAGGCAACAAACCATAGTAGTATTATTACTGTGACTTCATCATCAATAAAAATTACTAATATTTGCAAAATCACATTTCAGATATAGCTCTCTATACATTTTTATTGACACTAATAGCTTCTTAAAATTTGCTATAGACACAAATGTAGCATGTAATTTAATACATTAATCAAGAAGAACATTTCATACATCATGGATTTTATCTAATTTAATAACTATATTAGTTTATTATTGCTGCAGTAACAAATCACCGCAAACATGATGACATAAAAGAATACAAATGTATTGTCTACAGTTCTGTAGGCCATAAATCCAAAATGGTTCATGCTGGGCTAAAAGCAAGGGGTTTGGCAGCCTGTCTTCTTTCTAAAGACTCAAGGGGAGAATCTATTTCCTTATTTTTTCCAACTTCTAGAGTCTGCCCACATCCCTTAGTTCATGGTCTCCTTCCATCTTCAAAGCCAGCAATGGCCCCTTGAGCTTCCCATTGCATCACTCTGACACGGATCCTCCTGTCTCTTCCTTCTACTTTTAAGGACATTGGGTTCACCCAGATAATCCACAATAATTTCCTTATGTCAAAGACAGCTGGGTAGCAAACTTAATTCTATCTCCACCTTTAACTTCCCCTTGCCATGGAACACAACATATTCACAAGTCTGGCAACTAAAACAAGGGCATTTTTGGGGAGTCATAATTCTGCCTAACATATATATTAATAATAATTTGCTAAATTATTTCCTTTATAATATTATGTATATATATTTTTTTATTTAACAAAACTATCCTGAGGTGAGTTCCATGGGCTCCATGAGTTTGCCAGAGAGCTCTACGGCACACAGCCGGTTAAGAACCTCTCATTTGCGACAGTGATGCTGACAGCTAGAACCATAGCATTCTTCTAAGGAAACATCTGCCACAAAGTCACTTGCACATATTCTCTTTAATTCCTACTTCCCAATAATGTTACACAATAAAAAGATCTATTATGCTACTTTTACAGAAGAAGAAACCAGGTTTTGGTGAGTGATTTGCCAAAGGCCACACTGCTGATGGGCTGCAGGGCTAAATTCAAAGAGCACTCCACCGACCTTGGAGCTGAGACTCCCATTCTTCAAGTCTGCGGGCATTGCCCAGTATTCACTCACCGCCTGATATGCTTCGACCAAGAGGAAATTAGTACTGGATGAGTATCAGCCTACACTGTTTATTTCCCCTCTTATGGATGATCTGACCAGACTAGAAACGCTATCTTTGAAAAATGAACTCTAGCCACCTCTGTCCCCAGCTTTCCTGCATTATCAGAGAAAATCTTATTAACATGCACTTATAACAAGACTAGCACACGTCTCTCCCACCAACTGTTGCAGCTAGAATGAGCAAGTGAGCAGGTGCCAGTGCTATCAACGGGCTGTCGGATGCCAACTTCACGCTGTAGATCCGCTGATTTTTGGTGGGTTACCTACCACAGATAGCTACAAGAACTCTCAAACAAAAGTACACTGAAGATCTGGAACACAAATCTTTAAGTCATCGACATTAGTCTCTTTAATTGTAGGGCTTACTCAGGGTCCTATTTTCTCTGAATTTCTCAAGCCACAAAGACTAAGATCTAGCTCTGATTTTCACGTATTTGTTTGATTTGGTTTTGGTTTTAGTTGTAGCTGGATAGTATCTTCACTGTGCAACTTGGAACCGTATTTGACCTGGTAAAATTCAGGTCTGAATTGGCATTGATTTACTGCCATTGTGAATGGATGGTCATGGGTTATCATTGTAGTTGATCATTGCTGCTAGTTCACTGACTAGTGGAACATCTCTTCTAGGCTTTCAAAGGAAAGATGATATTGGATATTTCAAAAGAGCACCAGAACTCCCCAAACAGTGGCTCATAAACATTTCTGGTTGAACAAACCCATGGGACAAAATATCTCACCGTGACTCACTGTTCTATCTGGCCAGCCCTAGAAATGAACAGTCTGAGGCTTAGAACAGTGAGGGAAAGGGAAGAGAAGAGAAGAGGAAAGAGGAAGAGAGGATAAAAGAGTGAGGAATGAGCAGGGCGAGGAGAGAGGAGAAAGAGGATTTGTTTTTCACTCAGTAACACCAAGTCTGTACCAGGGATGTTGGCCGACTCCTCAGCCAGGAGGGCATCAAGAATCAGGTCCTAGCAATGGTGATGGTCACAGGGCACAGAGCTGTCCCCGCCTTCCCTGTTCTCCACTCCTTCTTTAAGTCTGGGCACTTCCTCCTGCCTCAGCCCTCCCTCAGGAGAACAGTGCACCTCTCACTGAGAATAGAATTCTTGATGTGGAATACTGTGGTTACTGGGCATTACATTAAGACATATAGGATAAAACAAGCTTTAAACTGTCAGCATGGCATGATACTAATTTTAGAAAGCAAAATTAAAAAAGAACAACAACAAAAGAACTACACACGCGATGCGAAAGACTCAAATAACTGATGACATGAGATGTTAACAGCTGTTTAAGCCCCAAGCTGTGCAACTTCTGGGGCTGCCATCCATGCTGTGTTCCAATGGAACCTGGACTCCCCCCTTGAACTGTTCAATACAGAGGCCCTGATTACGTATCTCTGGGGGTGAAACTGTAAGTGGATTTTATTTTTTTCTCTTAGTAACTATTTGTAGTTTTAAAACTATCCAGTGGAAACATGCATTATTTTATTATCAGAAAAAAATCTTATTATTTGTATTTGTTCCCTTATTTGTATAGTATATGAATAAGATACAGTAAAAGTTGACTATCATACCAGCTCTCATGTCTGCCTCTGAGGCTGGAAATCAAGGGCTGTTTATAGGGTTCTCTGGTGCTATGTTACTCAGAAGATTCAAAGGAAGACTGAGGCCCCCACCAGGTGGAAGGTAAGAGCCTATCAATGACTTGGTTTTGTGATACTGTGTCCCATGTCCTCATTGCCCATTTCACAGGTAACAGGAAATATGGGAAAGTCTTGCAGCAACTTTGAGAAGAATGAGTTAGAAAAACCAGTGGAAGTGGATCTAGCCTACCATCCCTCACACAGTACAGAGACCCAAACCATGACAGGCAGCTGGGTTCAAAACCTGCCAGAGATTCAGCACAGTTTGAAATGACTTTTTTTTTTCTTTTTTGCAATTTTACAAAAGAAAACAGGACAGAGCTATTTCCATGTAGCTGAGTATTCTCTTACATGCTAAAAGATTTCTTCCAGTTATTTTTAGCCAGTTTATTTGCTATTTGATAAGAATAGGAAAGTCTAGGGAAAGTCTATGATTTATTCATAGCATTCTGAGAAAAAAAGAGTCTGGTAAATTCTAAGAAGTCTATTAGTCAGAGCTTTCTCATTCCCTTTACAACAGCTGGTGGCTTGCTTAAACTGCCTTATGGAATTTCAGAGAATACCTCTAAAAGGTAAATACTATAATGAATGTTCTACACTTGATAAACATTTGGAGTGCCTTAATTTTCCCACCTGTTTACAGGGACTCTTACTAAGAGAACAGGCTGTTGCTAAGGTCTGGGGTGGCTGTCAGAAACTTCTAGCTTCAAATATGCCAATTAAATTGCTCTTTGGGGAAGCTCGGCTCATCACGTGAAATCACTCAGGGAGTTGCTCTATGATTATGATATGCAGTGCTTCTCATTTAAAATCCCACTATGCTCCCCATATCCAGTCCCTCTACGTGTGGTGATAACAACATTCTTGACTTTTAACACTTCACCAACAACTCTATTAATCAAAGTGTGTGTCTATAGGAGATGAGCAAAGTAGCTGTATCTGACTCATTTTCATTCAAGAAGATGTTCAAAGTGATGCAAAGAACCACACACGCACAAAACAAGATATAAAGACACTGCTGCAAAGTGAACCATGGGTAGAATACTCTTGAACTGACTTGTGCTTTTTTTTCCCCAGATTCTTAAAGATTTACTGAAGGAGATTTGTTACTAATGTACTTCATGCTTGCATTTCAAAAATACGTAATGCATTTTATAAGCTGCTCTGTTAATCTCAAAGACGAATAAGCATCAGCAAGGCTTAGCTACCAACTGATCTCAAGCTCATGCGCGAGGGGACAGTAACGACGCTCATCCCACCTGACTTTGAGATAAGCAAGAAAGAATGAATATTCTAGCAAATAAAATCTTCAATTTGAAAGGTTAGATACCATTTCTCAGAACTTGCTACTGCCTGGGACGTCCATGATAAACATGAAAAATACCAGTGGGAGTCCCAGACTCACTTCATGGAGGAAAAATAAAACAAGCCAACATTGTTTTTACCACTTATTTGCTCCTCCTTGCTTCATTGGAAAAATCAAGTGGCTCAAACAAAATCGGCTTCATTCAGCTATAAAGTGCTTAAATGGTGTTTGATAACCAATGACAGCAGATTCAGGAGAGTTAGCAGCCCTTTCACGTTTCCAACACCATACTGTCGAGTTTGTATATATGGCCAAAGAAAATGTGGATCTGTGATGAGGACTATGTGTCAAGATTATTTAAAGCAAAGAGCCAGTAACAGTGGGTAAGCTATAGTAAGAAAATTCAGGAATCACTAGGTATATCCAGGAAAAAACTGCTACATGGGAAACATCAGATTGGTGGTTATAAAGGGAAAAAGATATATTTTCTTATTCTCTTACTAAAATATCAACTTTAACCATAATACAAAAAATATTGGCCTAGTGGTAATCAAAAAAGGGAAAAAATTATTTGTCCTATATTACTAAAACATTAATCACAAATACAAAGCATATTATTAGAGAAGTTACACTTTGATTGGGAAATAGACTTTCTATGTTAAAATAACAGCCACAACTTGGCCGGGCACGGTGACTCATGCCTGTAATACCAGCACCTTGGGAGGCTGAGGTGGGCGGATCATGAGGTCAGGAGTTCGACACCAGCCTGACCAACATGGTGAAACCTTGTCTCTACTAAAAATACAAAAATTAGCCAGGCATAGTGGTGCACGCCTGTAATCCCAGCTGAGGCAGGAGAATTGCTTGAACCCTGGAGGGGGAGGTTGCAGTGAGCCGAGATCACGTCACTGCATTCTGGCCTAGTGGCAGAGCTAGACTATGTCTCAAATGATGATGATGATGATGATAATAATAATAAATAAATAAATAAATAACAGCCACAACCATTCAATACCAGTAGCAGATTTCAGAAAATAGTCCTATGCATCATTAAAGCATATAGCTCTTCTATTTGTCTTATGGGTAAAAAATACAGCATTTACATTTTCACATACACGCTGCTGTATTTCTATAGCAGGCAAATCATGTACTCTAACGTCTGTCTTACATTTGTGAATATAACTTACATTTACAGCTGGATGTGGTGACTCACATCTGTAATCTCAGCTCTTTGGGAGGCTGAGGTGGGTGGATCACTCGAGCTCATTAGTTTGGGACCACCCTGGGGAACATAGTGAAACTCCTTCTCTACAAAAAATACAAAAGTTAGATGGGCATGGTGTTGTGCAACTGTAGTCCCAGCTACTCGGGAGGCTGAGGCAGGAGGATCTCTTGAGCCTGGAAGGTGGAGATTGCAGTGATCATGCCACTGCACTACAGCCTGGGTGACAGAGCACAGCAAGACCCTGTCTCAAAAAAAAAAAAATGTATAAATAAAAATAAATTGCATTCACAGGAGACTGCTGGAGCTGCCCTGTGGACAGACCATCATAGAGCAGCTTTCTCTGTATACCCTTGCCCCTCCGTTCCTGCATACAGGCCCTTTTCCTGAACTGCTCTCCAAGAGCACCAATCCCTGGAGCTTTGCAACCAAAAGCCACCAGTATTTGCTAAATGCACCTGTGGGAAAATGGGTAGAGTTGAGTCACTTTTATTTTGCTAAGTGGAACCACCCTACTTGGAGAGAGTATGTTTAATTTGGTTGTAGAGGAGAGAATGGAGTGTGGACACAGTGTGGGTCCCAGCAGATTCCATTCTAGGAATTTCATCACCGATTTATTTAATTTCTGACTCACACTGTCAGGCAGGGAAGAAAACATGAACTGTAAGTATTTACCATTCTGAGTCACTTCTATTTGCGAAAGCAAATAACCATTGCTTTTGTAACTTTTACAAAAGAAATAAATCAATAGTGAAATTACTAAAATGGAATATGCTGACAGCCACGCTGCATCCACACTTTAAATGGGAATTAATATGCTATTTATAAATCAAAAAAAGAAGGGAAAGATCTAAAAAGTCAATTTTTGGATTATTAGAATAACTCTATTATGTATTTCAAATGCAAATTGGTAACGGTAAAAGATCCCAAGCACAGGTTAATTTAAATCAAATTAAAAATGCTAACTAGTTTGGCATTTAAACATGGAGATAAACAACATTTTAAAATTAGTATTGTTGTTGTTGTTATCATTATTACTATTATTTAAAGACAGAATCTTGCCCTGTCGACCAGACTGGAATGCAGTGGTGCAGTCATAGCTCACAGTAACTTCAAACTCCTGGGCTCAAGGGAAGCACCTGCCTAAGCCTCTTGAGTCACTCAGACCACAGGTGCAAACCACCACAGCGGGCTAATTTATTTATTTATTTATTTATTTATTTATTTTTAAATTTTTATTTATTTATGTTTTTTTTTTCACTTTTTTATAAAGACAAGGTCTTTTTCTATTGCCCAGGCTGGTCTCAAACTTCTGGTCTCAAGTAATCCTCTTGCCTCAGCCTCCCAAAGTGCTAGGATTACAGGCATAAGCCGTTGTGTCCAGCCAGAAAAACAATATTTTGACAAAAGGAATGATGGCTAAATACTACATTTCTAAGGTAAATTTTTGGTTATTAAAAATTTTTTGGCCGGGCGCAGTGGCTCAAGCCTGTAATCCCAGCACTTTGGGAGGCCGAGACGGGCGGATCATGAGGTCAGGAGATCGAGACCATCCTGGCTAACACGGTGAAACCCCGTCTCTACTAAAAAATACAGAAAAACTAGCCGGGCGAGGTGGCGGGCACCTGTAGTCCCAGCTACTTGGGAGGCTGAGGCAGGAGAACGGCGTAGACCCGGGAGGTGGAGCTTGCAGTGAGCTGAGATCCGGCCACTGCACTCCAGCCTGGGCGACAGAGCGAGACTCCGTCTCAGAAAAAAAAAAAAAATTTAAATTTGGTAAAATGACCTGAACGTGGGTAAGCTCCCTAATACCTAAAACACAAAGTTATTGTTGTTTCCTCTGTGTACAAAATTGCAACTTGTCCTCATTGAAGAGTGGTTTTTTTCTCTAAAATTCTTCATATTTTTGGAAGTTGATGTCAGTCCGTGAGTGTCACTTGTTACATACGCAAGGGAAGAACTTTCATCAGGCCCTCAGTTGCCAAAAGCACAGTCATTTGCAGCCATAAATTCCAAGAAAATAAAACAGAAAGTAGAATTCAAAAGGAGTTCAGGCCGTGAACCCTAATGCCCAAGATGTCACACCTCTCTCCTCTTTCCTACTTGTATATTGATTAGCAAAGGGTCTTTTTCCAAGACTCTTTTCTTTCACACTGGAGAAATAACTGCTAGATCCTTGCCAAGTATCCAAAGGAGATTTCATTTTCTATTTTTCACTGGGAGGAGGTGAGGGAATGACATCTCCCCTTTGTTCCTCTGACTCAGAGCCTGGGGCCTGAGCCTGGTTTCCCAAAAGGCCTGTGTACGTTCACCCCAATGGCAAATGCCAATATGCAGTGGGTTCAGAATGATGAGGAAAACCAGACACAGACATGAACCCAGTGAATAAGCAGCATTTCACACACAGTGACCACTACTTAGTAAAATTTCTATGAAAGAGCTCATATGTAATCACACTGAAAAACAGAAACGAGGCCCGAGCACAACGCCTTCATACTCTGTGAAGTTATAAAAATTTTATACATGCATTCTGAAGCCAAACAAAACTAGAACAGAAAGCAAACTTTATTAGAAATGCTAGAACAGAAAGCAAACTTTATTAGAAATGCTTTGATTTTTCTCTAAAAGAATCTAGGCTGGGTGAGGTGGCTCACACCTGTAACCCCAGCACTGTGGGAGGCCGAAGTGGGCGGATCACGAGGTCAAGAGATCGAGATCATCCTAGCTAACACGGTGAAACCCCGTTTCTACTAAATATACAAAAAATTAGCCAGGCATGGCGGCATGCACCTGTAGTCCCAGCTACTCAGGAGGCTGAGGCAGGAGAATCGCTTGAACCCAGGAGGCAGAGGTTGCAGTCAGCTGAGATGGGCCCACTGCACTGCAGCCTGATGACAGAGCGAGACTCCGTCTCAAACAAACAAAAAAAAAGAATCTAAAACTGCCCCCTGCACTCTAAAATAACAAAGAAAGCACTATGAAATCACTAATGAGTATAGCCAGGTTCAATATAGAAATAAACGCTATATAGGCTATGCTTCTAAAAAAAAAGACTATGAAATTGAAGGGAGAATTTATTAATTCAACAGAGATAGTAGTTTTATGAGGAATATTCTAGTGGCATTTTATACATGACTGGTTGTTACACTGTAATAAGTCCTCCTTTTAGGAATTAATATATATCAATTTTTAAATAATAAGTTGCTCAAAATGTTAGTATTGTTGACCAAAACTAAGACTGTCGAGGCCTGATACCGGTTTGATAAACATTTGTTGGAAATCAAACGTGACGATTGACAAAGGTTTATTGGAAACTAAATGTGAGGACTGACTCAGGAAGTCAACAAAAGTCGGGTATGTTCCAGAGGTGGAAGGCCTTTATAAGAAAGTTTAGAAGGAAGGGAACTCCTCACACCAGAGCTGTCGTTTTTCACTGGCGGGTACGTTACAGAAGTTACAATCATTGGCTACAGACTGCAACATACAGGTTAAAGGGTCTGTGTGCAAGACCATCAGCCAGACTTCCTGATTCTGAAACAAATCAGGATACTTTTCAGTGTAAGTTACATAGTAAACAGTATGTCAACAATCTGAGGAACTCCTGATAAGACCCCACCCAGGGACCGGATGTTGCCATGGATCACAAGACCTCTGCCAGATGGGTTAATTTGGAAGCCTGCCAAATCTGACCCATAGGTTATCAGTATGGTGCTTATTCATGTATTCTAATAAAAGCAAGAAATTTATGTTTGAGAAAATCATGTCATGTTTCTTTTATAGTTTAAAAAATCTACAAAATTCCTGACCTTTAAAAAATGTATCAGACTTGTTTTTGCACTGTTCCCATAGGTGTTAATAATAAAGGTTGGATTTATTTGGGAGAATAATAAAATTATATTCATTTGTGTCATTCTCTTCATGGTATATTGCTTTATAGTTCATAAAGTGCTTTCACATTTTCTGACTCACTTTTGAGAAAAGAGGAAAGCAGAACAGATATGATATAATCTTTATTTTATAGATAAATAGGAATTTTCCCACAGCCCTCAAGTTAAAAGGGCTGATAAAAAGTGACATTAAAAATACATTCACATATAGATAAAATTTTAAATGCAAGAAATTCAGCTTAATGTAAGTTATTACATTAATTTCTTGATTAGAGTATCAATGTCACAGCTCTTATTGAAAAATAAATGTCATAAATTTAGCGTATGTTACTTAATAACAAAAATATTCAAAATGAATGTGATTATGGTTAACTTTACCATTTCTCCAAAGAAAAGGCTTCCTCAACTAAAAACATGGAAAAGATGAAACTAGAATCACTAATGTTATTTTCAGTTCTAATATTCCATGAGTCTACAAACTTTATAATTCTTTATAAAGTTACAATCCTGCACTTCCAGTAAAACAGTCTCTTTGCACCTCTGCCTATACATAAGTCACTCTTTCACCAACCTACAAAACGTATTCTATTTGAGTTCTTGCTTTTGGGGGAAACACCTGCATGCAAAAAGCTTTCTCCAATGAGAAAGGCAAGGGAGACAGGTTGCACTGTTTTGCAAGAAGAGACTGTGTGTGTTTGCAGGAGGAAATTAACAAAGCAGTGATCTTTCCCTCCCAATTATACAATTCAGTTATCACACACAAGAAGAAACTCCCTTGTTCGTTATGTCGAGTGAACCTTGTTCTTTCTTACAAAACTGAGTCTATTTTCTTTCATATCTGTTATTCCACAAACACTGACTTCACACCGACTCTGGGAAATCACCCCACTGCACACTGGGGATACAACAGCAAGCAGAGAGGTAGGTTTACTCTCCTACTAAATCTCATCTCTATTACTTCACGTCATGGGAAATTATGGGTATCTTGTGATGTTCCGGACTCTCAAACGTCAGAGACCTGTGAATGAAGGAGTGAAACCTGGTGATCCTCAAAGCCTGTAGGAGAAGGGGGAGAGGAGAGAGTGGGAGGCTGTCTTCACATTGATGGCATTGTTCTGTCTCCATCTATTGCCGAGGGCCAGTAGAGGTCAGAATATTCTTAGCAGATTATCGACTTCTGACTATTTGATTAATCAATGATAGAAATTGTTGTCCATTTGTCGATTTGTACCTTTGCTCAGTGAAGTTATCACAGTGAATTTATACTACCGTACAGTTAGATGCCATAAAAGTAATAGTGCGCTAACCTCCCTTGTTCACACCTGGGCAAGGCCTCTCCTGAGACCCATTAACAGCACAACTGCGTCCCTAGTGGCCACTCCCAGAACTGCAGGGAAGGGAAGGGACCGTAGAAAATTCTCAGCTTCAATGCTTGCCCATTTCCTCCACTATTTTTTTGTTTTTATTTTTTTGAGACGGAGTTTCACTCTTGTTGCCCAGGCGGCAGTGCAATGGTGCAGTCTCGGCTCACCGCAACCTCTGCCTCCCAGGTTCAAGCAATTCTCCTACCTCAGCCTCCCGATTAGCTGGTATTACAGGTATGTGCCACCATGCCCTGCTAATTTTTTGTATTTTTAGTAGAGAC
Organism: Macaca fascicularis; assembly: GCF_037993035.2. Taxonomy (NCBI): domain Eukaryota; kingdom Metazoa; phylum Chordata; class Mammalia; order Primates; family Cercopithecidae; genus Macaca; species Macaca fascicularis. The sequence continues at coordinate 6,509,288 of NC_088377.1, read as the reverse complement.
GGTGTTTCTCCATGTTGGTCAGGCTGGTCTTGAACTCCCGATGTCGGGTGATCCACCCGCCTTGGCCTCCCAAAGTGCTGGGATTCTTACATTGACTGCATAGAAAGAGGAGAGAAAGTAACCTACCTATCCCATACATACTTCAGCCCAGGTCCTGTGCCTGATCTGTAATGTGAATGAAGAGTCATGGATAAAGGAAAAGAAAAAAAGAAAGGAAGAACTATCTTGGGAACAACAAAATTTAAGAACACAACTATGCATATATGTCTTAGTCTGTTTGGTGCTGCTATAAGGGAATACATGAGGATGGGTAATTTACAAAGAAAAGATTGATTTGGCTTATGGTTCTGCAGGTTGTGCAAGAAGCACGGCACCAACATGTGCTTCTGGTGAGGGCCTCAGGGAGTTTCAAATCATGGTGGAAGGTGAAGAGGGAGCAGGCAGGTCACCCGACCAGAGAAGGAGCAAGAGTGATGGTGGGAAGTGTCAGTCTCTCTAAAACAGCCAGCTCTTGCATAAACTAATAGGAAAATAACTCACTCATTATCACAGGGATGCCACCAAGCTATACATGAGGCATCTGTCCCTATGACCTAAACACCTTCCACTATGCCCCACCTTCATCATCAGGGGCCAAATTTCAATATGAGATTTGGAGGGACAAATATCCAAACTATGTCAACATGGATGTTGAATGAATGGACAGAATAAAAGAAAAATAACATATTAGACATAAAATTTAAAAATAAAAAACTTTATGTAACAACAACAACAACAAAACATAAGTGAAGTCAAAAATAGTCAAAATATCCTCCAGGCACCAGATCACAGACTGGAACAGAAAATAGAAAGGCACTTCATTAATTTTCAAGGCTTTGCACTCAAAACTGCTAGGTAAGCAATGCAGTGAGAGATTGCACACAGATTTCATAAGAAACCTCCAAGGCCATTTGTGTGATCAGGACAGACAACCTGGGCATGAACTTGGAGGCACACATTTTTCTTCAAAAAATGTGCCAAAATGAAAGCAACCCCCCAAAATAATTTAAGAGTAACAGTGGCAAGTGCAAAGAAAACTGGACAAGTATGGTGAACCCTACTCCTTATTCCCAAAGAGATACAGGACAGCTGTTGCAGAGCCCCGCATGCTCAATTTACAATTCCTGGATCGTTTTTCCACCCTGTTTTCACTGAGCCAGGGAGCCACGCAATGCTTCATCATCCCAGGGAAAATGAACAAGGCCGTCTTATTAACTGGGCTACATCACCCTTTTTCCTCTTAAAACAGAGCTCACTGTTAGAAACTCACACTGGATTAGCGAGAAAATGCTCCAGGCTTCAACTTAACACATCAGAAAATCAGAGTTTATCTCCTAATTTAAAATAAACCATGTATTTTTGGTTCTTTGTTTTCCTTTTTGACAATGCATAAAATGGACAGAGATTTCAGTGAACAGCAGACAGACAATTCAGGTTGCACCAATGCATATTCCAATGTTCTGTGGCAACATCTAATAGTGTAAATAAGATGAAAAAACTAATGATCCTTTATGAAAGATTTTGTTTTCTTTATGGGGCACGATAATGGCATGCACAAATGGACCCTGCAGAACAATTTGCTTTCATTCCTTAGTTTTGCTCTTATGCTAGTAAATGTGGGATTAATGTATAATGTCTGTGAAACATTCATAATTATTAAACCATCAACAGAGCTTATCAAATCCCACATATTCCTCTCCAGTGAGCTTTTTAAAGGGAACAACTTTGATTTCGAGTATAAAGATGTGGAGTGGGTCAGTTGATGATTCTGTCCCCAAATTGCGGCAAGGGTGTTGTCTTGGAAGGAAAATGAAAAGCTAAACTAATGCAGCCTATAGCTTTTGATGAAAGGACATTTTTCAAATTTTCGGAAGCAAAGTTAAGAAAAGATTACTTAGAAATTGGCACTGCTTAAAAATATTGGTATATCCATAAAGGCAACTTCTTATTTCAGAATATTAGTAGGGTAACTCCTACTATAATCTGAAAACTAAAGAAGTATATATTTACAAGTGTTGTCGTAGATTTTTAAAAAGTCTTGGAATTCATTTAAGAAAAAATTAAAATAAATTTTGCACACTGTTCCTTTTTCTTGAAAAAGAGTTTTTGCCTAAAGCTATAGACTGCATTAACTTATTGTTTTGAAAAAAATATATACAAATGAAGGAAGAATTACAAGAATAGTACAATAAACTGTAGCATACCTTCCTCTTCCACTCACCACTTGATGACAAGTTGCCTCATTTTCTCCATTGCTTTCCCTTTTTCTCATTCTAATGAAAACAATTATTGTTGCTGCTGAACAATTGGAGAGTAAGTTGCATACATGACGTATCTTTCTCCCCAAAGGTTTCAACATTATCCTCTGAGAACAAGGAGGGTCTTTTATACAACCACGGAACGGTGATCAATTTCAGAAAAAAATTAAAATTTAACTGTGATGGTCTTTGATTTGAAAGACTTAGAGGAGTATTGTAAAACTCCAATTGAAGGTAAAAATACTTTTAAAAATTACAATCTTTTCTGACTCCTCACTCACAACAAAGTAAAAGCTTCACAAGGGCAAATATTCGACTTCATTCCCGGGTGCGCAAGCCCTCCCAGGAGAGCTTCACACTCAGTACACTCATAGGCAATGTTAACTGATTTCAAAAATTATTCCTCAGACAATATTTAATTATTATTAAGTATCTCATGTGTCTAGTATAGTATATTAAATCATTCTTGACTATGTTTAACATCAAGAAGGTTGCTATGACCCATATTCTTGGGAACATGATATACTTTTTAAAGGATACTACAAAACTTTCTTTTTCTTCATAGATAACCCTCAAAGACTCACCTAACTCTTGACTTCTTTTGAAATATGTTCTGCATGTGTGCTGCTGATTTGGATTTTAACATTTTAACATTTGGATTTTAACATCTAGTGGTAGCATCTAATAAGGTGGTTCACATTTCAGGTTGATTAAAGGATCATTTAATAATTTTATTTTTTATCTCCCCCACCACACACACACACACACACACACACACACACACAGATCTTTCAAAAGAAAACCAAGTACTCGCTCCAAACTGACCTCTATTAAAATTAATTTTTTAATAACTGCTTGGTTTTATCACTACTTCCCCAAATGCTAATTAATTCTAACTCTAAACTATGTAATTATAATACTTCTGATGAAATACAAATTATCTGGTGCCCCCGGGGTGAACAAGTTAGAATGTATTTCATGTTCCATTCAACAGAGGAAAGGGATATTTCTCAGACCATGGGAACAACGTAGCAGCCTCACTGGCTCCCCTCCCCCAAACACTGGCAGTTCCTGTTTCTTCCTCTTTAGCAGGAAGACGGGAACAGAGTTGACAGTTGGCATCCAGTCAGTTTAATGCCTCTCTCCATGGGGCTGTGAGGAACGGTGGCATGCCAAGTTATTTTTGGCCAGGCACGGCAACACACAGAGCCTTCAGGAGCCTTCATTTAGGCAGTGGCGGCCAATGTACCTGCAGAATGTGAATTGACGTTGCCATGGAGATAGAACAACTCTTCCCGGTTCTGTCAAAATCCATCTCTATCTGCAACTAGGCAGAGGTCAGCAAGGAAAGAAACACAAGTGCCAGGGAGAACATTCGAGAAGGGAAGGACTCTGCAGTGCCCCAGTGTGGGAGAAATTTGATGGGCTTTTTCTGCTAGCGTTCATATACACCATTGTGTTTCAAATCCAGATCTGTTTATTCATTAGACAGTAGCAAATCCGGATACACACACACGCACATGCACCATATACATATACACACACACACCTTATATATTTATATAATATATATTCACTGTACTCTTTGTGTAAATATACATATATATACACACATACATATATACCATATATTAACATATGTATATATACCTAATATACTCTGTGTATGCATATATATGTATTAAATATATGCACACACATATATACCCCCACACACCTTACGTATATATACACTGTATATATTTACATATAAATACTAATGTACCTATTCACTTTGTATACTCTCTCTCTGCATATACATATATATGCACCCCCACACACATACACTTTGTGTATATATATATGTTTATGTATTTAAATACTTATATATAAATGCAAATGTACATATTCACCTTATATAGTCTCTGTATATACATATATCTACACATACACATATACCAACATACACACATCTATACACACACACACAAACAACACACACATACACACATTTTCTTCTGGAACCCAAAGCCAGCCTTTGCAGGCTGCCATATAACATTGTTAGGGTCTCATTTTTAGCAAGTTTTTGCACAAGGTTGACTCAGATAATCTCTAAGCCGTCCTTTTCTGATATGTCTATGACGCCATTTAACATTCTGCTTTCAGTCTTAATGTGCATTAGCCTGTTCTACCTGGAACTTCAACAAAACCATGAAAACAGGACAGTGCATGCCATAAGAACACAAAAATAAGAGCTGTGAAAAAAACCAAAGTGCTTCCTCTCTGATCCCCTCTTTGGGATGCAGTTCAGGGCGCTGCTGTGGGCACTGAGACCTGCCTAGGCTTAACTCCCGAGGTGGCAGGAGGAAAGTGACAGTGCTGTGTCTCTGGCAGACTCTCATTACTGGAAATGTGTTGCTGCTGCCTGTTTCTGAGTTCAGCCTGGGTCCAGCCCAGTGCTCTCATTTTTAATCACCTGTTTGGTCCTGCACATGGCTCTGAGTGTGAGCTTCAGCCCGAGTGCCAGCCTCTGGGTCCTATGCTTTCCTGGACTCGGCAGACTCTTGCTTCACAGAGATCTGGGTGCTTCATGCAGAGGGCAGGCACACCTTGGGTCCAGGGACACAGGGGACCAAGGAGGGCACATAGAACCTCTGTGATGGGTATTAGTGAACCTCAGTGCTGAGTATTCTTAAACACAGAGTGAATAGCCGATATTCCAATTCAATAGGAATCTGTGTGTGCATTCCAATGGACCCTTGAGTTCTGACCATTTGCAAGACTCTGAAGGCCTGAGATGTGTCCTGTCTTGCTGGGTGAGGCACAAGCCCAGTCCTCTGCTGACATGTGGCAGCCAGTCTGTCAAAGAGCCTCGCAGACCATCTGCACATATTTTCAATGCAGTTTGCCCTTATATACATATATTCACCACCTAATACCTTAAAATTGTACTTCATTGAATTATAGGAAGAATATTCATCCATCATGATAAAACTGTGCATGGTTTAACAGTGGGATATGTTCTGATAAGTACGTCATTAGGCAATTTCATTATCATGCAAATATCATAGAATGTGCTTATGCAAACCTAGATGGCATAACCTACTACATGCTTAGGCTTTATTGTGTAGTCTGTTGCTCCTAAGCTACTAGCCCGTATAGCATGTTACTGCATAAATATTGTAGGCAATGGGAACACAATGTTAAGTACTTCATTTCTAAACATACCCAAGCATAAAAGTGTTACAATAAAATGCAGTATTATAATCTTATGGGACTATTGTCATACATGTAGTCCGATGTTGACTGAAATGTCATTATGTGGTACATACCTGTATTTATGAATCTGGTAATTCAAGAAAATGTCCAGATAGCCCTTTATTTTACTCTTCCTAGGTGTGTATAAATATATGATGATGAGTGTTATGTGTGAGCTTGGCTAGGCTGCAGCAATACCTACTTATTTCATCAAACACTAATCTGGGTATTGCTGTGAAGGTATATTGTAGATATGCTTAACATCTACAATCCAGTCAGTTGAGAACCTTATGGAAAAAAAAAAAATCTCAGTGCTATGGTCTGAATGACTGTATCTGCCCAAAATTTGTGTATTGAAATTCTTACCTGCAAGGTGATGGTATTAGGAGGTGGGGATTTGAGAGCCCTCATGAGTGGTTTTGTGCCCTCTTAAAAGACACCTGAGAGAGACCCCTCGCCCCTTTGGCCATCTGAGGATAAAGCAGGAAGGCGCTGTCTATGAACCAGTGAGTGGGTCCTCCTCATCAGATACTGGATGTGCTGGTGCCTTGTTCTTGGATTTCTCAGCCTCCAGTACTGTGAGGAAGAAATTTCTATTGTTTACAAGCCACCCAGTTTATGGTATTTTGCTGTGACAGCCCAAATAGACTACGATACCCAGAGGAGAAATTCTGACTCAAGACTGTAACATAAAAATAGAAATCCTTCCTGAGCTTCCAGCCTCTTGCTCTGCCCTATAGATTACAGACATGCCAACCCTACAATTGTGTGGGCCAATTCCTTAAAGTCTCTGTCTGTCTCTGTGTGTGTGTGTGTGTGTGTGTGTGTGTGTGTGTGTGTGTACATACACATATAAAATACCCTGTTGATTATTGGTTCTAGGTAACTTGAATCACTAGGGTAGTTTAAATCAAATCATAAAATACATGACCTTCCTTCATACATCATTCTAGACTCCAAACTTTGTTGCCCCTGACTCCTAATATAAGCATATATTTATATTATTTGAGATCTTGCATCTATCAGAAGGCATTTAACGACTCTAAATGAGTATGTTTCCTTAATGACATTATTCATTTGCCCTAAATTATATGTGAAGTAGATTAGCTTGCAATCGTGGAATAAATTTCTCCTGGAATAAATTCTAGGAGCCATAAAACTACAAACTTCCAGTTGAATTTTGGCAGTATACTTACTTGCTCCCATTCTAAAGGCACACAGGTCAGTAGTTATACCTTACTTTAAATACTATCTTTCTGCAAGAGAAAATAATTCTCTGCAATAAGTATAGCAAGTCAATTAAGAGGAGCAGGATTCAATGCAATGCTATTATCTTCCAGAAAATATGCTTTTCACGAAAGTATTTCAAAATCAAAGATTGCTGTCAACAATTTAAATGCATTAAATATTTTTATATTTGATAGGTTCTTGAGGAGGAAATAAAACACAAACACTAATGTGAGAATGGATGAAAATATATGTAGTGTGTGGCCGGGCACAGCAGCTCACACCTGTAATCCTAGGACTTTGGGAAGCCAAGGCGGGCGGATCATGGGGTCAGGAGTTTGAGACCAGCCTAGCCAATATGGTGAAACCCCATCTCTACTAAAAATACAAAAATTAGCCAGGCGTGGTGGTGCACGCCTGTAGTCCCAGCTACCTGGGAGGCTGAGACTGGAGAATTGCTTGAACCTGGGAGGTGGAGGTTGCAGTGAGCCGAGATTGTGCCACTGCACTCCAGCCTGGGCAACAGAGTAAGACTCTCTCTCTCTAAAAATAAATAAATAAATAAATAAACAAATAAATAAATAAATAAGTAAATAAAGATACGTAGTGTGACATAGTGTATATATAAGGAATTGCAAATAATTGTGTTTGAGTTAGCACAAGAGAACTGAGCTTAAATGGCCTCTGCTTGTTTGCTTAAAAATATCACATGTACCCCATAAGTATGTACAAATATTATGTATCACTAAAAATTTAAAAAGACTTTCATAGATTCTAATAAAATAAAATTTCAAACAACTTAAAAGCACTCTTTCTGTGTTTTACAATAATTCAAGAATCCCTACTGTACGCAGAACAGAGGTTCTCCACCGGGGTCATTTTTGACCTTCTGAGGACATTTGGGAATGCCTGGAGACATTCTTGGTTGTCACAACTGGGAGTGAGAGGGTGGGTGGTACTGACATCTTGTGAGTAGAGGCCAGGGATACTGCTCAACATCTTAAAATACACAAGACATTTCCTTTGGACGTATATTCAGGAGTGAAAGTACTGGATCATATGGTAGGTCCACTTGTAGTTTTTTGAGGAACCTCTATACTTTTTTCCATAATGGCTTTACTAATTTATATTTCCACTCACAGTGTGTAAGGGTTTCCTTTCTCCACATCCTCAGAAATCCTTGTTATCTCACCATGTCTTTTTGATAACAGCCATTCTAACTGAAGTGAGGTGATACCTCACTGTGGTTTAGACTTGTATTTCTCTGATGATTAGTGATGCTGAGAATGTTTTCATATACCTGCTGTCCATTTGTATGTCTTTTTTTTTTTTGCTTATTGTTTTTTGCTGTTGATTTGAGTTCCTTATGTATTCTGAATATTAATCCCTCAAATATCACGTTTTCGCTCATATGTGAAATCTAAAATCGATCTTATAAAACTAGGGAATAGAACAGGGTAAGGAATAGGAATAGGGAGATGGGGAGTGGAGGGTCAATGGGTACAAACTTAACGATGAGAAAGGAGAAGTTCTGGTGTCCTGTTGTATGGTCTGGCAACTACAGTCAACAAAAAGGTATTGCACATTTTAAAATAGCTGTCATAGAGGATTTTGTGTGTTCCCCACAAAGAAATGATAATGTTTGAGGTGATGGATATGCTAATTATCCTGCTTTGATCATTAAACAACGTATACACATTTCAAAACATTACATTGTGCCCTATAAAAAGGTACAATAATTGTGTGTCAATTAAAATTTTTTTTAAATATATTTTTAAATGCACAGGGCAGTCCGCCACTCCCTCCCCAGGAAAAAGAATTATTTTGTTCAAAATGTCAATGAGCTGAGGTTGAGAAACTCTGCTACAGAACAAAGCTAGGCATAAGGTATGTGTTTCCCATTGGCGTATGCTGTATTAAGGAGTGAGACAGAACTCTTTATTAAAGTAAGGCCAGTATAAGCAGTCAGTAGATAGAAACCCAGTACAAACTCACAGTAAATGGCACACTGTTCTCCTTAGGAGAAGAGCTAAGCAAACAAAGCCCATTTCAGCTCAGTTACCATGAGCTGACACAAATCAACAAGAAGGGATAATAGCAATGCAATTCGTTCCACTTGATTATAGTTCATTTTGCTCAACAGGGAAGTCAAATTTGATGTTCATGATCATCAGGCATAAATCCTACAGAATGTATTTAATAAGAATGAAATGTATTTTTAACTGCCTTCATTAATTTGATTGTCCCCCCTTTAAAACAATAAATGATAACTAAATCTAGGTCACGTTTTCTCTTTGGGCCTTGGCTCCTCAGTTTCAAAAGTGGAGAGTTCTACTCTGTGAGTCCTTTAGTTCATGAATCCTTGCTGATGCAGGATACATAATTTTTCTTGAAAACGAAACAGAATTGATCAGCAGATAGGTACGGTTGCCATGAGCAAAACAAACTTCACTTTAAGAAGTTATCAAATCTCTATATCGAAAGAGGATTTTAGTCAAGAGTTTTCAAGATTCAGATGTCAAATCTTCCTGTTTCCATTCGCAACTCCATCAACTGTATCTTGCCACCTTGGTGCCCAGAGTTGAGAGGAGTCTGGTACTCAGGGCAGGGAAGGCAGAAGCACATATCTGCCTGCCACATGTAATTGTCACATGTGGTAGGAAGTCAATAATCGACAACATAATGACATTCAATGAACAATGTACACGGAAGGTAAATAAATTGTTGGTTTCATGTTTCAATTACACATAGTGCAAAGAGCTCTTCACCACGACTCTGGTGATGAAGGCTTTGCATTTATTAATTTTGTTGACCTTGGAGAAATAACTTTACTCCTCTATTGGAGTTTCCTATTGAGTAATGCTGCCAGATACCTAGACACTTTATAATTTTTAAAAAATGCATACTTTCTAATTAATGAAGGAATAGTGATACAGAAGGGGGCAGGGAAGTGTTGGGTAGAGAAGGGTGTGGTCCCTGACTAGGGCTCTACTCCCAGGCCTGTGCCCATGGACCTAGGTGAGTGCAGACATTTCTGTTTTTGTGCCCAAATGTTGCAATTCCAAAGACCACCCTGGTCCGCCACGCCCCCAACCTGTGCCTATAAAAACCCCGAGACTCTAGTAGGCACGCACACAGCAGCTGGATGTTGAGAGGAAGACATCAGTGGAAAAAGACACAAGTGGCTGGACTTCAGGAGGGATGCACCAGTGTAAGAGCACACCGACAGAAGCCAGCAGGCCATTGACCTGTGAATGCTGAGTTTGGCTGGGACAGTGGGAGGAGAGCCCCAGTGGCTGCGCGGCCCAACTCCAGGGGAAAACCACCTTCCCACTCCGACTCCCTTCTGGCTCCCCCATCTGCTGAGAGCTGCTTCCACTCAACATTCTCCAAGCCCAGGTGTGATCCGATTCTTCTGGTACACCAAGGCAAGAAATCCCGGGATACAGAAAAGCCCTCTGTCCTTGTAATAAGGCAGGAGTCTAATTAATCTGTTGCACACAAGCCACCTGCAGATGCTAAACGAATAGGGTACATGGTAACACACACACACTGGGGCCTCAGGAGCTGTGAACATTCACCTCTAGATGCTGCCATGGGGTCGGAGCCCCACAGCCTGCCCGTCTGTATGCCCTCCCCTAGAAGTTTGAGCAGTGAGGCACCAAAAAAGCCAGCCACACCCCCGTCACACGCCCTGAGAGGGAGACAAAGGGACTTTTCCCGTTTCAACAGTATCTTAAGAACTTGAGTGAATGTGTGAGCTTGATTTGATGAAAGAAATTTGGCTTATAACAAAAAATGCCAGTAGCTACCATTTAAAAAATCTTAGTGGCAGTTGGGTCCCTAAGAAAATTTATTATTTATTTTAAACAACCAGATCTCATGAGAGCTAAGAAAATTTAGATCATGAGCAAACTTGTTAGAATTTTCATGAACAAATTTTTCAAAATTTTAATCTGTCATTTTTGAATATAATAGCACAAAAAATCTAAAATTTGGAAAATTAACAGATTTTCTGAAACCTTGATTTTTAGTTAATGAGAGAATACCACAGGATAATTCTTTTTTTCCTTTTCTATGTTTTTATTTTTAAACTTGTCCGTTTTGTTTCTTTGCTTGATAAAGTAATTTAAAATATTAGATATTCCTTAAAAGGTTGAATAGAAAAAGTTACATTACATAAAATCTTAAGTGTTTATATACATAAACACTTTACACAGAGTTAAGATTTTTCAGTGCTATCTGTGTCATCATGTAGTAACAATACAAACTCTTGGTACACATGTCTGCTAAACATAGAATCTGGACAAGTCATCTAATTCATTTGTTTTTTGTTTGAGTTTTCTGGTCAAGAATGACTTTATAATAGACTCGGAAAACTTTTTTTTTTTAAAAAAGAGAGAAAGACAAATTCTTTTTGGGAAATGCAGTATTAAAAAATTCACAGGGCCAGGCGTGGTGGCTCACAGCTGTAATCCCAGCACTTTGGGAGGCTGAGGTGGGTGGATCATGAGGTCAGCGGTTCAAGACCAGCCTGACCAACATGGTGAAACCCCGTCTCTACTAAAAATACAAAAATTAGCCAGGTGTGGTGGCATGCACCTGTAATCCCAGCTACTCTGGAGACTGAGGCAGGACAATTGCTTGAACCCGAGAGGCAGAGGTTGCAGTGAGCCAAGATCACACCACTGCATTCCAGCCTGGGCAACAGAGAGAGACTCAGTCTCAAAAAAAAAAAAAAAAAAAAAAAAAAATTCATTCACAGAAGACTGTGAAATTCAAATACATTATTTTCAATTCCCATGACATTTACACCAGTGATATGCTAGAAAGATCTCAGAAAAGCTCATCATAACTTTATAAATAAATCTGTTCATACGGCTTGTGTTTTTATATACTGTTGAGTCCCAAAAGTGGATTTTATTTGTGATGTATTTAATTCATGGCAAGTATATACATGTAATCCAGCATTACATAAATATACTTAGAAACCATAAAAACTAAACTTGAAAATGACGCAGTTCCTCCAGTTTTTGGAGAATGAAGCATGCCTTCCTCTTTTCTGTCTAGCGGTGGACAGTGGTAGAGTTAGAACCAGGTCAAAACAGATGTGGTCAGGGACCAGGAGTGTGTGTGTGAGGGCCCTATAACAGCTTCACCACGGGGGTTCATCACACAAAGTAGGTCTTTGTGTTATAGATCTCCAATGTCATGAAACAAACATTCTTCAAGTGAGAAGAACAATTATACATTGCTGATAAACACTTCCCTGAATGTATCGAATGATTTGCTAAGACATTAAAACAAGTAAGTTTTCAGAGTAATTTGGTTTCCATCAAGAAGCCTTCTGTGCAAGGAGGAAACAGCCACTCTCAATGTCTTGGATCCAAGAAACTACTTGTTTGTCACCATTTCCTCTTTCCTCCTGCTAAAGAACAAGGACTTTACAATTAGATAGACTCAGCTCCCGGCTATATGGACTCAGAAAATTCACTTAATGTTTTGAGGTATCCTCATTTCAGTTTCAGCCAAGAGGGCTCCTACTGAAAACCCCTGTGGCCTTCCATCTGAGAACCTTCTCTTGGCCAGCAAACAAGACAGGGCATGAACAGACCTCAGCAACAGATATGGTGGGCTCCTGGTACCTCAGGCATTATCATTTGAAGTGTGCCGTACCAAGCCTCTCGGGGGCCCCAGGCGGGACTGAACCCCAGTTTCCCACATTAGTAAACTGCTGGACAACACCCTCTCTACTGACTTCTTTTCTTTCCCATGTCCCTTCCCCAATTTCCTAGGATACTTTTTGGGCCTGCCCCTGAAAGAAGTTCCGTACACTCCAATTCTTTTCTAGGATCTTGCTTCTGGGGAGCCCAAACTCGGAGGCTCCCATCAACCTCCCAGCTGGAGCTGGCCCCCAGAGGCAGAGCTATAACTCTGCCTCCAGCTGGGTGGCTCACACCTAAATCCTCTGAGCACTTTGCAGAACTTAGTTTTTTTCAGGGCAAGAACTTAGCAGAGAGGAGAAGGTGGGAATATTGTTCACACCTTGTTTGTGACTTACCACAAGGCCAAGCCTTGCACGGACCTGTCACTGCCTCGAATTATACCCACTTTTATTTGACTTCTTCAGGGAGAAGGGGGTGGAAGCTACTCAGAGGGATCCATCCAAGCCTTAACTGACACTGGACCTGCAACAAGAACGTGAAACTGGATGCCTTCCCCTTTTCAGGTGTGTAGAAGACAAGGACATCTGCCAAGAGAGGATGGCGTGAGAGATGGCACGGTATGTGTGGCCAGTGGGTTGGATTTAGGGAGATAATGAGAGCCCTCGAGGTATCTTCTGGCTGGCCAGGAACTTTACTTATCAGATTTTTGCAGCAGTTTGAAGAGAACCATTAGGGCACTTCAATAGAGGCCTGAAAACATTAGTTAGCTTGATTGTGGCAATCACTTCACAGTATACACATATATCAAAACATTGCATTGTATAATTTAAATACAGACCACTTTTATTTGTCAAAACCAATTAGTTAATTAAGAAAACAAAACAGAGCTCTGGATTTTATCCTGAGTCACTTTCTTAGTGGTACAAAATATGCTGGCAGGGGAACTATTTCTAAGAACGATGCTCAGAGCTTTGGAGCCAGGAGTCAAGGTGCTTCCCTGGCCTGTGTTCCTGAGCCCCTGTGAAGTCAGCATCATTTGCACTGCCTAGTGTGGCTTAAAGTCCCTGCCCTGCTGTTCCATCCCTCTGATCTTTCCAAGCAGGTGGCTCTGGCCTCTGTGTCTCTTTAAGGCATTTGCTCTGTTAAGCTCCCTTTTTCTCTGACCTTCCTATTCCTGGTAGTGTCCTACATGAACATACAGGTGAAGCTCTCACTTCCTAAATGCGTCCAGCCACACTGCCTTCAGACACAAACTACCCCATGTATGGTAGATGCCAAAACTGGCCATAATCCTCCATGTCTCCAAGTACCATAGCCTTTACAATGATCTTCACAGCTCCTCCTGTCAAGGGCCGTAGTCTTATTTTCCACTGTAGCCACATCGGGTGTCTTTGTATTTCACATTGGCCCCTAGAATGTGAAAGAAGTTGCTGTGTACCAGCACTGAGTCTAAGCTTCTGCACTCTCTCTCTGAAACCCGCTGAGCTACCATGTGGGCCAGTCTAGGGTTGCCTGCTGGACAACAGGAAACAATTATCCAGTTCCCCTCATCTCCCTAACACACAGCTGGCAACCAACCCCAGGAGAAGAGTCACCTCCCTGACAGGCAGCTGAACCTAGCTGAGAGCAGAAGAACCACCCAACTGAGCTCAGCCTAAATTGCCAATTCACACAATCATGAACTAGGCAAACAGCTATTGTTCTAAGCCACTAAGTTTTGGGGTAGTTTGTTATGTAGTAATAAGTAACAGATACACCCTGCAATAAATCCAGTGTAATTATAATGCAGTGCCTGTTTCTGCTGTCTTTGCTACTGGTGCAAAGGAAACATGAAGCTCACCTTTGCCTCTGAAGGAAGAACTGTGAGTGAAATCCTGAGACAGAAACCCTTTGTGTGGGTTTCTATGGCTCTCCTTTTTTCCTGAAGACCACCCTCCTCATAGCTGTGGAAACAGGGCAGATGATCTAATCATGCCTCTAGTCATCTCCAGGAGTTCTGCCATGTAAGGTAACATGGTCTGGCTGCCATCCATCATCTCTGTGTCTCAAAATATCACAGCTCCTTTTTAAATCTCAAAGCCAAAAAGCAAACCTTTCAACACTAGGGTTCTTCAGTGCCCAAAACCATAGTATTTCTACAATGTTCTGATGACAACTTTATAAATTATCACTGATTTAATTTCACAAAGCTCTCCATGACATAAGCACAACCACAGCCACAGTCCTGAGCCATATTTAATGGTGAAATTCAAGAATTTATTATGTGTTGGGATTTTCCTCTTTCCTCCTCTGTGTGGCTCAAATAAGGCATAAGAAAGAGACACAAAGTGAGATTCATCATATTAACTTAAGGAATAAAGTGGCTTCCTCTGAGAACTTGGCCTCCAGTTCTCATATTATATCATATTATACCCCATTATAGTAATTACTGGCCTGTTATTTTGTTAGACATTATTATACATATTTAGAGTATGTAGAAATGTTTTATAAATAGAATATGCATACCCATTGCCCCAAATTTTCTAGAACAGCATTGATTTAAAATATTCCTTCCAGTAAATACTGGATAGTGCTCTTCCTTGAACCAAGAATTTCTTCTACTTCAATCGTCATGTCTGTGACATTGCTGGCACCATAGTTTCATACTGTGGCTAAATTTTGCACATGTGCATCTTGTCTTTCTAACTAACTGGTCTATTCCTTAAGGTCACAAGCCTTGAAGGATGGTTTTATACATCTCTACTCCACTGCCAGGTACTCCATCTGTCCTTTGCTTTTGCTCAGTTGGCCTCAATAACTCACCTGCTAAGTCAATGTCTCCAGTTGCAGAGTCCTAGAGGATAAAGGGCAGAGCAGCAGCCAGCGAGGGTGAGCAGCAGTCAGAGCCTCCTCATGGACAGGATGAAAGACACATTTTGTCTTTGGCAATGTCCAGGTTTTCCTTTTTTTTTTTCTTGAGTTGGAATCTCGCTCTGTCGCCCAGGCTGGAGTACAGTGGTGCAATCTCGGCTCGCTGCAACCTCTGCCTCCTGGGTTCAAACAATTCTCCTGCCTCAGCCTCCCGAGTAGCTGGGACTACAGGTGTTTGCCACCATGCCCAGCTAATTTTTTGTATTTTTAGTAGAGACGGGGTTTCACTGTGTTAGCCAGGATGGTCTCGATCTCCTGACCTCGTGATCCGCTCGACTCGGCCTCCCAAAATTACAGGCACAAGCCACTGCTCCTGGCCCAGGCTTTCCATTTTTGGCCCCTCCTCTTCCTCAAAGCATTCCATGGCTCTCACCTCTGGGAAGGTTCTCCAGTAAGGAAGTGATCACTGTGCTCTCCAGTGCTAAGAGGTGCTAGCATGCATCTGCCATTGGTTTTGCATGTTACTATTACAAAACATGGTGCTGTTTCTTGGTGGCTGTTAAATAGTTTTACCTTTGCATATCTGCACTATCAGCTTGCGTTTATTAGGAGCAACCTTAACTATAAAGTCTTGGATCCTTACAATGCATTTCAAAAGCACATGGGCCTCCTTAATAGTTGTATGGAGCAGACCAAAGGTCTGCATCCCATCCTCAGAGACTCGCAGTACCTTCTGCTTGTCAAAGGATAGTGCACCACATATCCTTCATATCAGTACCTGCCTGGACCATAATATGATTGCAGGAGAAATGTTCAAGGTAAATTTTTAAGTATTTTTAGCTCTTTCCATATAAGAATGTTCCAGACATGACTTTGAGTTTGGAAGAATGTACATAACCACGTTCAGAACCTCCTTTTCTTTTTAGAGGAACTCTCTTTTATTATAAAACATCAGAGGATTAGCATAACTCTTGGCTATCTATCCCTCTGGTACCACTCTATCTTTCCTTTCTGCAAGAAAAGCAAAACTAAGAACCTTTATTTACTTAGAAAGTCAGTTACAGGAGGCAATAAAGTTTATGGGAACAGGCTTGTCGCTGCTTATTTACCATCGACCCCAGCAATACTTTGGAGAAACAATTTTTATATCAGAGATATATTACTTTAACTCTAAGGGTGCTGTTTATTTCAAGAGATGCCTTAACATGATGAAATAATAAGAACTGAACACCCTTATACAATCGCCCTGGGCTCACATCTCAGTTGCTCTCTGCTCTAGCTCCATACTGCCCCCAGAAGTGGCTTGTCCAAACCAAATGCACCATTCCATGGTCATTGTATGACAGACACAAACTCAGTGCAAAGAAAGCAGCATTGACTCCTCCTGATTTCACTTTCTTTTTAGAATAATTTTTCTTACCCTGGAACTGAAACTCCATTCATTGTTTAAGTCACATACAGATTTGATGAGCTCTCTTTTCTCAATTTGACTTTTGTTGATAAACAAAACTAGAGGTTAAAAAAAGTTTTTAAATGTTCACAAAAAATAATTTTGAGCCCTTTAGTTGACTGTTTTGTCTACAAGTTGTCTTTTGGGAGCTCTGATTCCAGGTGGTGTCTTGAACTGAGTTTACACTGAAATTAAATCCTCTATCTCATTCTGTGTCATGATAAGAAAATCCTGAGCCATCGCATATCCACCATATAGAAATTCAAGTGCTTGGCTAATTTAAAATGACAAATAACTTAAAATAAGTTCCATTTGACATTAAAATTCTCTAAGAAAATATTTTTTTCTCATCTATACAGTTTCCCTCTCAATTGGAAATCCCAGGACGCTTCAGAATCCACCTATGGAATACCAGACCACCCTTTCTCCACCCTAAACCCACATTTCCTCAGGCCCCTCCTAGAGTCAACAGTTTCCACCACCCACCCCATCACCTGATAAGGGAGTCACCACATCCTCCCTGTTTTCTTCACTGTCTCCACATCCGTGGTGTTCACCAAAGCTACATGACTCTTTGCCATAACATCTCTCAGCCCTCCTGTCCATCCATTCAGGCTTCCCCGGACTCCCCTTGGACTGAACTATGGACAAGGCGTGCCCTGCTTCTGGTGTTGGTCAGCCTCATTCCCACAACTGTTTTCCACACCTCGGGCAGAATAACAGTTTACAATGAAAACGTGATTGTCTCTCTCCAGCTACAATCTCCCTCTTGGCGTCTCGTTAACACCAGCAGAGCCAAAACCACCAAGGCTTGCAGGACATGGTGGTTTACAGTTCCTGCTGGCACCTGCAGCTTGCCTTTTGTCTGGAATCTGCCTCCCTCTCCCCAAGGCTGCTGCCGGTTGCAGGCGCATTACGCACCCTCTGGGTTCAGGTTCCCTCTGCCGGGTACCCTGTTCCAGCCACCACACCTGTGTCGTTCTTCATTCACTCCTGTCTCAGTTTACCTGTCCTTTCTTATAGCCACGTGCCCAAGCTCCTGTACAGTCCTTCTGCAGCACCCAGCACACCTCACGGTCCCACGTTGGCCTTATGTGTGTCCCCGCTGCACTGCAGACTGATGGGTAGGGACCACATCAGTGCTTCCACCACTGGGCCCCTGTGCCTGGCCCAGCTCCCGGCTCAGAGAGGCAGTTGCTCAGTGAGCTTGCTCAGGGCAAGGGTGAAGGAAGAACAGAGCAGATCCCACCAGGAAATTCCAACCCAGAGCCCTCAGCTCAGCCTTAAGGAAGGAGGAGAGATGGGCACAAAGGTTTGGTCCCCATTCCTGAGTGGTTGCATCACAGGCAGGTGGCGTGCAGCACATTCCCTGTCATTAGAACACAAATGTTGCCATGGAAAATGCAGGTCTTGCCCCCATTCCTTTCCTTCTTTTCCAGCAGAAATTCAATTAAACTGATAAATCAGCAACCAGTGATGTTTGGCAGGTTCTGCACCTGGCATCCCACTAGATGCTCTGCACAGCTGGCTAATGTGGGTGTCACTTTGAAGATGACGTGCTGGGCTTAGGAAGGACACACTATGGGTCCGGGAACATGTAGGTGGCCTCAAGGAGGCAGAGCTGGGGTCTGACCACCTCCCAGATTCCAAAGCCTCATCATTTAAGGAACTGCAATCTGTTCAAAGTAAATATTTTCAAAAGACTCAAGAGTTCTTACTTTTTGCTTTGATACACAGTTCTTTTATGCTCTCACAGCTGCTTAAGAGGTCATATAAATTAAATGGCTTTAAATCAATGTTATGATTTAATACTTTATATAAAAGAGGGTGTTTAAAATACTTTATGCAAAGAAATTCCTTTAAAATTCAAACCACTGGGGAAAACCAAAAATGAACAATGAATCTGAAATACTAATAAATATCAGATAGGATAGTTGCTGACGTCAAGTTAGAAAAATAAATAAAAGATTCATCTTTTTCCTTCTTGCAAACTGATTTCCCTGAACTATTTTGTGACAGAATCACTGTATGTCTAGGTGTCTGAGATGCCTCACTAAACGAGCAGACAACATGCATGTTCTAGACACATGGGAGACAGGCAACAAACAACATGTAAATAAGCGAGCATGGCGTATGTGCAGTGGTACTGAAAGCTATAGGGAAACATAAAGGAAAGGTGGTCATGCAGGTCATGATTTATATGTAGTGTTCAGACAGATCTTGTCGAGGGCTTTAGCTCAGTGGTCTGGACCAAGAAAGCAAGCAGGGAAAGAAGATCATAGGTGACGGGGGCGTGCTACTGATAAAAGATGGCCAAGGGCATCCTGATGAAGGGACATAAGTACAGAGACTCAAAGAAAAGAGCAAGAGAGCCTTGGGTGGCCTGGGGGAGAGAGAGCCTGAGGTGACCTGGAGAAGAGAGCCTGGAGTTAGAGAAACCTGCAAATGGAATGGCCCTGAGTAGGACTTTGGCGGAGGTGGTATTTCAAAACAGCCAGAAGGCGCTGTGTGTGTGTGTGTGTGTGTGTGTGTGTGTGTGTGTGTGTGTGCGCGCGCGTGTGCGCGCGCGCTTTGGGGCATTTCACAGGGCCCAGGGACCACCGCGAGAGCCTCAGTGAGTGATGGCACAGTCATCTGAAGCCTGGACAGATGTGTGTTAAAAGAAAGTCACTTAATTGAATTAACTTTACAAGTTCAATGGAAAAATGTTTCACTTGCAGTTGGTCAGCAAGAGCAGGGAATCTGAGTGGAAAGGGATTCTTTAGGTCCTAAGATTGTTTCAGGAGATTGTAAAGAGAATAAATGCTACCTCACTGTCTTGGCTTAATAATGATCAAAAATGCCCTCACCTCCTGCCAATGTATGTGTGTGATGGATCCAGACATGTGTGAATGTATGCAAGAATAATTTCCTTTTCTTTGCTCTATATATGTACAGATACAAAATATTTTGCATATTCCAGGATATATTTGAAAATTATTTCTTTCTCTGATTTCCTAATTAAAGATCTGATGCACAAAACCAACATATAAGCATTGTTAAAGGCAATGAATCCACCTATCTCTCTATTTCCCCATCCATCCATCTATCCATCCATCCATCCATCCATCCATCCAACCATCCATCCATCCCTCCCTCCCTCCCTCCCTCTGTTTTTCCATCTCTTCCTCCTTCCACTTAGGTTTGAAAATGAAGCTTCAAAACCTATTTAAGTGATTGGAACATGTCATCACTCTCAATATTCTAGCTTCTTAGAAGTTAACTTCTTCAAGTGGTTTCCCTGAAAGGAAATCCATTTGATTTTTTAAAAAATAAATCTTCTGTTACTAATACCTGATGTGCTGCAAGGATGATCTCATCTTAAAATGGCTACATATTTTAAAATTTACTTGAGTAAATCTGCATCTACTTTATTCCTATGGAATAACAGAATTTTATAAAACAGAAGGTAAAAGCTAAATACCACCGTTCTGCATTAAAAGTCGAAATTTAAACAGGCAGCCGCATGCTTTTTATTCATTGAAATTAGGATATTCCCAGGTTATAGTATGTGAAATTTTTTTATGAAAATTGACTTTCATAACTAGAAGAGAACATTTGACCCCAGGTGGCAAAATCAATTCAGATTCCTTTTGACATTTTCTAACCTTGGAATTTCTCTAGGAGTAAAGTAGTTGTATAAAGATTATATTCTTGGATATTAATTATTTCAAGTAGTTTCCACAGGGAAGAAAGTAAATGTCATTTGTGACAGTTCAGAAGCAAGTCAAGGTTTCACTTCCTCTCGTCTGTAAGAAAGGCAAAAATAGGAAATTCGACTAGAAAATGTGCACGTCTCCAGGGTAGCTGAAGGGAGTTTTCCTGCACAAAGGGTAGACGTGGGGTGATCCGTGTGTGCAGCCCATCTTGATGTGGACGTGGAGGCTCCATAGACATGTCCCCAGAACCCTCAACTCTCGTTTCACTCTGCAGGATGATGGCATTTATCACCGAGTGCTCATTTTATGAACGTATTTCTTGAGCTCTGCCTTGAACAACATTCTTTACATTTGAAGAGCAGGTATCTTGCTTGCTATCCAGGGCAATGATATAGAGTGATATATTTTTAAAAAGTAACCTATTATGTTACTCAGTACTTTTATGTAAGGTAAGTACCCCCAAATAATTTTCTGTATTATTTACTTTAATTTAATCTATTATCAAGGATCCTCTGATTTAGAAATACATTACAGTATGACATCAAATTATGGGTGGTTGTAATGATTTCTCCTAATATTACCTCTGTAATCTCTAAACTTATGTGGTATCATCTAGTAGCGAATAAGAAAAATAAGGGGTTCCAGCTTGGGGCAAGAGGACTTTTCTGATAGGCATACCTGGGTTTGACTTGGTTCCCCAAGAGGTGGTCACAGTTAAGATTGTAACTTTTGATACCAAGTCCCTAGGTTTTCATGCTGGCTGGCTACCTGCTCCCTATCTGATCTGCATTTTACTTACATTCTCTGTGTCTAAGTATCCTCATTCTTAAAATGGATGCAATGACACTCTCTGTCTTAACGGTTTAGGGGACAATCAAGTAAGATAATACATATTTAAAATCTTAGAACAGTGCTTCATGTGTGTAAGCACTGAAAACAAAACATTCATTTTCTCCTTATCATAACATATAATAACTTGAACAAATAATTTCCCTCGACTTATATCCTCATCCGTAATGTTAGACAAAAATGCAGACAGAGTTAGGGTGTGGTTTAAATGTGACAGCATATGTTGAGTTCTTGGCAAATGCCTGCCACATTGTATCTAATTTAACTAAGCCTTAGTTTCCTCAACTTTCATTCAGCTTTTACCAGTCAGGATGTGAGAGTAATGATGTTTAGTGAAGTTAAAAAATAAATTATCAGCATCATTCATACTGTAGAGACTCAACTAACTTTAGATACGCAAAATGTTTTTCAAAAACATATTCATCTCGTTTCTTAACGTGCATTATTAGTTAAGCATCAGCTATGTAGCAGGCACTGTGCTACGTGCAGAGGAGACAGGATGGATAAGAGCCAATCCTTGCCCTTGAGAAGCTCAAAGTCTGGTGGGAATGATAGGCAGATAAATAGATAACATGCTAAAGGTTGGTGGGTGTGAGACTATAGAGAGATGCAGCACTCCAGGTAAACCTAAATGAAGCAAGGTGGCCAACCGGTTCTAAGATAGTGAGAGATGTCCAGGTCCAACCACATCCGAAAGTATTTAAAGCAGGACTTTGTCTCCTTGCAAGGTCAACATGGATCATGATTTGGGAGAAAAAAATACCTATTCAGTTCAGAAGTATTTATAGGCAAGAAGCTGGAGGTAAGTGCTGTGGCTAATTCTCAAGGCAAATGAAGAAGCCCCTACAAGGCCACCCCCTGCAGTACAGTGGTGAGCCTGAGACATTACTTTACATCACATCTCTGAATGGTAAACCTCATGCCATTAATAAACATAAGTGTCCAACATTCAGCCAGCAAAATGCACAAAAAACAATGAAAGTGGGCATCAGCATGTTCGATTTTTATGGATGGAGAAGCAGCAGAAACTGATTTGCTGTGATGCCGACTGGGACACTGTTAAGGGTTGTGACCCCCTAAATTCCTATGTTGAAGTCCTAACCCCAAGAACCTCAGAATGTGACCTTATACTTAGAGGTCAGGTAATTATAGAGGTGATGTGAAACCATCTAAGATTCAAAGGTTTCCAATACTCTACCAATGGATTTTGAAAACCAAAGCTGACTGGTAGATTCTAATTCAGAGGGAAGATTTGATCTTATTAATTTTTGTAAGGACATAATATAATGGCTGACATAGAAATACAGTTTTGGGATGCGTAAAGAGGGCATAGAAAAATTTGGCAATAATTTCTGAACTTGATTTAAAGCTCTCAAATTTTAAAAACAAGTCCAGCAGTGACAGCTTTGAAGGCCAGAGGCATGATGCCTCCTTGTGCATCCCCAAAACAGGACGGCCTCACTTAGGATATGCCCCTTAATAAATGCTCCCAGAACTGCAAAACACCTAACTCATTCCAAACATTTTGGATGAAAAGGCAGAGTATTTTCTACTCCCATTTTAGGTCTCAGACTCCAGCTCATGACTGGAGAAACATCTTTTTCTCTCCCTGGCTTTCCAGAACATTCTCATGGGCCACAGAGATACCCATGAAAGTCCCTTAGTATTGAACAATTTGATTAATTTATTATTTAACAACTTATCAAACCTTCTATTCACTGAACAAAGTTCCTAGAGGCCTACTGAAATATCGTATCACTCAGTATAATGTATTCAACATGTGTTGAGGAAGGGAGGTAGGTCGAGAGAGACAGACAGACAGCAGGCTGATTTATGACATAGATCTGTGCTGCCTTTACCTCTTGCAAACACTTCCACATACGGACAGCACTCTTGAGTAACTAATTGAGAAAACTAAAGTTGTTCATTTGTGACATCGAACGCCTCAAGAAGAAATTACTGGGAGAGAATGCTACCTTTTATAGGCATTATATCCCCCACCCCCACCAAAAAACACACATGCTGAGGTCCTAACCCCCGGTACCTCTGTCCTTATTTGGAAATAGGTTTGTCACAGATGTAATTAAACAAAACAAAATTATAGTAGAGTAGGATGCGTCCTTAATCCTATAGTCTCGTGTCTTTATAAACAGGGAAAATTTGGACACAGACAGACACAGAGGGAGAGTACCCTGAGACGGTGAAGGCACATCCTGTATGTCTCGTGTCTTTATAAACAGGGAAAATTTGGACACAGACAGACACAGAGGGAGAGTACCCTGAGACGGTGAAGCCACAGATGAAATCAGCAAACACCAAAGACTTTCAGAAGCTGGGAGAGACCTGGAACAGACGCCCTCACAGCCTCAGAGGGAACCAACCCTGCTGACTCTTTGATCTCAGAATTGCAGCCTCCAGAGCTGTGCGACGATACATTTCTGTCACTGGCTGTACTTCCTTACAGCAGCCCCAACAAACCCACGCTTCCCAAGCACCTTTCGCATTATATGAAGTAGTCGTCCTTCCATGTGGTTTTGGAGGGCCTTGAAGTGGGACCCAGGTGGAATTCATTTCTGGATGTCAGACAGAGCGCTCAATAAATGCTAAGTGGTAGGTGAGTGAGTGAGCAGTGGAGCACAGAAAGAGTCAAGGGATGGATGTAGTGTTTGACACAGAGGCAGAGCAGGGGCCACCCAGTTGGGTAAAGGTCTGCTTGACAGCCAAAGAATTTGGGGATAGCCTCTCCCCCCACTCCGGTCACTCACTCCTGAGAGCCCTTCTGCCGTCTCCACTCAGAGGCCACGTGTTTGATAAAGAGAGGGGGTGTTAGTGCTTCTTCATTTCCAGTTGAAAGAGAGGACAGCATCTGTATGAATACAAAGCAAACCACAAGGAATGCTGCACAGCGGGGCGCTGAGCCGAGCAGGGAGCTAAGCAGACCCATCACACTGTCCTGTAGAACCCTGAGCTGTTGGCTTCAACCAAAATGCGCCACTCCCCCAAGTACTTTCCTGTAACAACCACAAAACCATTAAATGTACAAGTTTTAAACTATTCTTGGGAAATATTTCATCTTTTGAAAACAATTCTGGTTTCCCCATTTTGACGCTAAGCAGAATTTGGCCCAAAACTAAAAGCGAGCAACTTTTAAGTATGAAATCAAAATTTGCCTTGATATTGTGCTTTCTGTGTTCGCCATACAATGAATTCTGGAGCAATGGTATTACTTTATTTTAATTTTCTGTTGTGTTTTGTTTTTTATTTTTCCTCCCAGTGTGGTCCTTGAACCACCTGCTAATAAAGTCATCAAGGCTGTGGTGTTCAAATCAGATCTTAAGGCCTCTCAGGTCGAACTGCTCGATGAGACTGGGGAACATGGAGCACAGGGGAGGGGAAGGAGGAGATGATACATTTCTGTTCTAATTTACTATTCAGGGTCTCAGACACAATGAAGGGCAATATCTAGTTCTCTGGATTTCATCTTTCCTTCACGAGGTCAAGTAGTAGAGGATGAAACAGCACAAAGGAAAATCAACTCATAAAATGAAGAGAAAAATGTGTCCTTTAGAGGATGAAAAGAAACACAGAGACTTTTATAGAACAAAATTTGGGACTAGGATGGAACCTCGCTGACCACACCACAGTCATTGCTTAAGGGAGTTTACAGGGAAGCTTTAGGGGTCTTCATGGGACAAGCTTGTGGTTGGGGAGGCCGAGAGGGCCCAGACCCCAGATGTCCACACCGGGTCCACCACAGCATCACTGAGATGTGTTAGGAAAACTGGGATTTCCAGTGAGATTTTATTTGACAAAAGGAGTTTATTTCTTAAAAACAAGTGTGAAAGCCTGTTTGCAAACAGAATCAGTGAAATGAAATACAGCTAAAATCACTTATAATTAGGGACAGATCAAGAGCAAGGATGTTTTTTGTTGTTGGTCCTGTGTATCTCTGTTTTTTATAAGATGAGAAGGGATACTATGATATGTTATCAATTGAAAAAAAGACAATTCCTGAGATTTTTGAAAAGGGAAAATATGGACCAGATATCTTAAGATGAAGGCATAGTCTCTATACGCAGATAAGACCCACGGCATTCCTGGTGTGTCTCGTTTCACCTAATGGCTTTATTAAAATAAAATCATTTTCCCATGTACTCACAACTATTTTCATGATTCTATTTTTTCCTAGATGCTATGGAAACACATGGCCAAAAAACCTGTCCTTACTTGTATAGTACTATAATGTTAGCGTTGATAGCCTTCACTAGTTTGATTCTATTGAGTTGCATTATGCATTTAGGGGTGCTCTATTTTCATGTATGATACATCTCCAATATCCTTATTAGAATTAATGAGCTCTTAACATACACTAACTAATTATCAACTATCATGCTTCGGGGCCGTTCCTCCTACATTTGATGCCCGCTCACCTCCCCTTCACACACACAACCCAAAAGCAGAAAGCAAAAAATACTCTATTCATTAATTCACTCACTAAACATTAATTAAGGTCCATCTAGATTCTGAAGGCAAAAGTTCAGATCAAACAAAAATTCCTCTAAGAATCCACCACTGATTTCCCAGAGAGAACCAATTCCTGTCTCCCCTCCACTCCCACAGGACTCAGAGATTCTGTTTTCACACACAGCGTAATCTTCTGTCTATGTTAATTACCCACGTCTACGTCCCTCCATGCCCCTCCTCACGCTGCGCTGCGAGTCTCTGGAGGATGAGAACCAGGTTTTATTTGCTTCACGTGTTCTAATGTCACTAAATAGGGCCTTAATTCTTCCACATTATAGGAAGCTTAGTGAAGGAGGCAACAAATAAAACTTCCTAGGATATAAGAGCTTTAAAAATATAAATCAGAAAAAGATTGGTAATAAACAAACATTAACAAAAGAACGGGTCTGCTGCTCAGGCACCAGGGTCCTGGATCTCCTTTGCTTTCCACCAGAAGGCCCTAAAAGGGCTCCCCATCCCTCCCAGCCTTTCTGTGCAAACCTGATCCCTCTTGGATCAACTTCAATCAGTTTTTAATGCCATTATTCCACCAACAAATATTGAGCCAACGGACTAACAACTGAGAGAAAATATTTTATTAAAAGGAATCCCATATATATTATTTTTAAAGGTTTTTTGTTTTGGGCATTTTTTTTTAAGAGATGGGATTTCGCTGTGTGGTCCAGGCAGGTCTCAAACTTAATGAGCTCAAGTGATTCCCCTGTCTCATCCTCCCGAATAGCTGGGACTACAGGTGCATATTACAAAACTAAATGTTATAAATAAAACAATAAAAGTGCTAGAAGAAAATCCAGTTGCATATCAATATAATCTTGATACAGGGGAGGTCTTTTTATACATTAAAATATTAATGAATGTCATTATTTTGCAGGTCATTGTTATTTTTATTTTTGTCCATTTGTTTTCTGCATATTAGACAACAAGCATAGAAATTTGCAATAAGAAAGCATTCACATTACCATAACTAGTCCAGAAGTTTCTGCAATTGACTCTATTTCAATACTTATTTTATGCCAGCCTTTAGTAACAGACTACATTTAAATGCTTCTCTGAAACACAACCTATGTGGAAAGTAAATTTATAAATAAAATAAAGTACCACGCTAGTAAGCATCAGATAAAACATATTTGAAATACACGAGAATAAACTGCAAAGCTTAAATTTAAGTATTTTAAGAGAAGAATTCTAAACATAATACACTTCATAAATTGTCTGTACCATTTATTCTGGTTTAGTTTACTTCATAAATTGAATGTTATTTTCTTATTAAAAGAATAGAGGCCTTTCTCAGAGCCAAGAATTTTAAAATGTTTAATATATCACATATATATGTATATTTGTGTGTGTGTCTGTATACACACACATAAATGCATATAAGTGCATAAGTATATATAAGACCTAAGGTCAAAGGTCAACATTTTACAAGTTGTGATGTTATTACATGTATTAAAATGAACTTTAATAAAGTAATAATATTATACTTAAGGAAGAATGATTTTTCAGTACATTGATGTTTAGGAAGACTTGGAATAAATCCATTCAAATTCAGCAAAATTTACTGCACTGAAAGTAGTAGAAGGCAAGTATTCGGAATAAACTTAAATTTATATTTGTTGTGGACCTGGGTAGATGTGGCAATGCCTCTAAAAACAAAAGGCATTCTTTTGGGATAACTTTGCAGTCCTGATGATCAAAAAGATTGTCACCTACATAGATCAGTGGCTGAAAGCAAAGAAAGAACCAAGCAAAATACACAAAAGAGCATGGAAAAAAAGAAATAGGAACTCAAAGTTTTAACAAAAGAAACTTCTTTTCTGAAAACACATGGCATTTTTGCTCCATTCTTCATTGAGACTATCTGCCTACATGTTCTCTAATTGACTGATTTCAGAAGATTATTCAAAATATACAGAATGTTTCAAAAAATAAATATTCAATCTCAAAAAAATGAATGTTCAATGCTATCTACACATATTTTTGGAAATGACCTATTCAACATGAATTTTAAACTGTAGTAAGAGAACATTTTTAGGGGTAAGAATGTCACAAGAAACACATTTGGATGTCCAGCATCTACTCTCAAATGTTGTGGAAGTTAGATTAATGGTTTTCAAATTGTTCTAATTGCTCATTGCTATGGACTGAAAGTTTGTGCCCCCCCCAAATTCATATGTTGAAATCTTAACTTCCACTGTGATTAGGAAGTGGGGCCTTTGGAAGGTAGTGAGGTCGTGAGGGTGGGACTCTCAAGAATTGGATTAGTGCCCTTAGAAAAGACCCAAGAGTTAGCTGCTTCTTCAGCTCTGCTTTCTGCCATCTGAGGAGTCAAAGAGAAGGCACTGTCTGGGAAGCAGGAAGCAAGGCTTCCCCAGATGACAGATCTGCTGACACCCTGATCTCAGACTTCCAGCCCCCAAAACAGTGAGGAATAATTATCTTCTGTTTCTAAGTCACCCAGTCTTTTCTACTTTATCACTGCAACCCAAAATGGGCTAAGGTGCTCATTTTGTCAACAAGGAAATGAAGGCTTAGAGCAAATTGCTTAAAATCCTAGTTATTAAATATCTGCACCATTAACCAGACTCCAGGTCTTCCCAGCCCAGCATCATGTCACAACATTCTGTGGCTATACCTTTACCCAGAAACGACCCCAGGAAAGAGCCCCAGGTAGGTGATCTCTTCTGAATCCTGGCCCCTCACCTGGGCCTCTGGAGTGGTGCTGATCACACCGTGTGGCATTTCCCTTAAGACATGATATACTCCTTGAGATACTTACCTGATTCATTTTTAAAGGGAAACAATGCATTAAATAAAATGTATCTGGCTCATTTGAAAAAAGAATGAAGAATACATACTTCTTGCATACAAAATATGTTTAAGTATTTAAAATATTTGATAGACTGGAAAGGTCAGACAGGTAAGATTCCTCTTCCTTCTGAGAGTGTGTGTCTAAATGCCATAAATTTTAAAACCTGATGTATTCACCTCCAACACCCCAAAGCCCTGAACATCTTAGTACCAAGAAGTCCTGCCATTTCCCTAATTCCAGCAATGAATTATAGGGATGGGGCAAGAAAAGTGATCATGGCCACTGGGATCCACCATTTGGCATCCAGGTGGCTTTTAGTTAAGTGATGAAGAGGACACGGGCAGCCAGAACACAGAGCGTTGGCCTCATGGCCCAGAACCAGAATCTGGGGTAGGTCATGTCCTATCACAAGGGACCCTCTGGGGGAATGCATTAAGCAGAATGTCAGGTTGAGTGGAAATCACACATCCCTTCTTCACACCTTTATTCAGACCTCATGGGAAGGGGGAGCCACAGTGAGTCTGTGGAGGCCAGGAAGTGGGGGGGGGGCAGGGACTCCAAATCTACAAGGGAAACTAAGTCCCAGCTTGAGGAAGCCTCCCAACCCTGTCTACTTGGCATCATTCTTCTACCTCTACCTCTAAAGGGATATCAAACTAGTACTTCTCATGAGTCTCAGAGGGTCACCTAGCCACCCAGCATTACTTTAGTAGTTTTAGGACTGTCCCAAGGCAATCAAAGTATTAAATGACAACTTCTGTTATTATTCATAATCTCCTGTTTAAAAGTTTTATTTCATATAAATTTACATAATTAAAAATAATCGTAAATAAGATGTTGCTACTCTCGGTTGTGTTCATTACTTTGTCTCATCTACCTGCCCAAGGAGAACATTTCTTTGTTTTTTCCAAAGCTTAACTTTTTATCTTCGAAAATGCCTGTTCTATAGACAGTAAGTGCCAAGTTGAACTCTCAGTGAGTGTGGGTTGGGTTTAACAAAGAGGATACCTGGAAGTGAGGGGTGAGCCATCGCACTGGTGAAACTTCCTGCAGCACCTGCAGGAGGTAGGTGTACCTGGAACCATGAGGAGGGGGAGAATCTTCATAAGGCAGGCAGGGGGGCTGAAAATAACTCACCTCACAGGATTCTAGAAATTGAGGAATCAGCCTTGGTCACGGAGTGGAACAGGAATTATGGGAGGCACTCTATGCAAAGTAAATGCAAATCACTTGGAAGAGTCTGTCACATTGGAAACTTCACATGAACAGCAGCTATACTAAGTTGAATGGTGTCATCCCAAAATTAAGAAAGTCCACTGGAACCTCAGAACGTGACCTTATTTGAAAACAAGGTATTTGCAGATGTAATGAGTTAAGGACCTTCAGATGAAATCATCCTGGATTTAGGGTGACCCCTAAATCCAATAATTAGTGTCTTTGTAAGAAGAGGAGAGGCCACACAGAGACACAGAGAAGAACCCCTGGGAAGATGAAGGCACAGATTCGAGCGATACGGCCACAAGCCAAGGAATGCTGAAGAATGCCTGGAGCCACCGGAAACTGGAAAAGGCAAGAGATAATCCTCCTCTAGAACTTTCAGAAAGAGCTCGACCCTGCTGACACACCTTGATTTTGAACCACTGTGAGAATACAATTTTTTTAAGCCACACAGTTTATGTCAATGGGTTATGACAACCCTAGGAAATGTACTGTAGCCATTTTTATTGTCCTTATATGTTTATCAATTGAACCTTTCCAAAAGAAAATTATCTGTCGATTTGCATTTGATAGTCAAATTGAACTTGCATCACTTTTTTCCAAATAAGAAAACTGGGTCATGTATTCACTTTTATTTAATTAAAAGTTTCTTAAAAAAAAAGGTAGAATAGGGGCCAGAATTCAAAATTTAAGAACCTATTGTTTGTGTTTCTCCAACATTCATTTGTTGAAATTATAACCCCCAGTAGGTGAGGGTATTAGGAGGTGGGACTTTTGAGAGGTAATCAGGTCATGAGGATGAAGCCCTCAAGAATGAGATTAGTGCCTTTATGAAAAGACATGAGAGCTTGTGTTCTGTCTTTCTGCTCTCTGCCATGTGGCGACACAAGGACACAGTGAGAAGGCCACCAGCTGAAAGCCACATGGACATCGACAGACACAGCATCTGCTGGTGCCTTGATTGTGGATGTCCAGCCCCTAAAATTGAGAAATAAATGTCTGTCATTTAAGCCTCCCAGACTATGGCATTCTGTGACAGCAGCCTAAGTTGACCAAGAGACCTACAAAATATTTATTAATCTTCACAAATCAAGAAAATCATTTCTGCCCAGACAACCTCTACTGGGGGTAGGCAGCCCTGTAATATCCAAAATTTCACATATATTCACTCCCCCAGCAAGTTAAACAGCCTCACCTGCAAAGTCCCACTTGTTCTTTCAGTCTTTGCTTTAATATTTTATAAATGCCAGAAATGTCATGGGAAACCAGACAGATCACAGGGAAGTCACACAAAGGATAACCTTTGCACCTGCCACTGACTTTCTGGGAATCTCAGTTTCCTCATCTGTAAAACGGGTGTCCTGGGACACTTGGCAGGCATAAGAATTGTGTGAGATGATGCGTGAAATATGCACACCATCCCAGCACACTGCAGGAGTTGAGCTGGCACCAGTAACAGTCTGGCTATGGCTCCAAGCACCAGTTTTCAACATTTACTGAATGACGGGGAGAATGAAGAGGCACCTCAGAAAGTGGCCTCAGCCCCCAGCCCCCTTGTATGTGGCCCAGCCAGTCTGTCACTGATAAAAACAGTGATTGGAGTGGCCACATGTCAACGGCTTTGGGAACAGAGTCAGGTCCAGTCTGGGCTTTTGCTGACAGTGGGAAACCTTGGTGGGTTTCCAGCCTTGGCGAGCCTTTGTTCCCTCCTCCACAAAAGAAGATCCAAATAATCCCTAGTAACCTGGTCATAATACTTAAATGATGTGATCTGGTACCAGGGCCTGGCCATGGATAGGCACTCATTCTGTCTTCCCTGACAAGACTCCTGCATGAAACTCAGTGGGTACATTCTCCCCTCGTAGGACACAAGCATTTTTAAAGAGGGTCAAGGTGTAGAGAAGTCCTTTTCTTGGGAAAATGATTTACAAGGCATCTATGGGGAGATATTTTCAGTAGGAAGCCATGCAGGAGAGCTGGGAGTCCGCATACTCAGGGTAGCTGTGGGTAGCATTTCCTTGGGTCATGGGGATGTGTATCTGGAAAAGGACCACCGCCCAGTCAGTGACATCTCTGCCAGGGCCTCGAGCAGACTCTGGCCCAAAGCAAAAGCCCAAGTGGCCAACAGATCATGGGCTTCGGGTCTGACAGATCTGGATTCAAATAACAGCCACTTCCCCGTCTTTTGACCTTTGGCAAATCACGTAGACTTCTCGGAGCCACCTCAGTCTCCATGTGAGGAGTAGGAGATGATAATACCTATGCCACCAGTTGTAGCTTCCCCCAAGCACAGCTCCTGGCACAGATCTGGCAGTAAATACATGGGGTTTTCCTCCCTAGTCCATGCATAGACCTCAATGGCCTTTGGTTTGTAAGTTTTTTATATTCCTTTGAGATGCAGTTCATCCATTTAAAAAAAAATAAAATAAAAATAAGTTTGATTTAGTAGAAGTCTGTGGATGAAATTTGCTAAAGTTGGATTTATGTCTCATTTAATATTTATTGGGATCAAGTCACTGCTGGCCTCACCCCAAAACTCACAGAAAAAGAGAAGCTCAGATCTTTCTAATGGAAGTCACGTCTTACACTTCCCCTTTTCAGGAGAGGCCTAGTGAGAACGTGGTTTTGCTCCAGGGGCTTGGGCTGGAGTGGGAGCTTGGAGGATCCTTTCTGAAGGTTGACACCACCCAGTTAGTGGGGGGAAGGAGACTGAGAAGCATTTCTTCTTGAGGCCCATGTCAACCCCATCCAAATTCCCTCATAACATCAAGCAGAGCAACTAAGACAGAGCCAAGAGCAGCCCAACCTTGGTCATGGGGAATCTTCACCGTCCTCTCTGTCCCCAACCCTGTCTATCCTGGGGAAGACAGCCCAGAGGCAGACATGACCCCACTGTCCCCTGGTGTAGACACAATAGCAGCAAGGAAGACAGCCTGCTTCCCTTTCTAGAATCCATTTTTCTCCCCAATCCCACACCACGGCCTTCCTTTCTTGCTTCTTATGTGCCTGCTGTTAGAAAGGTCTTAATTCTGGTGACTGAGGGAAACATGAAATGGTGGCTTATAATCAAACTGGCCCAGAAGCCACCCTGCACCCAAACCTATCACCCAGAGGGACCTGAAAGCCAATTCTTCAAAAGCCAAACACCGTCGTCTCCTTTTCCAAGACCTGAGATTCGGCTATCAGGCCTCATGAAAACCATTCTCCTCAAGGTTAAAACCGTAATGCACTGCCTACACATTGAAGCAAAAGAGGTTTGCATAATTAATGGAGCACAGAAAAATCGAGAGACAGAACGCAAAGTAGGTTTTAGGAGAAATAAAAGGTTTGCAGGA
This sequence comes from Macaca fascicularis, assembly GCF_037993035.2. Taxonomy (NCBI): domain Eukaryota; kingdom Metazoa; phylum Chordata; class Mammalia; order Primates; family Cercopithecidae; genus Macaca; species Macaca fascicularis. The sequence goes on along the minus strand of NC_088377.1, from coordinate 6,476,128 downwards.
GGAAGGCGTGCCCTCCCGAGTTATCCTGCACAAGTACAAAGACACCAGTGGAATCAAAAGGCAGGTGATGAGAGCCAGTCAGAGGGGACCCTCTTCCAGCCTTTGGCACAGGGAGGAGAGGAAACAAGATGTCTGGCCACTTGGTTTCTGGAGCAATGCTTCCACTGTCCTTCAAATGTACCTCAAATTGTTCAAGCAAACTCAGACCGTCTCTGCCACGTTCCCTGGAACAATGGGATGTCCTTGCTGAGAAAGGCAGGGAGGAAGACGAAGGCAGGCAGGCAGCATTTCCTCTACAGGCAGACACTGCGCAGTGTCCTGCAGCCCCCAAGCTGGGGAGGGATTCCTCGCATGTCATCAGTCAGGGGCGCTCAGCAGAGGCAGCCTGGCATATGGTGTCTCCAATTTTTTAGTGACAAGTGGCATGTTAGCAGAGCTGCAGAGGAGCGGGGAGAGAGCCGGTTGGTTAATCACTCCCCATTGCCTGTACCCTCAGGCAAAATCATATTGCTTTATGCAGATGAGTTCATAACAGTTTCTTCAATTTGGCTTTTATAGAAAAAAGCGCCAGCTCCTCGCACTGTGTCAACAGCCACCCGAGGGCCTAGCGCTTTACAAGGCAAGTGTATTACTATTTAAAGACCAGCTTTTAGCTGAACATCAGGGCTGCCTTCAGAGTTTAATTACCGCCCGCCCCATGGGGCCCAATGAGCCATCGACTCCTCCCAAGGGGGTTCTGCTTGGTGATGATCTTTAAGTAAGTAAACACTAAACCAGCTCATCTTAAAGCGCCCACGTCTGATTTCCTGCTCTGCTGCAAGACAGTAGGTGACTAGTAATGGCCCAGGAGCAATTTAGAATCCTGGGTGTAATTAATCTTCAATTGAAAATAAACCAGTAAAATATATATATGTACTATATTTTTTTTTATGCTGTACATATATATGTGTATCTGAAATATATATATGTGTGTGTATCTGGAATATATATACATATATACACACATATATACACATATGTATACACACACACATATATATACACACACACACATATATATGTATCTGGAAGAGGGCTGCCACCCAGTGACATCTGTATGTCGTGTGTGTGTGTGTGTGTGTGTGTGTATATGAATTTGAATTTCCTTTTCTAAATTATCAGAGAAAGATCTCAACAGCACGTGCAATTTCCTGAAACCATTTCCAATTTTATTAAAGCAGCATTTTTTTTTCTTTCTCCTCTTACTTTCCTTCTCACTTTGCAAAATTTAATAGAATGTGTTTGAAAGGCTAAGGTCACAGTTCTTCTATGTCCTAAACAGTGATCATCAAACTAGCCCTTCTAAAGTACCATTAGGTAGGCATGACTTTGGGATATATAATTGTTCTTTAGAAGACAAATTAACCTGTCAATAGTAGTACACATTGATATATTATCTGAGAGTGGCCCAAATAATTAAAAATCTAGCGCATTTTCCAAAAGCCACGGAAGAATCAGAATAGGATAAAACAAGGCCAGGCACGGTGGCTCATGCCTGTAATCCCAGGACTTTGGGAGACCAAGATGGGCAAACCGCTTAAGCTCAGGAGTTTGAGACCAGCCTGAGCACCATGGTGAAACCCCATCTCTACCAAAAATACAAAAAATTAACTGGGTGTGGTGGTGTGCACCCAAGGTCCCAGCTACTCAGGAGGCTGAGGCAGGAGGATCACCTGAGCCTGTGAGCTGAGATCACACCATGGTACTTCAGCTCGGGCAACACAGTGGGACTTCGTCTCAAAAAAAAGGTAAAACATTAAAAATGCCATTTATCTTCTTGTTTTGAGAGAATACCAAAACAAAAAAAGTAAAGATGCATACATTCAATTTGTAACATAAACATGCTTGGCAGAACATTCCTAAGGTGTTGACTGAGCTCCAAACAGACCAAGGTACTACATTTTCATTCTGGAAAACTCCTGCCGATTCTTCAGTCATTTACTTTGAGATTGAAAAAAAAAAATGCACCCAGGGCTGTGAGGGTCCCACTACTTGTGCTTAGGAAGAGAACAGCTGAGAAGGGTGAGTGGTGGTCATGACACTGCTTCTCTCGGCACCCATATGACCAAACGAAATAAAACAAAGTTCCCTGCTGTGTACATTCGTGACCTGGAGCTGAATCAGTTATGTCGTTGTTTTAATAGGCTGCCAACCACACAGAGATACTGAGGCAGCATGAAAGGGTATGGAAGACCTAGGTTCTAGGCCTGTCTCATAGGGTGTTACATTTTGGGACAAGTCATACTTCCACTCACACACCTTCATATTTAACAAAGAAATTTAATCTGTTGTATTGACTTTTGGAAACCCCAGCTAAGCGAATAAGGAGAAGGGCTGTGGTGAAATGGTGGCAATGAACAAACCTCTTGGACGTACATCATGCAAGACGAGGTAAATAATACTGATAACTACCAATCTCTAAGGTGACAAAATGTGCTGGCTAAGTCAATATTTTGCTGTATCCTTTACACACTGACATAAATGCTGAAATGAATGAAATAATGAACAGTTAAGTGAAGAGTCTTGCTTTATTGAGGATCTATGAAGCATCAAGCCCTATGCTTGGTCTTTTGAGTTCTTGATATTATTTACAAATGAAAAAAACCCTACCAAAACACTAGTCCTGTCTAAGGGAAATGTCTGATATCACCCAGGTAGTCACTGGTATCTGGATCCCAGATCCACACCAACACCAAATCCCAGGCTTGACACTCAATTCAACTAATATCCTTTCTCTGGGCTGCCCTGCCTCCCAGGGTTTCTGCTGTTCAGCCATCTACTATTTTACTAGCTGGGCACAGTGGCTCACGCCTGTAATCCTAGCATTTTGGGAGGCCGAGGTGGGCGGATCACCTGAGGTCAGAAGTTGGAGACCAAACTGACAAATATGGCAAAACCCCGTCTCTCCTAAAAATACAAAACTTAAGCAGCCATGGTTGGCACGTGCCTGTAATCCCAGCTACGCAGGTGGCTGAGGCAGGAGAATCGCTGGAACCTGGAAGGCGGGGGCTGCAGTGAGCCGAGATCGTGCCATTGCACTCCAGCCTGGGTGACAGAGCGAGAATCCATCTCAAAAAAACTTGCTTTTTCTTCAAAATTGCCACCAAGTGTCTCAATCCTTGCAACTGTCCCTTAGGATAGACCCTTCTTCCCATTCAACAAGGTATTCCGAACAAACCCATTAGGCTCTCTGTGGATATTTCTCTAGAGTAGTAGTAGCTATTAAAAGAAAAACTTTAGGCAAATTTAAGAGTTTAATTGAGCAAAGAATGATTTGAGAATTGGGCAGCCTCCAGAACCATAGTATGTTCAGAGTCACTGCGGGACTGTCACATGGTTGGGATAACATTTATGGACAGAAAAAGGAAAGTGAGGGAGAGAAAAGGGAGGAGAGGCAGAGAAACAGCTGGGCTGCTTAAAGGCTTATTCCAGCTCAGTTTGAATAGTTGGATGCAAGTGATTGGCTGAAACTGGGATGCTGTGATTGGCTGAAACCGGGATGCTGTGATTGGCTGAGACTCAGCTGCTAGTTGCAAGAGTAGATTACAATCCCTTTACACATCCAGTTAGATGACAGTTCACTATGTGCCGAGAAACATTTAGGCCAAACTTAAAAAATGCAGTGTTAATGAAAAAAGCCAAACTCTGTGAAATACTTAAAGAGGTTTATTCTGAGCCAAATACCAGTGACCACGGCCTGAGGTATAGTCTCAAGAAGTCCTGAGTACATGTGCTGTAGGTGGTTGGGTTACATCTTGGTTTCAAACATCTTAAGGAGACATAAGACATTAATCAATACATGTGAGGTATACATTGATTCAGTCCAGAAAGGACAACTTGATGTGGGTGAGGATGTTGCTTACAGGTTATAGGCAGATTCAAAGAGTTTCTGATTGGCAATTGGTTGGAAAGTTAAATTATTATCTAAAGACCTAGAATCAACAGAAAGAAAGTGTCTGGGTTAAGATAAGGGGTTGTGGAGACTGAGGTTCTTATTATGTAGATGAAGTCTCATAGTTGGCTACCCTTAGAGACAATAGATAGCAGACTTTTAAAAGCTGCTAGACTCTCTGTTAATCTCTTCAGGATGGGGAGGGCCTGGAAGATGAAAGATCTAGTTATGTTAATAGAGATTAACAGATGCAAATTTTCCCCCACAAAAGACAGCTTTGCAGAACCATTTCCAAAATTTGGCAAAGAAAAATATTTTGGGGTAAAATATTTTGATTTCCTTCTTTATCTGTCGTGTGATATTATTCTAAAGTTAGGTTGGCATTTGGTATCTTACTGCTACAAAAAATATTTCTGTCCATCTCTATTTCAACGTTAATGCTGCTCAGTTGTGTCTAAACTCCAAAAGGGAGAGGGTATAATGAGACATGTCTGATGGCCCCTCCTCCTGTCATGGCCTGAACTACTTTTTCAGGTTTCCTTGGGTCCCTTTGGCCAAGAGGGTGGGTCCATTCAATCAGTTGGGAATTTAGACTTGTATTTTTGGTTTACAGTAAGGAGGCAGCTGATGTAAAGAGATAAACTCAGAAAAATTGTAAGAGTCCTATTTCTGGCCGGGCATGGTGGCTCACACCTGTAATCCCAGTGCTTTGGGAGGCCGAGGCAGGAGGATCATGAGGTCAGGAGTTCAAGACTAGCCTGGCCAACATAGTGAAACCCCGTCTCTACTAAAAATACAAAAGTTAGCTGGGCATAGTGGCGTGTGCCTATAGTCCCAGCTACTCAGGAGGCTGAGGCAGGAGAATCACTTGAACCCGGGAGTTGGAGGTTGCAGTGAGCTGAGATCGCACCACTGCACTCCAGCTTGGGAAACAGAGTGACACTTCATCTCAAAAAAAAAAAAAAAAAAAAAGAAAAGAGTTATCTTTCTTTCCTAGACCCTTCCAATGAATGAGACAGATTCCTCGGGTTCATAGAGGGAGTTAAGAAGAGCTGCCTTTTAGCATACTGCATTTCTCAAATCTGGAAACTCACATAATCTAGAAATAGGGGTTTACTGAGGAATATCTGTATATCTCTTATTGTTCCAGTGTGGGAAACATCTAGAATGTGCCACACTCACTGTCCTGAAATCTTCTATGTGTTAGCAAGGCTTCTATCTTCTTCAGCAATCACCTATTCTACCTCAGCTACTCCACCTGTGTGCTGCTGCCAAATGTTGGCAGCCTCATCTACTTTCCATCTGAACCAGATCTGAAACTACATTTAAATCTAACACAGCTGATGAAATCTACATGAAAATTCTTATTTAGATGAATTAGCATATACACAATGTTTATGTATTTTCACCTACCTTCACGAACTAATTTCATCATAACTGATGCCATATAAATAGTTTTGAGACTACAATTACATGTTTTACTCTTAAAACGCTTTGTTTTCACCCAATATAATAATGGGCATTATTTTCTAAGCTTAAGGACCAAAGTATTACAGCAATTGTAGTAAAAAAGTAAAACATTATACAGCTCATCTGGAAACAGCTTTCTAATTTTTTAAGACTAAGATTAGGATGCAAATCCAACCCGGAAATTGAACCATCACTAAGCATCTTTGTTCATCTGATCACTGCTCAAAACCATCTGCACTGAATTGTAGGATATTAATAACAAACTGTTTAACGAACAGCTAGGATTAAAGGACTAAGCCTCTTAGGGACAGTTTCTATTAGTGGATTTAAAAAATAATAGAAGAAACAGCACAAGTCACCTTTCTTTCTAGACTGTAGAACTCCAGAAAATGTTTTTGTTGATATATTTGAGTGGTGCTTTCATGAAAGTACTGCTGGACTTACCTTTTATGTCTTGGAAAGGGCATATGTAGTATCTGAGGATCAAGTTCTTTCTTCTGAAAATTTCCAGCAACTTTTAGAGATCAACTCAATGACAGTAGGTCATTTAAATCAGCATTTTATATTGAAGGGCCTGTGGTGATAATGTGGAAATCTACCAGGATTCCCCTGATGCAAGGTTTCAGGAGGTATCAATTATTTTGTGTACAAGACACATCCTGAGGCCCTGCAAGAAGGCCCCCGGCATTACTATGTATAATGTAAGAAAATTCAGGTATGTCTTAACTCTTCGCAAAGAAATAAGATTTTTACATATATATCATTAACCAAATATACATTTAACTTTTTTAACCAATCCTTCCTCTTCTAGCCAAGAACTGTGATATCGAAATGCTTTTCTCACTCTTCATTCCCAAGATAACACATCAGTTTGCACCCAAAAGTATATTGCAAACACCTGCCAGCAATTCATGTTTCAATTCTCAAATCCATTTCAACCTGTAAATTTTTCTGCTGAATTTTTTTTAACATTCTGAGACAGAGTCATCGTGTCAGTAAAACAAGGCTGTTAAAAATAAAAGGTTCCTGAAAGATCCCCTAGTTCCATTTTCTCATTTATCATATGACAAAACTGAGGCCCAGCAGGTTACCTGACTTATCCTCCTCAGAGCAAAGCCAAGCAAAGGAGGAAACAAAAAAATCCCAGATCTTGAATCAGGGTGCTTCTCATTGTTGTCATTTGGAGAGGTATTGTTTGTTTGTCTAAGACAGGGTCTTGCTATGATGTCCAGATTGGAATGCAGTGGCTATTTACAGATGTCATAATGCTCACCACAATCTCAAACTCCTGGGCTTAAACAATCCTCCTGCTTCAGTGTCCCTAGTAGCTAGTAGCTGGGACTACAGGCATGCATCACCATGCCTGGCTGTTTGTTTTGATTGATAGTTTTTTTTTTAATGCTACAAATTGTTGGATTAAATGAAATTAAAAACATTTTAGAACATGATTGCAAACAATTAAATTAGGCTGTTTCTGGTAAGTCTTACTTAGGTGCAAGATCCAGGGGAAAGGGCAGCTATCATTCTTACAAAAATGAAAAGATAGTTTAAATCTTGGAAATAACTGTCTCTGACTAGGAATTTTTTCCCCTGGCCAGTTCCATGGGGCAAGTTCTTCTGTGGACCTAGCCTTTCAGGGACTCCTCAAGTTTTTCACCTTGCGGACAATTTTGGGGAAATAAGCCAATTTCAACAGTCATCTAGTCAACAGTAACAGGAATTTCATTGTGTACTGAATACAGTATTGAGTAAAGAATATGAGTTACAATTCCCAGAAAATTTTATATTACAGAGATGGTTATCCACTCACATAGTGGGAGAGATACTCTCCTCCTATGCTGTATTGCACTAAATTATTTTTTAAAATTATAGAAGTAATTCCTATTTTTAGGTGTTCTTAGAAGATGGCAGAACAAACTATATGTAAAATATAAAATGGATTTTGGTAACCTTCTGGAGGATACTAAGTGTAATCTCTGTTCCTATAATATTTCGTTTTTGTTTTTGTGTTTTTGTAACCATTAACGTGGTGTACTGGAATTTAACACTTAACACATTGTATTGAAATGGTATATTTTCTTGGTGATTTCCCCCATGACATTGTGAGCCCCTTAAAGACAATGTTTTATTAATTTTCTAGCACCTAGCACCAAGCCCAGTATCTAGTGCATAGAAGGCATTGAGTAAATGGTGGATGAATTAACAAATCAAAGAATGAGTGAGTGAAATGAACACCTTATATTTCAAAAACCTTTATAGTTTATACACTATTAACTTGAATAATTTAAATTCAATATTCAGGCATTCCTATCCTCACTTTCCAGAAAGCCTTGATGATGTTAATTAACTAGCTCAGGGTCTCACATCCATTACATGAGAAAGCCAAATCTAGAATCCAGATGGCATTCCATTTGCTTGGGGGAACACAGGGAAGGAAAAAGCACACGTGATCTTGAGCATTTAAAACACAGCTCTTTAATCAGGCAGATATTTTACAGATGCCTATAAAAATGTTTTGATAGTAACACCCAAAGAAAAATAGTCATTCCTCATTACCAGAACCCACTGATATGTCATTTACACAGTACTGAGTTACTGAGGCACTAGTAATTGGCTTCTGAAACCTTCTAAATATCAAGATCCAGTAGTACTTTTTAATGATGCCAAAATAAGAATCAGAATGAAATTTTAAACCCACATTATATTGTATTTAATTACAGAAAATGACACATTCAGTTCCTCCTATAAAACATTTATTCTAAATATGAATGCAGAACATTTTGTCAAATTTCAAATCAATGTTTTTTGTTGTTGTTTGTTTTTTAAGACACAGCATTTGATTCTGTCACCCAGGTTCGAGTTCATTACTGCAATCACAGCTCACTATAACCTCAAATTTCTGCTCCCAAGTGATCATCTTGCCTCAGCCTTCTGAGTAGCTGGCACTACAGGTGCACACCACCATGCTTGGCTAATATTTTTTAAATTTTTTTGCAGCGATGGGGTCTTGCTATGTTGTCCTGACTGGTCTTGAAGTCTTATCCTCAAGTAATCCCCCTTCCTCAGCCTCCCAAAGTGCTGGGATCACAGGTGTGTGAGCCACCATACACAGCTCAACTGAGGTAGGGGAATTACTTGAGGACAAGTTGAGTAAGAGAGGTACCTGTTAGAAGATAATGTTAAATGTTCCAGAAAAATTCTGTCAGTAAGAAAAATAGAATGTACAGAAGAAAAAGTGATGTTTAATATTTGCTTAAATTTTCTCTGTATTTTTCCACCTCCAAACCAAATCACTATATAGAATAATCACCTTTGAGGAAAGACATATCTAATAATAGTTATAATATTCAGAAGATGAGATTCTATGTATTCAGTTTACTTTTGAACAAAGTCACAGTGCCTACTCCCCACACAGTTAAAAATATACGTATAAATTTTGACTCCCTCAAAACTTAACTACTAATAGTTTGCTATTGATTGGAAGCCTAACTGATAACAAAAACAGTCAATTAACACATATTTTGTATGTTATCTGTATTATATACAGTGTTCTTACAATAAAGGAAGCTAGAGAAAAAATGTTCTTAAGAAAATTGTAAGGAAGAGAAAATATACTACGATATGTCTTAGTCCATTTTGTGTTGCTATGACAGCATACAGAGGTCTGGGTAATAATTCATAAAGAAAAAAAGTTTATTTGGCTCACAATTCTGACAGCTGGAAGGTTCAAGACTGGGCATCTGGTGAGAACCCCAGACAGCTTCCACTCATGGTGGAAGGCAAAGGGGAACCAACTGTGTGAAGACCACATGGAGACAGAGGAAGTCAGAGAGACAGGGAAGGTGCCAGACTCTTTTTAAATATCAGCTCTGGAGGGAGCTCACAGAGTGAGAACTCACTCACCCCTGAGGGATGGCATTAACCTATTCATGAGGGATCCACCCCCAAGACTCAAATACCTCCTACTAGGCCCCACCTCCAACATCAGGATCAAATCTCAACGTGGGGTTTGAAGGGAACAAATATCCATATCATAGCACTACTCATTAAATGGACGTGGATCATCACAAAGGTCTTCATCCTCATAATCTTCCCATTGAGTAGACTGAGGAAGAGGAGGAGAAAGAGGAGGGGTTGTTCTTGCTGTCTCAGGGGTGGAGAAGGTGGAAGGGGAGGCAGGAGAGGCAGGCACACCCAGTGTAAGTTTCACTGAAAAATATCCACATATAAGTGGACCTGCACAGTTCAAACCGATGTCGTTGAAGGGTCAACTGTATATCAATATGTACTGCTATGGTTTGGATATGGTTTGTCCCTGCAAAACTCATATTGAAATTTGATCCCCAATGTGGCAGTGCTGGGAGGTGGGGCCAAGTGGAAGTTGTGCTGGTTATGGGGTAAAATCCTTCATGAATAGATTAATGCCCTCCCTCAGGTGTGCATTCCCCTTCTCTTGGGAATTAATTCCTGAGACAGTATGCTGTTAAAAAGAGTCTGACTTATTTGGCTTCTCTCTCTTGCTTCCTTTTTTCACCATGTGATCTCTCTGTACATGCCCACTTCTCTTCTGCTTTTCGTCATGAGTGGAAGCAACTGGAGGCCCTCACTAGATACAGATGCCCAATCTTAAACTTTCCAGCCATCAGAATTGGGAGCCAAGCAAACATCTCTCCTTCATTTGTCAGCCTCAGGTATTACATTATAGCAACACAAAATGAACTAAGATGCACTGACACATATATACACACGCACTGATATCTCACCATGCCAAGAAAGACCCAACCATATGGATCAACAGGGTTTTGCTACAAATGTTACCAATACCTGTTTACTGATCTACAGTATCTTCATTTAATATATTTGATCTTGGGCATGTAAAAGGTTTTCAAAAGACCTTGTATATTTGCATAGATAATATAAGTATACCTGCATGACTAGTATCCAAGGATCCTCGGTAAATTAGTTCCCATCTCTTTCGTTTGTCTCAAATACTTTCCATCACATATTTCTATCACTGAGAAAAATATGTCATCATTTGATTGTCTCTTTATCAGTTGTTATTAAAATGACCTAAGTTAACTTTACTTATAAAGCACAGACTCCTATCTAGTAAGTCGGTCTACAGAATGAGAGACCAGAATATGTTTTAAACAAACAGAGCAGTCTGCAAACTGATAATCAAATAATCTTGGGTCTCACCAGTCATATCTCATTTATAGCAAGACAGAAACATTGATAGTTCTCTTCATAGCTTATGCATCAATAAAGTACTAGAACTTTTCTTTACATTTATCTTCAAAGAGATGGTTCACTTTCTCTCTGTGTATTATAAGTCCTTCAATGTTATTTTTACCAAGTTTCTGTCCCTTTTCACAAACCATCCTCGTTATTTTTATCACCATTGGAACTGATTTTAAAACTCTGATTATTCTTGACAGGGCATGGAGGAATGTCCTTCACTAGGTGTGCCAGGATGAAGTGAATTTATGAGTCCACATGTACATCTGATAAGCATGAAGAAATCATTTTTATTATGTGCATAAAACAGTGCCCAATTAAAGGACAGTCACATTTTCTTCTGACAAAATGTCTGTGGCACTTCAGAAAACAGGCTTTATTTTTTAAGGTCAACTTTCTAATGAAACAAAATTTGAAGTGGAAACTCTTAAAATGTACAGGTAGGAGATGCAATGGAGCAATGCGATGTAATGCAATAAAATTAAACCATGAATAAGCATATTTGGAAGAATGAACTCTCCCAATTAAAGATAGTATAAGTGAAGACAAATGATTTTAAGCAGAATAGAAGGTTAAGAGAAACATCCTCTCATATCTGAGCACCTCTCATGATCCACATAGGTATAGAAATAGAGTTCATTAGAAGTTTATGTTGTAGTTCTGGGATCTCATTTACACAAAAGACACAAATTTGCAAACATAAATATCAATGATTCAGGACCTACAAATCATAAAAAAGCCAGCTTATTGTAGTATCTATTGAAATGAAGCAGTTCTAAGATACTTAATAACATTTTTTTCACTCTGTAACGGTTGTTTTGGTGCTTTTAAATTTTTATGTCTTTTGAACTCAACACTTGTACCCAAATTCCCACCCACTATGGCTCTTCGTACACTAAGATGTGAAGATGCAGGAGACAGGGCAGCATTTGCAGGGAGGTCATGCATGTTGTCTCAACACAAGGAAGGCTCTTCTGTTGCTCCAGGAAATTAGTTGCCCTGGATGCAGGAGCTACCTAAAGAAGCTCAGACAGAGGCTGGAAGATAAGCAGTCAGGTAGGCAGGTGGCTCCAGGGGGACCCCCTGTTTGGGGCAGAAAGCTGGAGGGAATGATCCCAAAATTCCTGGTCAGCTCCAGATTTCACAACATCACATTCCCCACGTTCCCAGGGCATATTCACAAGAACCCTGATGCTGATGTCCACCCCATCCGTACTGAATCAGGTGTGCACGTCAGTGTTTTCAGTCTACCCATTGTTAATACAGAGACTCCTCGACTTACAGTGGGATTATGTCTGGAGAAACTCATTGTAACTTGAAAATATCATAAGCCAAAAAGGCATTTAATACGCCTAACATACCGAACATCGTAGCTTAGCCTAGCCTACTTTAAATGTGCTCAGAACACTCACACTAGCCTACAGTTGGGCAAAATCACATCCAAAAAAAGCTGGCAACACAGTGCATCATAGAGAATGGTTTTTTGCCCCCGTGACAGTGTAGCTGACTGGGGATTGCAGCTCGCTGCCTCTGCCCAGCATCAAAAGAGAGTATGGAACAACATACTGCTAGCCCGGGGAAAGATCTAAGTTCTAAATCTGAAGTATGGTTTCTACTGAATGCATATCACTTTTACACCATAGTAAAGTCAAATATTGTCACAGTAAAGTCAAACCATCATTGCTCAAGGACCATATGTTTATGTAAAAATCCCAGAAAACAGAACTTGAGGATGTCCACTTTGTTTATGAGGATTACACTAAGTGTCGTACATTAACAAACATTGACAAATGATGCTTTGGGGAAAGAAGGAAAACTCTGAAATGGCTAAATTGGACTAATATTACCAACATTAAATTAAATAGTATAGTGTATTTGGTAAGGGCATAGGCTTTGGATTGATAAGGAGCCAGGCTTCATTTCCACACCTATCTAATGACCTAAACTATAGGTGTGTTAACAGTTTAAAATGGCAACCCAGTAGTTCAGAATCAATGTGCCTGCATCTAGCACCCTCTGGTTTTAACTTACCCTACAGACAACAGTTCTTTTCAGGGTACATGAATCCTCTGAAGTGTAACCTACAAAATATAGATTCCTGTGTGTATGCCGACTACACATTGTTCCATTATTTTCTCACTGGCAGAAAGTTCTTAGGAATAATGTAAACTCACTTAGGTTCATTTGTCTATTTCCCCTAACTTTGTTTTCATGGTGACAAGCCACTGCTTCCTGACCTGCTATTTGAGATAATTTATATGATCACCCTTTAGCTTCTGCTTCATTGAATGATACCTCATTTCCTCTGTTTTCCTCTGGATTTTCTTCAAGTGGTTTATATTTTAATAAAATGTGGGATTTGTGAAGGTTTTTGAAAACGAGATGGTTTTCTCATCTTTCTCTTTCCTTTATTGTTTCAATCTTAGTTCTGATCCCAGATCTCCCAATGACACGTTTTCATGAAACAATAATGACAAGACTGAGTGAACTAAGCTGTCTTCGGTTTTGGAGATGCAGAGGGAACACTGGCAGTTACTGATGTCACTTAAGGGAAAACAAAGCTAGGGGCAAAAATACTAAGGCAGCCTAGATTTGGGGGCCCTGTGTGTACATTCCAATTTTTTAAATAACATCTGGGCATACTTCTCTTTTAAACTCTTCAATTCACATATTTTTCATTATTAAAAAGTGACTTCAGTGGCATTTTCAAACACTAAACAAACCTAGCCATATGTCCATGTTACTGACTTTCCCCACATCGTGGCCTCTCCTTATAAGGGATGTGTTCCACTCTTGTGCTATCATTTTTTTTGCTTTTCTGTGTCTGCTCAACTAACACACCCCTCCTGATATGGTTAGGCTTTGTGTCCCCACCCAAATCTCATCTTGATTGTAATCCCCAGGTGTTGAGGGATAGAGCTGGTGGGAGGTGATTGGATCAAGGCGGTGGTTTCCCCCATGCTGTTCTCATGATAGTGAGTGAATTCTCACGAGATCTGATGGTTTTATAAATGGTAGTTTTTCCCAGACTCTCACATGCTCTCTCACCTGCTCTCTCAGGCCATGTAAGACATGCCTGCTTCTTCTTCCGCGATGATCTAGGTTTCCTGAGGCCCCCCTAGCCATGTGGAACTGTGAGCTAATTAAAACTCTTCTCTTTATTAATTACCCAGTCTCAGGCAGTTCTCTATAGCAATGTGAAAATGGACTAATACACCTCCCTAGACGCAGCGCTCACTTGGAGAAAGCTCAGCATCATGTTTACTGTGTAATTTCTCCTCACTAGTCATTTGCTATTTATTTCTCTCACATCATCATCTCTTCCTGAACTGATTTTTCTACTACCTCTGAAAATAACAGCTCATTAGAAAGTGATCAGAGATTGAGTGAGCAATTGAATATAATTACAGAAAATTATACAGATCTTAAACCAGACGCTCTGCTACGTCTATGAGACTCGGAAAGCCAGAGCCCTGTATTTCAGTACCCAGTGCTGCTGGAGGTCAGTATTAGAGCCCTAAAAGGGAAAGAGGAAATGATCCCTGGCTGCAATGCTCACAAAAACTACTTGGATCCTGCCCTAGAAAAAGGACCAGAGACAGAAAGGGCAGGGAGATGTTTGTCACCTGCACAACACACACTAAAAGTCAACAGCTAGGAGAGAGAGATGCAAAAACAAAGCATCTTATTTTCTTTTATTTCAATTTTTATTTTAGGTTCAGAGGGTACACGTGCAGAATTTGGCTGATAGAGACAATGGCCCGGGTTTGCTGAAGCAGACTGAGTTATCCCTGAGAAAAGCCTGCACAGAAGTGGAAGAGAGTTTACTATCTAGGAGAGCCACCACATCTCAAAATGTCTAAACTGCCAGTGTGCTCTTGCAAACTGAAACCACTCACAGGTCGACCATTTGTCTTGGTTTGTCCAGGACTCTCTCACTTTGTTCATCAAAAGTTATGCAACTGGTTAACTTCTCTGTCCTTGCTAAACAAAGACAGTTTGTCCCCCAGCTTGAAGTCACCTGAGATCAAGAGATCTACTAACACATTATAGAGAAGCAGCAGAAACACTACTATATTTTGAAATATACGTAGTATTATCATTGATCTGGTGGAACTCTGAGAATTTCTGGATTGAAGTTCCAGAATATATTGTGAAATATGTATATATTTGTTTATATATGTATAAATCTATTTGTTTGTATATAAAACAAAATATATCTGTTTATAGTTATATATGTTTATATAGTTATATATTTGTTTATATATAGTTATATATGTGTATATATAGTTTTATATACGTATATATGTATAAAACAAAATTTCTTGGTGAATGAAGAATTCTAGCTGATTTAGTAACTTGTAACTTTCAATTGCATGTTTAGAAGCAAAGCCATAAAAACCGGAAAACCAGAACAGAGAGAACCTCCTATGAAAAGCACATTTCAGGTGAGAAGGGAGGCAGAGTGAGAGCAGAGCTGTGAGCAAGGCCAGCCATGTAGAAGGCATGTGGCTGAAACCTCCTGGTTCTCAGGCTTCCCATCCATCTGAGAGATGCCTGCTCTGTGCCCTGCTGTTCATAAATGTCAAATATTTAATGATAACCACAATAAATGTGCTTGGTCAGCAGTCCTAAATACGGAAAAAGAAATCACCATAAAACATCTTTGGTAGTTTCTTTCCCTTAAAATCTTGTGTTAGAGGGAAGTACACAGTTACCACTGGAAACAAAGTGCTTAGGGAACTCTTCAAAACGACCATCTGCAGGGGAAAAAACAATGATTTTAGAATATGAATTTTCCTGCGAGGAACAAAAATGAAAACAATGGTACGTTTGTCTCTTCCAAATTCTTCACAGATGCCAGAAAGTATTTGGAGAAACTGTTCTGATTATGCACACAAAGAAGCTAGAGGGAAGAGGCAGTGTTGCTTTATTTACTCAGCGTTGCCCTCCTACCACCCAATTCCTTCCTCCACTTTTCTATCAATACTTCTGGCCTTCCTTTGACCTGTTTTGGGGCATGGACTAAGGGCTGAGGACAGCACCAACTACCTCGCCTGCATCCTGCCAACCCTGCCTCCACTTTGTTCCTCTCTCTAAGTCTGCCTCTACTCATGGGATTGTTTTCAAGACTAAATGGAATGAGCTTGCGAAACGGGAACCTGCCAAGGCTAGACCCTTCTGTGTCCTATCCTGTCAGTCAAGAAATAAAATTTCCTAAAATTTTGTGTCTTGCCTTAAAAACACATTCTATCCATAACAAATGCAACTTTATTTTAATACCTAATTAGGGTGAGAAGCTGCTTGGCAAAAGGAGAATCGGTGTCCCAGCAAGGTGTGCTGCATGAACCTAGTTGCTCCCTGTGCCTCCCAGGTGGGCACCTGGAGACTGGAGGGGAAGAGACCCAGGTGAGATGGGCAGAGCTGGAGGGGAGGGTGCTGCTCCCCTGACACACGTGACCCAACACGGTGCTGTTTCCAAAATGCTTTAAGGTCATGTTGTAAAGACAACAAAGTAAAGACATAAGACAGGAACCAAGAAGTGCAGCCTTTGTACACCTGCTGCCTTCCACTAGCCGAGGTACCGGCTTCTTCTCTCCAGCCAGACCTGCTCTGCTACCCGCCGTGGCTACTGGGTGTCTACGGCTGAATGGCCAATGCGGCTAATAGGGCTTACATCTCTTGACAGTTGAGAAACCATTTAGGGAAATTATACAGAGACAGCACCAAGTATCTCGAAGAAGACCATGAAGAGGAAGTCCTACTCTTATAGAACAGGGAAGCCACCTGTGACTACATAATAAACTCTCAGGGATCAGGATACGTGATTGGGGTCTTTGAGATGACTCCAGCCTATCCACAGCTTCTGACTGATGCTAATCTCAACCAAAGAATGCCAAGATATTAATGTGTTCACGGAGAAGCCTCATGCCACTGATGTCACAGAAATAGGTCACACATAAGGAACACCCTTGGATAAGTGACATATCACACTTACATTGGAATTAATTTCTGCAAAACTGCATTGCTGTCCCTACCTTTTAAATAGCTTCTGAATTATCATCAGCACCCAAATATTCACACTCAGTGCCTCGGGGGCTTCAAGATGTTCCAGAACAGCAGCCAGCAGCCCAGAGTGTCTTATCTGAAGAAGGGCCATGTTGCCTGTCCACACGCATCCTTAACATCACATGGAAAGGGGGATTCGACTTCAAGAGAGGGAAAATACTGCCAGGTGAATCACTTTCATCTACACGGAGGGAATCACAAATGTCTGCTACCAAAACTTCAGGGTCCCAGGTTATTTGTAAAATTAGACTGTTGTTACTCCTGTCATTTCCACACATGCAGGTCTCCCGGCACTGATGCATGAACCAACATGTGCCCATTGATATCAACTTTACACCCCAGCCAAGAGAAGCTTCATGAGAAAGGGCACATAAGGATAACTAAAACATGAATTCTCAAACCACAAGAGTAGGTGTTTAAGTCTAGATTTAAGCCAAGCTCTAGCTACCCTCTCCACTAAATCAATAATTCAGATGTCATCTTTTTCCCTCTTTCATATATGTTATTATTGTCCTACACTTCATGTTCAGGGCTTTCTCCTTAGCCTGCTGTAAGCACATGCTTTGGGAGACAGGGCAGGTTTGGCACTGTTGACACTCAGAAACGGCCATCCTACACGGCCAGTGATGCCGGGGAGTCCCTCCTGGGACGTCATAGTAAGAATGCCATGGCCTGAAACATGCTTATCAGCCATTATCCAGAGAAGACAAGACATTGAAAGTAATATCATAAAATCTTAATAACATAATCAAGGGAATCCCACGTGAGCTACTCTGCCAGACATCGCTGAACTTTTGACCTTCAACTGCACCTAAGTAGTTTAAGACTCTCCAGACGCTCACTGACTCTTGCAAGCTTGGGTTTATCACAATTTAGCTTTTCACACTGCTCCTCACCACCCAACGCATTATTCATTATGCAAAAGTAATTTGAATTTATCATGCATTGGATTTAGCAAACTTATATTTAACTGAGTTTCAGATTATTTATAATTCTCCCTTTAGTTCAGAGCAGTATGGGCTTTGTGACACAGAATGCTTTGAAAATAATTTCATTGGCTGGAACATTCAGTGGGTTGATGCCACATTTCTTTGAAAGAAAGTCTGCTAGGAAGACAAGTAAATATCCCCACCACCACCACTACTGGTATTGCCAGGTTCCTCCACTCATGTATTCATGTATTTGCTCATTCATTCACTCATTGAACAAATACGTGTTGTACCCTACCAAATGCTGAGCATCATACTTGGTGACAACCTTGGCTTCACTGGCCCTCTGTGAGACACAGGAAAGTGGGGATGGACACAGGTTGAAGATGATCCAAGTCCATAAGCACAAGCATCCTTTCAGTGTGAAGAAGAAATGCCAAGAAATAACAAGCAGAAGGGGTGTAGGCAACAGAATTATGAAAGACACATGAGCAGGGCCATATTAAGATGTTCAGGGGTCCTTCCTCCATAAAAATCCGTGAGGACTACATTTTATGACTCTGTAAGTATAAAGACACATACAGTCAGGTTGGATTAGGTATGTTTTTCCGATTTTAAAAGAAATTAAAACATTTTCATGGGCTCCAAAACATATCCTGGTTTCAGATACTGAACTTACTGTGCCTAGCGAATAGTTGGTCCTGGCTTTGGGGCCTCCCGGTCTTCCACCACCCATTAATTGAATGACCTTCGTTCAAGGTAGCTAGCTGCTTAATGCCCCCTTGTCTTCCTTGCTAAGATGAGGGAAATGGAAATGAAAGCGGCTGGTTTAGTGCTCAGGACACAGCCAGAGCTCTGCGTTTCTGCATCTCCTCTCCGCACCAAATAATAACAATTCACTCTGGAAGACGATGGACATCCAGGTGAAATAAGGCTCAAGGGACTGCAGCCTTTCTTGTTAGTTATCCACTAGTAAATGCACTAAACCAAAGAAGCCCCACTTCAAGGAACACAGACAAACATCTGTCTCGATAATTATCCATACACACCAAACGCCCCTCCTCATCTCATTCCCGCTACTTACCACTCTGAACATATTCTACAACGGACTCACTCATTAGGCCCATCATCTGTCTCCCCTCACGGGAATGCCAGCTCCACAAAGTCCCAAGGGTTGGGATGTTTTGTTTGCTAATGCGTTAGCATTCCCAAACTCAGATGAGCGTCAGGCATAACATAAGCACTCAGTGACTGTTTCTCGTTAAATTTAATGGACTTGAAAATTACCAGAAACACTAGTTTGAAAAACATTAAAATTCACTCTTTAGGATTTTCCTTTCTATAAGAATTTATTCTCTACAAAACTACCACTCTTGATCTAGTATATTTTTGTTTGTTTCGTTGGCTTTTTTTTGAGACTGAGTCTCATTCTGTCGCCCAGGCAGGAGTTGCAGGGGTGCGATCTCCGCTCACTGCAACCTCTGCCTCTACTGTTCTTGATAGTGTAGACTGATAAGTATGTTTTCCTGTCTTTCCATTTCTGATATGTAAACTATGTTTGATTGAAGCATTCAGCAATGGATAGGGAATACATGTGTACCACCCCCCTTCTTCCCGTATCAAATTCTTTTCTAAGTCAGAACATCGTACTCTAAACTTTATACCATTCTGACAGTTTCCCAAGAAGCAAGAAGAAAGAGAGCATATTAGAAAAGTTACTTGCCTATCCTTATTAAAGCACAGTGTCTTAGTATGGTTCAAATATATATATATATTTTTCTTTAAGATTGCCGGTCTAGTTGAAAAAAGACAATGAATTTAGATTAATCATTTCCAATATTCTGATTATACAAACTACCCCATTGCCTCCAAAAAGGAATTCCCCCAGGTCTTAGGGTGTTTTTTGTCCTTCCCAAAGACCACTGCAGCCACAGAAACACTCCAGGCTGTACATTTAAGGAGATGCTTAAGGTATTTATATGTGGAGACTTATGGAAACTACAAAATATTAAAAATGATATTTTCTTCCTTAGGGAATATAAACGTCTCCATTTTTATTTAAAATGCTGGAAGTTATATTTTTATTATAGAATTAATATATTCACATTGTAAAAGTTTTAGTAAATACAGATGGGTAGAAAGGCAAAATAAAAATAAATAATAATCTTACACTTTGAGAATAAAATACCAGCATTTTGATGTCTGCCCTATAAGCAGACAATTTTGTGCGGTGGGCAGAATGATATGAGAGTGGCCCCAGGAGCTCACTCAGGGCAGGCTAGACAACGAGCCAACTGGAGGAAGGGGGTCCTCCTTTCCGCTACCACGAGGGCTGCAGCGCGAGGGCCTCTTCCCTTGGCAGCAGGGCCTGCATATTCCCACAGGCCTCAGCGTCTCCAGGTGCTGGGCAGCTGGCTGTTCCAGGCAACTCCAGTAACAGCTGATCCCTAATCCCAGATAGGCTGTTTATCCCCCTGCCTAGTAGCATTTCTTTGGGGCTAACAAGAAGGGAGAGTCACAGGGTGCAGGAGGGTCCCTCAACTGGACACAGACATACCCACTGTGCAGGAGAGCTGGCCCCGGGGTGCCTCGCTGTTGGATGATGTCAGGATTCAGAGCCCTTTCATTTTCTTGCTTCCATTTATTTTCTTCCTTAGAGTTTATTCTTTTTTGAGACGGAGTCTCACTCTGTCGCCCGGGCTGGAGTACAGTGGCCGGATCTCAGCTCACTGCAAGCTCCGCCTCCCGGGTTTAGCCATTCTCCTGCCTCAGCCTCCCGAGTAGCTGGGACTACAGGCGCCTGCCACCTCGCCCGGCTAGTTTTTTGTATTTTTTTAGTAGAGACGGGGTTTCACTGTGTTAGCCAGGATGGTCTCGATCTCCTGGCCTCGTGATCCGCCCATCTCGGCCTCCCAAAGTGCTGGGATTACAGGCTTGAGCTTTAACACATACTGTGCCACATTGTGGAATAGACCCTTACTCATTGTGGTAACAGTTTTATGTATCAACCAGGTCAGGCTATAGTTTCCAATTATTCGATAAAACGCTTATCTAGGTGTTGCTATGAAGGTTATTGTGTAGGTGTGGTTAACAGCTATAATCAATTTACTTTAAGTAAAGGAGATTGTCTTTGATAGTTTGTGTGGCCCTCATTCAATCAGTTGAAAAGATTTAAGAGCAAAACTGAAGCTTCCCTGAGAAAGAAGAAATTGCTCCTGTGGAGTGTGCCATCAGCTCCCGCCTGGGAGTTCTAGCCTGTCCTTTCTGACAGCCCACCCTACGGATTTCAGACACTCTCAGCCCGGCCCCACAGTTGCTACACCAATTGCCAATAGCTAAAAACACTTCCCACACTTCCTCTTCAGATCTCGATCTGTCCTCTATATAATTTACTGGTTCTGTGTCTGTAGTGGACCCTGACTGACATACCTCCCTTGTACCAGAGCTGTATCAGACCTTTCAAAAGCTTCAACTATGTATAAATTAGAAATGACTTCCTTAGTTAAGGTTTAGGGAACTTGGGGTTTTTCCTACTTATTTATTTTTTCTGTGTTTACACTGGATTTCAGATGTCAAGAGAGCAAGATACAAATTTAAAATATAAAAATAATATAGAGAACATAGAATTAGCAAACAGAAAAAAAAAAAGTTGATGGTATGAATGTAAAGAGGCAAGGACAAATGTAGTGAACAAAATGAATGCCAAAAGCTGGGATAAGGGCAGAGAACTGAGATGGGTCTCTTCATTCCCCAAGTACTCCTGCAGTGGCCTTCAAAGGCTGAGGGCAGTGCATTGATGCAAAAAAGATCTCCCCCGGTACAGAAAGTCAAGAACAGGTCTAGAGAACAAAGAGAATGCCCCAGAAACTCAAAGAGCTGGCAGGCAAGCTGTAAAGCAGAAAGAGATGTCCCACAGTTTGGAAAGCTGGTTACTGGTCAGTAAAGCACAAAGATCCAAAGAGTCTGGCTGGTGCTCAGATCCCAAGCCCTTCTGAAGGCAAAGCTGTGACCCCACCTTCACACCATCTGAACCCAAGGTAAAGAGACTCTAGCTCAGGACCTTAACTCTGCAGCAGAGCCCAACCACCTGTCAGACTGACTCAGCCCCACATTATCAGCCCAACCAAAGGAGCATGTCCTTCCTGCAAGGACAAGGTAAATATTTCTTTCTTCAATCTGGACACAATGTTTAGCATAAAGTAGAAAGTCACAAGACACACAAAGAAACAAGAAAACAAGGCCCATGTTTAAAAGATAAATCATTAACAGAAACAAATATGGAAATGGCCCAGATGTTTGAATTATCACTCAGGAACTTTGTAGCTATGATGAAGGCTCTAGAGGAAAATACTGACATGTGTGAACAGATGAAGAACTACAGCATGGGATGCAAACAGTGAAAGCAAAACTCAAATGGAAATATCAGGATGTAACTGTATGATATTGGGCAGGAAGAATTCATCTGATGGGCTTAATAGCAGACTGGACAAAGAAGGAAAAAGAATCAAAGGCAGGCCAATAAACAATATCTAAAATAAAACGCAAAGAAATTAAACATTGAAAAATAAAACAAAGCGTCCACGACCTGTGTAAAAATATCAAGCAATATAAACAATTGGAATCCCAGAAGAAGAAGAGAGATACAGGAGAAAAAATATTTTAAGAGATAAGAGCCAATATTTTTTAAGTTAACGAAATACGACAACATACATACCCAAGAAGATTAGCGAACCACAACCTGATAAGTTTTCAAAAAGTTATTTAAAAATCACACCTAGGTACATCAGACGTAAACCTTAAAATTAAAAAACAATTGAAAAGAAACCTTAAAAATAGCAAGAAAAGGCCGGGCATGGTGGCTCAAGCCTGTAATCCCAGCACTTTGGGAGGCCGAGACGGGCGGATCGCGAGGTCAGGAGATCGAGACCATCCTGGCTAACACGGTGAAACCCCATCTGTACTAAAAAAGGCAAAAAACTAGCCAGGCAGGTGGCGGGCGCTGGTAATCCCAGCTACTCGGGAGGCTGAGGCAGGAGAATGGCGTGAACCTGGGAGGCAGAGCTTGCAGTGAGTGGAGATTCGGCCACTGCACTCCAGCCTGGGGGACAGAGCGAGACTCCGTCTCAAAAAAAAAAAAAAAAAAAAAAAAAAAAAAAGCAAGAAGACATAGCCCATGTTATATTTAGGGGAAGTATGAAAAGAATGATGGCTGAGTTTCTCACAATGGAAAAAAAATTCAAAACGCTGAAAAAAAAAACTATCAATATAGAATTCTATATTGAATTCTATATTTAGTCAAAGTATCAATAAAAAAAGCTATAGAAGACAGCAATTCAAATATTCTTCTTATAAATATGAATATTCAAGGTGATAGATATCCCAATTACCTTGATTTGATCTTTACACTTGATATGAATGCTTCAAAAAGTAACATGCATCCTGAAGGTACGGACATCTAATATGTATCAATTTAAAAAAATGAAAGCTAAGTAAAGACATTTTCAGCTAGAGAAGAACTCAGAGATTTTTCTGGCCAAAAAACCTGTGCTCCAAGAAATGCTTCAAGAAATGCAGGCTGAAAGAATATGATACATGATAGAAGCTCAGATCTGCAGGAAAGAATGAAAACCATAGGTAGTATAACATAAAGGTAAAAATAAAGGACCTATTTATTATATTTAATGTGTGTGTGTGTATACAGACATACGTGTTTGCATAATACATTAAACATATATTAAAGCTTGAGCATCCGCAGTCCAAATATCCAAAATCTGAAATATTCTCATTTTAGTAAAGACAAGGTTTTGCCATGTTGGCCAGGCTGGTCTCAAACTCCTGACCTCAGGTGATCCGCCCACCTCAGCCTCCCAAAATGCTGGGATTACAGGTGTAAGCCACCGCACCTGGCCCAAAATCTGAAGCTTTCTGAGATCCAACATGGCATTCAAAAGAAATCCTCATTGGAGAATTTCACATTTCTGGATTAGGGATGCTCAACTAGGAAGTATATAATGCAAACATTTCAAAATCCTAAAAAATCTGAAATCTAAAACACTTCTGGTACCAAGCATTTGGGATAAGGGATACTCAACCTATATGTGTGGTGTGTGTGTATATATGTGTTTGTGTGTGTGTACATATATATACACACACACACACACATTTCAGCACAACCAGTAGCAATGTGTTATAAGTTTTATAGAATACAGTAAAACAAAAGAATACAAAGAATGAGACAACAGAATTATGTAATTGTGATAGTCTTAGATTTTTTTTAAAGTTTAATTGAAAATTAGACTATGATAGTTAAGTATACATACTGTAATTTCTAGCAAACTCCTGAAAAATAACACAAAGTGTATTTAAAAAGTTAATTACTGGATAATGCAAAATAAGGTGGGAAGTAAGAAAGAGGAACAAATACTGATAAAATACTTAAATACAATTGTATTGATAATTACATTAAATATAAATGAACTAAACACCACCTACTAGATTAAAAATAAGTTTCAAATAAATGACTCTTACAAGAAACACTTAGAGCATAAAGAGACACATATTTGAAAATAAAATGTTGAAAACTGATGTACTATCCAACCACTATGCATCATAAATCTCGACGGCTATGTTTGTATCTGACCGAGTACAAATCAAGACAAATAGTAACCCAAAGAGTAAAAGGAGTATATTATAATGCTAAGAGTCACTCCATCAAGAATTAGTAATGATCTTAAATGTGTATGAGCCTAATAGAGAGATTCAAAATGAAAGATAAAAAACTTGACAGCACTAAAGGAAGAATGTTGCTTTTTAAAAGCTCACATTCACCATGGAAGATTTTAACATGACTCTCATTATAACTGATAAAACAAGTAGATCAAAAATCAAAGAACATAGGAGATTTTAATACTGTCAACAAAATTTACATAATTATCTCTAATAGAATACTCCACTCAACAACTGTACCCTACAATTTCCTGACAAGATCACATGCAACACTTTCTCAGATGAATCACATTTTACAACATGAAAAATTCCTCAGCAAATCATAATGATAAAATTCATACGAAGCATGATATCTGAAAACAACAATACTAAAATTGATCCCAGCACTTTGGGAGGCTGAGGCAGGTGGATCATGAGGTCAGGAGATCCAGACCATCCTGGCTAACATGGTGAAACCCAGTCCCTGCTAAAAATATAAAAAATTAGCCAGGCGCAGTAGCGTGCGCCTGTAATCCCAGCACTTTGGGAGGCCGAGGTGGGTGGATCACGAGGTCAGGAGATCGAGACCATCCTGGCTAACATGGGAAACCTTGTCTCTGCTAAATATATAAAAATTAGCCGGGTGTGGTGGCGGGCGCCTGTAGTCCCAGCTACTTGGGAGGCTGAGGCAGGAGAATGACGTGAACCCGGGAGGTGGAGCTTGCAGTGAGGTGAGATGGCACCACTGCACTCCAGCCTGGGCGACAGAGCAAGACTCCGTCTCAAATAAATAAATAAATAAACAAACAAACAAACAAATATTGAAATAAATGAAAATAAATAGCTTTAAAACTACTCAAATATTTGAAAATTAAACAACATGTTTCCAAACAGATGATGACCTACAGAAAAACCACATGGAAAAATTAAATAAATTTTGAATTGAATGAAAATGAAAACACAACATATCAAAATGTGAAAGGCAGTGAAGGTAGTGCATGTAAGGAGATTCGTAGCTGTAATTCCCTACTTGAATTGAAAATAATTAGTTGTAAAATACAAAAATTTAGATTTTAATAAACTAAGAAAAACAACTAAAATATAAGAAAGGAAATAATAAAAAGCAGAAATAAAATGAAAACACATAAAAGAAAATTAACAATGTGACAAGTTGTTTTAAGAAAGTTTAATAAAATTGGTATATTTCTAGAAAATTGTTCAAGAAAAAAGGAAAAATGAGAAGAATTCATATTAATAATAAAAGTAGTAGCATCTCTCCAGATTCCACAGATATTAAAGATAAAGGAATATCATAAACAACTTCATGCCAATGAAGATCTAACCACTTATATAAAACAGATTCCTTTAAAAATACATTTTATCACAACTGATGCAAGAAAAAAATAGAACATCTAAAGAGCCTAATACCTGTTACAGAAATGGAATTTGTAATCAGAAGCCTTCCCATAAAATAAAACAAAAACATAAAAGAAAAAATTCCAGACCAGATGTCAATAAGGAAGGCATAGTAACAATTACCAATCCTTCATAATTTTTTTTAATAGAGGAGGAGGGAACACTTCCCAAATGATTTTCTGAGACTGCACAACCCAGATATTAAACCTACAAAAGGCATTATAAGTTTAAGGAAAAAGAAAAATATCTCTTATGGTCCAATATACAAAGATCTATTAAAATATTAGCAACTGGATGCTATAAACTTAAAAAGAAAAACAGGTCATGACCATATCAAGTTTATTTTCGCATACAAAATTGGTTTAACATTAACAATCAGTCAAAATAATTCATTTCTTAACAGATTAAAGAAGAAAAATTATATAATTATCTCAATACATACAGAAAAAGCATTTGACAACATTTAGCTCCTTTTATGAGAAATCCTCAGAAAACTAAGAATAAAAGAGAACTTTCACAATCCAATAAAGGGCATTTACAGAAGATATATAAATAACATGATATCTAACACTGAATTGTTGCAGACATTCCCCTTAGGGTTAGGAACAAGGCAAAGGTATTCACTCATCACTTTTAGTCACTTCTAATCAATATTCGACATTGTACAAGAAGTCTTAGGTAGTGCAGCATGGCAAGATAATACATTTCAAAAGTCAAACAATGTTAAAAAGAGAATCACATAAGGTGCCTGATTTTTTATTATTTATTTATTTATTTTTTTTGAGATGGCATCTTGCTCTGTCGCCCAGGCTGGAGTGCAATGGCATGGTCTTGGCTCACTGCAACCTCCACTTCCCGGGTTCAAGTGATTCTCCTGTCTCAGCCTCCTGAGTAGCTGGGATTACAGGCACCCACCACCGTGCCTGGCTAAGGTACCTCATTTTTAAGACTGCAATAAAACATTAGCAATCACTACCATCTCAAAACAATTATATAATTTGATTTCTAGAACAACCATATATAATTAAGACAGTGTAGTTTTGGCATAAGACAGACAATTAGATTAAGGGAATAGACTAGAGATCTACACATACATGACTATTTTTAAGAACCAAGGTGCAAAGCCAATTAGATGAGGGGGATGAAACCCTTTTTCATAAATAATATTGTAAGAATCAGATAAATAGACAGAGGAAAATAAACCTTGAGTCTGACTCCACTCCTTATGTTAAAATTCACCAGAGATGGATCTTAAGACCTAAATATAAAAGCTGCAACCATACATTTTCTTAAAGAAAGTCTAGGAGAGTATCTTTGAGGTCTTGGGATAGACAAAAATTTTGCAAACAGATAAAAAGGCACTGATCATAAAGTAATTAAAAGAATTAGGCTTCATCAGTTTTTTAAATTTGCTAATTGAAAGGCATCACTAATAAAATAAATAGGTAGGCAGGCTGCAAATTAAAAACAAAATATTATACCTGACAAAAGATTCATACTCAAATACACAAAAAAAGAAAAAAAAAACTCTTGCAACTCAGTGGTAAGAAGGCAACCCAAGAACAATTAGGCAAATGATCTGAGTTGTCACTTCAGAAGAAGATATATCATGTCCAATGAGCACATGGAACAGCATCATTAGTAATTAAAGACAAATTTAAACAATAATACAATACCGTTTCATATACACTATATTGGTTAAAACTTAAAATGCTGTTAGAATGAAAAGTTGGAGAGAATATGGAGCAACAAGAGCTATTGTTGGCAAGAGTTTAAGTGGTATCTTTTAGAAGTTTTATAAAGTTAAACATGCCATCCCACTCTTAGTATTTACCCAAGAGAAATACTAACATATGTTCACAAAAAGGCTTCTACAAAAATACTCATAAGAGCCTTTCTCCTATTAGTCAAACCCTGGAAACAGCCCAAAAGCCTGGCAACAGAATAGGGAAAAAATGTTTAGAGAAAGAAACAAATTTCTGAAACCAACAACAACATGTGTGAATTTCAGAAGTATTATAATTTAAACGAATAAACCAGATACCTAAGAATATATACTGCTTACTTCTATTTACATAACAGGTAAAACCAATTTGTGTTGAAATCAGAAAGGATTGCATCTGGGTTGGGTGCAGGCCAGGACACTGATAATTACGGGAGCAAGGGAACCTTCTTTGGGGACAGTTAACTGAATGTTCTACATCTTGTTTTAGGTGGTGTCAACATGGGTGTGTTCAAATGACAAAACATATTAAGCTAAAAACTTATCAGTGTCTTTGATTGTATATAAATTATAATTCAAAAAATCATTTAAGAAAAACCATGGGCTTCTGTTTAACACAGGAGAACAGAGACAAGTTAACATAGTGATAGAATAGGAGAGGATATCTACAATATCTAAAATCAACAAAATTTAATACTTACAATATATATAGAACTCCTGAAAATCAAACAGAAGACAGGAAGTCCCACAGGAATGCAATCAAAAGATTGGGCAATTTTTACATAAGGTTCAATAAATTATTTCAAAAATCCTAGAATTAACTAATAATCATAAAAAGGGCTAAGATAATGAGATATCTTTTTATAGCTTTGCATCTATCAACAATTAGAAAACCAGGTATTTGCAAGGGTAGGTGACTATATTAGGAACAGAGGAACCCTCATGCACTGAGAAAAAGAGAGTGCAGGCTAACACAGCCACAGCGTAGCGCTATCTGGCAGTATCTAGTTAAATCCTTCTGTGAATCTCCCAGAGAAACTCTGACACAGGTTCAGAAAGGGACAAGTTCAAGGATGTTCACTGTAGCAATAAGAGGTGAAGTCAGCAGGGCTTCTGGGTCAGGTGGGGACTTGGAGAACTTTTGTGTCTAGCTAAAGGATGGTAAACGCACCAATCAGCACTCTGTAAAATGGACCAATCAGTGCTCTGTAAAATGGACCAATCAGCAGGATGTGGGCAGGGCCAAATAAGGGAATAAAAGCTGGCCACCTGAGCCAGCAGCAGCAACCTGCTCCGGTCCCCTTCCACGCTGTGGTAGCTTAGTTCTTTCACTCTTCACAACAAATCTTGCTGCTGCTCACTCTTTGGGTCCGCACTACCTTTATGAGCTGTAACACCCACCACAAGGGTCTGCGGCTTCACACCTGAAGTCAGAGAGACCAAGAACCCACAAAAAGTAATAAATTCCGGACACAGCAAGATGTGTGGCAGGGGTTGTTGGTCAATTTTAGAATCATCTCTGGGAAGGGGATACATAAAATGTGCTGTACAGAGACCACAGAGTACAGTGCAGTGGTTAGGTGTCGGGAATTTAATTTTCAAGAAGTGATGTGTAAGAGTTCCAGAAACATAGTATGGATGAAGATGGATAATACAACTTGATGATGTAAACTGAAACCCACATGCAAACAAAACAACAATATGCATTGTACGAAAACACAGAAAGATGCACGTTAGCACATTTCTAATGATGGAGGAAGGTAGAGGGAGTGGGCTATGGGGATCAGAGGAAATCAATGTAACCAAAGGGGAACGTTCCTCACACAGACCAGAGCCCACCACAGAAAGGAAGCAAAAGAGCTGATGGGTTTGTGTTTTTTTTGGATCATCTGAAAGCAACAATACATATGAATTTCAGAGGTATATAATTAAATTATAATAAATTTGTATTCTGAAAGCAGATCCAAAAAAAAAAAAAACAAAACAAAACTTCAGAGTAGACACAGAAGAAAAAGGAGCAGTGAAGAAAAAAAGCTGATTTGATGAAATCACCCAAAGCATAACACAGAGGGGTAGAGGTGGGCAATATGAAAGAAAAGTTAGGAGATACAGAGAAAAGAATGATAAATTCCAATGTCTCTTTAATAGGAGACTTGGAAGAAGATAACAGAAGAGACAATATTTGAAGGGATAAAACCTGAAGGAAATTCTAGAACTGACAAACAGCCAAGAATCCTTGGATTCTAGAAAGATTACAGGTCAAGCAGGAAAGAAACCCATGTCTTGCCTATACGAAATTATAGATTATCACAGAGCCAGAGAAATATATTCAAACCTAACAGAGAGAAAATGATTACTGGCAAAGTTAAGATCGTCACAAGAAAATCATTATAAAAATTCTGAAGGAAAATAAATGTCAATATAGGATTCTATCTCCATTTATGTTTTTCGTCAAAAATTAAGCAAAACGAAGATGTTTTCAGACATAAAAAGTATAAAAGAACGTACTACTATCAGACCTTCACTAAAAAAAAGTGAAGATTCCTCTTTGGTACTAAGGAAGAGAGTGTCACGCTCACATGTGGGATGCCACGTGGAAGGTGGGCATTCAGCCAATGGGAGCCACTTGGTGGCCCAGGGTATACAGCTGATGGTGTGGTCTCTCTTCCAATTGGCTAGGGTCCATGCCACACAGATCTTCACTTCAGATCATCCACCAGAAGCAATGGCGAATAACAGATTCTAGATCTACCTTGGATAATCTAACTTAACCATCTTTAAATTAACTGGGGTTTTTTTTTTCTTTTTTTTTTTCTTTTTTTTTTTTTGAGATGGAGTCTCACTCTGTCGCCCAGGCTGGAGTGCGGTGGCGCCATCTCAGCTCCTCCCGGGTTCATGCCATTCTCCTGCCTCAGCCTCTGAGTAGCTGGGACTACCTTAAATTAACTTTTAAAGACTACTGAGGCCCGGGCGGTGTGGCTCACGTCTGTAATCCCAGCACTTTGGGAGGCCGAGGTGGGTGGATCACCTGAGGTCATGAGTTTAAGACCAGTCTGGCCAACATGGCAAAACCCCATCTCTACTAAAAATACAAAAATTAGCAGGGCGTGGTGCAGGGACGCCTGTAATCCCAGCCACTTGGGAGGCTGAGGCAGAGGAATCGCTTGAACTCAAGAGGTGGAGGTTGCAGCGAGCCAAGATCATGCCACTTTACTACAGTCTGGGTGACAGAGCAAGACTCTGTCTATAAAAAAATAAAATAAAAAAATAAAAAAAAGGACTACTGAGAGCGTTAAAAAGAAGGTAAATTTTAAAATTGTAATCAAAAGAGCGTGGAAAGTAGAAAAAAGTCAATAGAATTTATATAAACTTCCACACCAGTAGAAGAAATAAAGGAAACAGAGAATCATCTAATGGGAACAGGAAAGGCAGGTGAGCTGGAAGACAATCCAAGACCAAATGCGGTCAGTGGAAAACACCCAATGTACCGGAAGCCAAAGGAAAAATATATGTACCTACATGACTGACTAAAGATAAACAACAACAGATTTTGAAAAGTATCTTGTGGAGCATAGCTACAGTGTTATTATTAGAAAGAAGTGTGTACTTTTAAATGCATTTTTTTTAAAGAGACTGGAAACAAATTAGCTTAATATTCAATTTAAGAAGCAAGAAGAATGCAGTAAACTCAAACGACTTAGAAGGAAGATGATAAAATACAAAACAACAAGGAATTGAAAGTTGTGTTTTTAAAAAGATGAATAATACAGTGTAGAAAAAAATCTCAGCAAGACACAAATGACCAATAGGAATGAAAAAGAAGACAGGACTCCGGATAAAGCAGGTCCTTTTAAATCATAAGAGAACCCTTTATTTAAAGGAAGAAGCAAGCACGTGTGGTCCTCTGGCAGAAGCTGGAGAATGCGCTGCAACCTCAAGGAGGTGGCAGGAAACCTAGTTTGAGTCCTCTCCCTCAGGACTGAGACCACCTTTTGCTAGTTTGATGGGCTGAGCAGCTGTGTATGGCGCTTTGTGTCAATCTCTGAGCCAGAAGTGTGCACCTAGGACCTTTTATAAATCTTTTCTCTGAAACCAGTGAGGTATACATTCTCATCCCTGTTTTGCAGGTGAAGAAAAAGGGGCTCAGGAATGTCAAACAGCAGAGCCAGGTTTGCTCAGCCAGTTAGTGGGCAAGCCAGGTTTCAAACCCAGGTTTGTCTTACTCCAAAACTCATAATCCTAAACTGTAGCGACTTCCTTGCTTCCTCCCAGGTGTGAGAGGAGGGGAGTGGGGATGGGGACAGAAACTGGGAGAAAGTGTGAGGTCAGCATTGACGTTTTTCTTTACTCTTTCCAAAATATGACTTTCTGCTTTGGCCAGCCCAGCGCAAGCTATTTTCCCACTGTTAGATGGGCACATTTGGTACCCAAGCCTTCCAGGGGACACAGATCTTAGCTGGAAACAGATGAGAAGTCATTGAATTTGGTAATTCGTGGCTACCACAAATTTATTCTCACTGCCTTTAAAGCTACACAGTAACATTTTCATATAGAAGAATTTATTTCTTTTAATTTTTCCTTGTAAAAACATAACAAAGTAACTCAAATATCTTTTCAATTCCAAAGTCAAATTGTATCCTCTAAGGATGCTATAAAATGTAATTTATTTGATCTGCTTCTTGTTTTTAATTCCCGGATCCCATATGCTAGGGAGATTAGCAAATACTAGTGAAATGTGGTTGAGTCACAAGGTAATTACTTTAGATAAATATCATTCTGCCGTTTAGGATTATGGTCCTAAAGCCCAGTATTTAACGGTACCTGATTAAGCCCTACTGGGATTGGCTGTATAGTCCTGGGGACTGTATATAATAAAACTCTACAAAATAACTCATCCATAAATCAGTTCTTCTGCATATATTCCAGTGGCTGATTTCAGGTCTAAATCTGAATCTTGCTGAACGGTTACAATAGTGTTTAAATAATGGGAATACTTATTATTTTAAAAATGCATCATAAAACACCTATATCAGATATTTTCACTGTGAGTTTCGGTTTGCAGGTTTTTAATTTTCTGTGAGTCCAAAGATGGGACAAAATATACAAAAAAACACATACTCACAACACAGAAACCAGATTCAGAAGCCAAGATGATAGCTAACAGTCCCAGCCAAAAGGATCTAGAGGAACACATTCTTAGGTTATAGAGCTTTTGTAACAATTCCCAAAAAGTGTTTTTAAAGTTCAACATTAAGCATACAAGGAGAGATAGCAAATTAGAGACATAAACACACATAACACATACTCCAGGAATTTGCAGTTACTGGGATTCTGTATATATACTATGTACATAAAGATAAGACCTGGAGAAAATGAGCTCAGAGCTCATTTTCAGAGAGCATGTGGTTTTTACTAATAAGTACTTCCTAGAAGTTGAGATGATATTTTGAACATTGCCTTACCAGAAGCAAAAAAGTGTCTAGAACAGAGTGCCTTATATTTGGAAACACTAAGTGAACGGAACCCATCCCCTCGGCCAGATGGAGCAATAGATTTAACCTAGTGGGACTGTCCTTTGGTAAATAAAGGGATTGCCTTTATATGTACTGCACACTGATATTTGAGCAAGGGAAAAGCAATCCGATATTTGCAACAGACTATTAAAGTCATTACTAGATGAGAGATGAATTACTCTTACCAAAACATTTTAGGAATCAGTAAAATATATATATAGATCAGGGATGACTGACTATGAATGAACTATTGAAGAAAGATCACTTCAGAATTCAGGCAAGTACAAAGTAGAATCATATAGGATATTTAGAAAACCAGTACTGAAGTTTCCAAGAGATCCATTTTATAAATGTAAGACAAAAGCAATAAACGTCCTGGGTACAGCCAGCAACGCAAAGGTTACCAGGGGCCAGTACCCATTGTACATCTGAAGCACTCACTGGTTTTTCTGGGTTGAGGACAGATTGTATTAGCAATTCCAGGCTGGGTTTGATTTCCATTGATTTCGTATCTGGCTGTTCAATTCCCAGAGAGTTGTATTTGTGGCATATCGACTTTCAGAACTATAAGCCACAAATGAACCCACAGACACAAACATGCTTCTTGGCCTGGTGCATGGAACATGAGCTGGTCCTCTGCCCTCCCTTCTTCCACCACACCTGACTCCGCTGTCCTCACCTATCTCTTCCCACCCTCACCTCAACTGTAAGGGAACTCAGACCTACCAGGGGAGTGGGAAGGAAAAAAGAGAAGAGGATAAAGGGAAACACAGTGTCCTAGTTTAAAAAAAAATGCCAGTTTCCTCTTGGCTGGCAAACTGGTTCAGAAAGAAATTCCTTGAGTCTTTCAAACTTTTCAAGGAAACTCATAAACACCCAGAGTGAACCTTAATATACACTGTGTCCACTGGGTAATAATGATCTTTCAAGGTGGGTTCATTGATAACAAATGTACCACTCTGCGGGGGGCGGGAGGAGGTGCTGATAATGAGGGAGGTTGTGCATGTGTGGGATCAGGGGTGTACAGGAAATCTCTGTACCTTCCACTCAGTTTTGCTGTGAACCTAAACCTGCTTTAAAAATAAAGTCTATTAAAAACAAACAAACAAACAAACAAAAAAGCCCAGACAGTAAAGGATCAAAGTGAGTAAAATTCAGTGGCATTTTTCTGTATTTTGAAAAGCATGATACTGCTGCATTAAGGAATGAGGCAAAATTGCCAGTGTGCTTGGAACTATGCCCCCAAAAACCTGTAGAGGAAAATGGTTCTGTATCAGTCAGAAAATACTTCACTTGATCCCCACTTCCTATATGCGCCATGGAAAAATCCATAAGAAAAGAAGCACAGAGAATCTGATACTGCTCCCATGAACTTGCCTGCTGGGGTCAGATTCCGCTCCTTGGTGTTACACAGGGGCATAGGCATAGTTTACGTGAAGCACAGGTAACTCCAGTTTCAGAACCCTAGTTACCTCATGGTAGAAGTAACCAGGTCAAGCCTGGGTGATAAATGAATTACATATATTTTGCAAATCCATCTGCAAGTCAGATAAAAGAAACCTCGGAATTAGCTCAAAATGGGAAGCTGGAATGCTATCAGAATGACAAGGATTGAGATCAACTCTCATATCAGAAGCGTCGGCAGCAGGACAGCGAGGTGCTGGAAAAAGTACAGAAATCAGGAAGAATTGCAGAATGGAAGAATGAAAGCAGAGGGTGCCCAGGGAGATGTGCGGAGTGCTGCAGTCTGCAAAGTGCTTTTACATTCATCAACATCACTGCTCTCATCACGCCTCCCTCCCTCAGAGAAGAAGCAGGGACTCTGCAAAGTCAGGTCAGCAGGGCCCAAACACAGCAGCTCCCTGGAAGCCCTGAAGAGCTCTGCACAGTTACCAGGTCCTGGGGGTTCTCTCGGCCCAGGAAGCACTGGAGGTGGGAGCTACGAACCTGAAATTGTCAAAAATCCATCTTGGTGATTCTGACGACCCACAGATACAAGAACAATGATACAGTCTGGATGTCTGTCCTCGCCAAATCTCACGTTGAAATGTGACCCTCAGTGTTGAAAGTGGGGCCTAGTGGGAGGTGTTTTCGTTGTGGGATTAGATCCCTCATGAATGGCTTGGTGGTGTTTTTGTAGTAAAGAATGAATTATTTCTCTACTAGTTCCCAAGAGAGTGCCCCTGAGAGTTGGTTGTTAAAAGGAGCCTGGCATCTTCCCCATGTTTTTTTGTTTTTTGTTTTTTGAGACAGAATTTTGCTCTTGTCGCCCAGGCTGGAGTGCAATGGCACTATCTCGGCTCACCGCACCCTCTGCCTCCCAAGTTCAAGTGATTTGCCTGCCTCAGCCTCCTGAGGAGCTGGGATTACAGGTGTCCACCACCACACAAAGCTAATTTTTGTATTTTCAGTAGAAACAGGGTTTCACCATGTTGGCCAGGCTAGTCTCAAACTCCTGACCTCTGGTGATCCATCCACCTCAGCCTCCCAAACTGTTGGGATTAGAAGCATCAGCCAATGCACCCAGCCCATGCTCTTTTGTTCTGTTCTTGCCATGGGATCTCCGTGCAGTGACTTCCCTTTGCCTTCCACTGTGAGCAGAAGCAGCCTGAAGCTTGCACCAAAAGCAGATGCTGGCACCATGCTTCTTATACGACCTGCAGAACCATGAGCCAGATGAATCTATTTCTTTATAAATTACCCAGTCTCACATAATCCTTTACAGCAACGTAAGAGCAGACTAAGACAAAAGATCTTGTTTGACTGTTCTGTGTCCCAGAGACAGAGTTGATTAAGGAGAATGACAACACTGCATCTTGGGAAAGAGTGTTTGGAAGCACCTCACCCAAAGCTGTTATGAAGGAGAAAGGTGTTTCAGCCTAGTGCTCCTCCAACTTCAATTGCATAATAATCACTAGAGGATTTGTTAAAGTTCAATTCTGATTCAGGAGGTCTGGGCAAGGCCTGAGATTTTGCATTCCTGACCAGCTTCCAAGTGATGCTGACAGCGGCAGACAGCCTTAAGGTGCAAGATATTTCTGGTGACACAGCTGTGTATATTTCCAAGAAGGTGGGAGAGGTTTGGACAAAGATCCATCCTTGAAACTCGACTTGCCTAAGAAACCCACGGAACACTACCCTGCCATGTCAATACTTATGCAATCCTCAATTTGTTTCTAAAGCAAATTTCTGTACCTAATAACACAATATGACAATCTCAATAGCATATAATTAGACTACAGAAGAAGGCTGGACTCTAAGTGGTAGCAAATATGAACATTTGGGGCAGTAACCACATCAAATAGCATCTAAAAAGGAAAACAAGACACTAATTCCATGATTCAAAAATAAAGAAAGCAGATGAGTGATTCAAGGAGTACATTAGAGGACACAACCTTTTCGAAAATCATTTTTAAATCTACCAAAATTATTTTACTTAAAAAAATCTCGCTATCAACAAACATACATAAAAAGCTTTGGGAGGAAATTAATAAAATACGTGTAATAATCTCATCAACGAAACAAGGGTCCATTGGAGAGGATATGAAAAAGGATACGTATCAGAGATTTTTAACTGAAAATTACCTCAAAATCATCTAATTTGTATCTACCCATATTTCTGATGAGAACACCAGGGTCATGTCTTAGCTTTAAGCATCTAATTTTCATGACAAAATCTGGGTTATAACTCACATAATTACATATATTTCCCAATACAATGCTAATCTACACACTGATTTTAGTGAGTATAGGTTAATTACAGCCCCCATTCATGTTGGAAAATGTTTATTAAGTTTTATACAATTTTTTATCACATCAGTTAAAGAAAAAAGATGGTGTGTACCCTGTTAACTAGCTGCATTACCAAATAAGTGAGAATGCATGGTCTTTATCACAAAATATTAAGTTTATCATGTGATAAATCCTTCTCAAATTTTAAGAATGCCTTTCAATAAATATCATCTCTACTTAGCATCTCTGTCATTGAAATCTTATGAAAACTATTATTTAAATAATGAGTAATTTTTTTCAATGACGCTGCAGCTCAAGTTTTAGCCCATTCAAATAAAATATTTTGTAAAAATCATTTTCTGATGTACAAGCCAGATATTATCTTTTCAAGCTCTTGCAAAGCCTTTCGGCGTGAGCTGGAGTTGAAAGTTAAACATCAATTTGCATTTGGTTTAGGAAATCCTTGCCACCTTTCCATGAAATTTCAGCTGTCTCAGTGGATTTGGCTAAGATCAAAGCCCCAGCAGTCAGTCAGTCCTGGTTTTAATCCCTGCCAACAGTCATCATTTGATTCTTGAGCACAAAGAGCTACTCCTGGTACATTGCTGCCTACAGGGCTATGACGTCATGTGGCCTTGTTTTCACCTGCTTCCATTCAACTGGCTGCATGGCTTCCAATATTGCAGAGATTTGCAAAATTGGTACAAGAAGAATCTAAACTGCAGATGCCTTCAGCTGCCAGGCATGGAATTAAAGGCGTTCCTGATCCACAGGACTCAGGATTACAGCCACAGACCTTGGCGGGCCCCTCAGTTGCTCTGAGAAGAGGCAGGATCTACCTGGCTCCAAAGAACATTCATTTATAATTGCATCGCCCATCCCTCTGATATTATTAGGTTGGCACAAAATTATGGATTTTGGCATTAAAAGGTAATGGCAAACATCACAATTACTTTTGCACCAACCTAATATATACTGTCATATATTCAAGAAAAAATTACTTTGTGAATGTCACATGGTTAATATCAACATCAGTCAGAACATCTAACGGGGGAATACCCTTGTGATTAATCTTAAATACTGAACAGGATGGTAAAAGCCTTTATAATAAACATCAACAAATGCAGTAAGTTTCAGCAAGTGGTGATGAGGAAAAACTGTGGTGAAATGGACATATTTAGAGCAACAGACTCTCCTTGTTGAAAGCATGGAGGCTGTTTATTTTTGTTTTACTATAGATTCATTAAAAGTGATGGGTAAAAATGGTTGTTTAGCAAAGTAATAAATAATGATAATCTAATACAAATATTTATAGTATGGGATGCTCATGAAGATTTTAGCTTTTCATTCTCCCATGACCTAGATGAAAGAAAAAAAGACAAGGATGTTGTTTTTTTTTTCTGTATTATTCAATTTCTACTATTTTACGTGTGGAAAAACACTTAACAAGAAAACTGAATAAGAACAAAGGGAATTATGCTGGCAGACGAAGAAAAAGAAAAACTTTATTCTCATAGAAAAGAAAATGAAACCATTTATGTAAAGCAAAATAAATCACAATCAAAGATCAGCATTCTGTAGTCATATTTTCAGGAGCTGGAATTTTCAACTTATTAATTTGGAACCTAAACTGCATTTGTATGAAAAAAAGTAGACTGGGGCAAGTTATTTCCTGTGACAATCCCAGCCCTGCTACCATATCCCTCTCCACTTCTCTGTCTTGTTTTTCAAAGACCATGAAAATAACTATTATTCACAACGAAACTGCAATCTATCAACAAGTCACTTTTTTCCCATGGGAATAATCAATGAAGAAACAGCAACCTACCCTGCAGCTCTCACCTCCAAAATACAATTTCTATGCTTTGGCAGCCAATACAGTACAATTAATGTTTAACTTCATGCTTTCTATCTAAATAAGATGAAACAATAAAAACTAATATATTAGTTTGGGCGCAGTGGCTCATGCCTGTAATCCCAGCACTTTGGGAGGCCAAAGTAGGTGGATCACGAGGTTAGGAATTTCAGACCAGCCTGGCCAACATGGTGAAACCCCGTCCCTACTAAAAATACAAACATTAGCTGGGTGTGGTGGCAGGTGCCTGTAACCCCAGCTACTTGGGAGGCTGAGGCAGGAGAATCGCTTGAACCTGGGAAGCGAAAATTGCAGTGAGGCAAGATCACGCCACTGCACTCCATCCTCGGCGACAGAGCGAGACTCCATTTCAAAACGTTTCAAATAAACACCCACACAAAACAAAAAACCAACTAATAAATTACCACTCTTTTAAGATATAAGGTATCACAGCTAAGGAAAGTGAGAATAGAAGCTTGCCATTTTTGAAATCGTCTTTGGCAACGTATATGACATTACTGAATGTACTCAAATAGTGAACGATGGAGTTTGCAGTCTAGCACATGCAGTCATTACAAAACCATCCTCACTGTTAAACTTCTGCACACAAACTATTTGAAAATATTAGATTTATTACACTGTTTTGTCCTCTGGTAGCTTATGTCTGGATAATGTAGCCCAAAATTATGTACAAATGAACTGGCTCACTTTTTTTAATCCACCACTCCAAGTTAACACTCTCCTCTCCTCTCACTCAGCAGTGCCTTTTAAGATGTAAAAATAAATTTAAACCTAACAACTCCTCTTCCTGGGAACTTAATTGGTAGATGTTGTGTCTTCAATGGATGGGAATTAGTAGGCAGTTTGTCATTTTGTAAGAAATTCCAAACACTGAATATGAATCTCCAATGTAACTAAGAAATAGACCCAAAGTGAAACAG
The DNA here is from genome assembly GCF_037993035.2 of Macaca fascicularis. Lineage (NCBI taxonomy): Eukaryota > Metazoa > Chordata > Mammalia > Primates > Cercopithecidae > Macaca > Macaca fascicularis. The sequence continues at coordinate 6,436,606 of NC_088377.1, read as the reverse complement.
GATTTTTACTCACAGGGAAGACCAAGCCTAGGCTCAAAGGATTAGATTCACATCCCGAGTCTGCGACTTACATGAAAGTATGTAAATATAAAATATTAACATGATATGGACAATAGCACCTTGATAAATGCATGATTCAAATATTCCCTATTTAGTGTTCTATCATTAGGTCCACTTTCTTAACCCATGCTTGGGCCAGAGGGACATATTCATCATTCATGGAGCCTCTGCAGGGGTTCTGCTCCATGCATTTAAAGCTGGAATTAAATCCGGGTTCCACCACTTTGTTCACCATGTGAACATGGGGAAAGTTGATTAAAGTCTCTGACTTCAGATTCCTCGTATAAAATGTGGGGAAACAGCCTTGACTTAATGGTGTCACTGTGAGGAGTAAGTGAGGTAATATATTTAAAGGATTTTGTATAGTGCTGGTGACAATAACCAGCCAATAGGTGTACAGCTAGTAATAGCAAATAATAATGTCACTTACTATTACTTTAAAAAATAAATTGGCCAGGCCCGGTGGCTCACGCCTGTAATCCCAGCATTTTGGGAGGCTGAGGCAGGCAGATCATGAAGTCAGGAGATTGAGACCATCCTGGCTAACACAGTGAAACCCGTCCCTACTAAAAATACAAAAAAATTAGCCGGGCGTGGTGGTGGGCACCTGTAGTCCCAGCTACTCAGCAGGCTGAGGCAGGAGAATGGCATGGAACCGGGAGGCGGAGCTTGCAGTGAGCCGAGATGGAACCACTGCACTCCAGCCTGAGCAACAGAGCAAGACTCCGTCTCAAAAATACATACATACATACATACATGCATACATACATACATCTATCTCAAAGTCAAATGTACGAAGAAACAAGAGACCACACTTGGGTCCCCCTTTTGTAACTTTTGAACATTATCTCACTTCTGAAAGTCCTGTACCAATATTATCCTTCTCATTTCTCAGGTGAAGCAGCATCTTAGAGGGGTATTGCTCTGTCTAAACCATCTGGTTATCAGGGCGAGGTTCAGGATTCTTCTCTTTCCTCATCTTTTCCTTAAAATCATGTATTCTAACCAACTGCCTTAGTTCATCCAGGTTGCTATAACAAAATGCCAGGGCTTATTGATATGGTTTGGCCATGTCCCCACACAAAATCTCATCTTGAATTGTAATCCCTATTATCTCCATAATCCCCGTGTGTCAAGGGAGAGACCAGATGGAGATAACAGAATCATGGGGGCGGTTCCCCCATGCCGTTCTTGTGATAGTGAGGGAGTTCTCACGAGATCTGATTTTTTTTTTTTTTTTCGGTGTTTGGTAGAACCTCCTGCATTCAATCTCCTTCCTGCTTCCTTGTGAAGAAGGTGCTTTACGTCCCCTTTGCCTTCCATCATGATTGTAAGTTTCCTGGGGCTTCCCTAGCCATGAAGAACTGTGAGTCAATTAGACTTTTTCCTTTATTAATTACCCAGTCTGGAAACAGAATAATGCACTTATAAACAACAGAATTATTTTTCCTCATAGTTCAGGAGGCTGGGAATTCCAAGATCAAAACTCCCTCATCACCATTGCCAATAAAGAACTGAGTACCCACCTGTTACCTAAACACACAATACTAGTTGTTATATAAAGCCATTTGTTAAAAGCCCCCTTACCATTTGATGCAAGTAAGGCTGAAAAATAGTATGCTAACCCATTTTCTATCCCCGTATGACAGACATTTGAAACAGATAAAAGGAGTGTACTTGTGAGTGTATGTTATATTGTGTGGAATACAAAGTGTCCACTAGGGTTACATTTCTTGGAATAATTCTATTAAAAATGAGTTTGGAAAGAACAAAGTGAGGTAACAAGGTCTAAATATACATAAACTCTAGGGTTGTTCCCAAGAAGTGGTCATAGTTAAATAGGGACATACTGAATTCTAATTTAATATTTTTCACTTCAATCCCTTAACCATATGCCAAGTATATGTTGGCAATACAAATGGCCCAGGCTATTTGGAGAAAATGCATTAGATTTCTAATAGCTTACCAATAATACGTATTAGCTTGTTGGACCCATTTTACAAATGAAGGAATTACGTGTCATAGAAACTACATTATCTGCCCAAGAATTAAACAGCAAGAAAGGGACAGGGTCGTACTTTGACCTGACTCAGGACTTTCCCCCATGGCCCAGCTGCCTTCTGGCATTCAGAATTGCTAAATATGTCACATTTAAGAAGGTGGTCTACAACATCCAGGAAGGCAGTAATACTCCATTAAAGTTTTAGAGCTAAGTGGAATTTTGTTTTCTTTTTTGATCTGACTTTTGCATACCTGAAATGTTATATTTTTCAGGTGAGAAATTACTCTGATAATGCAATTATTCTGTAAATAGTTTAGGTAGTTATACTAAGGCAAGGTAACCGTAAGGATATTTCAAAGACTTGAAATATCTAATGAACTACATTAACTAAATATCAAATATTACAGTCATAGGGGCTTGTGTATCTTACTTTTAATAAGTTAAAGAGACTCAAATAGGCAGCAAAAGGTCAAGTTATTATTTGGGTTTGGACAATGGCTTCCTGCTCCAATTAAACTAAAATGTAAAGACCTTGCTACCATTTTTAAAGTGTAGTGGTTTCACCCCTGCCTGCCTCTCCCACTTCACTGTCCAATTCCTTAACTGTCCACTCTGAAACACCCTTCTTCCTGTTCTTCCAATACACCAAACTCCTTCTTGCCTCTGTGTGCTTGCCCATGCTGTTCCTTCTGCCTGGCTTCTTCCTTTGAATTCAAGTCTTGACTTAAATGTCACTTGCCAAGGGAGACCTTGGAGATCCCTTCCTGACCATCTCATCCATCACCCTCACCCCTGTCACCTCTACAGCATCACTCTGGGTTATTTCCTTCACCACACATGTATCACCATGGATCATATGTTTATTGTCTTTCCCTCTCACAGAATATAAGCCCCATGAAGACACAGATTGAATTCTAACGTGTTGCTGTCCCCAGCCCTTAAACGAGTTCAGAAGAACTCACAAGCACGCAAATATTTGTTGAGCAAATGAATTGCAGATATTGTACCAGTGATTAAATGGAAACAAGGTTTTAAAACACGCAAAACAAAATACATTAGACTAAGTTAAATGTTTGAAGAGCCAAAATGGTTTCTGGATTAGAGTTCAAAATTAGTGCTAAACGTATTTTCTGCCCTAAACCGAAGTGTGGTACTGCCTTAGAAACCTGTTAACTTAAACTACACTATTTATACTTTACACACAGGAAATGTAGGTTGAATTTCCAAGTGACCAAGTGATCCATTTCTGATGTTCATCAGTAAGTCAGATTTACATCTTAAATAGCTGCTAACATTTGCTACCTATCTACAGACGTCTTCACTGAATCTCATGTTCCAAAATAGAAGCTTTAATCCGCTCCTATGAACACAGGTTGAACAGCATGAATTTTGTTGTTGTTGTTCTTGTGTTTTTGCTTTTTCAGAAAGTTACTTGGGTCCATTCATTTATCCCACTATATTTGAAATGAAATTCTGCTTTCTTACAAGTTCCTTTTCAGTTGATTTCAGAGGCTACCATACTTAAATTTGTGGAGAATCATTTTCATCCATAAGGCCTGTAGGAAGATGCCCCTACCTCAAAACTTAATGGGATGAAGTCAAAAAAGGGTCACTCTCTTAAAGGTAAAACAGGAAAATATTAATCAATCCTAGATTTGTAACAATAATACACTGTGCAATAGAGTCTGGAAATGTGTGGCTGGTAGGTAGAGATTCTGCAAAGCCATGAGTCCCTGGAAGGTAACCAGCAGATTAATTTTACAGTGTGACACAGATTATCACAATAGCGGACAGGAGTCGGGGTTTAAAGAGGACTCACTTGGGCAGTAATCCTGGCCTGTCCTATCAGGAGTATGACCTTGGGCAAGATACTTATATTCTTTGAATCTCACTCTTATCATCTGAAAAATAAAAACACTAACGACTGTCTCAAGATTGCTATGAGTATTCAATAAAATAACATCTGTCAGGCCATTAGTTAGCATAATATTTGGCACAGGGTAGGGGGTGATAAAGAATAGCCACGGAGATCATGTTGGGATGATGGCCTAAAGAGGATGCTGGAGCAGTTAGGTGTGAACAGAGGGTCGCATGCCATAATCATAATCAATAATTTGTATGTAGATAATCAAAACTTGATTGTCTACAGTAACAGATGTGGGCTCTCAACTGGGTCCAGCAATGGAAACAAATGATTGTGTTGTTGGTGCTGCTCAGGGGAAGAGGAGGCGGATGCCAAGACGGCAGTCTCAGTCTTTGTAAAGGGAACCCCATATGCTAAAGAGGTATCACTTAAGAACGTTTCATGCTCTTGAGCCCAATTCTGTGTGCTCCCTGATGGAAGGACAGGTAGGTATTTGGTGAGGTGAGCAACTAACACTTACTGGGTACAACTTCAAACAGGACACCTTCTGAAGTACCCCCAGCCCAGGCAGCACAGGGCAGGCCTTCTTTGGTTCCATCTAGTGCCATTGTGTTTCTTTCTTATTTTACCACCCGCTATGCATTTCTTTCCATATCCACACCTATAATTCCATGAGTTTGGAAGACTGAGGCAGGTGAATTTCTTGAGCCCAGGAGTTTGAGACCAGCCTAGGTAACATGGTGAAACTCCATCTCTCCAAAAAATACAAAAATTAGCCAGGCATGGTGGTGCACACCTGCAGTCCCAGCTCCTCAGGAGGCTGAGGTGGGAGGATCACTTGGACCCAGGAGGTCAAGGCTGCAGTGAACCATGATCACACCATTGCACTCCAGCCTGGGTGACAAAGTGAGATCCTGTCCGAAAAGGAAAGGAAAAGGAGAAGGGACTGAAAAGAAGAGAAGAGAAAAAAGAAAAGAAAAAAAAATGCTAGGGAAAGGGACATACTGGGTTTCCACAGAGCCATCTCCATTCAGAGGTATGCAAAAGACTCCCACTGCTTAATGGCACAGCCAAGCTCTGCCCAGAAGGCCAGGGTGCTATTTGCCTCAGGAATAGGAACACAACCTTTGTAGCTGAAAGTCAGCTCTTCTGAACCTCCTCACATAAAACACTTATCAATACGAAAGATGAGACACAACCTAACCACATACTCTGGTTCCAATTTATAAGAGGATCAGATCCAAATATAGTTTAATACTATATTGAAAGGGATGTTCTGATGACATCCCATTTTTAAAAGAAAGGAAAATAGCAAAGAAGCGAGCAAGCTGTAACATTACTACAGTCTTTGGATCCAAACATCACGAATGAGAAATGCTTTAGGCAAAGTAAAATTTTTGACCTGAATGAAACAGAGTATCCTGGCACCTAACGTCATCCCTGTTGGTAATGGGATCCACGTGCGGCAAACTGTGCCCTCTGTGCTCTGTGGGAGTGCATGTGGGTGTCTGGTCTGATTCTTAGTCCCTGCTGGCCTGTGGTTTTCCTTTGCACAAGAACTAGCACAAGGCAGAGCACTAGGACCAGCTTGTTTTCTCTGCAGTGGTTTGCTGAGCCCATTCCCTGGGGGTAAGCCTTAAAATGGCACATGAGTGTGTAGCAAGAAGGACCCTAACATCGTTACATCAACATGGCTGACTCACTTGTCCCATGGTAACAGACAGCTACTACCTAGAAAAGTAGATGTTTTAGAAAAACGCTCAAGATATTTTTATATCTGCAGGATTGGTACCACTGTCCAGCTTTCTGATACTTGCTTTCAAATATAAGAGTGCTTCCCCTGAATGACATCTTTTTAAGGAAGGACTAATTTTAAAGCCTATTAGAGCGCATATTCTGATATTCATTGATGGGTGGGAGTTGATGAACATAAGGTGACTCAGAGGCCCTCGATGGCCATTTTTGTCAAAGAGCTTATTGAATTTTGTGGGTATTAGTTTATTCAGTTAGATAAAAGAAGAAACCTCTCATCTATTCAGAGTTCCACAGCACAAAGAACCAAAAGTTCTTTCTTAATTAGAGAGGTTGGAAAGTGTAATTATGCTGTAGGCTTGGCAGGTAAATATCTTAAAAATAACAACAGAACACAGAATTGTGGTAATTTCTTGCAACAAGAAAATATCTTGAAGATAACCTACCCCTGCACCCCTGACCATACTGGGTGATCCTAAATGTGCACATTAAGAAAAACCACTGAACTCTATTTAGATAATTTTAAGGGAAACACAGAATGATTTTTATGTGATCTACAACCTGGTCACATTACAGTTTTATAGCTGAAAATCACTCTTGTGGAAAAATAAAATAGCTCCCACATTCCTCATTTTACATACATATATATATATATATATACACACATACATATATATGTGTATATATATGTGTGTGTATATATATATATTCATGTTCCTCAGTATTCCAGAATTCATCACAAGATAAATAGGTAAGGCAATGTGATGTTATATTAAAAATAAAATAAACAGCATCATCTTCCACACTTGTCTTTTCCCTTAAAATGAAAAAATGAGTTTATAATCTCATTTGCAATTAAGATTATAGCTTTTTACAATTGTTTTTGCTAATTTTATCAACCCAATTAATTTATCACATTTTCAGAAAACCAAATCTAATAAAACACGCTCTCAATAAATAGTAAGCACTCACCACATAATGCATATATTTAACCGTTATTTCTAAGCCTGGTTGGCTGTTACTGGCCTAAGCTAGCTTTTGCCTGATTGGAGGGCACTGTTGCATCCCGAGAGCAATATTCACAGGGTAAAGAAGAATAATCTGCTTTTCTAACATGACCTTGTATATTTCATAGTTATGTTGTATTTCCTGGAAAAATATCTTCTTCAAACAAATGTCTCCTTTGTTGGTTTAATTACAGAAATGGGGTACCAAGCATTTCATAGAGTCCTTTGTATAGGTTCATGGTTCTAAATCAAAGTTTGCAAGTTGTTGTTGTTGTTGTTTTTAACCTATCATTTTTACAGTAATAGGCTTCATTTATTTTTTCTTTTCTTTCTTTTTTTTTTTCCTGAGACAGAGTTTTACTCTGCCTCCCAGCCTGGAATGCAGTGACACGACCTCGGCTCACTGCAGCCTCCACCTCCTGGATTCTAGTGATTCTCCCACCTCAGCCTCCCGAGTAGCTGGGACTACAGGCACCTGCCACTATGCCCGGCTAATTTTTTTGTGTTTTTAATAGAGATAGAGTTTTGCCATGATGACCAGGCTGGTCTTGAACTCCTGACCTCAGGTGATCTGCCTGCCTCGGCCTCCTAAAGTGCTGGGATTACAGGAGTGAGCCACAGTGCCCAGCCTGTTTCTTAGAACAGTTGCAGATGTATAGAAAAATTGAGGCGATAGGCGATAGTAGAGAGAGATCTCATGCACTGTCCCCTGCCACTCCCCCATACTCAGTTTCCTATATTATGAACATCTTGCAACAGTGTGGTAAGTTTGCTATTATCTAAAGGCCACGATTTACACTAAGCTGCAGTCTATGTTTTGTACATTCTTTGCCTTCTGACAAACGTATAATGTCATGTATTCACCATGCCAGTGCCATGCAGAATAGTTTTACTGCAGCACAAATCCCTGGGGTTTGTCCTGTTCATCTTTCCCCACCTCCCACCTTCACATCCCTGGCAGTCACTGACATTTTCCAGAATGTCATACGGTTGGATCCACACACTAGTGGCTTTTTCAGACTGGCTTTCCTCGTGTGGCTGTATGCATTTAAGGTGCTTCCTTGTCTTTTTGTAGCTTGATGGCTCATTCTTTTCATCACTGAGTAAAATTCCATCGTACAGATGTCCACAGTTCACTTACTCAATCGCTGAAGAACACTTCGGTTGATTTTAGTTTGGTTGCCTTTAGTAAACATTCCTGTGAGGATTTTTATGGGGAAATAAGTTTTCAAATTATTTGAATGAATGCCAAGAAGCATGATTGCTGAAGCCTATGGTAAGACTATGTTTAGTTTGTAAGAAACTGCTAAACTTTTTTTTTTTTTTTTGAGATGGAGTCTCACTCTGTCACCCAGGCTAGAGTGCAATGGTGCGATCTTGGCTCACTGCAACCTTCGCCTCCCGGGTTCAAGTGATTCTCCTGCCTCAGCCTCCCAGGTAGCTGGGATTACAGGTGCACGCCACCACACCCAGCTAATTTTTGTATTTTTAGTTGAGACAGGGTTTCACCATATTGGCCAGGCTGGTCTTGATCCGCCCACCTCGGCCTCCTAAAGTGCTGGGATTACAGGCGTGGGCCACCGCGACTGGCCCCAATTGTCTTTTAAATTGACTCTGCCGTCTCTGTTACTCCACATCTCATCAGCATTTGGTATTGTAAGTTTTTTTAATTTTAGCCATTTTAGTAGCTATAGAGTAGTATCTCATTATTGTTTTAATTTAAAATTATTTAACAATATATAATGTTGATCATCTTTTCATATGCTTATCTTCCACTTCTGGTCTTCGTAGGTCAGGTGCTCTTACAGATCTTTTGTTCTTTTTAAACATTGGATCATTTGTTTTCATATTGTTGAGCTTTAAGGCTGCTTTATATATTTGGATACGAATCTTTTTCTGGTATGTGTTTCGCAAAGATTTTCTCTCCATCTTTGGCTTCTCTCTTAATGTTCTCAATTGTTCAACTGTGTCTTTTGCTGAGCAGAAGCCTTTTTAAAAATTATTATTTTACTTTAAGTTCTGGGATACAAGTGTAGAACAGGAAGGCTTGTTACACAGGTGTACATGTACCATGGTGGTTTGCTGTACCTATCAACCTGTCATCTAGGTTTTAAGCCCCACATGCATTAGCTATTTGTCCTAATGCTCTCCCTCCCCTTGGCCCCCAACCTCCTGGCTGGCCTCAGCCTGTGTTGTTCCTCTCCCTGTGTCCATGTGTTCCCATTGTTCTGGGACACAGCTAAAGCAGTGTTAAGAGGGAAATTTATAGCACTAAATGCCCACATTGGAAAGCTAGAAAGATCTCAAATTGACACCCTATCACAATTAAAAGAGCTAGAGAAACAAGAGCAAACAAATCCAAAAGCTAGCAGAAGACAAGAAATAACTAAGATCAGAGCAGAACTGAAGGAGATAGAGATATGAAAAATGCTTCAAAAAATCAATGAATCCAGGAGCTGGTTTTTCGAAAAAGCTAACAAAATAGATAGATTGCTAGCTACACTAATAAAGAAGAAAAGAGAGAAGAATTAAATAGACACAAGAAAACATGATCAAGGGGATATCACCACTGACCCCACAGAAATACAAACTACCATCAGAAAGTACTATAAATACCTCTATGCAAATAACCTAGAAAATCTAGAAGAAATGGATAAATTCCTGGACACATAACAGCCTCCCAAGACTAAACCAGGAAGAAGTCAAATCTCTGGATAGACCAATAACAAATTCTGAAATTGAGGCAGTAATTAATAGTCTACCAACCAAAAAAGCCCAGGACCAGACGGATTCACAGCCGAATTCTACTGAGATATAAAGAGGAGCTGGTACCATCCTTCTGAAACTATTCTAAATAATTGAAAAGTAGGGACTCCTCCCTAACTCATTTTATGAGGCCATCATCATCTCCTGATACCAAAACCTGGCAGAGATACAACAATAAAAAGAACAGAAGTTTTTAAATTGAAGGAAGTCAAACTATCTTAGCGAGCTTGGGCTGCTATAAGAAAATACCATCAAATGGGTAATTTATGAACAACTGACATTTATTTCTCACAGTTCTGGAGACTGGAAAGTCCAAGATCAGGGCACCAGCAGATTTGCTGTCTTGTGCAGAGCTACTTTCTGGTTCATAGATGGTGCTTCTTGCTGTGTCCTCACATTGCAGAAGGGACAAGGCAGCTCTCTGGGGTCTTTATTATAAGGGCACTAATCTCATTCACAAGGGCAGAGACCTCATGATCTAATTGCCTCTCAAAGGCCCCACCTCCTAAGACTATCACAGCATACAAATTTTGGGGAGACACATACATTCAGACCATAGCACCAACTTATTAATTAGTCCTTTCATTCATCATACTTTTGTGGTTGTATCTAAAAAGTCAAAACCAAACCCAAGGTTACCTAGACTTTCTCCTATATTATCTTTTAGCAGTTGTATTGTTTTGCACTTTATATGTAGGTCTCTAATCCATTTTGAGTTTTTTGTTGTTGTTAAAGCATGTATTGTAAAATATTTGCTAAATTTTGTGTCTAGTTTCTTTTACACATGAATTTTCAGGTGTTCCAGCATTATTTGTTGAAAAGACTATCCTTTCCCTATTGAATTGTCTTTGTTTCTTTGTCAATATTCAGTTGAATATATTTGTGCGCATCTGTTTCTGAGCCCTCATTCTGTTCCATTGACCTACTTGCCTGTTCTTTCACCAACACCAGAAGGCAATGAATACCGAAAGTCTTGAAGTCAGGTAATGTCAGTTCTCTCGTGCTTCTTCGACAGTATCTCTTTGCCTATTCTAGGTCTTTTAGCTTTCCACGTAAGCTTTAGAATCAGTTTTTCAATATGTAAAAATTGACTTGCTGAGATTTTGATTGGGATTACACTGAATCTATAAATCGAGAAAAACTGACATCGTAACAAAATTGAGTCTTCCTGTCCATGAAAATAGAATAACTCTCCATTTCTGTAGATCTTATTTAATTAAAATTTTGTAGTTTTCTTCATGTAAATACTGCACATATGTATTTAGATTAATACTTAAGCGGGTTTTTTGGTGCTAATAGAAATTGTATTGGTTTTTCATTTCAAATTCCAATTGTTTATTACTGGTACATTGGAAAGCAATTGACTTTTATATATTAGTCTTGTATCCTGCAACCCTCTATGACTACTTATTAATTCCAGAAACTTTTTTGTTAACTCTTTCAGATTTTCCACATAGACTACCATGTCACCTGTGAACAAAGAAAATTTTATTTATTTCTTCTCAATCTGTACATCTTTTATTTCTTTTTCTTGCCTTCCTGGATTAGCCCAGACTTCCAGCACAATGTTGAAAAGGAGTGACGAAAGGGAAAATCTTTGTCTTGGTCCAATCTTAGAGGGAAGAAACTCAGTTTCTCACTATTAAGTATGATGTTTGTTATAGGTTTTATGTAGATTTTTTTTCCAAGATGAGTAAGTTCCCCTCTATTCCTAGTTTGCTGAGACATTTTTATCACAAATAAGTATTGGTTTTACCAAATTCTTTTTTGCATCTGTTGTTATGATCATATGATTTTCATTCTTCAGTCTATTATAATGTGATAGGTACATTCCCTCATTTTCTAATGTTTTTTATTTTATTTATTTATTTATTTATTTTTGAGATGGAGTCTCGCTCTGTTGCTCAGGCTGGAGTGCAGTGGCGCGATCTTGGCTCACTGCAAGCTCCGCCTCCCGGGTTCATGCCGTTCTCCTGCCTCAGCCTCCTGAGTAGCTGGAACTACAGGTGCCCGCCACCACACCTGGCTAATTTTTTATATTTTTAGTAGACATGGGGTTTCACCATGTTAGCCAGGATGGTCTTGATCTCCTGACCACGCGATCTGCCCACCTCGGCCTCCCAAAGTGCTGGGATTACAGGCATGAGACACCGTGCCTGGCCACTAATGTTAAAGCATCCTTCAATACCTGGAATAAATCCAACTACATCATGGTGCATTATTCTTTTTATACATCGTTGGATTTAAACTGCTAGTATTTTATTGAATAATTTTGTATCTAAGTTCATGAGAGTTATTGATCTGTAGTTTTCTTTTTTTTGTGATGTCTTTACCTGTTTTGGTTTTAGGATAATACTGGCCTCATCAAATGAGTCAGGAAATAGTCCTTCTGCTTCTACCTTTTAATTATTATTATTATTATTATTTTTTGAGATAGGGTCTCACTCTGTCACCCAGTTTGGAGTGCAGTGGCTAGATCTCTGCTCACTACAACCTGTCTCCCAGATGGAAGTGATCCTCCCACCTCAGCCTCCCAAGTAGCTGGGACTATAGCCACGTGCCACCACACCCAGATAATTATTTGTATTTTTTGTAGAGGCAAGGTTTTGACATGTTGCCCAGGCTGGTCTGGAAATCCTGAGCTCAAGCAATCCACCCGCTGCGGCTTCTCAAAATGCTGAGATTACAGGCATGAGCCATAATGTCAGGTCAGCTTTTATTTTTAGGAAGAGATTGTAAAGAATTGGCATCACTATTTTCTTTAAGAGTTGATAGATTTCACTAGTACAAACACTAGTGCCTGATGCTGTCTTTTTCAGAAGGGTATTAATTATTGAGTCAATTTCTTTCATTGATATAGGCCCATTCAGAATATCTATTTCTCCTTATAAAAATCTTGATAGTTAGCATCATCCAAGAAATTAGTTTATTTCATCCAAGTATTCAAATGTATGGGTATAGGGCTTTTCATAACCCTATTGTCCTTTTAATTATTATCCTTTTAACATCTATGAAAGCATTCCTGATGAACTCTCTTTTATTTCCAATATTAATAAACCATGTCTTCTCTCTTTCTGCTTGATAGCCAGGTTAGAGATTTACCAATTTTATTGATCTTTTTAAAGAACCAGATTTTAGTTTTGCTGATTTTCTCTATTGGTTTCCTGGTCTCAATGTAATTGATTTCTAACTAAGTTTTGATATTTTCTTTCTTCTGCTTGTTTTAGGCTCATATTGCAATTCTTACTCCAGTTTTCTAAGGTGGAAGCTGAGACTATTGATTTCAAATCTTTCTTCCTTTCTAATGTATGCAATCAATGTTATAAGCTTCTGTGAAGCAGTGATTTCATTGCATCCCACATTTTGATAGGTTGTATTTTTGTTTAGTTGCAAATAATTTAAATTTCCCTTGAGATTTCTGCTTTGACTTATGTATTATTTGGAAGTGTATTTTTATTCTCCAGATATTTAAGAGATTTGCAGCTGTCTTTATGTTATTAAATTCCATTGAAGTTTAATTTCATTATAATCAAGACCATATTTTATATGATGTCTGTTTTTAATTTTCTTGAGATGTCTTTTATAGTCCAGAATATAGTCTTGGTGAACAGACCATGTGAATTTGTAAAGAATATGCATTCTGCTGTTGTTGATGAAGTGTTCTAAGAATGTCAATTAGATTCAGTTGTTTGATGGCATTGTTACATAGGTCTACTATAACCTTACTGATTATCTGTCTGCTGGCTCTGTCAACTACTGACAGAGGGGTGCTGAAGCCCCTAACTATAACAGCAAGTTTTTCTAATTCTGCTTACGCATTTTATTTTACTGTAATTTATTCCTATGAAGATCCTCCTTTTGTTATGTAAATCTGAATTTCTGACCTATGCCATTTTCTTCTTTCTGAATAAATTCTTTTAACCTTTCTTAAATGTTAAAGGCAGGTTTACTGGTAACAAATTCCTCCATTTTTTTTGTCTGATAAAAATCTTTATTTCTCCTTCGCTTTTGGAGAAACATTATGTAGACAGAGAATTCTATCTTGGTGGGTTTTTTTGGTGCTGTTGTTATTGTTGTTGTTCAACACTGTACATTGCACTCCACTTTGCACATTACTTATGTACCTTGTGGCAAAGAGTCCAGTATAATTCTTAGCTCTGTCGCTCTACAGGTAAAGTGTTTTCCTTCTCTGGCTTGTTTCAAAATTTTCTCTTTTTCTTTAGATTTCTGCAGTTTGGATATGACATGCCTACATGTAGAATTTTTTTGCATTTCTTCTGTTTTGTCTTTTCTGAGCCTCTTGGATCTGTGGTTAGTGTCTATCATTAATTTTGGAAAACTGTCAGCAATTGTTATTTCAAATATATCTTCTGCTCCCTTTTCTCCTTTTTCTGGGATTCTCATTCTGCATATGTTATACCTTTTGTAATTGTCCCAGAGTACTTGAACAGTCTTATTTTTGCATTCATTTTTTTTTCTCTTTGCATTTTGGTTTAAAAAGTTTCTCCTGACTTATCTTCAAGCTCATTGATTCTTTCTTGTCTGTATCTAGTCTATTAATGAGCTCATCAAAGGCATTTTTAAATTTCCATTACATTGCTTTTGACTTCTAGCACCTCCTTTAAATTCTTCCTTAGCGTTTCCATCTCTGTGCTGACATTATCCATCTGTTCTTGCTTGTCATCTACTTTTCCTATTAGGGCCCTAATTCTGTTAATCATAGTTAAATTCCATATCTAATAATTCCAAAATCCCTGCCATATATGAGTCTGGTTCTAATGCTTATTCTATCTCTTCATATGTATTTTTTCTTGCCTTTCATTTCTTATTATTATTTGTTGAGAGTCAGACACAATATTTGGGTAATGAAAGCTAATATCATTAGACTTTTAGTATGAGGTTTTGTGTGAACCTGAGCTGTATTTAATGCTTGATGTAGCTGCAGGTGACACAGCCTTTAGTTTCTTTATCTCACATTTCTCTCTTGTTGTCTTTGTGTTTCCCTAGGAACTCATTCTTGAATACAGGCTGCATCTTGCAGCTCTCTTAGCTGTAATTCACTGGTATTATTTCAGAGTCTTGTTGATGTGATGCTGAGTTGTTAGCAAGAGGAAGTTCTCTATACTCATAATAAAATTTCAGCTTGCAGTATACCTGAGTCTCTGGACTGTGACTTTCAGATGTGATTTGTGGTTGTGTGGGTTTTTGTTTGTTTGTTTGTTTTGTTTTTTAGCTTTTCTTCCTTCTCCTATGTGAGGCAGGTAGGATAGAGGGGGGCACTAGTGGCTAATTTTCCTTTCCTCAAGTCAGACAAGGCTCTGGTAAGGTAGCTTTCCTTGGAGGACATGATTTTCTTATGGAGAATGCAATGGCTTGCTTCAAATACTTACCTTCTCACTTCTCATGCTCAGAACTTGAGGGGATTTTTCTCTGACCTTCATGTGAGAATCTGGTGAGCTTCCTGGAGGAAAAACTCAAGAAAACCGTAGGGGCTCCTAGGAAATATTAACTCTCAATCCTCACACACTTAGTCTCCAGCAATTCATTGAACTTACCATTTACATGTTCCTACCAATCACTGGCTCTGCAAGCTTCTAGAGGCCTCCAGTAAGCTGACCTTTGCTGTCTTTCTCTGTGTTGACCTGTCTCTCCAGATTGCAGACCAGTGGTTTGCCCTGTGACCTCAATCCTCTGATGAATCAAGAAAAATCATTGATTTTCATTCTGTTCAGCTTTTTTTCTTGTTGTGAACCCAGGAGTAATCACTTCCAAGTTCTCTGTGTGTCCTAGCTGAAAATCAAAGTCAGCAAACTATTTCTAACAAAGGGCCAAATGATAAATATTTTTGGCTCTGAGAGATACACAGTCTCTATTGCAGTTACTCGAGTGTCCTACTGCAATATGAAAGTAGCCATAAACAATATGCGAATGAGTGAACATGGCTGTGCCCCAATACAGCTTTGTTTACAAAAAAAGGAGGTGGGCCACATTTGGCCTGTGAGCCACATTTTGCCAATCCCTGCTCTACACCAAAGGCTATGGAGTGAAAGGCTATCAGGGGCCAAGACATTAGTAAACATGAGCAAAGACAAATGGGTTTTAAATAAAAAATAAGATGTTCTTCACTTATATATGTGCTTAATGCACATTCCTTTTTTTTTTTTTTTTTTGAGATGGAGTCTCACTCTGTCACCCAGGCTGGAGTGCAGTGACACAATCATGGCTCGCTTCAACCTCTGCCTCCCGGGTTTAAGCTATTATCTTGCCTCAGGCTCCTGAGTAGCTGGGATTACAGGCGTGTGCCAACACGCCCGGCTAATTTTTGTATTCTTAGTAGAGACAGGGTTTCACCATGTTGGCCAGGCTGGGGTCCCACTGCTGAACTCAGGTGATCCACCCACCCTGGCCTCCCAAAGTGCTGGGATTACAGATGTGAGCCACTGTGCCCAGCCAATGCACATTCTTATTTCTACAAAAATGCTATATTTCATTTTTCTTGAAACAAATACTCTACTTTAGAAAGGAATATGAATATCATTAGTCATTTCATGCTTCTGAATTATAATGAGACAGTCACACAAATAGCAGCTGGTACTTTGTCTCAGTGTTGGGGTTACAAGGGGGTGATGGGGACATTGATGAGCTGGAGTGCAGAGCATCAAAGCCACTGCCAAAGCTGCCAGGTGGGAATTAGAGCCTGTATTGCCAGATTTACAATTCTTCCAGAGGAGCTGGACATCCAGAGTTTATGTTACCTTTAAAATATTTAATGTTGGCAACTCTTCAAAATAAATTTGTAAACACTGCACAGGTCAACAGTCAAACACAAATATTTGTCAAGTACAAATCTTCTAGTTGGCTGACATGGGCTAGCTTGTGGTTAAATTTAGCCTCCAACCCAGGCCGGCCCCAAGTTTTACCAAACAGGTACACAGGAGTTAAAGAAGGTGCTCAAGGTCACACAGCCAGGAGACAGCAGACTGTGACCTGGGCTGTAGCAGCTGAGCAGCCCACTTCTCCACGTGAACTCACAGCTCAGAGCAAATGCACATTTTAGCTTCCATGGAATGAACATCTCTCCACTCTGTATTCAGTCGGATATGGTTTGGCTGTGTCCTCATCCAAAACTTGTCTTGAATTCCCTTATATTGTGGGATAGGCCCACTGGGAGGTAACTGAATCATGGGGGCAGGTCTTTCCTGTGCTGTTCTTGTGATAGTGAGTAAGTCTCACAAGATCTGATGGTTTTATAAAGGGGCAGTTTCCCTGCACAAGCTCTCTGTCTTGGCCTGCTGCCGTCCCTGTAAGACATGACTTGCTCCTCCTTGCCTTCCACCATGATTGCAAGGCCTTGCCAGCCATGTGGAACGTGAGTCCATTAAACCTTTTTCCTGTATAAATTACCCAGTCTTGGGTATGTCTTTATTAGCAGTGTCCAAACACAGTCCCACCACTGAGTCATTTTCTTGCACTGATATTAAGAATCCCTGTGTTTACATTCTTACATACTTTTTAAGAAATCAACTAACTTCATACTCTTTTTTCAAAGAGCACAATTACGTTTCACTTAATCAGCAAAGAACTAATAAAACAATCACAATTATGCCTGTGCTGTGAAATCACAGCCAAGATAAATGGTTCCAATCAGTCAAAGGAAGTCTACAAAGATCATCATATATAAGAAATGTGCTTCAAGTTATTTGGATCCAAATTTCCTATGCTTCATTCTCCCTTTAATTCTGATTTTTTTTTTTTAAGGAAATAAATTCCATCTTTTCAGGGATTTTATCTTTGTAGAAATCAATATTCTTTCTTTAGGGGAAAAATGAAAAGAAGTATGATATGGTTTGGCTGTGTCCCCACCCAAATCTCATCTTGAATTGTAGCTGCAGTAATCCCCACGTGTCATGGCAGGGGCCCAGTGGGAGGTAATGGAAACATGGGCGGGCGGTAGGAGGGAGATTCCCCCACATTGTTCTCATGCTATTGAATCAGTCTCATGAGATCTGATATTTTTATAAGGGGTTTCCCCTTTCACTTGGCTCTCATTCTCTCTTGCCTGCTGCCATGTAAGATGTGCCTTTTGCCTTCTGCCATGATTGTGAGGCCTCCTCAGCCACGCGGAACTGTGAGTCCATTAAACCTCTTTTTCTTTATGAATTACCCTGTCTTGGATATGTCTTTATCAGCAGCAAGAAAACGGACAAATACAAAGCGATTGGTTAGCATATTCCCAAGCTGAGATGCCCCATTCCATAGATGCCATCCTGGATGGAGAAGGAAGTTGGTGCAGGGCCAAGGTCCCTTCTCAGAGGCTGCAGTGAAGAGTGAGTGAGGAAGGGGGGAGTTTCAGGAGGGCCCTGGCTTCCTCTTGGTGTTGCCCTCACTCTTGTTCCTGTGATCCAGAGATCTTCAAAAGACAGAATTATCACCTATAAAGAGCACCATAAATGGTAGGAGGAAATTGACTGTGACATGTACATAATCATCATGAATTCCACTGAAATATTTTTCTACTGGCAGTGAGAAATTATCCTAAAAACTTGATGACATCACATCCCATTCTATTTCCTGGCTACAATTTTGAAATGCCATAGGAGTTTTTTTATGGAGTTAGGGATAAAAATGGATATTTTGAACATATGTTTAAAAGTGGAAAGAACAGCAAAATATCCTCTGATTATATGCAAAATTAAAATTGGGGAGAAATGGTTAGGTGTGCTGAACAGAGTAACAAAAAGAAACCATGCCATTGTATACCAGGCATCATTGTATATTTTCACATTCCTTAAACTGGTGTTCTAAGGAAAAATAAGAGATGCAGCTCAAAATAAACTGTTTTGTGCCCAAATAAGCTTTGGAAAAGAAGGTTAGCTGAAGTGAAACAGGTGTGTTGACAACAGAATATCTCAGCACTTTTACTGTACTTGTGTGCATTGTATTCTTAGTAGATCTCTACTATGAGGTACTTTTCAAATCTATTGACCATCAAAGCCCATATTCAAATGCAGAAATGTCAAACTCTCCCTGAGAAGTTTTAATGGAACACAATTCGGGAAACATTGATTCAGTCTACTTGTTGGGAAATTTAAATAAATTCACATATTTAGAAAGTTAAGTTTGCAATACTCTTAAAGGATACAACAATTTTGGTTTGAAGTGTACCAGGCACCTCTTCTCTTCTTTAAATTTAAGGTTATTAATTCTAGGAGCTACCACTGGTTTTCACCCTGGGTAATTTGCAAGTTGTTTCTGGATAAAGTATCTTGAATAAGTTGAATTGCTTCAGATTGTTATTAATTTATTTATTTATTTATTTTGGGACAGAATCTCACTCTGTCACCCAGGCTGGAGTGCAGTGGTGCAATCACGGCTCACTGCCACCTCGAGCTCCTGGGTTCAAGCAATCCTCCATCCTCAGGCCCCTGAGTAGCTTGGACTACAGGTATGTGACACCATGCCCAGTTATTTTTTGTATTTTTAGTAAAGATGGGATTTCGCCATGTTGCCCAGGCTGGACATGAACTCCTGGATTCAAGCCATCTGCCTGCCTTGGCCTCCCAAAGTGCTGGTACTACTACAGGCAGTAGCCACAGTTCCCAGCCTGCTTCTGATTTTTAAATCACTATTTTGTTCTTGTTTCCCCAGATGGGTTTAGAAAGAGTTAAAATATGCACATCATATGAAATTTTCAATGCCAGAAGCAGCAATTCAACAAAATCGTTGCCATAAAATTTATACTGGAGCAAGATAGAACACCTGTTTAGTTATCAATTAATACCTTTTCATTATGTTTTGCCTGGCTTTGTCTCCTTATGTGCAATGATACCTAGGCTAGGGTTATTTATGATTTGTAGCAAGAATAGCAATTAAGATTTATGCTTGTGGGGAAATGCTTGGCATCGCTGCTCTGCAAGAATAACACAAGGTAGTGTTCTTTCTAATCCCACAGTATGGAAGGGATGAACTTCAGTGAGAAAAGGAAAGATGACTCAGGAAGGGGAGAGCATTGTTAGGACCGAATTGTTGGGGAAGAGGGTAAAAAAGACGTTGGGAAGTATCAACTGGAGGAGAAGTAAGGGGATAAAATAGACACTCTTGTTAGAATTAGGAGCTTACGGGAGGCCAGCATTTGCTTTGACAGAGGACAGGCAGGCCTTGCCTAGGGAAGTCTAGATCCAGGATGAGCAGATGGTGGTGAGCCTACCAAAGCTGCCTCAAGCTCTGGTTAGATTCTTATTACTCAGTGCTCTTATATCAAGATGATTCTGGTGATAGTCCAACAAAGAGGTCACAGTTCACATGGGATTAATTTAAAAGAGGCCACATTCCTGCCTCATAGGGAGATGGACTATTTCTTAGGTTCACAGAATACCTTTCTTGACAACCAAACACCTTTAAAACAAACACGGGGCTCGGGACTCAGTCCACACGAACATCTCAAGGATTCTGTGCTGAGAAACAGCACTTTTAAATCTCTCATCTTTCCCATCAAAAATGAAATTCAGAAAGCCCAGTGAGACAATATCCACTCTTTACCGTAGAAAGAAAAAAAATGCCCACATTTCTGGGAGGAAATCGCAAGACAACCTGGGGCCTTGACGGCCACTCAGTTTACATTTCTTCCCTCTGTCTCGGACACTGCACCCAGTCACGTTGTGGACCTGAAGTCGTGTCCCACCTTTGGTTTGCCCCTTCAGCAAACCGAGCAAACTAGAGAAATAAGGCAAACCAATGAACAGCCCCAGAGGTCTGTAAAGAGCTCAGAGTGGGCTGCCCATGACCCTGGGTCTGGCGAGGCCCTGCCCCTCCATCAGAGTAGATGCGGCTTCCAGCTTCCGGTGGGAACATATGTGTTTATATGACTTTATGTGTGGGGCTGTGTGATTCTGCCAAAGTCCTTGAATTTGGCACTTCTCCTGTATCTGATTCCATCCCCTTCCCTCCCCCAATAAAAATGTGCTTCAATAGGCTCTGCTTCTAATCTAATCTCCCTAATAAGATTCACTATTACATGTACCATGTCCATGACCTCAGGGCCAGGCATCAGGGTGGCCATTACCTAATCATATTTCCCTAAGTGTGTTTCAAGAGAGGTGAATATCCAAGGTCTTAAAAAGATGAGACCTACGCAAGGTCCAATCAGCTTTGAAACACACTGGCTTAAAGTTAACAGCAGTTTTGCTGCAGGACTTCTCAGGGCCTTTGATATGTTCATTGCAAACATTCTAAAGAGTGAGAGTGCTCGCAGAGTTTCTCCAAGTACATTTCACCCTAGAACCTTCTCTTTAGAGCAGCTTTGTCCTGCAAAATATAACATGCAAACTGCATATGTGGTTTCAGATTTTCAAAAAGTCATATAAAAATGTAAAAAAAAGAAACAGGTGAAATTACTTTTTTTTTTTTTTTTTTTTTTTGAGATGGAGACTCGCTGTGTCACCCAGGCTGGAGTAGTGGCGCAATCTTGACTCACTGCAACCTCTGCCTCCCAGGTTCAAGCGATTCTCCTGCCTCAGCCTCCTAAGTAGCTGGAACCACAGGTGCACACCTCCACGCACAGCTAATTTTTGTATTTTTAATAGAAACACGGTTTTACCATGCTGGCCAGGATGGCCTCAATCTCTTGACCTCATGATTCGCCGGCCTCAGCCTCACAAAGTGCTGGGGTTACAGGCTTCAGCCACCGTGCCCGGCCTAGTTTTCAATTTTAATAATATTGTTAGGTAACACAGTGTATTAAAACTATTATCATGCCCACATGTAATTCATATGAAATATCAATGCCACAATTGATACCCTTTGTGGTTACACCATGTTTTTGAAAAAGGGTATGTATTTTACGGCACCCTCAATTCAGACCGACCATGCTCTGCCCAATCCTGTGTGTGGCCATGGCTACCCTACTGTATGCTGCAGATCCAGCATGTCTCAGGAATTTCACAGAGTCGGTGTCATTTGAGATGCACAGGTAAGCACTCTTTCCTAAGGTTGGTTAATGTAATGTTGACTCATTAGTAAATATTTATTAAGTGCCAACTGTGTGCAGGACAGTTTTCTAGGTGCTATGCAAATAGCTCTGAACCACATACTATGTCCTTGCCCACATGGGACTTCACTGAAGCATGTACTAAATCACACAACTAATTATTTGATAATTCTGGATGCTAAGACAGGATATGACAGGGAAGCCTGACTGCACCCACGGGTCAGTAGAGGTCGCCCCTACTAAACAGAGACTTGGAAGATAGTTTGGCTTTAGCTTAAACAGTGCGCAAAGAGAGGAGCATGAGGTGGGACAACCACCATAGTGAGGGAAATAAAGGATCGGTCGATTTGAAATACACAGAGCAGGACTCAGCACACTCTGAGACGAGGCTGGTCAGCAGCAACATGCAGGCTGTTTGCGGTGAGTGCTGGATTCTATCTGAAAAGCAATGGGAAGCCTTTGAATGTTATACGCTTAGAGGGTGACATGATCCAACATGTTTTTATAGAAATTAAATGTCTTCAAGTTCTTTGCTGCTCTGCTCATTGAGATTTGGAATCTAATTCCTCTCTCTCTTTGAATTCTGACTGGTCCTAGTGACCTGCTTGACCAAGAGAATCTGGTGGATGTGAGGTCCTGAGATCTCCAAGTTCAGGTCATTAGAAGCCTTGCAGTCCACCCCAGTCTTTGGGGAAACATTCTCTTGAAGCCCTGAAGTCTGACTCCCCAGAGAGTACCATGCTAGAAACAGCATGTGGATGGGACACTTGGCGATGAGCTGAAGAGAAGCAAGTATCAGCTTATGAATGACAATGGCCTCTACAAATCCCTAAGTCAGATTTGCCCCAAGGAGAAAGAGATTTCTGTCTACTGGCCATTGGTGTCTACCCGGCAGAGTTCCTAGGCATCCTGGAGCAGAGGGGAGTTGCTCCACTGAGTCCTGTCCAAATCTCATGTTTATGAACATAGCCAACGGCAGTTTTTAGGGGATGTTTGTTACACAGCATGAGGATGTCTGTTACACATTATCAAAGGGTTTTGATAATTCCTTTGGCTGAAATGTGGAGATGGACAAGGGAAGATGGACATGTGTGGACAACAGTAACTGAACCAGAATGTGGCAGTAATATGGAAGGCAGTGGCTGAGTGAAGACACACTGAGAGGTCACACAGAAAACCCTCCCTGTCTTGGTAGGAAAGGGAGATTGTTGTTTTCTCCATTTCTGTTTTCGCCGCCTTCATTTTTCCTTTCCATGTTCAAGAATTAAGACAGGAATCCTTGTTCCTTTATTGTCTTTCCCATATGGTTTCAAGTTGGCTCAAGAGTATTGGCGGCCACTTGACTGAGAGAATAACAGATAGATGGCTGTGACAGATTGTGTGTAGTATGTGATAATGAAAATGTCTATTGATTTAGCCTCAGAAAGAATATTTGGGTTTATCTGAAAACTGCACATCATGGTCAAGTGGCTTAAAAATAAAATTAAGTTAGATAAAAATTAAAACATGCACTCTCACCTCACTGTAGCTAATTAAAAGTCACTAAAATGTTTTAAGTAGGAACAAATATTATTAATGGCAAATAGGGAAAAGTGTTCCCAATAACCTAAGTGACATTCCATTGGGTACATTTGTCTAGGGTTTGTGCACCAAAGCAAAGCCACATCCTAGCACCACTTTGGAAAATACATATTATGGAATGTTGTTTCACTGGTTCATTTAACAGTGATATTTTCATTTGTGTTTATCTACAGTGGTTTTATATTCCTAATTCTTAAAAAAAGATTTTTTTTAAAATTGTAACTTCCAAGGCAAAATTAAACAAGAGATTTCTCAGAAGTCTCTAAGAAAACCTTCTGTACTGTGCCTCATTAATTCATCAATATAATGCAAATTAATTGCCATTGCATTTTTAAAAAATGGTTAGAATAGAGATCCGGATGTAAAACGTGCCCTAGCATGCAGCACTGCTGAGAAGAGCTATTACAGCCCACTTTTCCACTTCACATTCGGGGAATATGTAGCTACTATTTCTTCTTTAGGAAGTAAAATTGGCTGCACCTGGGCATATTATTAGCTGCTCACCACAGGGAATCTCATGCTGATGGGCTATAATTTAGCAGAGAAGGAAAAAAAAGGCAAGCCAATTAAAATGAAGCACATCACTTGGTGCCCATTTGCTGATTGCTTGTCAGAATCTATTATCTTGTATTTAACAAATACGGGATAATTAGGAAAGGAGTGAGTATGAGATAATCAAAATCTGGGGACCAAATTGTTATCCTTGCACAAGAAGAAAAACTCTGAGTCCTCCTAATCCGTCCTGCCAAAGGAAAAAAGCACACCCACATATATTCCCCTGTGAGATTCTCAGATAATTCGAGAAGACTCCTGTCAACCAGCTCCATCCCAGTCCCAATCCTGGCATGGCCCCCAGGGGCCCAGCCTAAGGTGGCCTGTCCTGCTGAGTGCAGACCCAGGCCTCAGTCATGGAAGTCGGAGAGATGCAGGCTGTAGACCACCCTAAGGGTCTTTTAGAGTCAAGAAATGTTTGTTTTGTTTTCCTTTTCATGTACTTGGTCAATTTAAACAGGCTGACATCCTGATTTAAAACAAACAAAAAATGCCAGTGAGGTTCGGTTTAAAGGGCTTCTGGCTACTCCTTAATAATCAAGGTTGTTTTAATTATAATGAAAAGCTACTTACAAACTAAAGAATTTTTTAAAAATTACAAACCATCAAGATCGGCAAGTTCGTGGGAAAAAAGGCCCATTGTGTGAAATTTGGAACAACTTTTATGGAGGATAACTGGCCATGAGTTTCAATTGTTTGAAAAATGTGCTCACTCTTTGGTTCAGAAATTCCACCACCAAGATATAGTCTGGAGGGAAAATTATACGTGCACATAGATTTGATTAAAGATGTTTATCACAGCCTGACATGTGACTGCAAATAAATGGAAACAGTTGTACGTCCAATAACAGAAGTGCTAACTATAGTGTGAGATGAGATGGAATACCATGAGGACATTCTACATTCTTCCAGGATGCAGAAGAATATTGCAGGTCAATGTGGTGTCAATGAAACAAGCACATGTTTCAGAAGAACATCAACAGGATTAAATGATATACATTATGCATAAATTGCTGCATAAATTATGACTACCTGTGCATGCATTTCTATATACACACATACTTCTGCCACATATATACATATGTATATTATATATTTTATATACATTAGGCATATATGTATGTATGTGCACACACACACACGTCTTAAAAGCAGATGGGGGCCGGGCGTGGTGGCTCACGCCTGTAACCCCAGCACTTTGGGAGGCTGAGGTGGGCAGATCACCTGAGGTCAAGAGTTCGAGACCAGCCTGATCAACATGGCGAAACCCCGTCTCTACTAAAAATACAAAAATTAGCTGGGCATGGTGGCACGCACCTGTAAACCCAGGAGAATCACTTGAACCCAGGAGGTGGAGGTTGCAGTGAGCCGAGATCATGCTATTGCACTCCAGTCTGGGTGATAGAGCGAGACTCCGTGTCAGAAAAGAAAAGAAAAGAAAAGAAAAGAAAATTGATGGGAACATTATATACCAAAATATTAACAATTTTCTCTAAATGACGACTCTATGAATAATTTTTGTCAGCTTTATATATTTTTTTAAAAATTCTGCTTTCTAATAAATCTGAAAAGTAAAAAACGAGCACTTTAAGAGTGATCTCTTCATCATTATCTTTAATTGCTTTGAAAAACAAAACATGTGGTGGGTAAGAAAGCCAGACAACATGGCTAAATACTCCCCAACAAATTCGTACCGTTTCTTTCTGAGATCTTTCTTTATTTTGAGTGGCGATATTGCTTCCTAAGAGACTACAACACATCTTACTTGCATGAGCTACATTCATTTCAAACCTAAGAAAAGCAGGGTACTTCAGACTACAGCTAAGCTGGATGTATTAAGTGGCCTGGAATGTGTAATAACAGGCAGACAGATGGAGCTAAAGTCTTTCCTGGGCAGTCAGCTCTATACCAACCAACAAAGGTGAAACATGTGATATGGGTAGTCTTTGCATGTGTCCTGGGTCTTTGGCGCTATTAAAAAAAGAAAAAATATTTAAAATGCATATCATTAAACGCCACAGGCAGACAATGTGCTTCCCTACCACACCAGCCCATGGACTCATGCGTGGCTGTCATGAAGTCTTCAAGAAAGCCCACTTTCTGATAGAAATGATAATGTTCTGAAATCAAATCAAACACACACACACGCATGCATACAAGATCAATGCAAACACCATAAGTGGCCTCGGTTATTATTTTTGAATTACATTGTGTATGAGTCAGCTCCTCTTCTTGGTTGGAAGCAGAAATAACTGAATTTGTCTGACTTTAGCAGAAAGGGCTTCACTGAAAGGTTACTAAAGAAAGCACAGAATGACTGGGAAGGTCTTGACAACTGCAGTGTGCAGGAAAGAGCTAGCTGCCTGACAGTGCCAGTCTCACATCTCTTCAGGAAGGCCTAACTGACCCTTGGTCAGTTCCTGAAAACTTTGGCCCTGCAATACTCCCTGTGCTGCTAATGAATACGTTTGTTTTATACACCCGGGGTCCTGACACCTGCTGCCCAAGCTTATCTAGGTGGTTCGTACCAAGTCAACAGCATGATTTATGGTGGTCACCAGCTTTCCTCCTGGAAATAGGTGCCTATGTGACCAGCCCCTGATAAAAGCTCTAGCCTCTGAGACCCAAGCTGCCCTCCCTGGGCTTAGACACTCAGCTTACATCACTGAAGTTCATTGCTGGAGGAATGAATGTCTTGTGCAAATGCACAGGAAGATTTTGGAGGCCACTGCCTGGTGCATTTGTTTTCCTTGTTGATGCCACTGCATGTTTTTTCACTGTGATGAACCATAGTCCTGAGTCTCAATGAGCCCTGTGAGCCCTTCTAGTGAGTCACAGAATTTAAGAATGGTCTCAGGCACCAGAAATACATTCTAAGACAGCCAGGCAGAAGCCAACACCCAGAACAAAGGCCAGGCACAGAACCAGTCTTGAGTGGATGTTGCTGCTGCCATCACAGAACACCAGAGGCCACAGCCTGCCCCCTCCCAGCTCTTTCAAGACCAACGCAGGACACTGGAGATCCACTGGCTCCAGGTACTGTAACTGAAACTAGGGTTTCTCAGGCTTGGTGCTGTAGACATTTGGAGCCAGAGAATTGTTTTTCATGGGAACATTCTATGCATCAGAGTATGTTTAGCAGCACCTCTGGTCCTTACACACTAGATGCCAGCAGCTCCCTCCCAGTCGTTATGGTTGAAACTGTCTGCTGACATTGCCATATGACTTCTGGGGTCAAATCTGTGCTCAGTTAAGGAGCATTGACTTAGAAGAAGCTAGGTCAGGTGTCCACAGAGTAGCTACAAGCTACAATCTGACTCAGATTCTGCAACTTCTCCTTTCCCCCCAAAATTCCTATTGCAGAGCAATGCCAGACAGAGGACGGGTGTTCCAATGTGAGGCAGGCAAAACACCGGCACCCGTCTGCTTTGCAACACACTTGGGACTTTTGTCAATATGGCTGCCTTGGTGAAGGTGAAGCCTCACGAACAATAGGAATTGTCAGGTCTGCTTTCTAAGGAGAACTTTGTTTACTGACAGTCTCGCTCCTGAATTAAGAGCTGTGCGGGACTGATTAAAAAGGTGGCATTGCATTAAGAAATGAAAGGCTCATGTTTCAATAAGCATCTCTGATAAGAAGAAAATTGCTAGTTAGTGCACATGAAATCAACAGGCTGCTTGATGACTATCGAAATGTGTACTCCGTTTGCAGAAAATCCAAACGAAGAGTGAATAAATACATTTTAAAACGTTACCGGCTAAAATCATTGATGAACTCTCCATGGTCTTTGCCTTTATGGAACTTCCACATGATATCCTCTAAAGGGGGAGGGCAGGAGGGCAGGAGGGCAGGAGGGGTGCTTGTTGCCGTGGCAGTGGGTGCGATGTGTGGAATGGCCTCTAGTGCTGCATGACAGTGCTGTCCTCACAGCAGCTGCCTCCCTGCTTTCACCCTGATGGCCTGGGGAGTTTCATGAGAGAGAAGTGTGAATCTGCACCTGGAACATCTGGGCTTATTAGGCCTAGGATTTTTCTGCACATTTGTGCTTTGTCAAATAATATAAATAAGTTCCTAAAAGACAGAGGGTAGATATAAATTAATTGAAAGAAGAGAGCACAATCCAAAACATGCTTTTACAGAGAGCTCAGAGGAAAAAAAAAAAAAAGTGGAGAAACAAAAGAGGCTCTCCAAGCTTCCAGACTGTGAGCTAGTGCAGAGACAATGATCAGAGAGATGACTGGGAGAATGGAGAGGTGGCAGCTGGTCAGTTTGCTGCATCCCCACCCCCAGTCCCCATTCATCCCTCTTATAGCAATCACAGGGCACTTGGCTGCAGAACACAGGCAGGAAAAGCACCTGGAGGTGGAAGGGACAACACGGCAGAAACTCAAGTGTCTACCAAGACCCAGGAAAAAGGGGAGAGACTTTGCAGCCACTGGCATGTCAGCCCTCGCAATCTGTCCTGCTTCTACCTCAGAATTACTCAAAACAGGCTGAAGCAAGCAGTATGCCACTTAAACCCACAGGGTAAAAGGAAATCTCAAATGTAAAGATAAGCAATTTTTTTAAAAAAACAAAAGCAACACCATTAAAGTGAGACATACACATTTTTAAAAAGTAGAATAAATAGCATCTCATGAAGTGGGGTTAATATAACAAAAGGAGGTAAACTCTAAGTGAAGTATAGCATTCTGAGATGAATGTCAGAGGATCCTTCTCCCATGAAACTATAACAGATTTATCATAATATGTAATATTTCTAAAATAAGAATAAAATATACACATTTAATAATATTTATAAAACTATTATTGACTTAATTGGAATGTTTTTGATGATTACATTATTTTGAATTTAATTACTAAGGAATATTCCTCCAGCTTGACAGATTCAAAAAGATTAATATGTTGGGGTAATAGTTTTTCAACAAAATATAATTTACTTATTGTTACATAGTTCATATTTCTCCATTTTGTTCACAAGCATGAAATAAAATATATCCATTAAACTATTCTAATATAAAATTAAGTTAATTCATGAAAAAGAAAGGAAATGGGTCCCTTTACATTATTTATTCTTAGTGAATCCACTATGGCTTGAGTTGATTACTGCTTTCTTTAATGTCTACATATTAAGGAACTACAAAATAATCTATTCTAGGAGTTTGTTTTGCCATTGCATCCACAGGCACTGTAAATATGCCCATCGATACTTTCTAGACTTAATGAATTCATATTTTTGGAAAGATGGAATTTGAATTGGAAAGCTTTTGAAAGACAGCCCAGTCAAAAGATTTGAACAGATACTTGGAGAGAAGATTTTAAGCATGTAAAAAAAAGCTCAACATATTAATAATTAAGGTAATCTCATTTGAACCATATGAGATAACACTATGAAATCTAGTAGAATGGGAGGAAAGAAAGATAAATAAAAAGAAGGAAAGGAGGAAAAAAGAAAGAGGAAGGAAGGAAGAGGAAAAGAAGAAAGGAGGGAGGGGGAGGGGGGAGGAGGGAGGGAAAGGAAAGGAAAATAAAAGGAAGGAAGGAAAAAGGGAAGGGAAGGGAAGGGAGAGAGAGGAAGGGAGGGGAGGAAGGCAGGCAAGCAGGCAGGCAGGCAATACCAAATAATGATGAGAATATAATGGAAAAAGAGAAGAGCAAGCGAAGAAGGGAGGGAGGCAATACCGAATGATGGTGAGAATATGATGGAACAACTGGAACTCTGATATACTGCTAGTGAGAATTCCAAATGGATTAGCTATTTTGGAAAACAATTTGACAGCTTTTTATAAAGTTAAACATTTGTTTGCCATTCAACTCAGAAACACTACACTGTGTTCACATACAAAATCTGTAAATTAATGTTTCTACTGGTTGTATTCATGATGTCCCGTAACTAAAAACAACCCAACAACCTCACTTTCAGTAGATGAGAAAATAAACCGTGGTGCATTTATACTAGAGAATATGACTCAGTGTGCACTGATGCGAGTGACGACATTGATGGATCTCAGATGCATTATAAGTGAAAGAAGCCAGACTCAAAAGGTTGCATTTCTAGGATTCCATTTATATGACATTCTAGAAAAAGCAAAATATAGAGATAGAAATCACAACAGTGGTTACTAAAGTTGGGAGACTGGGGATAAAAATGACAAAAAAGGGTCACCAGGGAAGTTTGGGGGTCCCACAGAAATGTTATCTGATTGTGGTATAACTCTAAGCATATGTTCAAAAGAAGAAATACATGTTAAAAATAATACATTTTATTACATGTAAATTACATCTTTATAAATAGAAAAACAAAAACAAGAAAACTGCCATGGGATAAGTGGAGCCCAAGATTTTGAGGTGAGCTCATTAAGAGTGATTTGGGGTGCTCTCCTCATACCAGGCATTCTCGTGAACTCCTCTCCACATTGTGCCTTTGGGTTTCATGACTACTGTTACATGAGGTGAGATTTCATTCTGAGACAGTGAGAAAATGGGCATTCTAGGAAAGTATAAATTCCCAGTGACCTGACCGGAGAGGCTTGAGGATCACTGGTTCAAACCTCCAGCCAGGCCAGGCCATGGCTGCTAAGTACCCTCTGACTTCCACTTGGGGACAAGATGGGATGGCACCCAGAAAAGAGCGGTGTTTGCCGAAGTCATGTAGTGCTTTCGGGACATTGTTCCACCAGACCCAGGTGTCCCCATTCCTCTCTTAGGTAGCACCCATTCATCTATATCTCAATTTTGCACCAAAAGGACTTGGTAAATTTATTTAGAGGCCATGCACAGAGATGGCCCCAAATGGCAAATCCAATTGAGCAGTTAGGAATTGCTGTTTTTGAGAGTCCAATGAGCAAAGGGATGGATCAAAACAAAAATGTGGACTGGCACTGAAGGAGGTCATGGAAGGGGAGGGGGAGGAGAGGGGGAGGGGAGGGAGAAAGAAAGTAAAGAAAGGAAAGAAAGGAAAGAAGACGGGAAGGGAAGGGAAGGAAGAAAGAAAAAGAGAAAGAAAAAGGAAGGGAAAAAGGAAGAAAGGAAGGAAGGAAGGAAGGAAGGAAGGAAGGAAGGAAGGAAGGAAGGAAGGAAGGAAGGAAGGAAGGAAGGAAGGAAGGAAGGAAGGCAGGCAGGCAGGAAGGCAGGAAGGCAGGAAGGCAGGCAGGCAGGCAGGCAGGCAGGCAGGCAGGGAGGAAAAAATAGAAAGAGAAAATAAAAGATAAAATTCAGGAAAGGGGAAAACTACTTTTTATATCAACTACCACCACAATGACAAAATTTCTAAAAAAGACAAAAGACTTTTAAATACTCAATTGATGCATTGCTATTTTAGGTCGTGTTTCCTTTACACTTACCAAAATATTACTAGAAGCCCACAATTATCACCTGCCTCCTATTTTCTTACCCCTTGACTTTCACCTGACCCCTGAAGTCAGTTACTTTCCTGACTTTAAAGACAAAAAGAAAAGGATTTGAGTGTCTGCCCCACTGTTGGAGGTGTACAAAAAAAGGTGTGCTTCAATGGGAAATAACACAATTTCTAGACTTTAGAGGTTATCACATTCTAAGTTTTCACTGTCTTTGAGCTATTTTACAAACCTGTAGGTTGTAAGTAACTGATGAACACCACAAATTCCGCCCCTCTCACAGGGGTTTAACTGGTTTCCCTCCCCACTGACACCATTCCCATGGAAAAACCAGTTTTGACTACATTTGCATATTCATTTCACTATTGCTGACAAATAAATGTTGGTTTGGATCCCCATTTCAACTGGTTATAACATTTTCCTAGCTCCCTCACGGAATGAGTTAAATAAAATCTTTAATGCATGTTCTTTTGTCCATCTGCAGGAGGTACAGCCCACCCGAATACTACCAGCACGAGGGGTCTAGTTGGAGGCTAGAATGGACAGCTCCTTTGGGCAGCCCACACTTGACCACAGTCAGCGCTTTTGGCTTGAGACCAAAAGTGGAGCAAACTCAGCTCTGTCTTCCCAGTCATGCTTTCCTCTGAGCTGGCTCCAAGTCTGCCCCCAGGAAATATCTGTTCAGAATTAAAAGCACTTAACACTGATTTGTATGTACACGATACAAAAAAAAAAAAATCAGCATTAAAGGTTATAATGTGCTCATTCTTTGTCATGTAATTGGACCTAATAAAGAAACATCACATTAGTTACCTAGTAAATTTCTACTTATTACTAAATTAATAGCTATCCTCACATACATCAAATATTGTCAACACTTTCCTGGAAGCTACTGCCACCGCAAATTGAGTCAATCAAATAATTAATTGAAGTAAAATGACTCCTGTCCAGCAGAATGGATGTGAGATGCATTTACTCGTTCTATCAAATCCTTCCTTTTCCAGAATGTATCATTTTCAAAGGAGATCTGAAGCGGGGCCCTGGCTTACTCATTGAAGACTGCATAAAATATTTTGAAGCTATTCAGAAAAAAAAAAAAAAAAAGCATTAAAAACAATTTTCATATTGGAGGTTAAGTGGCAGAAATCTTTTTAGAGCAAAGTTCCTTTGTTTTGTATGCTATTTCCTGAGTGCAGTGAACTTACTAAGCACTTTGATGTAGCAAAAATTGTGATGTGCATATGTACAAATGATCCAAACACAGCAAAAAGCAGCTAAAAAAAATCAATAAAGCAGCTTTTTAACAAATGCATTCCGAACTGGATCAAAGAGATAGCCTGGCAGCTACATGCTACTGATCTAACACTCATTACATTTTCATTTCAAGGAAACATCTTTTGCAACAGAAAGGTGAAGTCTGTCTGAGGCAGGAGGAAAGCTTCTTTTTAAATAGGAACTAAATAAATATAGGGCCTGTGTGGGTCTCTGCAAACAAATCAGTGCGGAGGGGCTCGCCTTTGAAAGAAAGGTCTCTACAAATTCCAAGAGGGAGCTTTTCATTGATTTTTCCATCTTCCTCACTGTCCTTCCCCAGAATAGACTTTCATATGTAAATATGTGGTCAAGAGCAAACACTTGCCTACGGATAGTGGTATTTTTGTTTTGTTTTGTTCTTTAAGGTATAGTCACCGGGAACTGGGAGCTGTGAAGGCTTACCCATATCTGATTTGATAATGATATTCACCATTGATCTTATAGCCCAAGGGAGGGGCCCCTTTCAGAATGTTTCCAGGCACACAAGATTTTTTTCAATGAGTTCACTCAGGTTTGTTTGTCCTTCAATCTTCAGGTGGCGATAAGCCTTGAGAACGGTTTTTTGCCCTGTGTTCTGATCATATACACGCATTCCAGGTTATCTTACCCAGGGCTTCCTGCCTAACAGGGACATTCTTGCCTCTCGCAAAATGCTGTGTCAATCAGATTTTTGTGCCGATTCTCATTTTGCCCCTCAGCCTCTCCACATCTCATTTTCCCACTTTACTAACATGAAAATTCATCATTGCTTGTATCACTGGGTTAAAATAAAACATAACTGACTCTCAATTAGCTTCTGGCAATATGACAGAAGGAGGAAATAGATGAAAAAAGCTCAGAGACAGAAAAATCTGTTTTTAAATTTTTTTTAAGAACTCCCTCATGCAAACATCCATCTAGAATAAAATGTCACCAGCACTGTTGTAAGATCGGATTTAAAAAAAAAGGTAAGACTTTCTGTGTTTTGGCCAGGCCCTTAGAACAGAGGCGGGGATTACCAAAGTAGGAAAACAGAACAGCCTCATCTCCAGGTGGGGTGAGAGGCACCTGGACAGCATGACCACGTGAATGATGCTTGGGAGGAGAGTCTTCTGGAATGCATAACATTCCCCCCAAAGAAAAGAATGAAGCCTGACAGGAGATGAAAGCCATTGCCCAACACTTTTGAGTTCCTAAATAACCTACCAGAAGAGCTAAGAAAATTGTGTATAGAAGTCAGGCCAAAAAAGAAAGAAAGACAGATTAGATTAGGGAAGAGGAAACCTTTGTGTGCATACACATCCAAGCACACGTCCACACAAACACACACTCATCACTCCAACCTTCCAGGCACCTGCAAATTGGGAAATATCTCCAATACATTTTGAAAGAAATGAGGTGTAAGTAATTGAGTGATATTCCAAATAGCTTATTCATACCAGTTATTTTATAAGAAACATGGAGAAAATACTCTGATTATATAAAGTGAGCTTTTATAATCTAAGAGTGTATTTATTATGTTAGTTGCTGTGTTGACATAAATAGGTATTATACAAATATATTCTCACCATAAAAAGGCAAATAGTATATACATTTTGAAGTTAAACGTTTAGTTTAAATCATTGTTATTTAGGTGTCTGAATGTGAAAATAATGAACATTTATGAACGATTTCTGAAACAGGAATGAGGAACCTGAAAAAATGAGAGATGATTATGAAGTTCAATTGATACTCAGCTCAAAACAAAATTAATATAAGAGTCAGAAACCATGGGCCAGGCGCAGTGGCTCACGCCTGTAATCCCAGCACTCTGGGAGGCTGAGGCGAACAGATCATGAGGTCAGGAGTTCAAGACCAGCCTTGCCAATACGGTGAAACCCCGTCTCTACTGAAAATACAAAAAAAAAAAAAAATTGCCGGGCGTGGTGGCACATGCCTGTAATCTCAGCTACTTGGAAGGCTGAGGCAGGAGAATCACTTGAACCCAGGAGGCAGAGGTTGCGGTGAGCGGAGATCACACCATGACAATCCAACCTGGGCGACAGAGCAAGACTCTGTCTCAAAAACAAAAGCAAAAAGCTCTTAGAAAGAGCTAGAAACCACAGAGATATACATGGAGACTGACTGTCCACATTTTCCAAAAGAAAATGAAATATCTTGGGGAATAAGAGAAAAACATTATATAAAGATGCATTATAATGTATAATACAGTAATACTTAAATTCTCCAGAAACCAGCTATCCAGGCACTTTCCTCATATGGAAGAGTCACTCAACAAAGGCCCACCATCCTGTGTCTAGCAGGCTCCTTTTTCACTGCCTCAGATGAGATTCTACATTTCTCATCTCTGGCTTCCCTCCTAACAGCTCTCTCAGGGCCTTCTCTAGTCTTTTCTGGAGTGAAAGTCCTCATCCTAAACTTGCTCAGTGAGAACCTCTCTCTGCCCTGCACCCACCCCAGTCACCCACTCAAGGCAGATCCTGCTGCAGGAGCTGGGAGTCCCCACCCTATGGCCTTCTCAAGGATGTCATTCCTTCTGTTCTTTTATCTTTCTTGTATCTGCACCACGATATCTTATTCTCCATTGAATCACTGTACTCAGTGTGCAGACATGCTTGACTGTATCTCATCTTTATAAAAAACACATAAATAACAGCAACAAAACCAAATTCCCTTTAGCTGGCATTCTCCTTTACTGCTGCCCCATCTTCCTCTCAATTTTCCCCACGCAATCTTTCTCACCTCTTCCTCCTCTCAGGAAATGGGAAACCCTATTCACCTACGTCTAGTAGTCTCTTTTTGAAATTAAGTACATGTTTATTAGTAGTTTAAATCTTTAGTATTTACAGGTCCAAATTTGAAAAAATATGGACTTTACACAATTTCTGATAGATGAATGAGTAACCAGAAAAAAATGAGAGATGTTTATGGAATTCAACAGATACAGAACCCAAAATAAAATTAATATAAGACTGATTCCTGAGGGCCGGGCACGGTGGCTCACGCCTGTAATCCCAGCACTTTGGGAGGCCGAGGCGGGCAGATCATGAGGTCAGGAGATCGAGACCATCCTGGCTAACATGGTGAAATCCCATCTCTACTAAAAACACAAAAAATTAGCCAGGCATGGTGGCGGGAGCCTGTAGTCCTAGCTACTTAGGAGGCTGAGGCAGGGGAATGGTATGAACCCAGGAGGTGGAGCTTGCAGTGAGCTGAGATCGTGCCACTGCACTCCAGCCTGGGCGACAGAAGACTCTGTCTCAAAAAAAAAAAAATTACTGATTCATGATTTTTAGGAGGGAAGGCAGAGTTGAGAAATGCCAAATTGCATCACAGGGAGTGGACAGTGGAGTGTTGCTCAACCCAGGAATATTCTTGATTTTACCATCTTCCTGCCTCATCCCTGCCCTCAGCCCATGTCAACACACCCATCAGCAGGTCCTGTTCCTACTATCTGAAAATGTATCTCACATCTCTCCACTCAGCTCTACTTCCAGTTGAGGTCACCATCATCCCTTATGTAGACACCTGAAATAACCCCCTATCTGATCCCATACTTTCCCCTCTACAGTGTACTCCTCATCTCTAGTAGCAAGTGTGATCTTCTTCACCCACTGTGTCAAACCCTATGTTATACTCCTTCGTACAATTCTTTGGTGACTTTCCATTGAACTTAGAATAAAATCAAAATGCTCTCCATTGTCTCCCAGCCTCTGGTGATCTGAATCACATCTCTTGTCAACCTTGTCTTCTTTTTAGTTTCACTCAGCTCCAGCCATGCTGTCTTTTTGCATTCCTCTTTGACACCACTTATGTGGCTCGTTCTTTCTCATTCTGTTGGACATAGAGAGAGACCTTCCTGCTTCCCTAATCTAAAATAGAATATAAGCTCCTTAAAGGCAGGGGGTTCATTGCTACCAAGTTTTCCATAGTATTTCCAAAGCATCAGTCGCATAGTGGATGCTAAGTGCATATTTGCTGCTAAAATGGTAAAGAATCAGAACAGAAGAAATAAAACTTCTCAATGGGGTCAAAACAAGTAGTACAAAGCAAATGCTATAAAACTTGAAAACTTGATTCATAAGAAAGCTTCTTGAGTTTATGGATGTTTTCTTTAAACATCAAGAAAACAACTTAAATTAACTGGGGACCTGGTTTCCATATTCTCAGCCTAGTAGGAAGGGAGAAAGAGCTCCAGTTGCCCCCCAAGTAACAGATTCTAACTGAGAGATACACCAACTGAGGACAGAAGCCGTATCTACTTCATGAGCTTTGTGTCCCTAACATCTAGTACACTGCCTCTCCACAACAGACAGCCACATGTTAGTTGAATGTATGGACAAGTAACTCTAATAACCTGTGCCAAACAGAAATGAATGCAAAGAACTAGGAAAGGACACAAAAAATCGATAACAGATGTAGGTTGGGAGATCATGATAGCTGAGTGAGCCAAATCTTAAAAATTATGTAGCATTAGAACATGTGGAATAGGCAAGAAAAACTGTCCAGTCTATGAAAACCACAAGTGCAAATCCAACTTCTTCCACCCCAACTATATGAGTAAATATGTTGCAGAAAGCCTGAACAATTCTGTGAGTCTTCTCTAAAATCACTTGGGATTTTAAAAGCTAGTCATTTTCTTTAAATATGCAATTTAAAGACTCAATTACAGTCAGTATAGGTTTGGATTCTTCCTTTTCTATATGCAGTCAACCACACTTAAGTCACCTTGAAATACAACAAAAGCAAAACCCTTACTCTGAGGACAACAGTAATAGCGACAACTTTACATATGTCTATAAGATGTTGTAATTTAGCCAACACTTGTGCTTAAACTACTTTATCATCCACCGTGCATCTGTAAGTAGATACACTGTCTCCATGATTCAGACCTGAAAGCTCGGATTTGGAGAAGCACAGGTATTTATGCATGGTTGCATAGAGAAATTGAACCATTATTTGGATTCAGATTTACTAACTTTAAATCAGCTGCTGCCCACCACCTCAGCATGCCATGACTACTCTTCCCCATTCTTGGACAGATTTTCTCTGCTATGTTTTTGTCTTCTTTTCTACCCTGCTGGGGAGGCACCAGAAGGAAACTTGAAGACCCCCAAAGTTGTGTGTCAGTGTATGCCAAGAATGATTCAGATGGTGCATTTTACCACTTTGTATACCATCTTGTGTATTTAGTGTGGCCCAGTAAATCACACAACCCCAGCACAATGAAACCACAAATAATTTGTGTCTTTTGTCTTTGTTTAGACAGAAAAGATCATCCATAAAATGACCAAATATCTTGGAAGCCCAACCCTCTTTTTCTGATCCATACTTCGATAGCTTAACTGAATTCAGCAGAGTAGCATTATTAGAGAAGTAATGAATCGTAACAGTTGGGATCATGAACCCTGGAGCCAACTTGCCTTTGTCAAAGCCTGGCTCCCCGACTTACCAGATGAGAGAACTTTGACAAATGATTGCACCTCTACAAGCCTCAACTGCACTTCTACAAATTACTGTACGTCTACAGGCCTCTTTATCTATGAAATGGAGATAACAGTAGGGTTGTCATCAGAATAAACTAAGTTAAAACAAAGGTCAAACCAGCTCACTGTTTGTTTTTATAAATAAATTTGTATTGGAACACAGCCAAAATCATTTGTTTATGTATTGTCTGTGGCCACTTTTGCACTGCAGTGGCAGAGTTACGTAGTAATAACCTAGATCTCATGGCCCACAAAACCTAAAATATATAGTATCTGTTCCTTTACAGAAAAAGTTTGTTGACTCTTGAGTTAATACATGAAAAACATTTAGAATGGTCCATGGAATAAGCGCTTAGCATCTTTTCTTTTCTTTCTTCCTCTTTTTTTCTTTCCTTTCTTCCTCTATGTATCTATCTACCTATCTTTCTATTTATCTATCTTTTGTTTTATGAGACAGGGTCTTGATCTGTCACCCAGGCTAGAGAGCAGTGGTGCGATCTCGGCTCACTGCAACCTCCGCCTCCTGGGCTCAAGTGATCCTCTCAACTCAGCCTACTGAGTAGCTGCAACTACAGGCATGCACCACCATGTGGCTAATTGTTGTATTTCTTATTTATTTTTTTATTTTATTTATTTTTTTTGTAGAGACGGGATTTTGACATGTTGCCCAGGTTGGTCTCAAACTCCTGGCCTCAAGCGATCCGCCGGCCTTGGCCTCCCTGGCCACTGCACCCAGTCCTATATATCTATCTTTGTGTGTGTATGTGTGTGTAGTAGTGTGTGTGTGTGTGTGTGTGTGTGTGTGTGTGTGTGTGTTGTGTGTGATATTACTTAGTCTATGGCAAGTACTTAGGATGTTTTTTCTACTTCCTGTAATGTAAAATAATTTAATCTCTACTCTTATGCAAAGGCCCAGAGATTGAGAGTCACGGGTCAAACAATTTGGGATTGGACAAGATTATCCTTATACATTCCTTTGAACCCTTCAATTTCAGAAAATTCAAAACCAAATTCAAATAGAAGTAACAGAATTTACTTTGAAAGGGTTTTGAGTCTCATAAAAACGTGTAATTGTGCATTTGAGTGTATAGCCTGTATATCCAGTTAAATGATACCCAAACTCCTTAGGGGAAGATCACACATCCATCAACTATTGAAGTCAGAACTGGCCGTGTCACTTGTTTTTGCCAACAAAACAAGAGAAGAAGTGAGGAAAGAGTTTTAAGAGCTAGTTTGGGACTTACTGTGTTCTCTTTTTCTCAGTGCTCCTGAGATCCAAAATTCCCCAGATGCAGCCTGCTCCCTCAGTGTGGAGGGTCCACGAGTAAGGACCATGAAAGTCCCAGCTGAGCCACCAGGGCAAATGGAGTAAGCGAGAAATTAATTAGCCTTTGTTGTTTGAAGGTGCTGAAGGTTGTTAGCCTACTACAACATAGCCTATTCTGATTGACACAGTGTTCAATGTCTGCCCTTTGTCCAGAGTATAAAATTTCCCAGGAGAAAAGGAGACAAATCATATTTAATATTAATAATCATATTCATATTTACTATCAGAGACCTGGCATCTACTATAGAACTTGACATATACATAGAGATTAATAAAAGAAGTCATCTGGTAGCATGTGAATAGTTAATAGAAGAGGTAAATGACAATATAGACAATATAGATGTTATAATTACTATTAAGTGCTATAAACAAAAAGGGTGCCCTTTATGACCTAGATTCCCTGGGAGGCAAGGAGTAAATGCTAATGGGTGTCTACCATGGAGCCCAACAGGAAGGTGTGTTGGCCGGGAAAGCAGAAGTGAAAAGGAAAGAGAAGGGCTGTACAAACAATTAATTAAGCAGGAAAGCACAAAGTATGTCCAAAATTAGGGAACAGACACATCTGACAGAAGCAGAGGCAGAAAGTTCATAGAGAGGTGGGGTAAGAATAAAATCTACATGATATGCATGCATTGTTGGATAAAACCCAAATTTGCAAACATTTTTGTTGGTTTAAATGGTGTATAGTCAACACTTAAAAATGGTTCAAATTGTGGATTTTATGTTATGTATATTTTACCACAACAAAGCAATATATTCTTTTTTTTTTTTTTTTTTTTTTTTTTTTTTTTTTTAAGATACAGAGTCTCACTCCATTGCCCAGGCTGGAGTACAGTGGTGTGATCTCAGCTCACTGTAGTCTCCACCTCCCAGCTTCAAGCGATTCTCATGCCTCAGCCTCCTGAGTAGCTGGGATGACAGGTGCACGAGACCATGACCAGTTACTTTTTGTATTTTTAGTAAAGACAGGGTTTTACCATGTTGGCCAGGCTGGTCTTGAACTCCTGACCTCAACTGATTCTTCCCTCCTAGGCCTTCCAATGTGCTGGGATTACAGGCGTGAGCCACTGCACCCAGCCAAAGTAATATATTCTTAAAAAAAAAAAGAAAAGTTCAGTGTTGATCCATCACCCACCTAGACATAAGGCAGAGAGTTACTGTTCACTGAGCATTTGGCCTTCACTATACTTGTCATTGGGGGGATATAAAAAGTGCATCTAGACCCCATCAGCTTTCCTGGAAGACTGGACACAAACAAAAACGCTGGAGTCTCAGATGAACATGGTAGAATGTCACCCAAAGGTGGACAGATCATTACAATGTAATTTGATTTTTGAGGGAGTTGGGGGAAGAAAGAATGGGCTCAGAGGTTGGCTATGAAACAAAGTCCCCACTTGAAGAACGTTGGTCAAGGCGCCAAGGAGAGGAAGACCCTGGGGGTTGGAACATCTATGTTGTCAATCTGGAGAATAAAAGTATTATCATTTTCCAAATTAGATAATATCCACTTTCTCTCTGTGCTTTTCAGCAGTTATGGCCATTAAGGACACCATGTTATGTAGCAGAAATTGTGTATGCCAACGTCGAACCTTCTGTGCTTACACAATTTGGCCAAGTCACTTCGTATTATCTTATACGTGGCCCCTCCACACAGCTCAACAGCTCCCCTCCTCTGCTCCACCAATCTGCAGGTCAGCTCAGCCACAGTGGAGCTCTCTCTGTCCCATGTCATTTGTCTTCTTGTTCCTTATTTGACTCTTGCCAGCAAATCTCACCGCTTGATAATTGAGCCAGCTGCTGAACTGCTCTACCAGCTCACATTCCCTTCCCTAGCTTTCACCATCAGGTCCAGTCTTTCACTCCCACATCTTGCCTCATGCAACCACTTTTGTTATTTCTTTAAAATAAAATATGTCTGATTTACGGGCATGGTTTTGGGTGGGATTCTGGGCTTGCATGGGTGATTCACCGTTTTCTTCCCGCTGACTCAGAGCACTCCTGCAACCCAATATAACTTCCTAGTATTGGGTCTACTCTTTTGTACTGTCCCTGACGCCCCACAGTCATGGAACTGGTGAGAAGGAGTTAAGACACTGAAATCAGTCATGGAAACAGACAACTACTCCGTTTACTCCAGCACATTTAGGTGGTGTTCCATGTTTACTGAAATGAATCTGGATGATAGAATTTCAGGACTGGGAGGGCCAAAAAAGTCATCAACTTTATCTCCGTCCCAAACTAGGAAGTTATACAGCAACACACATGATCTCTGTGGGGCACCCCACTCCCCGAGAGGCTTCCCAGTCATATCAGGAGACTTGGGCTTGTAGTGTAGAAGGAAAAATAAAGGGTGATGGCGACAGAGGCCATGGCTTTGACTCTATCCTTGCCACCATGGGCAGGTTCTTCACACTCTCTGCATCTTGGTACTTTCCTAGTAAAATGTGGGTACAATTCTGACAAAGTCTGCCTCCCGGCGCTACTACACAGGTTCTGTGAGAAGGTGTGTTTGAACAGCACGAGTTCACGCAGCTGAAGAGGGCATCGCTTTACAGGTCTGAGTTTGCAAGGGTAGTGCCCTGGGCATGGGGCCTCCAAAGAGCTGTGCTGGCTTCCAAGGCTGCTGACGCCTGTGCTGACCCCAGAGCTCAGGGGTTCACGAGCCTGTCAGAAATAGGAGGGCAAAGTAATAAATAAAACTTCCCCCAAGATGAATCCAGTTATTGTAGCCAACTGATAGAATTTGCCTATACCTGGCTTTATGAATACTTGTCATTCTGTAAATAAATGAAGAGGTAGAGAAAGTCGTTTACAAGAATAAAAGGAAATTGGGTTGGATGGGGGGGTGAGAGGACAGTTATACACACACACACACACACATATATACACACACACATACATACACACACACACACGTATTAAAAGACACCCAACTATGACATATATTGGGGAGTTGTTCTGTTCACATAATAAAGAGCTGTTTTACATGTATACACTCAGTAAGGAGGTAAAACATATAAAGTGCGCAACAGTTCCTGGGACACAGTATGTGCTCCATAGTAACTGCTGGTTATCATCATTGTTTTCAGTATATCCAACACTGAGCCCAGGATAAAATAACACATTTTGCTTACTGGGAAAACAAGATCATATGACAGCACTGAAACTGCTGAGCTGGAAAATGCAAGAGGTCTTCATTCACTCTTCATTCCTAAGCCGGTGGCTTTCATTCCACCTTGATTGAAAAGCACCTGTGCGGTGCTTTTAGAAAGAACACTACACTTAACGGTGCTGCATCCACAGGAAGCCCAGTGCCACCAGAATGGAAAGACGGACGTGGCCACGCGTGAATCCCTTCAAGAGGCTGTGGGTTCCATTTGCACACTATGATACCACAAATACTCCATTACTTTAAGCACCAACACACAATCATTTCCTTAAGGTTTTCATTGGCATCACTTTTCCTCTGTATCTGTCCTAAGGGACTTTATTCTCAGAGATTTTGCAAAAGAGCATGGAAGGAACTTAATTATCCATTTCCTGGTAATTTTCTACATCCATTGTTCCACATTGATTTGCTATCTAAAACCCCCTTTAGGTTGTTTACTGATGTCTTCTCAGCCTGTGGTTTTTCCCTATTTAATACATCATCACCAAAGGACACAAAGGCTGGGTGACACTTACTTTCATCGATTCCAACCAATGCGATACT
Source organism: Macaca fascicularis (assembly GCF_037993035.2). Classification (NCBI taxonomy): domain Eukaryota; kingdom Metazoa; phylum Chordata; class Mammalia; order Primates; family Cercopithecidae; genus Macaca; species Macaca fascicularis. The sequence goes on along the minus strand of NC_088377.1, from coordinate 6,393,862 downwards.
TGGGTTTTGGAAGCAGACAGTGGCAGTCTGAAATGCCTTTTTCTATTGCATCTGGCACGTGGTCACGTGAAGGAATGCACATACCGTATAATCGAATGGCGGTGGTCCTGAGAGGAAGGTGGTGACTTCACAAGGTCTCACAGCAAGACCCACTTTCACATCTCTCGGCGAGTGTGGGGACCCACAGCTCAGATAAAACAAGATGCCTATACTCTTCATTCCCAATATGTCCTAGAAATGGCTGCTCTCAGTAAACAGCATCTTAATAAATAAGCTATCAGTAAAACAAAGCATGTACACATTTAAAAAGAAGTATTTGGGACTCCCACATTAAAGAAATGTGTGAACTTCAATGTATCCATTTGAAGCCCGTGTATCTACAGCCACGTACGGTACATGCACATGGCGATTTTTCTACTTTGGCAATAACTGAGTGAGAAGAAAGGAGGGGTTAGCTAGACATTGAGAATAAGATGGCAGGTCAGATGGGCCTCCATTAGGACTATAGGCTAAGAACCATTTGATGGGGATGCATGGAGCCAAAACACAAATGCCTGCAGTGAATTGTGGGAGCGTGTTCAATGGTGTAAGATGCTTGGATGTGTGTAACTTGGAATGAACCATACACAGAAAACACAAGGCTGTCTTTTCCCAAAGGGAGGGAGTCTCCTGTTAGATTGGGAAGCCTCCCAGGGAATGATGGGCCCCACAGAGACCACGTGTTGTTGCTGTATAAGGTGGTCTTTCTTCTCCCAGAGGGAGGACACAAAGGATTTACTATTTCTTATTCTCGACCCAGGAACATAGCCTAATAAATAGAAAGAAAAAGAAAGCCTAGCAGCTATTTATTCCTAAGTACAGTAGGATATGCTTCTTTATATCCCAATATAAAGGAATCTCAAAGACACAAAACTTAAGTATCTCTATTGAAAGATGATTTGATGAATGGTTAATGGAGGAGTGAAAGCACAAGAGTTACATTTCAGAACTTTCAAAACACAGAAAGTTTGAAAACAATAAGAGGAAAGATGTTTGAGGAATGAGATTCAGACCAGCTCTGTGGCTTTTGTTCCTCTTGTTCTGTCCACGACTGTTGGTGGCAGTGGTTGGCAGTAGGCATAGAGCTGGCATCAGCCTCTACCTGCACACAGAGGGACTTTGTGATGGAACCGTGTTTCCCCACTCAGGTCTTCACTACCATGGCTTCTATCAGCATGCAGTGGTACTATGCTTCCACTTGTGCACTTACGGTTCTGTTTGCCTACAACACCCTCCCTCCCTCCATTTATCCTTCTCCCTCATCTCTTCACATCTCACTGAGAGCATGGGGACCCACAGCTCAGATGCAATAGGATGGCCATACTCTTCCTTCCCAATACGCCCTAGAAATTCCTGTTCTCTGTAATAGTATCTTAATGTATCAAATAAGCTATCAGTAAAACAAAATATGTACAAATCTAAAAAGAAATATTTGGGACATCCCAGGTTAAAGAAATGTGTGAACTTCAATGTATGCATTTGAAGCCCGTGTATCTACAGCACTGTCTTCAGCACGGGCATGTGGTGATTTCTCTGTTTCGGTAATAACTGAGTGAGAAGAAAGGGTGTCTTTGCACCCAGGTCCACCTCTCAGAGACCTTCACCAACCATCCTGTTTAAAGCATTAAACGGCCTCAACTTTCTATCACCCTTCCTTGAGTTATTTTTCTCTACAACATTTTTCATCAAACATAGCATGTTACATGTTTATTTTAGTAGTTGTCTGCCTGCTCCCACTGGAATGTAAGTTTCACCAAGATAGGAATTTTGTCTTTTTAAAATTTTCTGTTGTCTTCCAGCCCCTGGAATAAGCACCAGGCACAGATGAACTCTTAGTACTTCAGTGTTGAATCAAAGAACGACAGCATCTGGGAACAGTCTGTAGAGAGGTCACCATTCAAGGAAGAAGGGACACAGAGAGGGGGCAGACAAGCAAAAAGAAAGAAGGGAGATCCCATCAAGGGGAGAGAAAGGGGAAAATAAAGAAGAGAGCTTGGAGGGAGGGATGTCAGGAGGAAGGAAAAGGACAGGACAGCAGGATCAAATACTGGTGTGCGGGCCAAACACTGGAAACTACTGGATTTCAAAACTCAGTGCCTGCTGGGGAACTTCAGGAAACATGTGTCAGTACATGATGCAGCTGCAAATTGCTACAGAGGTAAAGAAAGATTTAGAAAGTAGAGTTAATGAAAATAATCTAGTTAAGAAAGAAAGAGACAGGGAGGCAAGGCAGTGTGGCCAGCCAGCCTCGGCAGCACAGGCCTGGAGAGAAGGCTTGTTACTTTAGCAGTATACGCTGGTGTGTGCGTGGGCAGGTGTGTGTGCGTGTGTGTGTGTCTGATTCGTGACTGTGGATTGAGAAAGTGTGGACAGTTATTTCAAGTACACAAGATCTGCACCATGTTTTCTTTTATAAGCAAATGGGAGAAATTAACACTGAATTAAAATGTAATGTGTATTTTAGTTTCTCTCTGTATTTCAATTCCAGGAAATAAATTATCACAATTTTCACAACTTCAATTCATTTAGGGTCTTTTCAGATAAAAATTTTATAATCGCTCAGAACTGCACTTCCAAGTCAAAAGAATTGATCTAAATATGTGCTGCTGACTCAAATAGAGAAGAGTAGGAACAAAGTAAACTCCTAAAAAAAAGTCTTAAGGCATTTAAAAAAACTAAAACAAATGAAAAGCCCTATAGGACCCAAAGACGCAGGCAAAATGAATTATCTGAAGAGAAAAATGCATTTTGTTCTAATATTCGCTTAATAGATTTTTTAAAAACGTGATAAGAAGATTGAAAGAAACCTGGGTAACTTGAGATAGATTATGCAAATGCTCATTTCATTTTCCTACTTCTGAGTGAGGCCTGGGCACAGTTTTAAAGCTGCAAGCCCCCAGCACTGCCTATCTCTGCTGCCCAGCTGGCGTGCACAACCAAAGGATTATGCATAATATGCACGTAGTTCGTGAAGCAAAGACATTTATGCGGAGCTCAAAGGAATCTGGGATACTGTGGTTCTCGGGGGCTTAGAATAAAGATTTTTAAAATACATTTCCACGATTTTCACCAGCTTATCTCAACCAAGAGGTTAAATATTAGAGAGAGAGAGAGAAAAAAAAAGAGAGAGGGAGGAAGGAAGGGGGTGGTTCACTGCTTCTGCAGCAAGGAATGGAAATAACTTTGATTCTTAGGTTATATTTAATAATCACTAAGGCCCTTCCTCATCTCCTCTTTTTCTGAAAGTGTGAGATTCATATCAGTGAATATTCCATACCAAATTTTACCGTAACCATTCCTTTTTCCAGGGTAGTCCCTCTAACATAGAAAAATATGCCTTGGCATCACTGGGGCTCAGAGGAAGGAAATGAATATACTATGCTATATTTTCATTGTCTCCACTTCTATATCTGTAACTTAAATGACATAACTGGCTAGGAAAAAAAAAATACCACGCTAGTCTGAGTATTTTGGACAGGGTCTCATGACTTTTGTTTCACAACATCTCATTCAACAACCACTCCATAGCTTGAGGATACACCCCTCAAAATAAATGTACCTGTCATCAGGGTTCCCGGATCAGAGACAGGCAGCAAATCAAAGGTTCATTAGGAATGGCTGAGAACCCAGGGAGCCACACAGAATGAAGCCCAGCTTTGTCATCTCAGCCCTTTCTCTGTCTGTGGTGAGTTACAGTTCCGTGTATAGACCAAAGACAGGACTCCAAAGAGAAGTAACCCAGAAAATCTACTCTTGCTAGAATGTGAAAATATGAAAAACATAAAGGTTGGGTACTTTTCAAAAATACAAGGAGGCCCTTTTCATTCATACATACATACAGATATAGATTTTTTTTTTCTTTTTCTTTTTTGGAGACAGAGTCTCACTCTGTCACCCAGGCTGGAGTGCAATGGCATGATCTTGGCTCACTGCAACCTTTGCGTCCCAGGTTCCGGCAATTCTCCTGTCTCAGCCTCTCAAGTAGGTGCACACCACCACGCCTGGCTAGTTTTTGTATTTTTACAAAAAACCCCTTACAGACAGGGTTTCACCATGTTGGTCAGGCAGGTCTCGAATCCCTGACCTCAGGTGATCCACCCACCTCGACCTCCCAAAGTGCTGGATTACAGGCATGAGTAACCACGCCTGGCTCCTGTTTTATATTGATAGAATTCTCATTTTAGATCCTATTAAAGTGATATCAGCAAAAGTAGCTATAGTCTTTATTTTCCTGGTGAGAACATTATAGAACTTAGTCTTTCTTCGGTGAATCCCAGAGATAAAACAGCATACTGGAAGGAGAAATAAATCACAGCTCTAGTTGCCTTAATCTTTGATATGTAATAAACAAGCAATCAAGGGAGATTCTTTTTTTCTATATTTGCCCTGCTGTGTATGTCAGGTGTTGACTACCCAGGTGTAATCCTGAACTTTCAAATGCAATTTCCCTGATAGTGAGATGTTAACATTAACAGACCCCTGCATATCAATGGACCACGCATAACTTGAACAAATACAATGCAAAGGGTGGTGGTCTGCATGGATTATTTCTATCAAAAATGAACCTATGCGTTCACCATTAGAAGCAGATGCAAGACTATAGCTTAAAAACAAATTATAATTCAAGCTGGAGTTACAAACATTCTGGTTTAACATTTGGATAGCAAAGGAACTCAGAGTTTATAAAATTCAAATTAAATAGACAGTCACAATTCTTTGCAAGCAGTCAGGGTTAATTCAGATCGTTTCCTCGGCTCTTGCATTCCCTGATTTCAAGCACGGCGAGGCTGGGACTGTAATTACGGAATGGGTAGTACTCACTGTTCACCAGTTGTGTGTAAGCTTTAAACTAATAACTCAGCAATTACGAGAAAAATGAGCAGTAATTACACCCATTTTACTCGCGGCTAGACAGATGGGACATTTTCTCCTCGTTATTGGCAAACTGTCACCACATTTATTTCATTTTTACTGTTTACTATTTGTTGTGCTTTGATTAAGAGTAATTATAGGCTAGAAAAATATGAAAAACATGAATGTTGGGTATTTTTTAAAAATAGAAGGAGGCCCTTCTCCCCATTTTATATTGATAGAATTCTCATTTTAGATCCTATTAAAATGATATCAGCATTCTCAAGATATTTCCAGACAGGCTTCAGTTCTGTGACAGCTTTTCAGCAGGGGATTCCCATGTTTGCTCATTATTTGGGTCATCACAGACCCATAAATATCCTGCATTTTTTTTTTTTACAGCAGCCTCTGTGTCCCTCACACTTGTCCATTTTAGTCCATTTTGTGTCTGGTGATAAAGTGCAGCAGAAATCCACCCGCCCCTGGGATCCACAGGAGAATCATGCCAAACCACAGCACTGCTACTGTCTTCACGGCTTTTAGGACTAGGAGCCTATTTCTCTCCCATCACTGTAAAATAATTTTATGTACGTTGTCCAGTAGAACAATGGTGTCGAGAGTTCTTTCTACAATTTCCCTCGGAAGCTTTTTAGTATGTGACATTAGTTTTAAGATCATGTGACACTTAATTTTAGTTCCTGACAAAGTGTGAGCAGTCTTGTTAACACCAGTGGGAAAAATAGACTTGGATTTTGTGCAATCATGTTTGTAGATAGTACTATTAATATTTAATTGCTGTGGGCTAGAAATTTGAATGATTTTGAAAGAAATGTGAATGACAAATCAGTACATATAGAATGATGAGACAATGAGCACAGGTTTTAGTTAATATTAAAAGTGGTATCTCTTTTAGAGTGAGCCCTCATGTGTAAAATGATGTGTGATTTATATGATTCTTCCTGACACTTTGTGTGTGTGTGTGTGTGTTTGTGTGTATGTGCATGTGTGAGTATGTGTATGTGTATGTCATGATTAGCTAGGCTGTGGTTCCAAATTCTAAACCCTTAAAGTTACAGCTCCAAGAGAAATAAAAACCATCACAGTTCACAACTGTCCTGCATTGAAGCATGATTTCGCAAACAAAAATGCTTTTTCCTTTCATAAAAGTCATACTTGCAAATATATGAGTTGTTTTTGGCATCAGTTTTTCTTAATGGGAGGAGGAAAAAAAACATGTCTTGTTCTACACGGGCTCCATATTGATTCATGGAAGTGCCATGTGTTAAGCACCGACTTGCTAATAGCACTGCCTGTGTGGTGATCTGCTGAGCTAGCGCGATGCACAGAATTGATTCATTCCCTTAATGAGCTTTAGATTGTGCTTCTACCAGAATGAGGATGCAAAGCAGGGGCAAGTGTGCAGCTGGAAAAAAGCCATCTCAAAGCAGCTGCAGAGAGGAAAGTCGAGAAGTGGCAGAAAACTATGGGAAGGTGGGACTTGAGGGGAGAGCTGGAGACAAGGCCACCTTTTCTTTTTCAAAAGATGCTGCAGCTTGCTCCATCCCTGCCTTTCTCCTCAGTGGAGGCAGAACAGGGCAGAGTGATGTGCAAACCTCAGTCCCCAGCAATGACCATGTGCAGCATGGAAAACTGGGGTCCCCTCTTGTCTCTGCCCTTACCACGTGGGTAACCCTGACACCACCCCCCGATCCGCAGCTTCCTGTAAACGAGGGGAAGAGATGGAGGATGCAGCCATCTGTGTCTTCATTTGTGTGCAACTGCATTATAAAATTTTAACTAAAAATGTTCCAGAGAAAGCAAACAGTGTAAAGCTATTAAGAAAGGCAGCTTAGCTAATGGATAACTGATGACTGATGTGTGTATAAGTGAGAGATGGGGATGGAGATTCTGGAATGCTAGTGAAGGCTCTGGGAGCACAGGAAAACAGGCCCAAGAGATATGGATAGTGGAAGCTGTCACAGACACATTTCATCTGCATAGGGCTCAATCTGTCGTTAGTAATTTGGATAAATATCCAACATTTACAGAGAAAGGAAGAAGGCAGAAAAGGAATTACAGAATCAAATAGCTCCCCTTTCCTCTCTGCCACACTCACACTCCACACACACAAAAACACCACACACATACACAACACACGCACGCACACACGCACCAGGGGAGAATGAGATGTCAGATAAGCCTCAGAACTTCTACAATGTTTTACACAGTACGTGAAAGCAATTTAGGAAAGCATTCCTACTTTCAGAAAGAAATATAAACAGACAATATTACCTAGTCTATTGTGTTCATTTTGAAAGAGAACAACTGCGTAGGAGCCCTACTGTTTGTGTAAAAAGAGACTCTATCATCATGTAAAATGCCCAAACCTAGTAATACATAGGAGAATGATGCTGCATGAAATTTTACATATGTAACTCAGAGTTTATTTTGCCTCTTGCCTTTAGTAAATATGCAAGGGTTTTTTCTAATGACATAAACAGAGTGCATGGCAGTGTGGATGAGATGCACAGAGCAAGCCGCTCTAGAATGTTGGTGGCCCCATGGGTGTGGTCTGCCTGACGGACGTTTAAATTTACATCACGGCAGCAGCTACACATATCTTAGACAAGGAAAAGGGAGACAGAAAACAGACATGACCCGGCCTCCACTAATCGTAGAAAAAGGTATCTTGATTAAGTATTCAGGGTGCTTTATCTTTCTCTAGAAGCTCAAAAGAAGCCTTTCGTTTCTTGTAGTCATGCCCATTTGCCAGATCACATTTAAGTCAAGCAGTTACTTGAGTGAAAACTAACCAATTTGCCTTTGCTGGTTCCAGTTCTTTCTTTTGGTAACTGGCTTTCAAAAGAAGCTTTCTTTTCTCCTTCTCTTAAATATGTAACACAAGAGATTCAACGTGATTGAAAATATCTAAAAGAGAAGTTCTAGAATATGCTAACCTTAGGGCTTGGATTTTCAGATAAGAATTTATTTGACTCCTATTTGGTGGATTTATTTACTCTGACATGGAGAGCCTTACTACACACTGATAAAAGCCAAGTTAATATGTATTTTAAGGATTACACTCATCACGCCTGTAATCCCAGCACTATTAGGAGGCTGAGGCTGGTGAATCACGAGGTCAGGAGTTCGAGACAACCCTGGCCAATATGGTTAAACCCCGTCTCTATTAAAAATACAAAAATTACCTGGGCATGGTTGCCAGTATCTGTAATCCCAGCTACTCGGGAGACCAAGGCAGGAGAATCATTTGAACCCGGGAGGCAGAGGTTGCAGTGAGCCAAGATCGCACCATTGCACTCCTGCCTGGGTGACAGAGCGAGACTCCGTCTCAAAAAAAAGAAAGATTATACTCATGTATTCCTGTTGTGGGTTTGGGATGGGAAAATCAAGGCTCAGAGAGGGGAAATATTTGTACAGGGTGATACATCTTGTATTGGCACAGCTGGACCCTGACTGTTGGACTCCACAGCCCTGAAGGAATACAGAGATGAAGACTTCAGTATTGGTGTTCCTCATGATGTAGGCTTCCTTGATGAAGAAGGGCAGGTGCTAGTCTAAAGAATGAAGAAACATTGGAAGAGGAGAGCATAGCAGGGTGACATGGCTGGAACAGAGGCAGGAGGGTCATATCCAGCACAACCAAGAGGGAGCAGCTGACCCAGGTCATAGTTAAAAGCACCCATTAGAAGCAGCGAGAAATTACACTGGAAAGAGCCACGGTTTAGAACTCCAGCTGCCAGTCTACCTGCCTCAGAATCACCTGGAGTGCTTCCAAAAAGAGAAATCTTTCTGCCCCCACTCACAGTTTTCGGTTCCAGAGGTGAGGAATGAAGCCCAGGGATCTGCCTCTTCACAAGCTCTCCTGTAATTCTATTTTCATTTTTAAAAATTATTTTATTTTTGAGACAAGGTCTTGCTCTGTCACCCAGACTTGAGTGCAGTGGTGTGATTTCAACTCACTGCAACCTTTACCTCCCAGGCTCAAGCCATCCTCCCACCTTAGCCTCCCAGGTAGCTGGGAACACAGGTGCTTGCCACCATGCCCAGCTAATTTTTATTTTTTTTAAAGTAGAGTTGGGGTTCCGCCATATTGCCCAGGCTGTCTCGAACTCCTAGGTTCAAGCAATTGGCTTGCCTTGGCCTCTCAAATATTACAGTCTCCTGTGATTCTGATGTGTGATGAGAATGAGAATCACCAGGGCAGAGGGCCTCCCAGGAGACCCAGTGATGGGATCTGTATTTGCTTTGATAAGAGCATGGAGCCTGGACTCGGGGCTCTGGGATGCAGAGGCTGGGGCTACTGTGTGTTTCAGGTTCTTGGCACCTGGTGCAGTCTCTAGAGTAAAATAAAAACATCTTCTAGTAGAGGGATGAGTGGCAGGGTGGGTAGATGAAGAAACTGTAGAGAGTAATATGATAAAATTTCAAAGTGCAGCTCAGATCTATAGGAATAAGATCTGCCTGATGGCTACTGCCTGTAAATACACAATGTTTTTCCTACTGTCTTGAACTGAGTAAGAGAGATTAATATCTCAGCTCTAAGTCACACTTGGGTGGCCTTCAGTAAGGGGCCTGACTTCTCCTTGTTTTATTTTCTCTAGCTTGGAGAAGCAATATATTTTACAAGTGAGCAACCTGTTTGAGAATAGGAATTTTGCAAACATCAGAGGATCATGGTCAAATTATTGTAGAAAACCCTGGTTTAAATTCAGTTTCACGAGCTGCTCAGGAGGACTTCAGAGCATTAACTGTGCACTGAGAAGCTCTGAGGGGAGAAATTACCTCCACAGGTCACCCACCAGCATTTCAGAGTGGACTACAAAGTCCTGGCTTGGGATGGCAGAGGTTCAACTAATTTGGTGTGACAGCCAAGAGTAGACGTTTCTGCTTTGCTGTTGGATGAACGGTGTCTCACCAACAAAATTCATATATGGAAGCCCTTAGTCTCAGTAGAGTTAGATTTGAAGACAGAGTCTTCAAGTTAGAATGAGGCTGTTCAAGTGAGCCCGAATCCAATGACTGGTGTCCTTATAAGAAGGTTGGTCACACAGAGAGATACCAGGGATGTGTGCACAGAGGAAACACCAAGTGAGCACACAATGCGTACACAGCTATCTGCAAGCCTTGGAGAAGCCAAACATGCCAACACTTAGTCTTGGACTTCCAGCCTCCAGAATGTGTGAAAATACATTTATGTTGTTTTTGTCACCCAATCTGTGGTATTTTGTTATGGCAGCGTGAGCAGACTAATCCATACTCCATTCCATCCACATTTGCTCAACTGAGACCAGTAGGCTCACCACGCATAAAAATCATGGTACACCTTGTTAAACTTCCAACTTCCCAAGCCTCAGCCCAGACATTCTAATTCAGTTGGTCCAAGACTTGGATTCAGAATGTAGGTGACTTCAGAACTCCGCCTAGAGAAACACTGATTTCACAGCTTGGCAGAGTGAGCAGAGCCAGAACACAACAGGTGCTTAATAAATGCTTTCTGAATGGATGGGTTGATGGGTGAACAAGCTTTTCCAAATAAAAGAGTACAAAGCCAAACTCAGATAACTTTATGATGTTTCTCACTTCAGCAAGCAGTGTTTGGTGAGTCAAGTGGTTTATCTGTAGTTGGGACCCTCATCAGAGTAAGTGAAAATAGAAAATGGATAGCTAACCAATGGTGAGGCAGGAGAACAGGGTTTAGGGTAACCAAGGGTTAAGGCATAAGCAAGAAAACAGCAGGTTCAGCCAGTTCTAGGAACAATTAGACAACACTCAGGCCACATCTACACTCCTGTGATGACAAGACAGAAGTTTCCACCTCAGCCTCTGGTCCACTATGGGCCAAGTCTTCACTTCAGCCTCTGATTGGTTGTGGGCCAATCTTTCATAGAGGGTGACTAACTGGAGGCCTCGAAAGGGCACCTAGGGGTGTTACCAAATTCTTTTAGCTTCACAGAAACCCTAAAGAACATTGCATTCAGGGATCTTGAGCTGCTTGCTTGAGCCTGCTCCCACTCTGAGGAGTGTACTTTCACTTCAATAAATCTGGACTTATGCTACTACTTTCGTTGCTTCATTCTCTTGTTGCATTGTTTGTGGATTTTGTTCAGTTCTTTGCTCAATGCACCAAGAACCTAGACAACTCACAGTCAAAACCTTCCATCCTTAAAATCTGAGGAGACATATAGTCGTTCTTTTTAAAATACAGTTTTAAAATAGAGTTGCCAAATTTTAAAAATTGTTTTCAAGTAATGAACGCCAAGCACTCATACTCTTCTATCAAATTTTGCAAGTAAAGATTCAAGAAAAAAAAAGCTTTATTTTATTCCAGCTTCAGGTTTTGGCCACAGAATACACATACTGGGGACTGTCAATCAAGGACACTTTCCTAGCACAGCCTAGAAAGCGCACAATGGGCTCTTTCAAGAATAATTAATGTACCCTCTCCTTGCATCCTTTCTCCCTAATATTTCGTTTCCCTTCTTTCTGTGGTGGTAGTCTGATGTCCTGAAAACCACAGCAATTACAGAAAATGTTCTTGAGCATAGAAATAACAATCAGCCCTGTTTCTTATGGTTTTGATGACTGAATATGCTACACAGGCATTCAAAACCACAGAAATGCAGTCACTGAATGTAAAGTCTCCGATAAAGAGCAGTGTAAATCATGAACCAAGAGTAAAAATATTTTATTAGACATGATGATACATAAAGATGAAATTCTGGATTGTAGAAGGCTGTTAATTGAGTTAGCATAAAGGAGTGAAATTTGGAACTGATCCATATTTGTAGAATCATGTGATGCTTTAATTCAGTTTTTTTTAAAAGGCATTCACTATTTGCTAAAGACTTATATCTATCAGTAGTATGAGAAGAATATGTAGGAAGATTCCTAAATCTCATAGCAATCAGGCAGGCATACATGGTGCCCTTCTTCATGTTTTATATTAGAAATGCACTATCCAATTATCTATCTGAGGTAAATACTCCAGTAACTCACAAAACACTGTGATGTGTTTTAATGGTATTGGGTCATGGGTCTAAAAAATCAGGTGGTTTTTTAGACCCACATTATACAATTATTTTACCATATTCACTTCTAAATTCATTTCAATTTAGAAAAATGGAAAAATTGAGCAAAAAGTATTTTGTTGTGTCCAGGGAATATTCCAAAACAATAAATTATTTAAATTGTCTTGGGACATTAAAAATATTTCCTCCATAAAATATAACAGGTACAGAGTGAAAAACAACACAAGTATTAGAACCCTAGAGCCTTCAGCCTATAAAATTAACTGCATTAAATGAAAAGATATCGTTCTTGGAGGCGGTGGGAGCAGATAAAGTGCCACCGTGCAGTTTGAGCCAATGAAGGGAACAGGCCGTGAAACTAGGTTTGAAAAGAAAGACACAAGGTGGAACATAAGGCCTAGAACTTAATCCTGAAAATCACTGAAAGAAGTGGCTTTTGGCTGTAATCCCAGCACCTTGGGAGGCCAAGGTGGGTGATCACAAGGTCAAGAGATTGAGACCATCCTGGCCAACATGGTGAAACCCTGTCTCTACTAAAAATTCAAAAATTAGTTGGATGTGGTGGTGGGCACCTGTGGTCCCAGCTACTCGGGAGGCTGAGGCAGGAGGCTTGAACCTGGGAGATGGAGGTTGCAGTCAGCCAAGAGCTCGCCACTGCACTCCAGCCTGGCAAGAGAGTGAGACTCCGTCTAAAACAAAAAGAAGTGGCCGTTCACCTGATACCACGAATGCTGATTTCTTTTTAGCAAAGAGAACATGCCATTGATCAATCTGGAGTCCATCATGTTGCCCACCGAACTTCCTGCAAACTTAGTTTCTGTTCTCTAGGAATATTCTAGCTTTTCTCTCTTGGATGAAATATAATATTTAGAGATGACAGAAATAATGACTTCCAACATGAAGTATGTAAAAGCAGAGTGGCTGGCAGAAAGGATTGCAGCAGAAAATGTAACACGAAATTAACATATTAAGTAGAAAGCTGGTGTGTAGTTGAATTTCAGTGAGGCTGACTGGCCTTGCTCAGCTGCCAGGGAATACTCTCAACTCTTCTCTCCTGTCTCTTCCAGGTCCTCTAGGGGCCCTGGACCATCTCCCGGGTCCCATCAGAGCTGAGAGCCTCCATGCCCCACATGCACGACTGCATCCACTTGCACACATAGCTCCGGTCCAGTCTCCAAGGGTTTCTATCAATATTCTCTTCCAAAGTTTTGGTTTGCTCTCTGCTATCATTCTATACATTCTTGCCAAGAATTTATAACTTCATAAGGATACAAACTTGTTTAAATTTTGCTCTGGGATTTTGGAGGAGGAAAAGTTCAAGCCACAAATATGCATGGGGCTATGCAAATTATTGTGAGAACAAGTTTTTCAGTCCTATTATCATCACTTTATTGGTGGCTGAATTGGAGGAGTTGTTAAAGTTCAGAAGACTGGCATTCACCGCGTGCTGTTATAAGGATGTCTATGCTAATCATAGCTTACAAAGACCAATCAATTTGCTCCTAAATTATAACAGCAACAATCTTTGCCTTAGTTCCTGTGTGGGTGAGCACTGTTTCGATATTTATATCTTTACTTCTGGAACGTTTAAAACTCTTCTGTAATATATTTTTCCATCAGATATGGTTGAGAAAATAATTATAAATAGCCTATTAAATGTTACAAAACAGTAAAAAATCTGATTAAACATCAATCCCAGATTAAGAATATAATGTAAGATTTGATGGATTACGGCTAATTTTATGCAAGTTTTTATGATTCTTAAATAATGGACCACTCAGAAATTCCATTACAGAAACCATAGTCCAAAGTCAGGTTCTCTTGTCTAAAATAGCAAAATATCTAGGGATAGACAAAAATTTAATAGTGCTACCACAGTTATAAGACAAAATCTTTGGTATAGGTTAGGATAAAAACTATGTATTATTTGAGAAATTATGTCCATTCAAAATATTTCTTCTAGAACTTCATACCTTCAAAACTCATCAGATAATAGTAGCTGATGGCAATTTTTCATTTCATAATGCAGAAACCCTAGGACCTTTCAACATTAATACAAATGTGGCTGCTTTATATAATGCCTCACATCTGCAGGAAAAATAAGACACCCAACAGCATCCAGCTGTCTCTAAATGTCCAGATGCTGAGAGTGACTCACCCATGTGTCTTCCACATTGAATGTGCCAAACAGTGACGCTGAGTGGGCAATGATGTGCTGCGCAGGAGGAGGGAGAGATATTCACATTCATTAGGGAGATAAAATGAATTAACTTGGTGCATGCAACAGCACATGCACCGAGTGACAAGAAAACAAATAAATAGAGAAAGAAAGCAGTTGTAGTTCACATACTTGCAGCATTTTGAAAAAGAATAAACGATTCAGTAACTGAAAAGATTCAATAACTGCTGTGCTGCACGTATTCCCAGGGTGATACTAAAATAATTCAACAATCTGCACAAATACATTAATTAGTAATAAAAAATGTTCTGTTAATTTCATACATATCCCTGTACACACACACACACACACACACACACACACACACGCACACACACTGCTCAGCAAGTTTCTGAAGCTATAGCATCAACTGTTTATCCAACTGTCCCCACACTTCTGATGTTAGGAATTGCCAGGGTGATCCCTCGTTTGGGCAGATGTCCGAAGCTGAAGTCCCCGGCTGAGCTGTTGATAGTGGCAGGAGACAGACAAATCCCTAGGCAGACAGTGGTGAGTCCCCGGTGAAACCCAACCTTCAAGCTGAAGACAGTTTAAAGCCTAGCTACAAGTCCTGGGTACATCCACAGACTGGATTGAGAACCTGTCTTTCCATTTTGATGCACTTTTCTCTGACTGATCTCCACCCTTCACCTGTTTTACATATACCTTCCCTTTCCTAATTAGTTTTCTACACTGTTGTGCCTACCTTTGAGTGGTGTCTTCATTTTAACCTTTTTTGCACACTCATAAACCAATCAGCACACACTCTCCATTCCAAGTCCATAAAAAGCCCCAGACCCAGCCACATCGGGAGAGAAATCACCCGACTGAGGGGCTAGGGGACCACCCCATGTCCCCTCTCCACTGATAGCTGTTCCATCACTCAATACAATTCTTCTCTGCCTATCCTCACCCTTCGAATTGTCAGTGTATCTTCATTCTTCTTGGACATGGGAGAAGAGTTCGGGAACCACCAAACGTGGGTACAAGCTATAGGACAGCAAGCTGAGTGGGTGGGGGTGCCTCCAGGGGCAGGCCCAGGAATGAGCGAGGCCCAGGCAAGGGGATATCACCAGCCATGGAGGTCTCTGGTTGGCAAAGTGGCTGAGAAAAATCCTTTGTCACTGTGATTTAGTCTCACACACTTTATTAACCTCCTATTAAGCTAACGGTCATCGGGACAGCCCACTGCATCTGGTTACAAAAGAGGGTGTCTGGGCTGGGCATCACCCAGAAGCCAGCACTTTGCAGCAAGGTTGAACTTAAAAGAACATTGTCTTGGCCCCAGCCCCCATTCCCGATGGCTACCCTCAGCCCCCCCCTCTGTTGGGTTGTCCCTGCCACCTCCGGCCCACTCCATAGCAGTAGGAGGCATTGTACATATCCCACCTGGGACCTCCACCTCTGTCCACCTCCAAGACAGCCCCACTTCCAAGACTACACCACCACCACAGCCTCCATGGGCCAGCACAGTTAGATAATGTATGGTCTCAAGGAGTAGACTATTTCTGCTTACCAACTACCAAAGAAGAATTTAAAATATATATATTTTAGCAACAGATGATGCCACATTGTTTTATGTTGGCTGCATACCTATTCTGGATATGTCACTTTATGTGCTCTGACAAAGAAATCCCAATGTAATGCCCTGGCAATGAGAACAGTGACACACAATCAATAATATGCAGGGGTGGAAAAAGGAAAAACACGTGCCAAGATAGTTCACATTAGGGGAGGTCTTAGAAGCACTTTGAGAGGTGAGTGTGCCACAGTGAGGTCACAAAATAGAGACATTGTGCAGGAAAGGTTCAGTTGAGCCCAGCTGTGCCAGTAAACCCAGGGCACTGCAGGACAGGTAGTTGTCTCTCTGGATTGGATGGCACCAGCTCCTCTTTGCACTACACTTTGTCTCACCTATTCTGTCAGCAGTGTCTTCTGCAAGGAAACTTGAAGAGAAAGAGAGAGTAGAGTTTGCTTCAGGTACAGACCTGGAGATTGCAGAAGGTTAGTGGCCTTGAGTCCCACTTCCAGGGTGCTCCACGCTCTCGGTGAGATGAGCAGCACAGAGGAGGTCATGAGACTATATAACCAGACAACAAAGCTTATTGCAGGGGTGGAGGAGCAGGGGAGAAGTGAGCAATGACATGCAATTTTACCAGGTGCTACAAAATCACTGACAGGGACTTTTTGTTTGTTTTGCTTTTTTTTTTTTCTTTTTTTAATTGAACTGCTTCCCAAGGTCAAATGCCCAAAACAAAAACCTCTTCATTTGGAGAACACTTTATTTCATCTAAGCATCTCTAAGCATTTACTACCGGTCACATTTTGCATGACACTAGAGGCAACATTTCCACTTATCATTAACTAAGTGGTTAGACAAGATAGTTATCAATTTGACAAGGATGGAGGTATTTAGGCAATTTTCATCAATGACATTGTGATGGGTTAATTTTATGTGTCATCTTGACTGGATTAAGAGATGCCCAGATAACCAGTTCAACATTATTTCCGGGTGTGTCTGTGAAAGTGTTTTCAGAAGAGATTAACATTTGAATCAGTAAACCGAGTAAAGAAGATTGTCTTCAGCAACGTGGGCTGGTGTCATCCAGTTCTTTCAGAGCCCAGATAGAACAGAAAAGCAGAAGGAGGAGGAGTTTTCCCTTTCTCTCTTGAGCCAGAACATCTGTCTTCATTAATAAAGAAGCGGGGAGGCCGGGCTCACGCCTGTGATCTCAGCACTTTGGGAGGCCAAGACGGGCGGATCATGAGGTCAGGAGTTCGAGACCAGCCTGGCCAATATGGTGAAACCCTGTCTCTACTAAAATACAAAAAAAATTAGCGGCGTGGTGGTGTGCGCCTTTAGTCCCAGCTACCCTGGAGTATAGCTATTGCCACTTTATCACTCTCTGACCTCTTGGAAACTCACTTGCACCGCAGCTTAACAAGGCTGCAGAGTCTTATCTCTTACATGCATAGTATAGCCAATACCATTGATCGATTGCTCAAGAAATATCTTAGTTTTGTTCTGATGGATATATACTCAGTTTTAGGGAATATATTATGTTTGCTTTAAGTCAAATACACCAAAACCAGTTTCTTTTGCCAGGAATTAGTCTAAGTGGGACCCAACTTCAATGAGATAAAGGCATTTTTAAAAATCTGTTGGTGACTTCTGGGAAAGGATTTCCTCCTTAACAAGGGGCAAGCACAAAAGAGGACAGCCCCGTACCTTTTTTTTCTGCTGGCCCCACCTGCTGACCTCAGCACTGTTCTTTAGGGCCATACTTCCCCATTTAGTTGGTAGTATTCTTTTCTCAGGGGAAAAGGTAAAATATTATAAAGGAATGAGAAAGTCAAGTTACTTTTAGCTGGTGAGTACACATGGACACATGGAGGGGAACACCACACACTGGGGGCCTGTTGAAGGGTGGGGGTGGAGGGAAGGAGAGGATCAGGAAGAAGAGCTGGTGGATGCGGGGCTTAATACCTGGGTGATGGAATGATCGGTGCAGCAAACCACCATGGTACATGTTTACCTATGTAACAAACCTGCACATCCTGCACATGTGCCCCTGAAGTTAAAATTAAAGTTGGAAATTAAAAAAAAAAAAACAAAAACTTTTAGCTATAAGAATCCTGCTTTGAGCTTCAAAAGCCTAATCTCTGTGTTCATTAGGATATTTAGTCGATGATATGAACAACAGATGCCAAAAGCTATGTGATCAGCCAGAACCAATTTTTTCCACCCAGACTGAATAATGAGCCCATGGCTAACAGCAGAGAAGCCCTGAGTCAAGGACCTGTCCAGAGGAGGCACATCCGATGGGAGGAGACACAGTGGAAACCACACATGACTTTAGGCTTAGCTGAGAGCCCAGGGAATCTAGGCCTGTGTGCAGAAAAGGGTTAATCCAGCAGGCTTAGGGGGTCCAAATCCCACACATTCTAAAGAAAGAACTTGTCTTTGACTCCTAGGAAGTAACCTCTAAGCCCTTGAAATTTCCAGCCTGATAAAAGTGTCGTTGCAGACCTGAGGCTTGGGGCCAGGCAAGATTGTTTATGCCAACAATTGGATTATGACGAGTGTCTATTTTTATTCTTCTGGGACTCTGGGCCACGCTGTGTCAGTTCAACCCCTGGAGGAGCGGGTTGGAGACTCAAGAGTTAAGGTAAGTCATCTGAGCACTCTATGTGACTAACCCTAATGAAAACCCTGGACATCAAGGCTTGCATGAGCTCCCTGGTTGACGATACTCTGTATGTGTTGTCACAGCTTCTCACTGGGAGAGTTAAGCCCTGTCCCTATAAGTCTCCAGGAAGACAACTGGAAGCCTGTGCCTGGTCTCTCCTGGGCTCCTTCCTATGCACATTTTTCCTTTGCTGATTTTAACCTGTCTCCTTTCACTGTCATAAACTATAACCTTAACAACGATAGCTTTTCAGAGTTCTGTGAGTCCCTCCAGCAAATCATCAACCCAAGAGGTGGTCTCAGGAAACCCCAACATAGTCCAACATTTCCACATGGGTTCCTGTTAACAACATGGTCTTGGAGCAGTAGAAAAAGACCGCTGCTTCGATGTGTCCAGGTAGACGGTCCTACAACAGCCTCAGACAGTTCCTCCAACTCTGGAGAGGTGTGGTCCACAGCCAGGCATTTTCAGGGTGTCTCATAAGGCCACAGACGTTGTTGAAAGAGCCTTTTGTGGAGAGGCTTCATATTAATAATTAAGACCACAAGAGGTCAGAGGCAATCTGACTCAATGATAGAAACTTGGTGGATGCACATGCTGGCTGTGAATTGGTATCTGTGATGGAAAGAAGGCCATACCCTCTCTACTTGGTCTGCTGAGATCGTTCCCCAGGTTAGACTCCTGAACACAGAGGAAGGTGCCCAGACACAGAGTGGAGAAGACCCTGCATTGACTGTGATCACCATGAATTAAATGAAATTAAGATTCTGCCACCTGGCATCACACAGTATATGCTACAAATTAAGTTGAGCTATACAAAAATAAAATTTTAATTCTAACCATGCCATCTTTGTGGATTAAAACTCATACCTGACTGGGTGCAGTGGCTCATGCCTGTAATCCCAGCACTCTGGGAGGCCGAGGCGGGCAGATCATGAGGTCAGGAGTTCAAGACCAGCCTGGGCAACATGGTGAAACCCCATCTCTACCAAAACTACAAAAATTAGCCAGGCCTGGTGGCAGGTGCCTATAATTCCAGCTACTTGGGAGGGTGAGGCAGGAGAATCGCTTGAACCTGGGAGGTGGAGGTTGTAGTGAGCCGAGACCATGCCACTGCTCTCCAACCTGGGCGACAGAGTGAGACCCCATCTCAAAAAAAAAAAAAAAAAAAAAAAAAAAACAAACAAACCTCATACCCATTACACACATAAAAAACTGTTAGCTTTAGCTTTTTAACCCAATCACCAATACAATATTCCTGTTCGGTAAAAATATTTTTGTTTTTCTTTACAAATCATATTGATTATCAGGGAAATGGACCCAAATATGCAGATGGAAGTCATTTATCAAGAGCATAGAAATGGATTTTTAGCTTGAGTCCTAGAAGCATGCTCTGCACTTTCTGGTGCTGCTGCAAAATCAATAGCGGCAGTTTCTCAGCACCTCTTTGATCTCAGCACATGGCACGTGTGAAGCAAGAAGCTGTTCCATTTTGATTGTTTGCTGCATTAAATTTTTACAGCTGCAGTAACAAATCACTGCAAACCTGGTGGCATAAAATAACACAAATTTGTTACCTTATGGTTTGGAGATCAAAATCCTAAATGAGTCTCACTGGACCCAAATCAAGGTGTTGGCAGGACTGTGCTCCTTCTGAAGCCTCGAGGGGAAAGTGTCTTTTGCACCTTCCAGCTCTTACAGGCCATCCCTGTTCCTTGGTTCATGGCTGCTTCCTCCATCCTGAAAGTCAGCAGTGCCCGGCGGAGTTTTCCTCACATCTCATCATGCTGAACTTGACTCTCCTGACTCTGACTTTCACTTATAATGACCCTTGAACTACACTGGGCCCATCCAGGTGATTCGTGGTAATCACATCTCCAGATCCTTAATCACATCTGCAAAATCCTTTTTGCCATGTAAGGTGAAATATTCACATTCCAGAAATTAGGACATGCACATCTTTAGGGGTCATTACTCTGCCTGCCACACTTACTAACTACCAGGTTCTCCACCAGGGGTTAAGGATACACCCTCAGCTGGGGAGATGCTCTGTCTAGACAGGGAGATATGCCTGGAAATGGGTGTTTGTACTAGGTACTCACTAGCTTAGGGAGGTTCCAAAGCAGCCATAGGAGAGAGAAAATGGAGCCTGCTTTCTTGCAGTGCACAGTCCGCGGGTGCGCCACACTCATGCACCCATCTTGACAGCAACTAGACATACTAGGATTCTGACTTTCTTCTCTACCCTGCTTAAGGAACCTAAAATATCATGCTTGTCTTAGTCCACATGTGCTGCTATAAAATACCAGAGACCAGGTGATTTACAAATAACAGAAAATTATTTCTCTCAGTTCTAAAGGCTGGGATGTCCAAGATAAAGGCACAGGAAGATTTGGTGTCCAGGGAAGTCTTCCTCTCTGCTTCCACAATGTCACCCCATAGCTGCACCCTCACATGGGAGAAGGGCAAAAGGCACTATTGTGCTCCTTTCAATCTCTCTCTCTTTTTTTTTTTTTTTTTTTTGAGACAGGGTCTCACTCTTGTCACCCAGGCTGGAGCACAGTGGCACAATCATGGCTCATTACAGCCTCAACCTCCTGGGATCAAGCCATCCTACCACCTGAGCCTCCCAAGTGGCTAGGACTACAGGTGTACGGCACCACATATGGCTAATTTTTTTTTTTTTTTTTTTTAGTTTTTGTAGAGACAGGATTTTGCCATGTTGCCAATACTGGTCATGAACTCCTGGGTGCAAGTGATTCTCCTGCTTTGACTTTCCAAAGTGCTATGATTACAGGTATGAGCCACCATTCAACCTCTTTTATAAGACCACTAATCCACCTGGCATGGTAGGTCATGCCTGTAATCCTAGCACTTTGGAAGGCCAAGGTGGGGGGATCCCTTGAATCCAGGAGCTCCAGGCCAGCGTGGGCAGCATAAAAAGACCCTATCTCTATGAAAAATACAAAAATTAGCCAGGTGTTGTGGTACATACCTGCAGTCACAGCTACCTGGGAGGCTGAGGCTGGAGGATTACTTGAGCCCTGGAGATGGAGGTTGCAGTGAGCCATGACTGCACCACTGCACTCCAGGTTGGGTGACAGAGCGAGACCCTGTCTCAAAACAAAAAAAGCACTAATCCCACCCATGGAAGCAGAGTGCTCATGATGTAATCATTTCCTCAGTGGCCCCACCACTCAATCCTATAACACTGGGTTTTAGGTTCCACCATATGAATTTGGGGGGCATACATACATTCAAACCATAGCAACTCTCATTTCATTTTGTTCTTTCTACCCCCTTTTGAAGGCTACATTCAATCTTTCTTAGAGTTTCCATTTTATTTTCACATGCAAATGCTGATGATCTTTAGTTTCCTCACCAGCCCCTTCAAAATCCTAATGTGAAAATGTTCATCCCTTTTTGCAAACCGCACAGCCAAGCCCTGTTGTGCATGAGTGAAAGCTATTGTCTCTTGCTTCGTTAATAGCTGCGCTTTCAAACAAGCTGTGTGTGTTATTTCTTCACTCCAGCCTCAAGTTGACAAGAAAAAAGCTTAAATGCACTAGAAGATGCTTCAATACAAAAAAAAAAGTTATGTCTGCACAATTCTGGTATGTTCTTCTCTCTTAAAAGAGGAAGATGGATCATTTTTGTGCCTTCTCCATCATGCTTCTGTGTCACCATTGCAGAAGCTTCTACCTTAGGACAATGAATTGCAATAATAAAATGTTTCTTCCTCGTTGTCTTTGATGGTGGCAGTGTAAAGGCTGGAGTTTAATTACATATGACATAGGGATAAAAATGGTCATGCCTACTCATTTCAGGCCAATGGTGAGGAAAGCAAGAAATAGAAATCAAGACAATCAGCTCAGTTTAAGTAAGGGCGTGATGCTGGAATATATCTTATTTTATCTCATTTTAAGCTAAAGGAGATCAAAGTTGAGAAGGTTTTCTTTTCTTCACTGGACAAAAAATATGAAATGCCAACTGCGCATGAATCCATGTTCTACCTTAACTCTTTAATGCAAGTATGGGACTCAAACCATAGTATGTCTATCAAAAATATGTTAAAAAATCAAAATCTGTGCTCAATAAAGATTTTTTTTTTTTTTTTTTTTTTTTGAGATGGAGTCTCACTCTGTCGCCCAGGCTGGAGTGCAGTGGCCGGATCTCGGCTCACTGCAAGCTCCGCCTCCCGGGTTCCCGCCATTCTCCTGCCTCAGCCTCCTGAGTAGCTGGGACTATAGGCGCCGCCACCTCGCCCGGCTAGTTTTTGTATTTTTTAGTAGAGACGGGGTTTCACCGTGTTAGCCAGGATGGTCTCGATCTCCTAAACTTGTTAAAGTATTTCAGATTTTCCATTACAGAAAGGTTTGCATGTTTGAAAGGATGAGCCGCTGGGCATAAGAGTGAGTTGATAGATGTGATATTTACACTCTACTCCTGGGTGGATATCTTTCTGGACCCTAAGAGGGTAGGTAAGGTTGCCTTACATGACCTTGTGTGTGTTGAAGCCTAGAGAGGCATCGACAGTGTATATTCACAGGCAGGCATACTCTGTCTAATCTTCTATCCCCAGAGGTTACTTTTGAGCTGACACAAGGAATATATCAATAATTAGCTCTTAAGATGCGATTCTCCATTGGTCTAATTACCCAAGCCATTTTCACAGGCAATAAAAGCAAATAAACCAGGGTACAACTCCTTTTAAAATGTAAAAGGAGTAAAAAGCAACATTAGGGGGCTAGTTCAAGTGCCTTTCAAACTGCAAGAAAAAGAAAAAGTGAAGTGGACCAATTCCAGGGCTGTATTTTCAGCTGAGAACAGGATACCAGAGGGCTGCACAGACACAGGTGCAGCTACACCCCTTGGCGACTTACCCTAAAGCAACATCACCACTATTTTTTAGAAATAAAATTGACTGGCAGAAAGGTATCTTCCACAATGTGGCAATTTGATCAGGGAGTACCCAGCAGGAGTACCCACGCTGAACTGATTTCTAAAGTACTGGTGGTACAAAGTGATACATTTTTATTTGTTTGTGTATACACAGGGAATTTCTGGAAGGATGGATACTGATGAGTAACTATCAGTACCTGAGGGTGGGGGAGGCACACCAGGGAATGGAGAGTAAGGGACTGGAGTGAGACTACAATTTTTTCTATATGCTTTTTGAGTTTTGAATTATAAATGATAACCCATTTATAAAAGTAAATAAAATAAGAATGAGCCAACCAGCAATCAGTAATCTCCAGAAAATGCTCCTTTGTGGAAAGAAATTGGCCAGGTAAAGTTTCCCTTGGGTATCTTTTAAGTGATATGGAGGATTAATACAGCTGAGAATTAACATTTGTATTGCAGACATAGGAGTCTAGGAAAGGTCCCACTGAGAACAAGGGTTCCAAGGGATCTCCTGCCATAAGCTGTCACAAACAGATTTTAAGATGAAGCAGCACCATTTCAGTTAGAGGCTGGCTCATTCTGAGATTCTGCAGAGACGAGGAAACCAAACACAGCAGAAGAAAACATATCAAAGGCAACTGCACAAATGTCACTTCCTGCCTGGTTTACAAAATTATCATTTAATTTCTGAACCTCGATGGATCTGTGAAGACACTGACCTTCTAGCTTTTTGTCAAGCCCTCTGGACACATATGCCTCTCAGGCTGCTTCTGCCATGGCTTAAAAATTAGCTAATATGTGGTTTGCACTTCCTAAGAGTAAACACCATGTTGAAACTGAGCCAGACTGACACTCTAATAGGTCACAGTGAGCTGAGAAGAAATTTCATTGCAAATCCTCACCATGGAGCATCCTGGGAATTCTACAAGAATCTTCATATTCATGAAGCTTAATTATAGCAAAATTTCCAATCTGTAAAATATGGCTGCATTTGAATACGACTTTCAAGTCTGAAACATGAACAAGACGACTACGGTCCCCTTGGGATGCCCACGGTATGTGCAGAGAAACACAAGGGAAAGAAAATTGATGGGGGGAGTGGGGGTAGGAAGAAAAATAAAAACAGATCAAGAGGCACTTTATTTACCCAGAAAAATGAAAATGTCAATCACAGAAAGGCTCTTATTATATACTTGTAATCAACCACAATATTCAAATTGCTGAATAAAGAATCAAATAAAATCATAAATTTAAGACATTAGTCTTAATACGCATTTTAGTTCCTGAGATGAATGGAAAGTTGCAAAGGCTGTGTGCACACCTCATCTGTTCTGATAATCGGGCAAATGAGGCTTCGTCTTCAAGCCCCTGCAGTAATCAACTTGAGCTCCTAAGTGCTCCTTTGGAAGAGGAGAAGCATCTTGGGATAACCAGGATTGCAAGGTTCAGCAACATACAGATGGACAATCATCAGTAACTCTGCCCCCGCAGATGTCACCAATGTGCCTCCGAGGGTCAAAAAACCAGTCGTGTTTCTAACTATTTGATAAAAATGGAGGCAACTAAACTCTGGCAAGGCTATGATTTCTTAGCAAAGAAACAACCTTGGCCCCATGCATTCTTCCCTTCCTCCTCTAGGATTGTCTGATGTACTCCTGTTCACAGCAAAGACAGAATCCCACATTTCAGAGCATCCTCTGTTCACAGCTGCTTGGTGATCAGATGAGTATCTGTCATCTCTCTCATTTCTCTCTCTCTCGCTCTAGTTATCTATCATCTCTCTCTATTCTCTGTTTTCTGTTTATCTATTATCTATCTACTATCTATCATCTGTGTTCTATCAATTATCTGTCCATCTATGTATATGCCTGTTCATCTATGTATATGCCTGTTTATCTATGTATCTTTCATCTATCTGCCTATCTTTCTATTATCTATCATCCATTTTTCTTCTGTGTATCTATCAATTATCTATCTATCTATGTATATGCTTATCTATCATCTATCTGCCTGTCTAACTATCTTCCTATCTGTCTATTATCTATCTATGTATCTATCGATCGATCCATCCATCCACCCCTATTAGGCTGTACCTGATGGGAACAGCATCATGTTCCGCACATGGTCAAGCATAGCTGTGTTCCAGGGGCCTTCAAGCAACATTTAAAGCTAAAGCCGATGATAGCAACCATAATGAATAATATTTTCAGACAGGTTGCCAAATGACATACTTGTAAGCAAAGACCAGATGCATTTCAAAAATGTTAAAGAAATTGAGTATGAATAAATTCATTGCTTAAAAGAGAATAGCCAATGCCGCGTGTTGTATATGATAACAGCAGCAGCAATAATAGCAGTGGGCATCTATCGAGTGCCAGTTATATGCTAAGGACTGTGTTAAATGTTTTGACATCCATCACCTTACTGTATCTTCCCCAAACCACAGGAGGTAGATATGATTATCTCAGGAAACTGAAACTCCTGAAGTTACACAGAACAATGGCCACACAGTTAATGAGCAACAGAAAGATAATCTGGCCACAGATATGCTTAACTTGAAAATCTGAGTCCTTAAAGATCATATGCTGTGCCCTATCTTCAAATCCTAAAGAAATGACCAAACAGAGAAAGAAAGAAAGGAAAGAAGAAATCAAAGAAGGAGGGAAAGAGGTAGGGAGGGATAGAAGTCAACATTGAAAAACAAGGGATAATTCTATCAACTGGCCAGAAGTTATAGAAATTTATATTGTAACAACAACGACACCCATCTACAATCCCTTTTCTGCAATCCCACAATCCAAAAATACCTCAAAAATGAAAAAGTATTTTCATGATTCACCTGCTGCCAAAACATGGCCCAAATGGACATGAGGTTCTCTCCGAGCCTTGTTCATTCCACCCACAATAAAAATTCCACAGTCCTGCTGCAGAAATCTTGAAGCTTCACTGCCCCACATTCCACCGGAAGGGTGCAGAAAACATGCAGAGTATGCTAACGCTTACTTTTAGATAGCTATCTAAAATGTGAGCAATTCTGAAACACATACAGCGCCTGAGGCTTGCCTAAGCTGAGAGCATGTACTGTCTGTGGACCTAAGAATCCCTCTGCCATTACATGTCCTTGACAGTCAAGGCAACAAGAAAACAACTTGTGGTCAAAATCAACCAACAGTAACAGAAACTTAGTGAAAAAAGAAACATACATCTCAATAACTGCTGAAGAAAAGCAGCCTCCTCTGCTGCAAGGAGAACTCATGGCAATGTTATCCTATTAAGATCTGACATCACCTTCTCTCCCTTCCAGGCTAATTTCTTAACTCAGTTTAGTTTGAGCCCAAGCAAGGGCCTGTTTCGGACTCTGACGACGTTTGAACACCCCAGGCTCCCTAACCCTTGGTCTTGAGGCTTCTGGAAATCAAGCATTTTGTTACATAGTTTCCACAGAAAGTAGGGAGATTTTGATTGAAATGATTTACAGGCAATCTCAGAAAAATCTCAGCATGCACGATATCATTTATATGCATTTAAAAAATACACTGTGATAGTTTCTATGGTTTACAGATTCACAAATACATTGCAAAGGTTTCAAGATGTTCATAACACTCATATTTATGAAGAAATGAATGAATGAAATGTGGCAAAACATAAACATCTGACTCTACCTTGGGCCTAAGTACCTGGTTTTTGTTTTCTTTTGTGTTTTTTGTTTTTGTAATTCTCTGTCCTTTTCTGGGTATTTGAAATGCAATTATTCAACAACAAAAATACCCCTCACAAAATATCTGCTCTGTACCAGGCACAAGAATGAGAGTAAGGATAAGAGAGACAACATTCCTATTTGCAAGGTTTTATAATTAAAATAAAAAATGTAGGTTAATTTATTACGTCTTCTTAGGATTAGAAAACAAGCAGACTTTATTAGCATTGTGTTGATTTGCTTCTTTATTTTTAGCGGAGTTTAGATTGATAAAATCATTAACGAGAACAGATCACCCTAACAAAATGAACACATTTCCAAATTCTAGAAAGACTTCAGGCAGGGAGAGAAGGAGGGAGGCCATTAAGCTCTGTTTTATAAGCAGAATGTCTGCTTTGGGGCCTGCCCAAAGGGGACAAAAGGCAATATGAAAATAGAGAGGTGTTTAACTTCAGCTTCTAAAACTGCTCCTGTTTCTTGGAACAAAAGTTCCCTGCTTGGCAAATAAGTGAAAATAATATAGTAAATTAATATTTGAAGGAAGAAAACCCTGAAAGTGAGATTTTTATTACTTAAAATATGCCTAGCAAGATATTCTTATTTTTTTTAAAGTACTTATTGAACACATAGGGTTAGAGCATAAAGTAACATGCCCAGCCTCGTGGCAGCCCCTGGGCATCAGCACTGGGTGTTACAGAGGTACCCTGAAGACCTGAAGTCTGAGGAATAAGCACATTACATTGAAAACAAAACAAAACAAAACAGACAACAACAACAACAACAAAAAAAAAACACTGTGAAAAGACAAAAACACTAGAATTTATAAGCATTGATGATTATGTAAGAAATATGTAAAGAAAGTTCACTGTTAATATTGAAAGGTCTAATCCTGGCTATCTTTCACCTTCAGTTCTGTACATTTTTTTCCTTTTTTTAATCCCCTATCAAAATTATTATCATGACAGACATGTCAGTCTTAATATGTGCTCTTTCTTAAACAGCAGGAGTTCCATGCTTCACATTGAGAGTGGTATATTTAAATGTAAGAGCAGACATACAGGAGTGTCCTATTTTGGCCATAAGTGATGCAAACTCCAAATCTTAACACTCTTCTCCCAACAAGCGTGCATTGAAGAGCAGATATCAGATGTAGTCTTCTCAAAGTTTTGCTTTATCCCGAAGTTACCATTAGGATTAGCTTAGCTCTCTTTGAAGGCAATTAATGAGAATGGAAGTGTTAGGGGCTGAATGTTTGTGCCCCATAAAATCATATGCTGGAACCCTGCTCCCCAAACATGGTGCTATGGGAGATGGGGCAGAATGGAATCAGTGCCCTCGGGGAGCCACGAGACCACTCACTTCCTTCCCTGCTCCCTGCCAGGCGAGGAAAGAAGGAGAAGTCAGCTTCTGCCACCAGGAACAGGGCCCTCACCAGCACCCTGTGGCCATCTTGATCTCAGACTTCCAGCCTCCACAGCCATGAGAAATGAGCTGTTGTAGTTTAAGCAACGCAGTCTATCGAACTTTATTACAGCAGCCTGAACAGAGTAAGGTAGGAAGTAAATGGGAAACAAAATAAAAAGGGGAGAGTATCTGAGGTATCATCATAAGCCCAGCTTGAGGGGCTCTGGGGTATGCAGGGGCTTTTCATAGTTGTCAATGATATGTGTGTGTGTGTGTGCATATGAGTGTGTGTATGCTAGTATGTGTAATGCATATGTGTGTGGTGTGTGAGTGTATGTCATGTGGTGTGTGTGGTATGTATGCATATAAGTGTATGTCAGTGTGTGGCGTGTGTGTGCCATATGTGCATGTGAGTGTATGTCTGCATGGTGTGGGGGGACATATGAGCATGTGAGTGTATGTCAATGTGTGTGCGTGTGTGTGGTGTATATGTATGCATGTGTGGTGTGTGTGTACACGTATGTGTGTAAGAGAGTATGTGTGTGTCCTGTTAGCAGGAGTGTCTAGGGCCAGGTCACTGAATACCTCCATATGCACAGGCCAGTCGCACACAATGTGAAATTGCCCATGTTGCCGGCACTCTCCTCCCACCACTTCAACACTGGATCATGCAAATCTATAGCCTTTGTCTCTGGGTATCCAATTCTCCCTCTTAGAGCACTTGTGTTTTCCTTCGAGGAGCCATCCATTATGGGCATGGGACCAACAAATGGTACACAGGTGATAAGGCTTGTTTGTCCCCTCCAAATCTCATCTCTATGTCCCTAGACATGGTGACTTGTTCACAGGTGGGCGTATGACATGACCCTTCTCAGGGATTTTGGAGAAAGAAGACTCTTCCCTTCTGCTGTACTGAGCTACTGTCACTGGGGTGGTGTGCAATGTGCTGTGCTAGGTATGCCAAGGAGCCAATCTAAACCAGAGTACTCCAAGAGCAGTAAGACTGACAGCAAGGGGGAGAGGTGCTCCTGTCAGTTTTTGGACATGCTTCTGGGCCTGAAAGCAGTTACTCCTGGAGTTTTCAGTTCCATGAGCCAATAAGATTTTTTTTTTTCGTTCCTCCTTGTCACTTGCAGTCAAGAGTTCTGAATAATACAAATTATTGCACAAATTCAAAACTCAGTTTATAGATGCAAAATAAAATACAATATTTTAGGGTTATGAGTTTATAACATGCTTGTAAATATGTTTTCAGATATCAGTCTGCTCAAAGTCTGGTCAAGCTACAACATATGCATAAATAACATATTTCTATTCACAAAGCCAGTCTTTTCTTCCTAAGTGTCTCCCCTCTCCTACAAATGTCCCCTTATCCATAGCCTGGGATAAATGAAATGGATTATTCTAACAGCTGAGAAATACCTTCCCACTGGCATCACATATATATAGAACCAGTGGTAAAGTCTGTGGGGAGATCTGTATTGGCATGGAAGGAGTAAGTGATGACTCTCCACCGGGACTCCCGTTGTATTTTCTCATCATATTTGTAAAGATCTGGTCACTCTTCATTTGTTGTTATCAAGGCCCATGTGAGTTTGCTACCTTGCAAAATCAGAAATTGAGGAAGAAGGTCTCTGCCCTGTTTCCCCCCAGGATGAAGTTGCAGATCACTTGGAGAGAACAGAGAGGAGAGGAAAGAGGAGGCCCCTGCTCCTGATGGCACAGCACCCCAGGGAAAGTGACCAAAACCAGCAGAAGCAACAAGGAAAGTCAGCTGTGCCGAGAATTGCATTGCAAAATCATTCCACGCATTTGACCTGTGAGAGGAAGTGTTTCATGCTTTTATGTTAGGGAAATCTGGCCAGACTGGGAACCACTGTCCATTGCTCCACAGATGTGGAATGCCCACTACTTACTTGTCAGACACTGAAAATAAGGGACAACAGTGGATGTGACGAAGAACCTATTTTGAAGACTTCTGTTCAGAGGAGGAGCAACAAATTGGTACACAGGTGATAAGGCTTGGATGTTTGTCCCCTCCAAATCTCATGTGGAAATGTGATTCCCATTGTTGGAGGTGGGGTCTGGTGGGAGGTGACTAGGTCCTGGAGGTGGACCTCCCATCCCTTGGTGATAAATGAGTTCTCACTCAGTTCACAGGAGAACTGGTTAAGAGTCTGGAAACTCCTCTTCTCTCTCTCTGTTGTTCCTGCTTTCCCCATGTGGTGTGTGTGCTCCGCCATGATTGCAAGCTTCCTGAGACCCTCACCAGAAGCTGAGCAGATGTTGGTGCTGAGTTTGTACAGCATGCAGAAGTGTGAGCCAATTAAACCTCTTTTCTTTATAAATAGCATGCAAAGGAATAAAGGAACAGGAGAATTTCAAAGAAAACACAGAGAGAGGCTGGGTGTGGGGAGGTGGCAAATTCAGAGTGAGTGGTCAAAAGCAGCCTTCTGGGTACGTCCTTCCTGAACTACAACTTGAATGACAAGAAGAGACCAGCCAGGCACTGTCAATACCTGTGGACAGAATGCTCTGCTGGGAGACAGTATGTGAAAAATCTCCAATCAGGAGCAAGGAGCAAACTGGACTCTGAGCAGGCTGTTGTGGAACAGGGCTGTCCCCTTGGCCTTCTGTGAGTGCCCACTGCACCTGTTCCCCTTGCCTGGAATGTCCTCTCCACACTTCTTTTCTTTAACCAATCTAAAGGACAACTTGTCATTGTCCAGGGGATAAATTCCCTGAACTCTGACATGCCGGGTCCCCTGAAATTCCCTGTACAGCCCCCACTCCTGTTGTTCATTTCCAGTGGGTCTCACAATTGTAAGCAGATCATTATTTACATGATTACCTGAGGTCTTGCCCAAGACTATAGGCCCAGGAGCACAGACACAGCTGGCACTACTGCTCACTGTTCCACCCTGAGCACCCCATCTGTGCCGGGTCTGGTCCATGGCAATGCCCAATCCATCCACTTTGAATGAATCAGTGAATGAATGCCCACGGACAGATACACCCCCATCTTACCCAGAAGACAGAAATTGTCGGCTGCCATGACCTTGGGTGTGAAGATTACAGAACCATGGTTAGGCACACTGCCACAATATTCCCTGAGTATCTCATGCCACCTGCTCTTTGGGCCCTAAGGTGACTTAGAGTGTGGAATCAGCTCAGGCTTTTCCCCACCTTCAGTTTGGCAGAGGTCTCTCCTGGCTCACATCTGCTAGAGGGACAACTCCTCAGGTGCCTGTGGAGTTGGCTGCCTCCCTCCTCTCAGTGGGGACTGCCAACAATTTAATGGCAACCTGAGAAGACCAAACCACATCTCCAAAATGACGGGAAGGGAGCAAGGAGCTTCTGTCCTCTTCACTGCTGATGAAGATATACACATACTGATGATGGGTGTCCACAGAAAAGCATTCTAAGTATTGAGAGGTGACAAAGTGCTGGCGGCCCTCGCTCCCTCTCAGCACCTCCTCGGCCTCGGTGTCAGCTCTGGCCACGCTTGAGGAGCCCTTTAGTCTGCTGCTGCACTGTGGGAGCCCCTCCCTGGCCTGGCCAAGGCCAGAGCCGGCTCCCTCTGCTTGTGGGAGGTGTGGCGGGACAGGCACCTGCGGGGAACCAGGGCTGCAAGCCGCGCTCACGGGGCAGCGCAAGTTCCGGGTGGGCGGCCAGCCGGCGCTGCCGGTCCGGGCGGTGAGGGGCTTAGCACCCTGGCCAGCAGCTGCAGAGGGGGTGCCGGATCCCCCAGCATTGCCTGCCCTCACAGCGCTGGAATTCTCACCAAGCCTCAGTGCCTCCCGGCGGGGCAGGGCTCAGGACCTGCAGCTCACCATGCTGGATCTCCCCCACAGTGGGCTTCCAAGCAGCCTGAGCCTCCCCCAGGCGCACGCTACTCCCTGCTCCGCACCTGGTCCCATCCACAGCCCAAACTCTGAGGAGTGCAGGTGTGGGGCTGGGGACTGGCGGGCAGCTCCCTCAGAGGCCCTGACACAGCATCCACTAGGGGAAGCCAGCTGGGCTCCTGAGTCAGGTAGGGACTTGAAGAACTTTTATGTCTAGCTAGAGGATTGTAAATGCACCAATCAGCACTCTGTGTCTAGCTCAGGGATTGTAAATGCACCAATTGCCACCCTATCAAAACGGACCAATCAGCTCTCTGTAAAATGGACCAATCAGCAGGATATGGGTGGGGTCAGATAAGGGAATAAAAGCAGGCTGCCTGAGCCAGCAGCAGCAACCCACTCTGGTTCCCTTCCAGAAGGTGGAAGCTTTGTGTTTTTGCTCTTTGCAGTAAATCTTGCTGCTGCTCACTCTTTAGGTCTGCACTGCCTTTGTGAGCTGTAACACTCACCGTGAAGGTCTGCAGCTTCACTCCTGAAGCCAGCGAGACCAAGAACCCCCCAGAAGGAAGAAACTGTCAACACGCCTGAACATCAGAAGGAACAAACTGCAGACACACAATCTTTAAGAACTGTAATACTGCGAGGGTCCACGGCTTCATTCTTGAAGTCAGTAAGACCAAAAACCCACCAATTCTGGACACAGTATGATGAGGACAATGATAGCTACACCCATGCACTGTGCATGCCCTGCCCTGAGATGAGTATTTTCTATGGAGTACCTCATTTAACCTTTAAAACCACCCTATGAGCAGAGTGGTATCATCCTCATTTTCCAGAGGAGAAAACCAAGGAACAGAAGGGCTAAGTAACTTACCCAAGATCACACAGCAAGAAAGTGGCAGAGCTTGGGTTCCAGGTGGTCCCATTGCTGACAGTTTCATCCCTGATAGAATTTTGCCTCACCAATGATGACCTGAGTCCACTCTGTTCATCAACACCTGTTCTTCCTCACCTTGCATGGGCAATGGCTGCTTCTGCCTACAGTCAGGCTGGAGGCTTCCAGAGGGAAGGATTTGTTTTTGTAAGTATGGTAAAGCCCCAGTGGTTGTTGTCATGGGTGCTGTTTTCCTGGGTGGTTGTTTCCCCCTTTGCACTTCTCTCTCCTGCCGCCATGTGAAGAAGGACGTGTTTGGTTTGCCTTCTGCCATGATTCTCTGTTTCCTGAGGCCTCCGCAGCCTTTGAAATTGTGAGTCAATTAAACCTCTTTTCTGTATAAATTACCCAGTCTCAGGCATTTCTTCATAGCAGTATGAGAAGAGACTAATACACCTCTCCACTCTGAATTGAATTTCTTTGGTTTGGTTTTTGACTATCTTATCTCTCTATCATAGATCAAAACTTATTTCCCCAGTACCTTCTTTTTAATACCTTTCTAAATTTTTATCTGGAAGTAGAAGGCCCCAGTCTCCTTCTATTAACTCTGCTATCCCATAGTCAGCATGTTTAGAAATACAAAATACCATTGCTAGAGCTCCAGGGAACAGGACTGGGATCCAGTCAGTAGCCATCATCTACAGTGTCTGAAAACGACTGGTTGCCTCACTCACTTATTCAGCAAACACACTGCTGCACACTAGTCTCCACAATGGGTGTTGTCATATGACAATTTCCCCAGCCTTCCTTCCATTTATAAAAGATACTGATATGTACCAAATCACATCAGTAGATTCAGTTACACACAATGACAGGCAGCACCAGTTGCTTGTGTGCAGGGAAGTGGTCTTCAGTGCTGGTAGAACATAAAACTCACTTGGAAAGCTTTTCAAAATATGAATGCTGGAGTCCAAGCCCAGACCAATCAAAGCGAATCTCGAAGGGCATTGGTATTTGTAAAAATCCACCCAGGGGACTGTAATGAACAACCAGGGCTAAGAACCTCCGCCCTTGTCGCTGACAATACCACTCCTGGACCAGCAGATTCAGCAACAACTGGGAGCTCATTAGAAATGCAGAATCCTAGGCCCCACACCAAGCTACCGAATCAGAATTTGCTTTCTTTAACAAGATTCCCAGGTGATTCATGTGCACTAAACTGTTTAAGTACTATTCTGGGAGATTAGAAGATAAAACTTTATCTGTTGAATTAATAAATTGTATTTCAGTGAGCTGCATGTCGTATCATTTTCAGAAACTAACGACTGTGTAACAGTTTTCCTGGAAGATGAGATCACTCCAGACCACCCAGAGATGCCAAAGGACTCCACTTCCTTTCCATAGTATAGTCCAGTCAAAAGATAGTGATTGGGAAAAAATAAAGAAAAGATACAGAAATTGGGGCTAAAACCAGGCTCTGTAATGAAAAGATTGTATTGAGTTCAGGAAGCAGTTATATCACTTCCCTGCCAAGCACACATACACACACACCAGATTATAAATTCCTTGAGTGCAGGGATTGTATATTTCTCTTATTCATAGCTATATTCACAAAGCCAAGCTCAAGGCCTTCACAGAGTAGGTGGTCACTAAATATTTCTTGCATCACTTAGCGTCCTGAACAGAGAACAATTCTGTTAGTGATTTATTCTGAGACCCTGGACGAATCTCTCCACCTCTCAGTGGAGAGATTTTCAGTGTCTTATCTATATGATCTATTTAAATTATTTACCCTGAGATACAAAAGCAACAAAGAGCTCACTGATGAATAATTATGTGATCAAGAGACACAGGGAAAGCTCCTTATATCTAGGAGAACTGTGGACTGGTCTCTACACTTCCACAATCCATGTGCCCAAAGAGTAATTAGTACTTCAATACCCTCAACATGAACGCATTAAATGAACAGTCATGGAGTTCCTGCTATGTGCCAGCTACCAGGCTAGAAATTAACAGAACAGACCAAAATCTCTGCTTTCCTGTAGCTTATGTACTAGTTGTCTATTGTTCAGTCACCTAAGTGTTAAAGAATATAAAGACTAATAAAATTACTATCATTCTATTTTCCCAAATGTTGTTACAATTTTTGTTTTGTTTTGCTTTGTTTTTTAAGACAGTCTCGCTCTGTCAGAGTGCAGCAGTTCGATCTCGGCTCACTGCAACCTCCATCTCCTGGATTCAAGCAATTCTCCTGCCTCAGCCTCCCAAGTAGCTGGGATTACAGGCACGCGCCACCACGCCTGGCTAATTTTTGTATTTTTAGTAGAGACAGGGTTTCACCATGTTGGCCAGACTTGTCTCGAACTCCTGATCTCAGGTAATCTGCCCGCCGCAGCTCCCAAAGTGCTGGGATTACAGGCGTGAGCCACTACGCCCGGCCATGTTGTTATAATTTTTAAGCCTACAATATACTTGTTTTTCATTTTCTAAGGTTTGCCTTTTTTCAACATATGACTATCATAAAAAATTAGAAATTCAATACCATCAAACACATCCTTTAAAAAAAAACAGGATAAAATAATTATGATTATGATTTTGGAAGTTGTTTATAAAATATAACGCCATAATATAGTACTATTTCAAGTTAATTCATCTAGGTCTTTACTTACAAATAAAATCAATTTTCCCATGCAGCTATTTTAAGAGCAGAGGTGCAATATGTTTTTTAAGTTATTTGTGGTAAAGTACACGTGACATAAAACTTACTATCTTACCCATTTTTAGAGAACAGTTCAGTAGTGTTAACTCAGTACTTATTAAACAATTTCTCAATTTCTCTTTCCCTCCAGCCCCTGGTAACCACCATTCTAACTTTCTGCCTCTATAAATTTGACTACTTATCAAGACCATCCTGGCCAACATGGTGAAGTCCCATCACTACTAAAATACAAAAAATTAGCTGGGTGTGGTGGCAGGCACCTGTAGTCCCAGCTACTCAGGAGGCTGAGGCAGGGGAATCGCTTGAACCCAGGAGGCAGAGCTTGCAGTGAGCCGAGATTGCTCCATTGCACTCCAGCCTGGCGACAGAGTGAGACTCCGTCTCAAAAAAAAAAAAAAAAAATTGACTACTTTACATACCTCATATAAGTGGAATCACACAGTATTTGTCTTTTTGTGACACGCTTATTTCACTTAGCGTAATATCCTCAAGATTGTTGTGGCATATGTCAGAATTCCCTTTCTTTTCAAGACTGACAAATCCTCCAGGGAATGTATGTACTACATTTACATTACTCATTCATTGGGTGATGGATATTTGGGCTGTTCCTATCTTTTGATGATTGCAAATGCTGCTGCTATGAACATGGGTGTACAAATATTTCCCCAATAATTAATGTTTTTAAGTTAGTTCTCAGTTGCTTTTGCATAGGTGACTTAGCATTCCTAATCAGAACACAATCAACTCAAACAGAAAAGCCAAATTGACATTGGCCATGTAACTTGTACAACAGAAAATAGTCTCCATTAAAAAATATCTTTATCAGATTATGAGAAAATGAATCCTAAGGTAAAGGTAGGACCTAAAAAGAACTTAAAAATACTACTTTGCCATATGAAAGCCTGAGACAAGCTTAAAAAGACACCATTCACATCCACATTCTAGTCACATACATGAGTGTCTAAAGTTTCTCCAAACTGTAGTCTTTGACCAGGTTTACTTTCCTGAAGAAATGTAAAAAGTTCATTTTCCTCACCATATGATTTTAGGGAAAATTTATGCACAGTTTTAAATAAAGGGATATTTAGAAAGAGATCAAAGAGAGAAAAAGACATGATCCAAAGTTTGAACATTGTAAAACTTACAACGAGAACAGAGAATTTCTTCTAAGGAAGAAAAGGTGAACAGACTAGCCTGAAAAAATAAAAAAGTCTTCATAGACTAACATGAATAAAGAGGCTTGGCACAGTGGCTCATGCCTGTAATCCCAACACTTTGGGAGGCTGAGGCAGGTGGATCACGAGGTCAGGAGTTCACGACCAGCCTGGCCAACAGAGTGAAACTCACCCTGGTCTCTACTAAAAATACAAAAATTAGCCAGGTGTGGTGGCGTGCACCTGTAGTCCCACCTACTCAGGAGGCTGAGGCAGAAGAATTGTGTGAACCCGGGAGGCAGAGGTTGCAGTGAGCCAAGATTGCACTACTTCACTCCAGCCTAGGCAACAGAGCAAGATTCCTTTAAAAAAAAAAAAAAAAAAAAAAAAAGGATGACTATGGGCAAAATGGAAAAATAGTTTAAATTTATAAAGATGAATTGACATTAGACTACATGGAAACTGCATGGAAACTGAATGACCACTGGAAGTAAGAAGAACATAAGACAGCAGTTCTCCAAGA
Source organism: Macaca fascicularis (assembly GCF_037993035.2). Lineage (NCBI taxonomy): Eukaryota > Metazoa > Chordata > Mammalia > Primates > Cercopithecidae > Macaca > Macaca fascicularis. The sequence continues at coordinate 6,356,394 of NC_088377.1, read as the reverse complement.
AACCACAGTCAGACAAAAGAGCAAAAGGGTGCTATATTAAGTCATCTTAGGCTGCTGCAACAAAATACCACAGAGAGGATGGCTTAGACAACAGAAAGTTATATTTTCACAGTTCCAGAGGCCAGAGTCCGAAATCAAGTTTCCAGCCACTGTGTTTCTGGTGAAGGCTCTCTTCCAAATGTGCAGACAGCCACCTTCTCACTGTGTCCTCACATGGCAGCGAGAGAAAGAGCAAGCTCTCTGGTGTCTCTCCCACTTCTTATAAGGCCACCAGTCCTATTGGGTTAGGGACTGCCCTGATACCCTCATTTAATCTTAATTACTTCTTGAAGTGCCTCACTTCCAAATACAGTCACACTGCGGATTAGGACTTCAGTGTATGATTTTAGAGAGGGACACAATATCAGCCCGTAGAAGGTGCTCTTGATGGTCTTTAGTTTAGCTTAAGTAAATTTAGCAAAATTATAGTGCCTAATAATTACTGTGAGAAATCGACCATCAACTGCTCTATCCAGAGTTTATAAAGCCATGAAGCTGGAAAGAGAGGTCCCTGTGTCCCTTTTTGCTTCAAAGGCCAAAACTATTCGCTTCCTTTTATTTTGACTAACTGGAAATCAGCCAACAAAAAAATGTGTGAAGTCAGTGATGAGTCTGACTTAGCATGAGTAAGATGAAGCTGAAGGCGAAACAAACAAGAAAACAGCTTGAGCAAAGGTAGGAGGCCAGAATAGTACATTCAATGAAGGCTTCAGAAAGATATTTATAGTGAGCTTAAGTGGCTCATAGGACATCCCCCACACACACCCATACACCAAGAACAGAGTGCCTATAGGGCTTTGCCTATTATTAACGCTATTCAATTTCTGATTGATAACCTTAAATAATAGAGTCTCTACACCTATTGATGGTACCAACATGCACTAAATTCCTTAAAAAACCTGAATCATCCTTGATGACTGTCTTTCTCCACCCCCACATCTAATCTCTCAGCCAACATATCAAAGCTTCCCCAAACATCTCTCGCATCTGTCCTCTTTTTCTCTGACCTCATGTCTACCACTCAAGTCAGTCTCCACCAGCCTCCTACTACTCATCTAATGGTATGTTTGCTCTCCACCCCGTACTGTTCTCCACACAGCAACAGTGGTCACATCAATCCCCAGCCCAGAATTCAACAGTTTGCCATTATTCCTGCATAAAAATCCAAAGCCGTTGCCTTAGTCAAGAAGGCCTTTCATATGCAGGCTGGCCCTGTCCCATCCCTTCCCTTGTCCGGCTACCTATCCAAGCTCACTCCACTTAGGGGTCTTCCACCAACCACAGTTCCCTCTACCTGAGCACCTACACACGGTTGGTTCCCTCTTGTTCCATCTTTCCTTCCACTTCACACCTGGCCATTTGGAGTTGGCTGTGATGGTGTCTTGTTTTATGGTAGTAAAGATAAAAATGATGCCCCCCACCAAAATACAAAAAATAGAATTAGAATCCAATGAAACCCAGTGTATCTACATATGACTTTATAAAAGTAGAAATTTCAGATTTATTCAAGACCTATAAATGGTGTTTGGTCCTGTGAAAACATCTAACTCATATTTAACCTTGAATTGTTGAACCCAAGGCTTAAAACAACCCCAATTTTATGCAAATCGCCTCTAGTGGCCTTACCTTGGAAAGTAGTTTTTTCTAAATTATATTCTATAGAATATCATGGGTGGTCTGGTGATATGGTTTGGATCTGTCTCACTGCCCAAATGTCATGTAGAGTTGTAACTCCTAATGTTGGAGGTGGGGTCTGGGGATGTGATTAGATCATGGAGGAGGATTTCTCATGAATGATTTAGCACTATCCACAATTATTTTTGCGGATGGTAAGTTCTCATGAGACCTGGTTGTTTAAAAGTGTGCAGCTCCTCCCTCACTCTCTCTTGCTCCTGTTTTTACCATGTGAACTTTCTGCTCCAACTTTGACTTCCACCATGAGTAAAGGCTCCCTGAGGCCTCCCCAGAAGCAGATGCTGGCACCATGCTTCCTCCATAGACTGCAGAACCGTGAGCCAGTTAAATTTCTTTTCCTTATAAATTACCCAGCCTCAGGTATTTCTTTGCAGCAATGTGAGAATGGACTAATACATCTAAAAAGAGAAAATAAAAATAAAAATTAACTGATTCAATTGGTTTAAAAAAATGTCCACAATCACTTTGACATTCGTGCTGCATGGAACTGGGCTGCTATTGTTTAATGTATTATTTCCTAAAATTTTTTGAACCAGAATCCACATAATCTTTTCCCTATCCTCCTAATCTCTCCATGGACACAATTTGAGAAATGCTGGTCAAAAATATCTCATTTTATTAGCTGAGAAGGAATACACTCAACTTGGAGATGATTCACTGGTCTTAAAGGACCATTTTATTTGTGATTCTAGTCTTTGGGCAGAATTTAGAGCTCATAACTAACAGGAAAATGCTTCAGTTATTGTAGCATTAATTTTTAAAATATGACATTTATAATCTGCCTATTCCTGGCTCAGTGATGTGCCAATTGCTCATGTTTAAACATGTAATCTGAAGTTTCAGATAAAAAAAAATGATTTGTCTTATAGGTGTTTTTCCTCAACTTTTCATTATAGAATATTTTAAACACACATGAAGGATACAACGAGTATAATAAACCTCCATGTACCATCACCCAGCTTCAGAAATTATCAATTCAGGCTACACCTTCACTCCTAGCAATGGATTGTTTTGAAGCAAATCTCAGGTATCATAAAGGTTTTTGTTTTGTTTTGTTTTCTGAGATGGAGTCTCGTTCTGTCGCCCAGGCAGGAGTGCAGTGGTGTGATCTCGGCTCACTGCAAGTCCCGCCGCCCGGGTTCACGCCATTCTCCTGCCTCAGTCTCCCGAGTAGCTGGGACTACAGGCGCCCGCTACCACCACGCCTGGCTAATTTTTCGTATTTTTAGTAGAGACGGGGTTTCACCGTGTTAGTCAGGATGGTCTCGATCTCCTGACCTCGTGATTCACCCACCTCGGCCTCCCAAAGTGCTGGGATTACAGGCGTGAGCCACAGCGCCAGGCCCATAAAGGTATTTTTAAAAGCTAACTGTCAGTTAATATTTGTTACTAAGAATAAAAATGCCATAACTTCCCCACTGCCACCTCACCATACACACACACGCACACACACACACACACAATGCACGTTCATTAAAACGAATAATCCCAGCTGCTTCTGCTGTTGGGCTGGCATCCCTGAGTCTATTTCATGGCATGGCATGGGAAGGAGTGTTGACGGATGCCTCACATGTGTTCGGTTACTGTTGATAAAGACACGGTATAAAATATTTGTTCCAGACCACGGGGACTAATATGGTAGCACACTTTCATCTGTCAGATTGGCTTGATCCACACAAACCTGTCAACAAAACCAGGTCAGCAGGCTAGAGTAGAGAAGGGAAAAATCAATAAATCTTTGAATTAATCATGCAGCCATCAGAGAGAATTATGGGTTCACACAGTGAAATGTATACTTAGGCCTATTTGTTTCTCCTTTCTTCTTCCAGTTATTCCTTCATTTCCATCCAATGTAGAGTCCCCTCCTACAGAATCCCCACGCCAATAACTTCGTTTCTGTAACTAGGTTCAAATAACTGTCCCTCATTTATAGTTTCTGCTCCACCATAATTCTTCTAAGAAAGAGTTGGAGACTAAAGAAAAATAAGTCCAATTTAAATCACAAGAAAAGCTGCGTTCTAAATTGTTATGAGTGTGTCCTACAGTTTTTAAATCCGGATCACATATGAGAGTTATGAATTAACAAATAAATCTTGCCATAAAACTGGATTTTTACATCCTATATAATAACCTGATGTGCACAAATAATTTTACTGAACCTTCACAGAGGTTCTGATCCCTGTCACCTTGAATATCCTCTCTTTACACACAGAGTTTACAATGTTTGACCCTTGTGCTGCCTCCTAAATTTAACCCTTCAAAACAGAAATATCTTAAATCACATATCTATAGTCCTTCCTATTCTCCTTCTGCACAACCATTTTACAAGGGTACCTATACTGTATAGCCACTATTAGTAAAAAGCAGCTTCACCTTAGATCCAGAATTTAAAATAGAAGTCACTATGAATATATTTTCCCACAAACTGATCAATGATAACTATGCAACAAATGTGTATTTTAAATACGTGAAATTAGTTTTCCAGTTTCACCATTTTTCTTGACAAGAAAGTAATTATCCATATCCTTACCAGCAAGAAAAGCTTTGTTTTTAAAATCTCAATATAAAACTAAAGACACTTAAACATTTTGATAAAACAAGAGAGAAACATATGTGGATTCATCTTACATCAACAAGTCAAAGCCAGTAAACAGAGAACAAGACATTCAGGAAAATACACATGTTCCGGACCATAAACTAAGCATATGCAGAGTCCTATCAAAGTCATGCATCAGGCCTCATGGATCCCAGAGGTTCTGCATGTTTTGAATCAAAAATGGACTTCAGGCTTTCATGGAAAACGTTTACTGGAGAACCCTGGGAGGCATGGCCAGCAATAGGATGTTCAGGTTTTCTTCACTTAGCAATGGAATGGTGTCGAATTCAGTAAAAGAGGAAATGCTTAAGACTTCGATTGCCATATTGTTCTTTCCTTTGCTTGTTTTTTGTTTTTTGTTTTTGTTTTTTTGTTTTTTTTTACTTAGAGGCAAGGAATAGAGTAGATTTAGCATCAGAGGAATTGACTTGATGGGGACACAGTGTGGGGCACAGACTGACATAGAAAGTGCCAACACAGAATTTACTGACCTTGAATAAATCCTTGTGGATCATTTCAAAATTACCTGCAAGGCTGAGATATACCTTTCTTCAATATTTTGGCATGCATGGTAAGCATTTGGCAATACAGATTTTTTTTTTTTTTAATCTTGAATCCCAGAATAATTTTTTAAAAGAACAAATTACTTCGCTTGGAAATCAGAACTGTGGAAACGAGTCACGTGCATCCGGGCCTCCTGCACCCTGGCTCTCCACCGAGGGATTCAGCCTGGCTGCGTTCCCTTTTGGGAAATGGCCCTCCTCAATTTCAAGTTCATTTGGCTTTTTCAATGATAGGGTTTCAATTCAAACAGATAACAATGCTGAGAACTAAAAATTTCACTATCTAATTAGCGGGGGGGAATCTCAGTATGGCCTTTCTTTCCTAGTATCATCTGCAGTTTGAAAATGACTTGATGAAGGCTTTTTATAAAAACCCTTTACTTTTCCTGGTACAAGAACAATTGTAGTGAAAGATACTGGTACAATGCAATGGGCATAGGAGGAAAAAAAAATGTGTGCATAAAAAGCAGCAGAGGAAACCAGGACAAATAAGGGATCCGAGAAAAGAGTGTGGCTGAAGGTTTCAAAATGCAATTTAGGTTGAAAAAAAGAAAGACATGATCCAACATCTATATCAGGCATTTTAATGGAGTACGAATCCCTGGTTAATCTGGGTAAGGACAAGTGGGAACGGGGGGTGAGGGAATGCGGATAGTCACTAGGTTGAAGGGAAGCAAAAAAGGCCTGGACTCTTGCAGCTTTCAGCACTGGCGTGTTCTTCTGAAGATCCACTGCCCCATAGTTTTTATTACTTACTCAACATGTACATGATCCCCCCAAAATGTCAAGAAACATTGGTCTAAGGATATTTCCATCTATAAAAAAAATATATATATATATATAGACTGAAGATCTATTTCCCCACCTCCCAAAATTCCTATGTTGAAACCTAAACCTGAATGTGATACTATGGGGAGGCAGACCCTTTGGAAGGTGACTAGGTCAGCAGGGTGGAGCCCTCATGAATGAGGTTAGGGCCCTTATAAAAAGAGACCCCAGAGACACCATTCACCTCTTCTACCACGTGAGAAAATGAGAAGACAGCTGTCTATGAACCAGGAAGAGAACCCTCACGAGACACCAAATCTACCTACCTCCTTGATCTTAGAATTCCCAGCCTCCAGAGCTATGAGAAATACATTTCTGTGGTTTATAATCCACCCAGTCCATGGTAACTTATTAATGCAGCCCAAACAGACTAAGACAATATTTATATAGAAATATGGTTTGGTTTTTTTTTTTGGAAACTACAGGTAAGCATTTCCAGATATACAACATATTATTTGCATTATATTTTAAATATTTGATATTGAAGTAAAGCTCAGTTACATTTTGAGAAGTACAGTTTTCAATGAACTTCTTTCAGATAAATAATTAAAAGAACCCCATTAGTCTTTGTAATTCCTTCAGTATAATAAGCCTACTGATTATAATTTAAGATATATCTGGTGTGTCTCTATCTCTTTTGTGCCTTTTTAAAACAGGTCACATACTTTTTAAAATGCAACTTTAAAAGCATTGCTTCACCGGGTATAAGTGCTTCAATGACAGTAATGGAGAAATTTTCAACTGAACACAGGACTAGCGCAGACACAGTCACCACAAAATCCCAGGTTGGAGTGTCTGCACCACCATTCCCTGCTCAGGTGACTTTTCACACCTGGGTGCTTTCTTCATCTATAAAATAATTCTCCAATGAGAAATCGGAGCCAGTGATAGAGATGGGAGGCCGATCTAGGTGATATTTGCATCCTCATGTGGACACGTGTGGGTGATCTGATTGGCTCAGCAACCGTCATTCCTGCTGTCCCTTCCCCCCATGTAACCTTTCCAGGGTGTCTTTTTGAGCATCCAGCTTCTCCACACAGAAATTCTACTGTTTTTAGATCCATCATCATAAATTGGTGAAGCATACCGATTACTGTTTGAAACAACATGCCCTCACACACAAAAGCTATCCATGACAGGCTGGCACTCTGTGCTCACCAAATGCGTATGTCCCTTTAGATAAAAAACTGAAAGTAAAGTCTGAGGATCATGGCGTGGCTATGGATTCAGGGCATCAGGAAAGGCTGTAACGCGCCTCTCAAGGGCTCGGCGTGTCAGCATCGCCATGACTTGCATTGTCCTGCTTTTTAACAAATGCTGCAGTGTAAAGCTGTAGGTGGTTGCCACAATAAAATCATTTCATGAAAATAAAAGAAGGCAGCTTTTGTTTTGGGAATAATAAATACTGGGAATTTGAAATTTCGATTTCCCTCAGAACAGCATCACGTAGGAGATGTCAGCTGTGAAATCCCAGGCTGCCCCTGATTGGCCAACACAGGCACTCTTTGCATTGGGAGGAGAGGCTGATGTGAAATTGTATTTTAAAGTGGTAGAAAAAAATATAGAAAAGCAAAAGGTCTTATTAAAGCATTAAGAAGAATGTAAAAGGAAGTACCACCACCACTCTGATGGAAAAGTTGCTCATTCAAGATTCACTCCATAAACATGTGTTAAGCTTCTATTATGTGTCTGGAATGGAAATGTTATCCTTGAGGTTGGTGGGAAGGGATTATGTTAAGTAAAATTAAAATTAAGAAATTATTTTTGTCCCTGACAATTTCATCTATTTGGGTTTTTTTCTAGTTATACAATATTGTTTCAAAAAACAAAGCATATTGCCCTCAAATCACAATAAAATGTCCTAAATATGTCAAATATTCAGAAGGTTAAGTCGTGGATCATATTATTTGAAAAAAAATTTTTTTTTTTTTGCTTAAATAAATCCCTAGTTTCAAGGGTTCTGACTGTTATAAGTGGTGTATCATTCAGTTGACAGTATTTGTTGGCTCTTATGCATGTACGTACTATAGGAAACTGAAAGAAAGTTTAAGAAAAGGCAAAATCTCTACCTTCTAGAGAGGGAGAATTTTAAGAAAGGACCTTGGGTCACTTACTGAAGCTCTCTCTGCCTCAGGGTTCTGATCTGTAAAGTGGGGCCAACAAAAGTCAATACTTAATAGGGTTGTCGAGAAGTTTTTAGGTATAACCTGACATGTGCATACCATAGAATTGTTAGCTATTCAATAATTGAAATGTGCTACAAGTATTTTAATGTAAATACTAACTTTTTTTTTTTGCCATTTTTTTGGCAAAAAAAAAAAGCTTTTTTTTTTTTTTCTGGGGATATTTGGTTTTTTCCCATAGGTCTCAACTGGCTCCCAAATGTCCCTTTGCAGATCCTCTAAAACTGCAAATACATGCTCTGATTTAGCTGTGATGGTTAAGGCAAAAAATAAGATCCTTTCATTCTGCTTTATTGTCATTTTATATCATACTTTTGCTATTTAATAAAAATAAACATTTTAATAAAATAAGTAAAGAGTTGTTTCTTTTAAAATCCTACAGATTATTGGTTCAATAGCATTCTAATGCTTTTATGTTGAAATTGAAGGATTTTGGATTATTTCCCCATGACTTCTTCAGCACACCATGCATTTCAGCAATTCTTAAATAGAATTACTTTTCTTTTACTTCCTAACAAGCATCACACAAACAACGGCCTATTTGTTTTGAAGTCACGGTATCCTGACCTTCTGGTTTCTGGGATACAAACACTTTAGACAGAAGATAATAATAATAAGCAGCAGCAGCAGCAGAAGGACAATGGCAAACATTAATGTCAAGCACTGTGCTAAGAACTTTATATTCATTCATTTAATTCTCATAACAATCTTACTATGTTATTTTTATTCCTATTTCCATTTTACAGTTGAGGAAACTGAGGCGCAGCACGGTTATATGACTGACTTAAGGTTACATAACTTGGTCCAGGTTGAATATGGGGTATGGACCTGGACACTGGCTTCAGACTCCACGCTATCTACAGGCTTTATAGAGAAATGCACACCTAGAGAGGTCCGGAATTGCTTAGCTATGTTCAAATTCATGGAGCACCTCACTTGGCCTGGAACTGCAGTTATGGCATTCTTCATCTTTATAAAAACACAGTATCCAGGTCCACAGAGAGGTCTTTAACTATGGAAGTTCTCACAGCTGTGCAGTAGGGACCCAAAGCCAGGCTCCTCTGAGTGCAAACCCGAGCCCTGCTGTGCACTGCTGGCAAAATGAAAGACGTGCAGAACCCTGAAACCATCCCTAAGAGCACACAGGATCCGTGCATTTTTGCTTATTTAGTGTATCTGCTTATAGCTTCTTTTCAAAGCACATTTTGACTCTGCTCAACTGCAGAGCAGTGTGTGCTGTGGATTTTCTGTAGCTCATAGAGCCCAATTCTGGACAGCCAATATTTTCAGCATCAGCATTGTATTTTCAGGAACTACACACACTGAAATATTCTGTAAATACTCTCATTACCTCCCCCATACATGAGCCTTGGATAGTCAATACAACTTTGCAAATAGAATCTAGTTGTTGAAGTTTCAACCATAGGTGACAGTTTATCCAATAAAAATTCAGTTAGTTTGGAATTAATGTTGTAATCAGGGGTAACTTTTGAGACAATTTTTTCATGCACATGTTTTCAGACTACTAATCATTTGGGAAATTGATGAGTCGTTTGTCCATTAACAAATTTCCCCCTTTCCGTTTTGAGGAAGGAAACACAGGACTTGAAGATGCCCAATACGCCATGGCACCCGAATGTGAGGATCTGAAATGCAGGTGAAGGAGCTTGCCTGCTGCTCTGTGCTTGGTCCAGGACTGCCTGGATCCTCTCCTCTACTGGCCCCCAGCCCGGTCTGACACAGACCAGGCTACTTGCAGCTGGGACCACAGCAGCTGGTGGTGTAGCTGCCAGCTGGACGCTGGCGTCACCCTGGACAGGGATGCAGGGATGCACAGGGCCTGGAGAACCGGCACTCCTGGCTACCCTGATGGGACTGTCTGCTTTTTGTTTCCTTCCTTTACAAACGCTTTTTTTTTTTTTTTTAAGAATCTTATTGTGTATATATTTATCAGTTGTCTACTGTGCGTCAAGCAGGAGATGGAAAGATATAAAAATTTGTAATCATAGTGGGTTAAATAGCTTCCCCCCAAAATGTCCTTTCTGGAGCTTCAGAATGTGACCTTGTTTGCAAACAGGGTTGTGGTAGATGTAAGCATTTAAGTTACCACGCAGCCATACTGAAATAAAGTGGGCCCTTCATCCAATAGGACTGTTGTCTTTATTAGAAAAGGAGAAGAAATGCAAAGACACACACAGGGTCAAAGTCACATGTCGGTAGAGGGAGGGACTGGATGGAGTGAGACTTCTGCAAGTGAAGGATGCCAAGGAGCCAAGGACCTCAGGCAACACCAGGTGCTGGGAGGCCTGACAGGAACCCTCCCCACAGCCCTCTGAGTCAGCACAGCCCTGCTGACGCTGTGACTTTGGACTTCTGGACTTCAGATCTGTGAGGAAATAAATTTCTATTGTTTGAAACTACCCAGTTCCTGGTATTTTTTTTTTTTTTGTAGTCCTAGGAAACTAATACAGTCACTGTATTAAATAATAAATGAGTAAAGCAAAGGGAAATTTCTTTGTGGTCATGGGGAAGGTTTCCTCTGTTGGAGGTGGCCGGAGGAATGCAGGGGGAGTGAATAAGCAGGACCAGGAGAGAAGGCAGGTCTGAAGTTAGGGTCACATAGGTACAAGTCATGGATGAAGCCCTGGGAGATGATGAAATGACCAATACAGAAAGTGGCTGGGACTGGACTTTTAGATTGACATACATTTCTGAGTGGAGAAGGTGTAAACTCAAGGAAAGAGATAGCACAGAAAGCATTGGAGAGAAGATCAACCAGTCAGTGTAGTTTGATACAAACCAAAGGAGGGCAACTGCTATGAACTGCCTTGTGTCCCCTGAAATTGTAGATGATGAAGCCCTGACCCCAAAGAAAGAATGAAAGAGAGAGAGAGAGAAAAAAAAAGAAAAAAGTAAGAAAGAAAAAAGAAGTAAAGGCAGAGAAAAAAAGAGAGAGAAAGAGAGAGGAGAAGAGAGACAGAGAAAGAGAGAGAGAGAGAGAGAAAGTCTGAAAGAGTGAAAGAAAGAAAGAAAGAGAGGAAGGAAGGGAAAGGAAGGGGAGTTAGTTGACAAAGGAAAAGGGGAAAGTTTCTTTAAATTTGGGGGACCTGAGCACCTGTTTCACAAGAAATACAGTAATTACTAAGTAATTTGGAGTATGGAAGTAATTAAGGTTAAATGGGGTCATAAGGGTGGGCCCCTAATCAGACAGAATTAGTGTCCTTGCAAGAAGAAACATGAGAGAGTCAGTCAAGCAAGGACAACAGGAAGGTGTCCATCTGCACGCCAGGACAAGGCTCCCATCAGAACCTAACCATGTTGGCAGCCTGATCTCAAACTTCTAGCCTCCAGGACCATAAGGAAATAATTTGATGTTGTTTAAGCCACCCGGTGTGTGATATTTTGTTTTGGCAGCCAGCGTTGCCAAATACAGGAACCAACAGAGGAAGTAGGTCAACTGTGTACATCTAACAGGGAGGTCAGAGAGAAACTGGACCAGGAGACAGCCTTGGGATTTAACATTTGGAAGTCACGGGTGATCCTGAAGTAGTGAATTTCAGTAGAGTGTAACAGGCAGAGCCCAAGATACTCACTAGGATAAACTATTCTCTCAAAACAGTTTGCCAGAAGAAAGAGAAAGAATGAAAGGAGTGAGAGAGAGAAAGAAAGAGAAAGAAAGGAAGGAAGGAAGAAAGTAAAGATAGAGAAAGAAAGAAGTATGAAAGTCGGCAAAGGGAAAGGTTTCTTTAAAACTGGGGGACCTGAGCACCTGTGTCACAAGAAATACGGTAATGACTAAAGAGAAGCTGTCCGAAGCAACAGAGGGCACAGCTGACGAAAAGAGGTCCTAGAATGTTGGAGCATGGAAAGGGACCAGGAGGGCAGCACGGTGGGAGGCTAAGCTGGAAGGAAAGAGGAAAGCTCTTCCTGTGGGAGAGAACTTGGGGTTGAGCCATGCTGGAGGTAGAAAGGGTCGTCTGAGAGAGCTGTTCTCAGCCCCTGCAGAGTGAAAAGTTACGATCTTTTGAAAGCTGGAGAGTAGGTGCAGCAGAGTTGAGAATGGGGTGCTCCAGGACGCTGAGAAAAAGCTCGGGAAAGACCTCTTCAGCTATACAGACGCAGGCAGCAAAAAACACCTGAGCATCTGGACAAGAAGTGAAGAGCCGGTTAAAACCAGGCCGGGCACGGTGGCTCATGCCTATAATCCCAGCACTTCGGGAGGCCGAGGCAGGCAGATTACGAGGTCAGGAGATCGAGACCATCCTGGCTAACACGGTGTAACCCCGTCTCTACTAAAAAAAAAAAATAGCCAGGTGTGGCAGAATGTGCCTATAGTCCCAGCTACTCGGGAGGCTGAGGCAGGAGAATCGCTTGAACCTGGGAGGCAGAGCTTGCAGTGAGCCGAGATCGCGGACTGGCATAAATGCTCAGAGTGCCCAGACTGCAGGAACGCTCTGCAGGCTGACGGTGGAGCAGGGAAAGGGGGTGGCTCCTAGATTGGGGATTCCACAGGTGATGCAGTTGCTGAGGAAAGAGGAAGTCTGGGCTGCTGGACAGTTTACTGTCCTGTCCCATCTGCTCAGAAGGAGAGCCACAAAGGGCTTACAGCCATGGTGGCTCCGCCTGATGGATTTCTGGAGGCCAACCAACCCACCTGCTGAGGAGACCTTCCTCCACCCGGTCCAGCCCAGCACAAAGGACACAGCACCATAAGCCTCGTCCAACCCACCTTTATCTCTGCTCTTGACAATACCTTGAGTTCACGCTGACTTCTTGAGTAGCTAGTAAGTTATTCTGAGTCAAAATTACATTTCTCAATCTCAAATCCTGTTTTCTTATACTGTGGCACATTGTCTAAGCAAATCTTGATTTGTGACATCTATTTTAGTTTGTTGATAATAATAATAATCTAACAGCATTTGGTTATCACTGCATGACATTGTTTTCTAAATGATCCTGTTATTCTCTTGAACTTCCCTGAAATGAAAACTCCTAGATGAACAACAGACCAGAGAATATGCTTGTGTCCAAATTACATCTGATTGACTTAGCTGGCCATCTGTTTCCTATGTCTAGAAAGAACCAAACATCACAGGGAGAGAGAGAGAAGGCAGAAGATCCTTAATGTCAGAATATAAAATGAACTCCATTTACACTTAGGTGGAGCAAGGGAAGAGTATGAGTCAATGTGTTTTCGGACCTTAAAATAATTTGAGATGAGACCTTTCTTAAGGCTTGAAATACTTGGGTACAAGGCAATAAAGTACACAAAATAGAGATTTTCTTCATTTGCTTTCTCCAGCATTTCATGATGAGCATATGCAAAGTGATTGTTGAATGTATGAAAATGAAGATGAGCCAACATCATTTAAAAAGTTGCATGGCACAGAGAAGAGTTAACACAGTAGGTCTGAGACTATCACTCTTATGAAGGGCTGCTTGCAAGACTGACCCTTGGCTGGTATCTGGGAACTGGGATATTGGAAGGGTTCCCACCACCCTAAGAGAGGCTCGCTGCCTAAACTGCATAAGCAAGACAGTTCATGATGAGCACCTGCCTTCCTTCTACAGTCTGGAACTTTGGTACATGCCAAACATACCAGGGTGCCCACGTGACCTGTCCCCAAAGAAAACCTTGGCCACTGAGTCTCCAGGAGCTCCCCTGGTAGACGACATTGCACCTCTTATCACGACTCATTGCTGGGGAAATTAAGTGCATGCTGAGTGATTCCACAGGGAGAAGACTCTTGAGAGCTGGGGCCCGCTTTCCCCTGAACGTCACCTCATGTGCCTTTTCCCTTTGCTGCTTTTGCTCCATAGCCTTCTCCTGTATTAAGTCACAGTCATGGATGCAGCTACATGCTGAGTGTTCCCAGCAAATCACCAAACCTGAGGGTGGGCTTGGGGACCTTTGACATGCGCATATAACATCCTGCAAGATTAAATCTAAGAAAGTGAAAAAATAACTTAGACAGTAGTTGGTTAATAGGTGGAATATTCAATTCGGAATTTTAATATCCTGACATTGTGTTATGAGAGAGGACCACAGAAATCACTGTATACCCACGGGAGGAAGCTGAGGCAAAAAAAAAAAAAAAAAAAAACCTGAGAGAGATAGAAATGCCTTTCCCTAGGTCACCCAGCTAACCTGAGTCAGCGTTGCACTCAAGTCATATTCCAGAAACTTAAAATAGAAAATCAAGGGGCATTTTAGTGTGACTTAGTGGTCCAACAAATGAGGTTTTACACACACATACACAACACACAGATGCAGAGTACACACATCACACACACACCCTCCACACACATACAGAGCTCACACACCACACACAGCACACACTCCACACACACACCCCACACACATACGGAGCTCACACACCATACATGGCACAAACACCACATACACACAGAGTACACACCCCACATGCCATGCACACACCACACATGCTACACACACACATCATGCACCACACACACATATGCACACACCACACCGAACACCACACACATAAGTGGACACTCACATCACACACATGTACACACACCCCTCCTGAGATCCTCTGAGCTAAATTTGCCCCAATGCTTTCTTTTCTTGCTTTCTTTTTTAAAGAAAAAGTATTAACATACCTATCTCTATGTGTCTGTCTACTTGTTTCGGTAGTTCAAAAGTCAAACGCGTACTTCTCTGTGTTGGGTTGTACTCCACAAAACACAGTTTGCAGCTTTCAGAATGGGCGCAGGTCTCCCGCTGGCAGGCTGAGGCCCTGCAGACTAGCTGCTATTGCGGCTGCTTCGGAGCCTTGCTAGCAGCTGTTTGCAGACTCAGGCTGTGCCCCTCACCTCGCATGACCCCCATTCTTAGTGTCACGCAGGGGCTCTCCAGAGCTGTAAACAACCAGCTTTTAATTACTTTCAGGTGACAGCGGGGTAACATGCAAAAACTAATTTAGTGAGCGACAGACTTAAATAGCAAAAGTATAACATAATTAATGATTTTAAAAAAGAAAGAGACCAGGGCCTTCTCTTCCTATTTCTTGGTTACTTCACTCCCAAAAATATAGCATGGTGAAAGCATGACATCTCTGTGCCTTTCTAATTCCAGTCTGCTGTGCACGTTCTGAGCTAGGAATACTTTCCAGTGTTTAAAATGTGGTTCTTATTTACTAAAAGCTATATAAATAAAAGATTAGATGATACATACAAAGACAGATAGCTAGGTAGATGATAACAGATAGAAAAATGTTCCTTTTATACTTTCCATTTGGTCCTACGAATTTCTTTTCAGTGAATGTTAAAGAAATGCTTCTTTAATTCTGCAACTCTCCGGCACTTTTAAAATCAAAGATGAGGCTTTCAGATGACTCTAGGTTTTTGGTTTTTTTTTTTAACTTTACATCATTTTAATGTTGATCTCATTTCTTTTACTTATAAGCTCTCTGAGGGCAGACTCAGGTCTCCACAAGGTAGCAGCCACAGCATAGCGGATGTCTGGAAAATGCTCAGTGAGGAGCAGTAAAATCACAATAGAAGTGCCGTAGAAAGGGAAGGTTAACTTCTATAGTCAAGAGTGCACAAAGTGGAGGCCCCCCACAGCGTGACCCTCAGGTCCCCCGACAGCTGTGCTGCTCTCCCTTCCTTTCCACATGAGAATATACGGCATCCAATCTGGTTTGCCGAAACGTGCTTAAGGGCAGCCTTGTCTAATTTGGTTGGCTGCACCTATAATTTGTTTTCCCCTGTCTAAAATGCAAAGGTTTTCTTAAATCACAACCTCCTTTCTGAAACCTTCTCTACTTCTCCAGGCAAAACCATGTGTGTAGCTGCAGCCTTAGCCCCTAAGCGCCCACTGCAGCACTAACACCCCAAGAGGGACAGTGCAGGAACCTCCCCCAGCATCTCAACTGCAGAAACCATCTCTGCAGAGACCTGGGGAGGGAGTGCTTCTTAAAGCCCAAGTCTTGGGTTATCTATGATGCCCAGACCCAACTGTGGCAGTGAAGAATTACAGCAAATGTTTCATGTAAAGTGGTTGGTTTATGTCCTTTGATATTTCATGTGGGCAGAAAATTGTTCATGTTTACCCAAAACACAGAAAGAAGATAATCATCCTTGGACCTGAACTCAGTGATCCTAAGAGATAAAATTCTCCTTGAATCATCACTAATAGAAGTATTCAGATAGGAACTATGACAGCAGAAAATTGGGCCACTGCTAAAGAGGGAGGCAGCTTCTCTGGGAATAGTAAAATGTTTGCTTTTTCCGTTTTCCAAATCCAGTTACCCTTGGGCTGTGTCTTTGATGTTAATGTGGCTAAACCTCTGGTGAGATTCTCACAATTTTATCAGAAGAAACAGAAACGGAAGGCTGGGCTCTCTTATTGCTGGCCTCCCTAATCAGGAGGAAATTCACAACAGGCTTGTCAAGGGAAACCCAAATATAAAGCCAGTGATATTGTTTTTTTCCAGGATGGTGTCTTATGTATCTCCACATCAGCAACACCTCCAAAAGCACGTCGCTGTTCAAGCTACTATATTTTTACTGGGCTACATTAATATTATGGCATTTAAAAGGATTTCATTGCAGCTTAGGATAAGTGATAAGGATGTCTAAAAAAATCCACATGGACATCATGACTCTTGTTTTTCCTGGCTCATTTTAGAGAGGTAAGAAGACAATAGGTCAGGATCTGTCATATTAACTGAGGTTACCTGATGGCACCTTGTGTGCCTGTCCCTGAAATGTTTTTCCTCTGCACATTTACGACCCCACCCCCATCCATCATACCAGAGGGAAGGGCCACCCTGTGAGGCCTCAGCGCCCAGGGAAGAGCCCAGGCAGGCAGAAAAACAACATCAGATATTATGAATCTTTCCTCCATTTAGTGGAATTATGGGATTTCTACTTTTCGGCTGTTGGGGTATTCTTTCCAAAGGTCACTCAAAATCAATGAACTCATTAATGTCCTTGATATTGGTAGCCTCATGGCCTCATATGATGAAGAGGCATAACTGGATTCCTGCGTCTACCTTCAGGCCAACCGAAGCCTGCCCTGGAAAGAAATCAATGCAGGCCCTCATGTGCAGTAAAGCTCCCGAAAGCAACCGTGACAATGGACGACACTCATTAAACCCTGACAAACACTGCATTTGTGCTTCTCAAGAAAATAACTTACTCATTTGTTTTCTTAACCAAAATAAAGGGCAAAACCTAGTGAGACACACTAATAGAAACCAATTTGTTTCTTTTTAGGGAAATACACCAACATAATTAATTTTGCTTTTCCTTAAAAAGAATTTGTAGAAGACAAACACCCATTTACCTTCATCAGGATTTCCAAAGGTCCCCTGGCCTAGAGATTCACATAAACCCCAAGCTCATCTGTTCAAAGCAGGTCTTTGCTGCTCTGACCTTCCCAGGGGATCTCCCAATAGTCAAGGCTGAGCACCTAAGTATCCCCCAGGCTGACAAGTCACACTCTTCCTGGGAGCCCAGCAGGGCACCTTGGGCCTTGGCCTGTGAATCATGTTTCTGGACCCTCTCTTGACTGCCATCAGCTCCCAGCTTTCCTAGGTCAGCTCTCTGGCACTCCTATACCTGCTCCTAACTCAGTCACTAAGATACTTGCACAGGCTTATTTCCATGGCTGATTCAATCGCTTTTCTCCACGGAGAGAATCAACCACCAAAGGAAGTGATCTGTGCAGAGTAGGAATCCTTCCTGGGACAAATTTCCCAGCCAGATCCCAGCAGGCTGGGATGACTTGATAATCCGGGAAGAGGGATAATCCTGGGAGACAGCCATACCAAGGAATAAATCCAAACTAGTTCAGCAGGAGTTACAGCTTATATACAAAACAGAGACAAATTAACCTTTTACAGATCATCTGCTGTGCATATGGCATTCAGGACAGCTTCCCTGAAGGTCAGGACTAATTTAGAAAAAGTCCCTCTGTTCCTGGGGTTTTCTGTGCCATGCAAGGTCATTCCGTGAAGCCAAGAATCCCGGTGCTTCCCCAGAGTGACTCAGCCCCGGCCAGCGTGGAGGAGGGAGGGTCCTCCTTTTAGCGCCCTCCACCCCTGGCATAGCCTGGGTGATGGGGGAGGGAGGTTGTCCTCTGTCCTTATCTGTGCCTTGTCTTGGTAACCAGAGAGAAATATAACCCTTCTCCACCTAAACCTCCTGAGCATGGTTTATTTATTAAGATCTCCAATGTTTTAAACCATGTGTCACCTCCAGTGACTTCATGACCTCCTTTTCTGGGCCTTGTTGATGGGTGGAGCTCAGACATTGGGAACAGGGTCTGACTGCAGCAGTGAGCAAGAGAAGTCAGGTAAAATGCTCAATTTCCAGACTTTCTATAAGCAGATCATGCCACTGCTTTGGGGCCTTGTTGTCATTTACAAGGTCATTTTTAGTGACAAGTCTATTCGACTCAGGTTGAACGACCTGATATGAAGTCTCTCTCTCTCTTTCTTTCAATGACTTACTTACAAACAAACCAAAGCTTCTTACTGATGATGTATTCCTCAATAAGATAAACACCTGTGTTGTATTTATTTTCTAGATGCTGTTGTGAAGTAAAAGCCAAGTGCTTCTCCAAAACTTTTGCGTTTAAAATTGTATGAAAGGATGAAGCTCCAATATCTGACTGAGGAGAGGACATGGGCTTTAACAGTTCCTATCAGAGACATAAACTCTATATTCTGTATGCCAGCATCATCCCCTCACTAGATATACCTTTCCTTTTTTTATTTAATTAGGTTCACATTTGAAGGAAAATAAAGTCTGTTCACAGAGATTGCAAAAAGGTGAAACATGAACATGAGGATGCTGCTAATTAAAGACGTCTAGGAAACAAAAGAACAAACATATTATGCATAACCACATATATTTAAAAATCCTCCTGGTAGAACATGTTCTCACTTATGAGTGGGAGCTAAATGATGAGAACACATGGACACATAGAGAGGAACAACACACACTAGGGCCTACTTCAGGGTGGAGGGTGGGAGGAGGAAGAGGATCAGGAAAATTAACTAATGGGTTCTAGGCTTAATACCCAGGTGACGAAATAATCTGTACAACAAACTCCCATGACACAAGTTTACCTGTGTAAAAAATCTGCACATGTACCCCTGAACTTAAAATAAAGGTTTAAAAATCCTCCTGGTAGATATTTCAATTTCTCACCCAGATTTCAGTTCTTCTCTTCCTTTAGGCACATGCCCCATTGAGGTCAGGCATGGCCATGAGACTTGCTTTGTCCAATTAAACATGAGCAGAGATAACATGTGTCACCTCCAAGTGGAAGCACTAAGAAGGTGTTTGTAATTCTCCCATGGTCTCTTCCTCTGCCAGAGCAGACCCTGAAGCCACAAATTTGGATGATAGGGTTAAACAATGATGAGGTCTCCATTCTAGGTCCCTGAGTCTGGACGACTGAAAAGACAGACCCCAATTCTTCCCCTCCCTGAATCTATACTCCCTTGCCATATAAATTTGAGGGCCTCTCCCGTCTGACTCCGAACTTAGTCAGATGACTGTCATCAAATCCTTCCATTTGCCATTAAGAAAAATAACATGACCCCTAAGGAGAGAAGATGAAGATGTTTCAACATAGAAAATTAGCAAATAAAAGTGTATAAGTGAGTCTCTATTCTGATTATCACAATCACATTTCAGCTATTAAGCTTAGTATTTTTCAACACCCTAAGTTAAATTATGATGATTAATCAACATAACAGCAAGGAATGTATTGTTCATTGAAGCATGAGGGGTTTTGAATTCACTGTAAAGACAATTTTTTTTGATAAAAACTAAGAATTCCATTATATCCTAGATTCCTGTAATGTGCTATGATGGCAATGTATTTCAATTTTGATTTGGATCTTTTAAATGCCTTCTGGTCATTGGTGTAGAGTAATCGACCTCT
This sequence comes from Macaca fascicularis, assembly GCF_037993035.2. Lineage (NCBI taxonomy): Eukaryota > Metazoa > Chordata > Mammalia > Primates > Cercopithecidae > Macaca > Macaca fascicularis. The sequence continues at coordinate 6,336,558 of NC_088377.1, read as the reverse complement.
CTAGCTAATCAATAGGCTGAAAAACAAAAATGGTGTGTCAGCATGAGGGTTTAGTTCCAAATTCTTCTCTCTATAAATTGATAAAATGTTGCTTAGTCAAGAGGTGTGTTAACATGTGTTGTGTGTGTGTGTGCATCTGCATGTGAGGTCATAAAGACATGTTTAAAAAAGGCAACTATTTATAATCCACGTCGGAACACAGACTACGCTCCTCACAATTCTTTTCCGAAAGCAGCCAACACACATTTCGAGATATGCCAACAGTCATTACCCAGGGATGTACCGAACAGGAACACCACGCATCACGCGGACAGGAGCCTTTTCAGGTAAATAACACAGAGCAAGAAATCAATAGCGCAGAGCAAGAATTCAACACCGTTAGAAATAAAGAACTGAAGCTTCTTGGAGGCTAAATTTAAAATCTTTTCTAGATACCAAACATAAGCCAACAAATTATTCATATGCAAATATACATTTCAGGGCTACATATATATTCTTAGTAGAATCTTCAATAAATAGGTCAGAGATACAACATAACTCTCAAGACACTGGAAAACACCCAAAGGGCATGAAAACAGGGTCTCCACTTTCCAGGTTTTAGTTTCAGAATATCAGCTATATGTGCAATGCTGAGGTTTCTCACAGATGCAAAATACTACTACCTTGTTTTTAGAAGCAAACATAAAACCACAATTTTCTCAAAAAAGTTAACATAATGGCTACAGTTACAGTGCCGGTAACTAATTTCTCTTCATCAGTCAACTCACCAAAGGATGTCTGAATCAAGCATTATAAGCCAAACACTTATTTCAGGTTTACTTACAAAATAGCATCAACCTTAAGAATACTAATTCTGAATTATAATGAACACATAAATGGAGACCCGATTCCATCTCCGAAATAACCTTTTCAGAAGGTAAGCATGGAGTCCTGCACCCTGGAGATGCAAAGCCTACCTGAGACAAGTGAAACAGTGTCTTTCTCCCATGAGACGACAGTGATGTACGCCTCCACCGAGGAGGGGATAATGCACTTGAAGACCGCAACATTGCCTCTCATGGTTTTCTGGTCCTCCACACGGACTGTATAGGGCTCCCGTAAAACTGGAAGGCAGAAAGAGGACCTCAGTAAGGCACACAGTCCACAGGTTCATTCTGAGAGTATCTCATTGTAATATATACATTGCAGCACACACACACATCAATTGCATAACATATCTTTCTGGAACACAGTTAAGATACCTACATTTCATGTCTTTCATCACCTGACTTAAGAACATTCATTCCTTTAACAATACATAGCTGGGTAAGGTGTCTCATGCCTGTAATCCCACCACTTTGGGAGGACCAGATGGGTGGATCACTTGTGCCCAGGAGTTCAAGACCAGCCTGGGCAACATGGCAACACCCTGTCTCTACTAAAAATACAAAAAAAAATAGCTGGGCATGGTGGTGTGTGATTGTAGTCCCATCTACTTGGGAGGCTGAGATGAGATTACCTGAGCCTGGGAGGTTGAGGCTGCAGTGAGCTATAATCATACCACTGCACTCCAGCCTGGGTGAAGAAAAAAAAAAAATACACTACACTCTATACCAAGAGGCCGGAGTACAATCTAAAACAGTTAATAGACCCCTTGAAGGTATCAAGAGATAGGAAATAGCTTCATGAAAGAAAAGTTGCTGGCTCTGCAGAGTTATGATGATAGCAAACTGCTCCTGGTCCTCTAAGGGCTGAGGAAGAATGGTGTTTTTTTTTTTTTTTCTGACTGCAAAAAATGAATAAAAAATTCGAGCAAGGCTTTTTTTTTTTTTTTCTGGAAAGCCTTGAAAACTCAGAGACAATTAAAATAACTTTTCATCAGTAAATTTTTAAATGACAGTTTCAAAGCAGTTTGGGAAACATTGATCCTGTTTTCCGTTGTTTAGGGAAGGATGTTGATTAGACAGCCTGCTCAAACACTTCCAATGATAGCAGCATCCCAGAAAGAGTGCAGAGTGCACGTCCACGTCCTTGATGTCTGGGCTCACAGGCAGGGTGGTACTGGTGTTGAGAGCCTACCTAGCAGGCCCAACTCCCTGGGTTCAAATCCAAGCTCAGCCGCTCCCTGATGGTGAGGCAGTGAGCACATCCTCTCACCATCTATACCAAGGGGATGGTGTTGGTAACACCTGCCCCCCAGGGTGACTGTGGTGAATCAGTTAATGTTGGTGAAAATTCAACAGTGTCTGCTAGAAGCAGGTTGGGTAAGGCCACATTTACCAATAGCCAGAGATGGATTCCCAGGGTTGGGGAAGATCTGTCTCCAGGGAAATAAGACATGATGAATCTAGTCCCAATTAGATGTGCCAGCCTCACTTCTTTAGAGCTTTGTTTTCCTCAAATTTAAAATGAGGGCATTGTGGTGGGAACCTCTTCAAAGTCTAAATCCTGTAAGTCTACGATTTTCTAAGATATCTACAGAGAAAATCTATTGTCTATCATATACCAGCTCACTTAAAGAACTAATCACTTACTGGACAAGTATGTGCCATGAAACCTGGCCATGAACATGGTTTCAAAAGGTACTAACACACCAACAAAGTTAAAGGTGAATTTCTCAAGGGAAATCCCCCAGCAGGCAGAGGTGAGTGCTTTAGAAGAGGATTGTTAAGGCTTGGCTAACCCTGTGATACGCTGAGCATTTTCATAGTAAAGCATGTCTTTCATGAGAGCCTTCCTCTCCAGTTTCCATTTTTAACGTTAACCTTTTTTCCCCAACTTGGAGAATTCCTTCATTCTGGTCTCTAACCAGAGAGATTTTTCCAAGTATTGAAATCTCTGCGACCCCCACCACTGTAATCCCCATGCAGCATGAGGTGAGGGTCCAGGCAGCAATTCCACACCTCCTGCAGGAAGTCCACTAGGCAAAAATTCAGGGCGTCCAAGAGGCCGACCTCAGCAACAACCTTACACCCAGAGGAGGGAACTGACTTTGTACAGGAAGGCTCCTGCGTAAGTAAATCTTTGCTGAGAACTGAGGTCTACAATCATAGAATAGAAAGAGATTACAAAGATACAGGCAAACTAATCAAACTCATCAGTAAGTGAGAATCTGGGCATGGTGAGAAGCAGAAGACAGAGAAGAGAAGAGGAGGATGGAGGACAGAGGAGAAAGAGGGACTGGCCAACAGAGAGAGAGTCTACTGTCACAGGGATGGGGCCCCTAAGCAGGGGTATGATTTCAATGTAAGCTCCTTTGTGTGATGCTTGTTTCTTGGCAATAAAATCACTCTGTCTTCCCAAACCTTCCGCAGACTCTGCTTCAAACATTAATGACATAAGTAGGATAATTTTTAATAGAAATCAAGGAAAGGGGTCAAGTTTCATGTATCATACAGGCAAGTGAAAAGATAAGATGTTCACCTGTTTACTGGGAGATACAGGAAATGCCTTCCCACCAGGTGTACAGCCCCACAGTAGACGGGATCACAGGAGCCATAAAAATATGGGGTGACTGACGGGGGACATTTCCAGTGTTACTACCCAATGTCCAATATTCTAGGAAACCCCTCAGTCCCAGCACTTACCCACATATCATGGAGTTTTCTCCTCTCTAGCTACCCACTGCCCTCACCAGTACCAGGGCACCTCATCAGTCACAATTTTAAACCTGTGTGACTTTTGCTTCTCCAACCTCCAGGTCAGCCCTAAGAAGCCCAGATCTTCTCAAAGCAGAGACAGCACTGTGGTGCTCTGAACCCCAGCTCACTCAGAGAGAATGGGAATCAGAAGAAAACTGCACACTCCCTGTCCCTTCTCCTTATTCAATTACTCATTCCACAAAGACAGCCCATGTAGCGAGTCTTTAAAAAATTATCTTAGAAAATACTTGGCGCACAGGAGGTATTCAATACATATTTTGAGACTGAATATATAGAAAGATCTTCCATTCTGGGAGAACTTCTAATCCTTTTACAGAATATACATGTATGCACATTTGAATTTATAGCCACTATCTATAGTTTTTTTAAAAAATGCAAATCAGGGTTTTATTAAAGCTCCCGATCTTTGTAACAGAGCATTGTTTGTTCCTGAGGCCCCCATAACTTAAGACACCAACATTGCTGTCTATGGGGATATACCTCTCAGAGGGCCCTATGAGTTTCCTGAGCCCACAGTCAGCCCGAAGACATGGGTGCAGCTTTGATCTTCATTCTACATCTGACTGCTGCTAACTTTGTCACAGAGACTGGGCTAGAAACCTGAGATGCTGGCAAAAAAATACACTTTGTTTTAAATGTGACTGACATCTGCATTAGAAGACAAGAGTATTATCTAAGTACTGTGCTTGGTGTCCTAAGTAAGGCTCTCCCCTGAAAGCCCAGATCTTCTCAAAGCAGGGACAGCACTGTGGTGCTCTGAACCCCAGCTCGCTCAGAGAGAACAGAGGTCAGAAGAAAATGGCACACTCCCCATCCCTTCTCCTTATGCGACCCCAAGAGGAGGAGCTGGGTTCAAGTGACTGAGCAGGGACACAATCCTGAGAGGCAGGGAGAGAATGAGTAGGGCAGGGAGGGAAGCAGCAAAGCACAAGTGTGGTTTCAGGTGAAGTCCCAGCCACGCCTGACACGCATGGCCATGCAGAGGAGCCAGGATTCCCTGTTGTTGAGCTGTCTGTCATCGGCTTAGGGCTGGCCTCAGGAGGTTGGAACTCCCAGGTGTTTCCCACTCTTGTTTCTGTCAACGGCTCCAGTGCCCAAGCAATCTTCTGAAGGCTTCAGGTTCACGTTCTTGGCAACCAGCGCACAGACCTCGGGGGATCTGATTCAGGGATGCCAGCAGGGTCCACTGTAATCATTTGAGCCTTCATTCAGCAAAATTTGTCATCTTTTTAGATCAGAAAAAAAATCCCTGGTAATATGACTTTGAAATAAAATCAGGCCTATTTATTTTTTAATCAAATATTTTCATTGTGATATAAGAGTCGTACATATTTTGGGGGTACATGTGATGTTTTGATACCTGTATAAAATATATAATCATAAAATCAGGGTAACTGGAATATCAGTCACTTCAATCTTTTCCCTGTGTTGGGAACACTGTAAATTTTTTTTCTTCTAGCAATTTAAAAATATACAATTATTAACTATAATTTCCCCATTGTGGAAGCAAATGTTAGAACATATTCCTTCTATTTAACTGCATTTTTATACCCCTCAATCAACTACTCTTTATCCCCTCTCCTCATCCCCTTGCTTCCCAGCCTCTGGTGTCCACCATTCCACTCTCTACCTCCATAAGATCCATGTTTCCAGATCCCATATATGAGTGAGAACATGTAACATGTGTCTGTCTGAGCCTGGCTTATTTCACTTAGCACAGTAACCTCCAGTTTCATCCATCATTATATTCTTATTGGATGGATAGTTTGCAAATATTAATAGTCTCCCCATTCTGCATGCTATGTCTTCAACTTTGCTGACTATTTTCTTTGCTGTGCAGAGCTTTTCTGCTTGGTGTAATCCTATTTGTCTATTTTTGCTTTTGTTGCCTGTGCTTTTGAGGCCTTACCCCAAGAATCTTTACCCAGACTAATTTCCTATAGTGTTTCCCTAGTGTTTTCTTTTAGTAGTTTCATAGTTTCAAGACTTAATTTAAGTCTTTAATCCATTTTGAGTTGATTTTCATACATGGTTAAAGATAGGGATCTAGCTTCATTCTTTTGCTTATAGATACCCAGTTTTCCCGGCACTAATTTTTAAAGAGCTTGTCCTTTCCTGAATGTGCGTTCATGGTACCTTTGTCAAAAATGATATGGGAGTAAGTGCATGGACTTACATATGGATTCTCTATTCTATCCCAGTGGTCTGTGTGTCTGTTTCACGTCAGTACTATGCTATAGTATACCAGTACTACACCTGTGTAGTATTCTTTGAAATTAGACTGTGTGATACCTCCAGTTTTGTTCTTTTTGCTCAGGATTGCTTTAGCATTTCAGAGTCTTGTGGTTTCATACAAAGTTAAGGATTTTTTTTTTTTTTCTATTTCTGTGAAGCATGTCATTGGTAGGGATGGCCCTGAATCTGTAGATCACTTTGGGTAGTATAGATATTTTAACAATATTAATTCTTCCAATCAATGAGCATGAAATATCTTTCCATTTTGCGTGTGTGTATCCTCTTCAGTTTCTTTCATACTTCTTCATATTTTTAGCATATCTAATATAGGTTTTTACTTTGTGGTTACCATGAAGCTTACAAAAAGCATCTTATAGTTATAAGAAGTTATGTAAAACTGAAATCAACTTTACTTTGATTACACACACACAGCTTATTTATTAAGAGATCACACAGTTGGTGTACATTGAGAGCACTGAATGTGAGAAAACATTTTAAATGGCCCATTTTCAAGGCATAATAAATCTAAGTACTGGCATCCAGCCTGCAGATGTAACAAACTGCATGGCTCATGCACCTAGAAGGTCACAATAAGCAAACAGAATGTAGAGGAGGGGTCAGCCCACAAAAGGGAAGAAAGTCTTGTTATTGGGAAATCAAAACTTAAGTGAGGAAGGGGATTGGGTTATAACCTTATAAGGTGGATAATAAAACTTAGGCGATGTCCAGGAATATCATAACTCCATAGTACTCAACCAATGAGGAACTGGGGGAAGGACTTGCTTGCTAGGCAATAAATTACCTGCTCTAACTGCCCTGGGTGTGCCTGCCTACCAGGCTCCGGATCTTGCAAGACCATCATTAAAAGTTTTGCTCTGGCTGGCTGAGTGCGGTGGCTCACGCCTGTAATCCCAGCACTTTGGGAGGCCGAGGTGGGTGGATCACCTGAGGTCAGGAGTTCAACACCAACTGGCCAACATGGTGAAACCCCATCTCTAATAAAAATACAAAAATTAGCCAGGCGTGGTGACGCATGCCTGTAATCCCAGCTACTCATGAGGCTGAGGCAGGAGAATCACTTGAACCTAGGAGGCGGAGGTTGCAGTGAGCCGAGATCGCACCACTGCACTCCAGCCTGGGCCACAGAGCGAGACTCCATCTAAAAAAACAAAAACAAAAGAGTCGCTTCTGCTGCTGTGTGTCTCTGAGTCCATTCTTTGCATCTGGATGGGTGTATGTGTGTTTCTCACATGAAATACTCACTTTATTGTACTTCAGAAAGATTATATTTTTTATAATTTGAAGATGTGTGGAAACCCTGCATCATGCAAGTCTATCAGCACAATTTTCCCAACAGCATGAACTCACTTTGTGTCTCTGCGTCACATTTTGGTAATGCTTACAATATTTCAAACTTTTAAAAATATTTTTATATCTGTTATGGTGATCATTGATCAGTGATCTTTGATATTACTATTGTAATTGTTTTGCGGAGCCACAAACCACATTTACAGAAGATAGCAAACTTAATCAATACATGTTATATGTGCTCTGCCCACCTCACTGACAGGCCATTTTCCATCTTTCTCGCTGTCCTCAAGCACCCCTTTTTTTGAGACACAACAATACTGAAATTAAACCAATGAATAACCCTACAGTAGTGGCCTTTAAGTATTCATGTGAAAGAAATAGTCTCATATATCTTACTTTAAATCAAAATCTAGAAATGATTAAACTTAGTGATGAAGGCATACCAAAAGCTAAGACAGGTTGAAAGGTAGGCCTTTTGTGCAGTTAGTCAATTTGTAAATGCATAGGAAAAGTTCTTGAAGGAAATGAAAAGTCCTACTTCAGCGAACAAATAAGAAAGTGAAACTACTTTATTGGTGATATGGAGAAAATTTGAGTAGATAGAAGATCTGGATACATGATCAAACCAGCCACAACACTGCCTTAAGCCAAAGCCTAAATCAAACTAAGTCCTTAGCTCTCTTCAATTCCAGGGAGGCTTAGAGGGGTCAGAAAGCTGCAGAAGAAACACTGGAAGCTAGCAGAGGTTGGCTACTGAGATTTAAGGAAAGCAGCAATCTTTATAACATACAAATGCAAGGTAAAGGAGCAAGTGCTGATGGAGAAACTGCAGCAGGTTATCTAGAAGCTCTAGCTAAGGTCATTGATGAGGGTGGCTGCCCTAAACAATACATTTTCAATGCACAGAAGATAGCCTTCTATTAAAAGAAAACGCCATCCAGGATTTTCATAGCTAGAGAGGAGAAGTCAATGCCTAGCCTCAATGCTTCAAAAAACAAGCTGACTCTTCTTAAGGGTTAATGCAACTGATGAATAAGATGAAGTCAATGCTCATTTACCATTTCAATAATTCTAAAATTATTTCTTAGAATTATGACAAATCTACTTAAAAATTATGACAAATCTACTTTAAAATTATGACAAAACTACTTTGCCTATGCTCTAGAAATAAAACAAGAAGGTCTGGGTCACAGCACATCTGTTTACATCACGTCATAGTGCACTGGATAGAACCTCCAGTACGATGTAGAATAGAAGTGGTGAGAGTGTACACTTTGGTATTGTTCATTTGGGGGTGAAAACATTTACTCTTTGACAAGTATGATGTTCGCTATAGCAGGATTTTTTGTAGTTGCTTTTTATCAGATTGAGGAAGTTCCTTTCTACTGCTGGTTTTCTGAGAGTTTTTTTAATCAGTGGATGTTGGATTTCATCAATGCTTTTCTGTGTCTGCTGAAATGATCACATGGTTTTTACATTTAATATGTTAATATGATAATTTACACTAATTTTCAAATGTGTAACTCACCTTGCATTATGGATATAAGCCCTTTGTGGTCATAATGTATTATTCTTTTTATATGTTGTTGGATTCAATTTGTTAAATTTTTAGAACTTTTACATTTATAGTCAGAAGAGATACTTGTCTTTAGTTTTCTTATGTCTTGTTTATGTATTAGGGTAATGCTAACCTCATAAAATGATTTGGGAAATACTCTCTCCTCAATTTTCTGGAAGAATTTGTTTATAATTTTTATTTTTATTTTTATTTTTATTTTTTTTGAGATGGAGTCTCACTCACTTTGTCACACAGGCTGGACTGCAGTGGCACAATCCTGGCTCACTGTAACCTCTGCCTCCTGGGTTCAAGCAATTCTCCTGTCTCAGTCTCCCAAGCAGCTGGGACTAAAGGCATGTGTCACCACACCTGACTAATTTTTGTGTTTTTAGTAGAGATGGATTTTCACCATGTTGGTCAGGCTGGTCTTGAACTCCTGACTCCAAGTGATCCTCCTGCCTTAGCCTCCCAAAGTGCTGGGATTACAGGCATGAGCCACTGTGCCAGGCCAAAATTATTTCTTTCTTAAAGGATTAGTAGAACTCAGTAGTGAAGCCATTTGAGCCAGGAATTTTACTGTAGAAAAGTTTTTACCAATAAATTTAAATTCTCTAACAGATATAGGGCTATTCAGTTTATCTGTTTTTCCTTGAGTGAGTCTTGATAGCTTGTGTTTCTCAAAAATTTTATTTCATCAACTTGTTCTTAATGTTCTCTTAGTACCATTTTAATACCTGTAGAAGATATAGGGATGTTACCTCCCTCATTCTTGGTATTAGTCATTTACCTATTCTCTCACTTTTCTGGCCAAAAACACACCAATTTTACCAATTTTTTTAAAAATAAATTTTAGTTTCATAATTTCCCCTATTGTTTCTGTTTTACAATTTGTTGATCTCCACTCTGATCTTCATTGTTTGCCTTCTGCTTGTATTTTTAGTTTTATCCTCTTTTTTAGTTTAAAATGGATGCTGAGACCACTATTTAAGACATTTTTAAAAATTACTAAGTTTTTTAGAGCAATAAAATCTCCCTAATTATTATTTTAGTGGCATCCCCAAAATTCATATATATGGTGTGTTCATTTTTATTCAGTTGAAAAAACTTTCTAATTTCTTTCTTCAAATGTTTTCCTGATTTTTTTTTTTTGACAGATCATTTAAAAGTGTGCTATTTAGCATTCAAATGCTTGGTTATTTCTCAGAGATGTTATTGTTAGTAATTATTTAATTTCATTATGATCAAACAACATTTTATACAACTTGAATTTAAAACAAATTTATCTGAGATTTGTTTTATTGCTCTGAGTATGGTCTATATTAGTAAATGTCTGTGTGTCTCAGAAGAGAATTTATATTGTACTGTTGGATAGAATGTTCTTTATTTAAAGGTCAATTACATGAAATTGATTGATAGTGTCATTCAAGTGTTCTTTTATTCTTACTGATTTTCTGTCTACTTCTACCAATTCTTGAACTAGGAGTATTGAAATCTCTGGCTATAATTTTTGATATGTCTGATTCTCATTGCAGTTCTATCTGTTTTTACTTTATGTATTTTGAAGTTTTATTGTTGGGTACATAAACATTTACAATAGTCATATCCTCTTAACCACCCCCCTTTACATTATGAAATGAACTGCTTTAACTCTAGTAATAGTCTTGGTTTGGAAATACACTTTGCTTGATATTAATGTGGCTATTCTAGCTTTCTTTCAATGTTTTATTTTAACTAGTTTGATTTGATTTGATGAGGATGGTATATCATTTTTATCCTTTTACTTTAAAGCTATTTATGCCTTGTATTTACAGAATGTTTCTTTTTTTAATGCTATTGTAAATAGTGGGCTTTAATTTTTAATTTTCCAACTTTTGTTACAAGACATAAAAATTCAGTGAGTGGCTTTGTTAAATTTACTTCTCAATTTAAAACGTTTATCATTAGTTTGACTTTTTTTTTTTTTTAATTATACTTTATGTTCTAGGGTACATGTGCACAATGTGCAGGTTTGTTACATATGTATACATGTGCCATGTTGGTGTGCTGCACCCATTAATTCGTCATTTACATTAGGTATATCTCCTAATGCTATCCCTCACCTCTCCGCCACGCCACCCCACAATAGGCCCTGGTGTGTGATATTTCCCTTCCTGTGTCCAAGTGATCTCATTGTTCAAGTCTCACCTATGAGTGAGAACATGCGGTGTTTGGTTTTCTGTTCTCACGATAGTTTGCTGAGAATGACAGTTTTCAGCTGCATCCATGTCCCTACAAAGGACACGAATTTACCCTTTTTTTAATGGCTGCAGAGTATTCCATGGTGCATATGTGCCACATTTTTTTAATCCAGTCTATCACTGATGGACATTTGGGTTGATTCCAAGTCTTTGCTATTGTGAATAGTGCTGCAGTAGACATACGTGTGCATGTGTCTTTATAGCAGCATGATTTATAATCCTTTGGATATATACCCAGTAATGGGATGGCTGGATCAAATGGTATTTCTAGTTCTAGGTCCTTGAGGAATCGCCACAGTTTTCCACAATGGTTGAACTAGTTTACAGTCCCACCAACAGTGTAAAAGTGTTCCTATTTCTCCACATCCTCTCCAGCACCTGTTGTTTCCTGACTTTTTAATTATCGCGAGTCTAACTGCTGTGAGATGGTATCTCATTGTGGTTTTGATTTGCATTTCTCTGATGGTGAGTGATAAGGAGCATTTTTTCATGTTTTTGTTGGCTGCATAAATGTCTTCTTTTGTGAAGTGTCTGTTCATATCCTTTGCCCACTTTTTGATGGGGTCGTTTTTTTCTTGTAAATTTGTTTGAGTTCTCTGTAGGTTCTGGAAATTAGCCCTTTGTCAGATGAGTAGATTGCAAAACTCTTCTCCCATTCTGTAGGTTACTTGTTCACTCTGATGGTAGTTTCTTCTGTTGTGCAGAAGCTCTTTAGTTTAATTAGATCCATTTGTCAATTTTAGCTTTTGTTGCCATTGCTTTTGGTGTTTTAGACATGAAGTCCTTGCCCATGCCTAAGTCCTGAATGGTATTGCCTAGGTTTTCTTCTAGGATTTTTATGGTTTTAGGTCTAACATTTAAGTCTCTAATCCATCTTGAATTAATTTTTGTATAAGGTGTAAGGAAGGGATCCAGTTTTAGCTTTCTACATATGACTAGCCAGTTTTCCCAGCACCATTTATTAAATAGGGAATCCTTTCCCCCATTTCTTGTTTTTGTCAGGTTTGTCAAAGATCAGATGGTTGTAGATGTGTGGTATTATTTCTGAGGGCTCTTTTCTGTTCCATTTTGTCTATATGTCTGTTTTGGTACCAGTACCATGCCGTTTTGGTTACTGTAGCCTTGTAGTATAGTTTGAAATCAGGTAGCATGATGCCTCCAGCTTTGTTCTTTTGACTTAGGATTGTCTTGGCAATGCGGGCTCTTTTTTGGTTCCATATGAACTTTAAAATAGTTTTTTCCAATTCTGTGAACAAAGTCATTGGTAGCTTAATGGGGATGGCATTGAATCTATAAATTACCTTGAGCAGTATGGCCATTTTCACAATATTGATCCTTCTTATCCATGAGCATGGAATGTTCTTCCATTTGTTTGTGTCCTCTTTTATTTCATTGAGCAGTGGTTTGTAGTTCTCCTTGAAGAGGTTCTTCATAACCCTTGTAAGTTGGATTCCTATGTATTTTATTCTCTTTGAAGCAATTGTGAATGGGATACAATCATGTCATCTGCAAACAGGGACAATCTGGCTTCCTCTTTTCCTAATTGAATACACTTTATTTCTTTCTCATGCCTGATTGCCCTGGCCAGAACTTCCAACACTATGTTGAATAGGAGTGGTGAGAGGGGGCATCCCTGTCTTGTCCGAGTTTTCAAAGGGAATGCTTCCAGTTTTTGCCCATTCAGTATGATATTGGCTGTGGGTTTGTCATAAATAGCTCTTATTATTTTGAAATACTTTCCATCAATACTTAATTTATTGAGAATGTTTAGCATGAAGAGCTGTTGAATTTTGTCAAAGGCCTTTTCTGCATCTATTGAGATAATCATGTGGTTTTTGTCTTTGGTTCTGTTTATATGCTGGATTATGTTTATTGATTTGCATATGTTGAACCAGCTTTGCATCTCAGGGATGAAGCCCACTTGATCATGGCAGATAAGCTTTTTGATGTGCTGCTGGATTCAGTTTGCCAGTATTTTATTGAGGATTTTTGCATCAATGTTCATCAGGGATATTGGTCTAAAATTCTCTTTTTTTGTTGTGTCTCTGCCAGGCTTTGGTATCAGGATGATGTTGGCCTCATAAAATGAGTTAGGGAGGATTCCCTCTTTTTCCATTGATTGGAATAGTTTCAGAAGGAATGGTACCAGCTCCTCCTTGTACCTCTGGTAGAATTCAGCTGTGAATCCATCTGGTCCTGAACTTTTTTTTTTGTTGCTAGGTTATTAATTATTGCCTCAATTTCAGAGCCTGCTATTGGTCTATTCAGGGATTCAACTTCTTCCTGGTTTAGTCTTGGGAGAGTGTAAGTGTCCAGGAAATTATCCATTTCTTCTAGGTTTTCTAGTTTATTTGCATAGAGGTGTTTATAGTATTCTCTGATGGTAGTTTGTATTTCTGTGGGGTCGGTGGTGATATCCCCTTTAGCATTTTTTATTGCATCTATTTGATTCTTCTCTCTTTTCTTATTAGTCTTGCTAGCAGTCTATTAATTTTGTTGATCTTTTCAAAAAACCAGCTCCTGGATTCATTGATTTTTTTAAGGGTTTTTTGTGTCTCTATCTCCTTCAGTTCTGCTCTAATCTTAGTTATTATTGCCTTCTGCTAGCTTTTGAATGTGTTTGCTCTTGCTTCTCTAGTTCTTTTAATTGTGATGTTAGAGTGTCAATTTTAGATCTTTCCAGCTTTCTCTTGTGGGCATTTAGTGCTATAAATTTCCCTCTACACACTGCTTTAAATGTGTCCCAAAGATTCTGGTGTGTTGTATCTTTGTTCTCATTGGTTTCAAAGAACACCTTTATTTCTGCCTTCATTTCGTTATGTACCCAGTCGTCATTCAGGAGCAGGTTGTTCAGTTTCCATGTAGTTGAGCGGTTTTGATTGAGTTCCTTAATCCTGAGTTCTAGTTTGATTGCACTGTGGTCTGAGAGACAGTTTGTTATAATTTCTGTTCTTTTACATTTGCTGAGGAGTGCTTTACTTCCAACTATGTGGTCAATTTTGGCATAAGTGCAATGTAGTGCTAAGAAGAATGTATATTCTGTTGATTTGGGGTGGAGAGTTCTGTAGATGTCCATTAGGTCCACTTGGTGCAGAGTTGAGTTCAATTCCTGGATATCCTTGTTAACTTTCTGTCTCGTTGATCTGTCTAATGTTGACAGTGGGGTGTTAAAGTCTCCCATTATTATTGTGTGGGAGTCTGAGTCTCTTTGTAAGTCTCTAAGGACTTGCTTTATGAATCTAGGTGCTCCTGTATTGGATGCATATATATTTAGGATAGTTAGCTCTTCCTGTTGAATTGATCTCTTTACCATTATGTAATGGCCTTCTTTGTCTCTTTTGATCTTTGTTGGTTTAAAGTCTGTTTTATCAGAGACTAGGATTGCAACCCCTGCCTTTTTTCTCCATTTTCTTGGTAGATCTTCCTCCATCCCTTTATTTTGAGCCTATGTGTGTCTCTGTATGTGAGATGGGTCTCCTGAATACAGCAAACTGATGGGTCTTGACTCTTTATCCAATTTGCCAGTCTGTGTCTTTTAATTGGACCATTTAGCCCACTTACATTTAAGGTTAATATTGTTATGTGTGAACTTGATCCTGTCATTATGATGTTAGCTGGTTATTTTGCTCGTTAGTTGATGCAGTTTCTTCCTAGCATCGGTGGTCTTTATAGTTTGGCATGTTTTTGCAATGGCTGGTACTGGTTGTTCCTTTCCATGTTTAGTGCTTCCTTCAGGATCTCTAGTAGGGCAGGCCTGGTGGTGACAAAATCTCTAAGCATTTGCTTATCTGTAAAGGATTTTATTTCTCCTTCACTTATGAAATTTAGCTTGGCTGGATATGAAATTCTGGGTTTAAAATTCTTTTCTTTAAGAATGTTGAATATTGGCCCCCACTCTCTTCTGGCTTGGAGAGTTTCTGCTGAGAAATCTGCTGTTAGTCTTATGGGCTTCCCTTTGTGGGTAACCTGACCTTTCTCTCTGCTGCCCTTAACATTTTTTCCTTCATTTCAACTTTGGTGAATCTGACAATTATGTGTCTTGGAGTTGCTCTTCTTGAGGAGTATCTTTGTGGCGTTCTCTGTATTTCCTGAATTTGAATGTTGGCCTGCCTTGCTAGGTTGGGGAAGTTCTCCTGGATAATATCCTGCAGAGCGTTTTCCAACTTGGTTGCATTCTTCCCGTCACTTTCAGGTACACCAATCAGACGTAGGTTTGGTCTTTTCACAAAATCCCGTATGTCTTGGAGGCTTTGTTCATTTCTTTTTCCTCTTTTTTCTCTAAACTTCTCTTCTCACTTCATTTAATTCATTTGATCTTCAATTGCTGATACTCTTTCTTCCAGTTGATCGAGTCGGTTACTGAAGCTTGTGCATTTGTCAAGTAGTTCTCGTGTCATGGTTTTCATCTCTATCAGGTCATTTATGGACTTCTCTGCATTGGTTATTCTAGTTATCCATTCGTCAAATCTTTTTTCAAGGTTTTAAGTTTTTTTGCACTGGGTTTGTAGTTCTTCCTTTAGCTCTGAGAAGTTTGATCAACTGAAGCCTTCTTCTCTCAACTCATCAAAGTCATTCTCTGTCTAGCTTTGCTCCATTGCTGGTGAGGAGCTGCATTCCTTTGGAGGGGGAGAGGTGCTCTGAATTTTTGAATTTCCAGCTTTTCTGCACTGCTTTTTCCCCATCTTTGTGGTTTTATCTACCTTTGGTCTTTGATGATGGTGACGTACAGATGGGGTTTTGGTGTGGATGTCCTTTCTGTTTGTTAGCTTTCCTTCTAACAGTCAGGACCCTCAGCTGCAGGTCTGTTCGTGTTTTCTTGAGGTCCACTCCAGATCCTGTTTGCCTGGGTATCAGCAGCGGAGGCTGCAGAAGAGGGAATATTACTGAACAGCAAGTGTTGCTGTCTGATTGCTCTGCAAGTTTCATCTCAGAGGTGTACCCAGCTGTGTGAGGTGTGAGGTGTCAGTCTGCACCTAGTGGGGGATGTCTCCCAGTTAGGCTACTCCGGGGTCAGGGACCCACTTGAGCAGGCAGTCTGTCCATTCTCAGATCTCAACCTCCATGCTGGGAGAATCACTACTCTCTTCAAAGCTGTCAGATAGGGACATTTACATCTGCAGAGGTTTCTGCTGCTTTTTATTTAGCTATGGCCTGTCCCCAGAGGTGGAGTCTACAAAGGCAGGCAGGCCTCCTTGAGCTGTGGTGGGCTCCACCCAGTTCGAGCTTCCCTGCCACTTTGTTTACATACTTGAGCCTCAGCAATGGTGGGCGCCCCTCCCCCAGCCTCACTGCCACCTTGCAGTTAGATCTCAGACTGCTGTGCTAACAATGAGGGAGGCTCCGTGGGCATGGGACCCTCCAAGCCAGGCACGGGATACAATCTCCTGCTGTACCATTTGCTAAGACCCTTGGTAAAGCGCAGTATTGCAGGGAGTGACCTGATTTTCCAAGTGTTGTGTGTCATGGCTTCCCTTGGCTAGGAAAAGGAATTCCCTTCTCCCTTGTGCTTCCTGGGTCAGGCAATGCCTCATCCTGCTTCGGCTCTCACTGAAGTTGGGCTGCACCCACTGTCCTGCACCAACTGTCTGACATGCCCCAGTGAGATGAACCCAGTACCTCAGTTGGAAATGCAGAAATCACCTGTCTTCTGTGTCGCTCACGCTGGGAGCTGGAGGCTGGAGCTGTTCCTATTTGGCCATGTTGGGCGCCCCTCTAAGAATGTTTCTTTTAAGCAGTGTTAAATCCAATCTGGCAATCTCTGCCTTATAATTCAGATTACTGGAACATTTAAATTTAATGTGGATAATGATATGATTAAGTTTATCATTTTGCTATTTGAGATATATATATATATACACACACACACATATGTGTATATATATACATATACATATATATGTGTATATATATACATAAATATGTGTGTATATATATACACACACACTTTTTTTTTTTTTTTTTACCATCTTTCCTTTTTCTTATCATTTTCTTCTTTGTTTTGGATTGAGGATTTTTAAATGATTCTATTTTTTTCTCCCTTGTGGGCTTATTAGCTATAACTCTGTTTTGTTATTTTAAAGGTTGCTTTAGGTTTTTTAGTATACATCTGTAACTTATCACCGCCTATATTCAGGTGCCATTACACAACTTCACATACAGCAAAACAACCTCTAATATTATACTCCTATGTCTTTATTGTAGGCCTTAATGCTATTGTTGTCATACATTTTACTTCTATGTTACAAACTTCATAAGACATTGTTATTATTTGTGTTTAGCCAATTATTTTTTAAAAGATTACAATTTTTTTAAAAATCTGATTTAGATACTCATGTAGTTACCATTTTCATTGCAGTTCTTTCCTTTAAGTAGATCTAAGATTTGATCAGGTGTTATTTTTTCTTCCGATTCTAGAACTTCTTTTAAGGTATCTTGTACTGGGATTCAGCTGATGATAAATTTTCTGCTATTGTGTGTCTAAGAACGCCTTCATTTCACCCTTACTTTAGAAATGTACTTCCATTCTTGCCTATAAATCCCAGCACTTTGGGAGGCCAAGACGGGGCAACTTCTTGAGCCCAGGAGTTAAGAGACCAGCCTGGGCAACATAGCAAGACTCTGTCTCTACAAAAAAAAAAAAAAAAAATCAGCCTGATGTGGTGGCATGCACCTGTGGTCCCAGCTACTTGGGAGGCTGAGATGGGAGGATCACTTGAGCCAGGGAAGTTGAGGCTGCAGTGAGCAATGATCACCTCACTGCACCCTGGCCTGGTTGACAGAGCAGAGCAAGGCCCTGTCTCATAAACACACACACACACAAAACATTAACAACAACAACAACAAAAAACCCGTCTGCTGTCATTCTTTATCTTTGTTCCTTTGTGTGTAATATGCCTTTCTTCTGTAGGTGTTTTTGATATTTTATCTTTATCATTGCTCTGAACAATTTTATTGTATTTTAATGTGCCTTTGTGCATTTTTTCTTCACATGTCTTGAACTTGGGGTTTGTTGAGCTCCTTGGATCTGCAGGTTTATAGTTTTCATCAAATTTGGAAAATTTTGGCCTGCATTTTTCCACTTCTTTTTAAATCTCACCATCCCTTCCCTTGGGGCTTACTTTGTCATTAAGCTACTTGAAGTATGTTTTAATTTTTTGGAATAAACTTGATTTTTTTAGAGCAATTGTAGGTTTAGAGAAAAAAATTCACAGCAAGTTGCCATATTCTCCCTCTAACCACCTTCTTCAATTTGTCTCATTATTAGCATCTTACATTAGTGTGATACATTTGTGACAATTAATAAACTGATATTTATACATTATTATTATTAACTAAAGTCCGTAGTTCACATTACGTTTCACTGTATGTTGTAAGTTCTTTGCATAATGGCAGGTATCCGCCATTATAGTATCGTATCATACAGAGCAGTTTCACTGCCTTAAAAATCCCTTGTGCTCCATCTGTTCAATCCTCCCTCCCTCCTGACTATCCCCTGGAAACTCCTGATCTTTCTACTGTCTCTCTAGTTTATCTCTTCCAGAATGTCAAGTAGGTAAGAGGGTGTACTATGTCACTTTTTCAGATTGCCTTCTTTCACTTAGTAACAGGTATTTACCCCCATATCTTTTCATAGCTTGATAGTTCATTTTTTCTATTGCTGGCCAATACTTCATTTTATACTATAATTTGTATAATGTTAAAGAAAAACTGTAGGTGGACCCTGTGGCTCATTCCTGTAATCCCAACACTTTGGGAGGCCAAGGCAGGCAGATGGCTTGAGCCCAGAAATTTGAGACCAGTCTGAGCAACATAGTGAGACTCCTCTCTACACAAATTTTTTTTAAAAAATTAGCCAGGTGTGGTGGCTCATGCCTGTAGCCCCAGCTACTTGGGAGGCTGAGGTGAGAGAATCACCTGAGCCCAGGAAGTTGAGGCTGCAGTGAGCCATGATCCCATCACTGCACTCCGACATGGACAAGAGAGGGAGAAGTCCTCTCAAAAAAAAAAAAAAAATTAAAAAACAGAAAAAATGTTCTAACACTTATTAGAAAGATAAGGAAGATTATCTTCAAGTCTATTCTGGTGGGAGTCATCTATGATCACTGCAATAGGGAAGGGTAATTTGACTTCATATTCAACCAGGATAAGTGAGGGTTTATATAGCCAGTGAACACAGTGAGGGGACCAGTGGGTGGAAAATTAGAAAGAGGAGATATCAAAGGTATGAGGATTCTTGCTAAACTGGCCTAACAGATTCTTGCTAAAGTCAGGTCAAACATGTATACATCAAAGATGGGACAGGAAGAACTTGCTCAGATATCAAGAGTGATCAAGTATCAAGAGTAAGGGGATGATTTAGCAGGATTCTTGCTAAAGTTGGGAACCATAGACCAGACATGAAAAGCTAAGGTCAAGGACTCGTTGAGAGGAGGGCTCAGAGGAGCTTTTCCAAAGTTAGTCAAGGAGAGATTCTTTACCCCATCCACTCACATACTGAAGAACATCTTTCTTGCTTCCATTTTTTGACAATGATGAATAAAGTTGCTATGCAAATTTCTGTGCAGATTTGGATATTCTTTATCCTGAAGCATAAGGCAATCATAGGACACAACTTATTTCCAGCTCCTTAAGGCTTGCTTTCCTCTCCTGCCTGAGGTCCAGTCTTGAAAATGGTTGCTTCAGATATTTTGTCTGCTTTGTTTGTTGTTTGTTTTTTTTAGCTGGTTGTATTAGTCCGTTCTCACACTGCTATGAAGAAATACCCAAGACTGGGTAATTTATAAAGAAAAGAGGTTTAATTAACTCATAGTTCTGAATGTCTGGGGAGGCCTCAGGAAACGTACAATCATGGCATAAGGCACTCTTCACAGGTGGCAGGAGAATGAGTGTCAGCAAGGGAAATGTCAGGTGCTTATAAAACCATCAGATCTCATGAGACTCACTCACTCTCACGAGAACAGAAAGGGGGAACCTACCCCATGATTCAATGACCTTCCACTGGGTCCCTCCCAGGACCCATAGGGATTATGCAGATTATCTTCCAAGATGAGATTTGGGTGCAGACACAGAGCCAAACCATATCAGCCTCAGGACACTGGTTTTTGGTTGTTTCAGATAAAAGTTACGGTAAGTGTGGCTCCTGCACCTCCATCTCGGCCACAAGCAAAAGTTCTAGTCAAATGTTAGAAAGCACCGTTTGCAGCCGGGCATGGTGGCTCACACCTGTAATCCCAGCACTTTGGGAGGCTGAGGCGGGCAGATCATGAGGTCAGGAGATCGAGACCATCCTGGCTAACGTGGTGAAACCCGTCTCTACTAAAAATACAAATCATTAGCCGGGTGTGGTGGCGGGCGCCTGTAGTCCCAGCTACTCGGGAGGCGGAGTCAGGAGAATGGTGTGAACCTGGGAGGCGGAGCTTGCAGTGAGCCGAGATCGTGCCACTGCACTCCAACCCGGGCAACAGAGTGAGACTCCATCTCAAAAAAAAAAAAAAAAAAGAAAAGAAAAAGAAAGAAAGAAAGAAAGAAAAGAAAAGAAAAAAAGAAAGCACAGTTTGCTAAGGAGAAAACAATCATAAGAAATCCACTGACTTGCCCAGGATCATGCGGCTGATTGCTACTTGCTATGTAGCAAAGGCAGCCTGGGTAAGGAGCAATACTGTCTCAAGTGGCCCACCTGCATTCCAGCCCTTAGAATAAGCAAGAAAATATCTTACGTTAGAACTAGGATTGATGATTAATGACACATGATGAGTAAACCTTCCTTCAATTGCTAGCACCCAGACCTAGGTCAAAGTTTCTGAAAATTAAGAATGAGAATCCCTTGTGCTGCCAAAGGAAAGATTATGACATCATTCAACCTAAAAACTTATTCCGGGAAAATCCAAACACCAATCTACAGGGATATTTAGACATTTAGGATGACCTGATACAGAACAGGATGCCCCATGAGTGAGCAGTCATTGCCTTCAAACTTACCCTTCAGCTGTCAAAAAAAAGGTAGCATTTATGCTCTTCATCTGCCTTTTTGTACAAGCTTCCAGTTCTGTACCCACATTTATATAAACAGGGTGAAAAAAGATTTTCAAGTATCCAGTGTGACAACCTAAAGATTATTATAACCATTATGTGTTCATAATAAAAAGCAAAATGAAATCAGGAGAGAAATTTGATTTGGGTAATATGACTGCCCATCTTATACGTTCAAACTCATACAGGAGTCATCTATATTCTGGATTCATCGTCCATAGGGTTTCAGATGTCAAGAACACCAGCACATAAAGACTGAAAGCACAACTGGGTAGGAAGAGGCAGGTAGCACAGATGCCAGACAAGATGATGCAATTTCCATGCTCTAAAACTTTCAGTGTCATGCAAAAAACAATGAATTCTATGACTAATTTAGAAGACGATAGTTAAAACAGGAGTAAGCATTTCATTTCTTTATCTGACAGAAAATCCAAGGCAGACATAATGGATTAATACATACAGATATAGTTTTTTGAAATTCCAGGTTTCCCTATAAGTGGTGTTTTGTAGATTATAAATATGCTTTTATAACACATCATTAAAATGTGCAGTCTTCCCAGTAAAAGTCATTCACTATATCTCCCTGTTTGTCAGGTTTAGAGGTCCCTTTACAAATTGCATTTGCTTTATTGTAATTATTTGACACATCAAATTTTCATATATCTTGATTAAAGACCATCTTTTTTTGTTCTTCCTTATGTGAATCCTCATGCAGGTTTTGGAATTCATGAGCGTGTCACAGAGATCAAAATATAGTTGGGAAAATGACTAGCTAGCAGCATGAGTCATAGTCTAATGTTTGATGGCTTACATCAAAGAGATCATATGCAGGAATTCAGAAACACCTCATATTTTTCTCATGTTGTGATGTCTTCTACCAGCACCTACTCACTTACTGAAGAAATTATTGCAAAGCTCCCCCAGCTACCTGGTGTATAAGAAAAAAATCAAAGTCACATTCTCTTTGCCCTGCTATTATATTATGTCAGTCTACACAAGTATTTCAGAGCTAGACTTAAAAAAATTAAAATGCTGTTTGCTAACAGGAGTCTAGCTGTGAGTTTGTTTTGCAGGGCTTTGTTAAATCTATAGAACCACACAATCTGTCCTGTATATATAGCCTTTGATGTCTGTGTATCTCAGGCAGTATTCTTTCCTGGGTTGACTTGTAGCATTGGTGATTAAAAAAAGACACAATATGTTGTTAAAAGGAACATAGCCCATTCAGGATTTATGCACCAACAACATTTCAGCAACATGTGATACAGTCAAAAATGTTAAAATAGCCTTTCTATTTCACAAGGAAAGCAAGGATATTAGATTGATTCTGTTTCCATAACAGTACATTTTGATGCTATGGTTTTATTCCAGCTCAACCATTTGTCATATTTTTTCTCTCTTTCTCCTCCCCCAGGATGGGGTAGGAGAAGGGCAAGGGGGAAAAAGGAGGGGTGGAAGCAAATGCATTGGATTTGAGACGCTGAAAACTTGAATTAGAGTATCAAATTAGACAAAATATAAGGAGGGTGGGATGTTAGAACTTGCCAACTTGCTAATTGCTGCTTTCAAGGTTTAGTTCCAACAATGTAAGGCACTCTGAAATCTAAACAAGGAGATCTTAAAGAAGTCATCAGCAAGGTCAGAATGAACTGATGATGGGGTTTTCATTAGTCCTCTGCTGCAATGGCATTTTGCTATTTGTCATTGTCATTGTCCTCCCACCCCAAGCAGGCACAGAAAAAACAAAGCCCAGAGCTGTACTCACCAGCCTTGATGTGGACATCCTGACTTCTAATTTTCCCTGAAGGATTTTCAGCTGTGCAATAATAAGTATTATCATGGATTAAGGTACTGAAGCTTGAAGGAGGGAAGGGGAAAATTTGGAGAGTGCCGTTGGGGTGGACGTGGCGGATCCCGGGGACATCGTAGATCTCCTCGCCCGTGGCTAGGTACCATCTGAGAGTCACAGGAGGGATGCCTGCTGCGGGGCAGGGCACCAGAGTCCCCGTGGTGCTGGCAAACACTACCTCTTGCAGAGATGCATTGACAAAGTAGAGGCTGGAGTGTAGGTCTTCACTGAAAACTGCAAGAAGACAACACGGGGATCCATGGGTAAGTAAAACATGCCTTTGACATTTGCAGTTCAATGTCTGGCCTCAGAAAGTTATCTTGAAAATTAATCATGAGGCTCAGGCTCAAATAAAACCAAATAACTCAAATTTTCTCAAAATGCTATGAGCAGACAGGCTGATACTAAAAAATAAGGTGCCATCCTAATTTCACATTTTGTGCACAAACTGTTAAGTTACCCTGGATGCTAATTTTTAAATAGATTGTTTTTTTGCCTCATGCTCCAAGCCCTGTTTAATAGATTGGTTTTTTGCCTCATGCTCCAAGCCCTGTTTTGTCCCCACACTGGCCATGATCGGACTGTGTATTATATAGCTTGTATTCACTTATTGTCTATCTTCTGCCACTAGAGATAAGCCTCATGAGGACAAGGTCTTGATTTACTCCCACTATTACCTGGAGCATAGCGCCCAGCTCTCACTGGGCTCTCAGTAAAGGGAAGCTGAATGTGTGAATGCCTAGATCTTGTTGCTGGGATCAAATTGCTCTCATTACTAGGTACACTGAGGGTTATTATGAAATAAAATTAGTCACATTTTTAATTAAAATTGAAAATCACATGTAAAGCATTTTATTATTTTTTATTATACTTTAAGTTGTGGGATACATGTGTAGTTTTGTTACATAGGTATACATGTGCCATGGTGGTTTGCTGCACCCATCGACCCATCATCTAGGTATTTCTCCTAATGCTATCCCTCCCCCAGCCCCCTACCCCCAACAAGCCCTGGTGTGTGATGTTCCCTTCCCTGTGTCCATGTGTTCTCATTCTTCAACTCTTACTTATGAGTGAGAACATGCGGTGTTCGGTTTTCTGTTCTTGTGTTAGTTTGCTGAGAATGATGGTTTCTAGCTCGATCCATGTCCCTGCAAAGGACATGAACTCATCCTTTTTATGGGTGCACAGTATTCCATGGTGCATATGTGCCACATTTTATTTATCCAGTCTATCATTGATGGGCATTCGGGTTGGTTCCACGTGCTATTGTGAATAGTGCCGCAATAAATATACACATGCATGTGTCTTTATAGAATAATTTATGATCCTTTGGGTATATACCCAGTAATGGGATTGCTGGGTCAAATGGTATTTCTGGTTCTAGATCCTTGAGGAATCGCCACACTGTCTTCCACAATGGTTGAACTAATTTACACTCCCACCAACAGTGTTAAAGCATTCCTATTTCTCCACATCCTCTCCAGCATCTGTTGTTTCCAGACTTTTTAACGATAGCCATTTTAACTGGCAGGAGATGGTATCTCATTGTGGCTTTGATTTGCATTTCTCTAATGACCAGTGATGACGAGCTTTTTTTCATGTTTCTTGGCTGTGTAAATGTCTTCTTTTGAGAAGTTTCTCTTTGCCCACTTTTTGATGGGGTTGTCTTTTTCTTGTAAATTTGGGTTCTTTGTAGAGTAAACCATGTTAAAAAAAAAAAACACCATTATCAGAAAATAGAATGTCAAATCAACAATGCACTTTTATTTAAAATAGGACATAACAATAAAGAGAATTCTGACAAAAGCATGACTCAACTCCACCAGCCTACAGTGTCTGTTTTGAGTTTTACATTTCCCTTCTGGTCCACCTGCCTCCATGCCTTATCTATATAATTATATCATGTTAAAGTGTACATACATAAAAGGTCCCATTTTTATAACTGTTTCATTCTCTTATACATCATCTACATAATTCCATGGTTCTATACAGACTTCACAAGTAAGTATCAGTGAATGTACAATTTATGCATATTCTTGTTTTTTTTTTTTTTTTTTTTTTTTGAGACAGAGTCTTGCTCTGTCGCCCAGGCTGGAGTGCAGTGGCTGGATCTCAGCTCACCGCAAGCTCCACCTCCCGGGTTTACGCCATTCTCCCGCCTCAGCCTCCTGAGTAGCTGGGACTACAGGTGCCCACCACCTCGACTGGCTAGCTTTTTGTTTTTTTTAGTAGAGACGGGGTTTCATCGTGTTTGCCAGGATGGTCTCGATCTCCTGACCTCGTGATCCACCCGCCTCGGCCTTCCAAAGTGCTGGGATTACAGGCGTGAGCCACCACTCCCTGCCCAATTTATGCATATTCTTATGAACTGTTTTCCTGCTCTTTTCATTTACATTGTTTCTCCTTTCACTTCTACAAGTAAATATCAGCAAAAGTGTTCATACACATTTAGCTTTTTAATTCATTTAAGGGCCTAAACAAGGGTTTTCTGGAGTGTTGGTTATGTGAACAAATAAAACGTTACTTCCAGAATTTACAAGTTAAACAAAAGATTTATAAACATAATGAAGGCCTACTTGTCGCCCATCTGAGCTTCTCTGTGACTTTCTAAAGCAAGTATATAACTAGTTACATATTTGTAAGAGAGAGGAGAAGCCCCAGATATTTCAAATGAACTTCACTGGTCAGAGGTGAGAATAACATTTATTGGATGCTTCACAGTACTCCATACCAGACAATCTTATAACACTCGAGATGAACAACAGCTCTGCTAGGTAAACAAAGGCTCCACTTTGCAGACAATGACATGCAGATTCACAGGGCTGTCACTTGACCAAGGACACAGGATACAGTCACTTGAGCGAGACGCAGGGCTAGAAGGTGGCAGAACTAGATTCAGTCTTTCTGATGAAGGCTTCTGTGATTTATGTTTCCTCATCTTAGAACCAAATGTGGCATAACAGTCCCCCTCATTTGGGTGGGGATTAGAGGCAGCTCTCTATAGAGTGGGTCTGTGGCCTGTGCTTCCAGACCTAGTCTTTCTCCACGGTATGGGGCTGAGGGGTTACAGGCTCCTGCTATATGCTGGGGTTGCTACTAAGTCTGTGAGATAAGATACATGTGGCCCTCACTTTGCCTGTAGTTAATTGATATGATTTGGTAAGAAAGAGATGAAGAAATTAACACTATTTACAAAGGTGATTGGACTCACCCTCTAATAATAAGATTTAGCCTGCTCACTAAATGTGAGGGTAGCAGGTAGTCCCCACCCTGCTGTTAGGAAGCACAGCATCCAAGCATTGGCACAAGGCTGGATAGATGTGGTTGACTACTCACAGCACGTACTTTCCTGCTGCCACTTGAAGTGGACACTGTGGGGCTCTCTCCATATTTCCCGTTTAGGGCCAATGCACCCTGCCCCACAGCAGGTCCTCTCTTGAGTCCCACACTGGGAACCAGCCCCACTTACAGGGAACTGCCTTGTCTGAGGCCTGCAGGGAATGACTGGTCAAAGGTGGCTCCACAGGCCTGGCCCCCTCATGTTAAGGTGCAACAATGCTGAAGGTGCATCCCAGCTGAGACCGCTATTGACAGAGGTTTGCAGAGGAGCTTCTCCCTCCACTCATTCTGCCTTCCTCACATCCTTGCTGATGTGTCTCTTGAGAATACACTCCCAAGAGGCCTTCTGCGTGCCAACTCTTCCTCTGAGCATCTCCCTTCAGATAACTCAACATGAGACAACAACTGAGGCTCTGCTAGTTACCCTCTACAACCGTGTCTTTCTGAGATGTTTTTCTATTTTAAATAAAATAATCAGAAAGTGCCAACTAACATCCCATATGAGCTCCCCAATACAGCATGAGCAATAAATAAAATACACCAAGATGGAAGAAAGTACTACATCTAGATTATCACTGGATTAAAACATTTTTACAAGCAATAATTATTACATTGAATAAGGCAATGACACAACTAAGACTTTCAGGCTGTTATGTTTTTGGGAACCCATTGAATCTGGACAGTGACAATGTGTAGTTTGTTTTATGAAAACATACTCATGTAAGAATCTAACATTTATCTATTATATAAACATTTTGATTTTTAAACTTCACATATTCAATGAGCTCACAGGCCTAAACCTAATGCCTAGCAAGCTGTGTGTGATTCGTAATTGTTAGTTGGTGCATTCACTGTCCCCATTTTTTCATTTTCCATCTCATAATTCACGAAGTATATCAAACTTCTGTTGATAATATAATGTAACCTTTTGAAGTATTTTTGGAATTTCTATTTCACAAAATTACATCTCTTTTAAGTAGACTGGAGTTAGTTTAGGAACTGACTGTTAGAAGTTGAGACAGAGAGAAAGAGAGAAGGTGGGAGGTACAGACGAAAGCCTTTAGCAGAGGTCCTGATATAGATGCTTACAAATTGTGGCCCCCTTCCATTATGAACAGGAAAGCCTACATACTGATGTGAATTCTGCTCCCCTGTGAGAGCCACAGAGTATAGATGTCCCCAAAGTAGAGGGGCCCCTGAAAAGACCCTCTTTCTCCTTGATCAGGGCAAGTATCAAAAGCTATTGTCAATCTGTGCATCTCAAGAAGTGTCTTGTTCAACAATGCTAGAAATAACAACGTGGATGATATCACACTCGAAGACCAACACCTCCCTGGGGATGTTGGCCGATGATATCTACCTAAGAGGTCCACCACTGGGATGAGATCTGAGGATCACTCTGGCTGTTAGGCCATATATGGCACCAATGAAAACTCTTTCTTTTCTTTTCTTTTTTTTTTCATTTATTTATTTATTTATTTTATTATTATTATACTTTAAGTTCTAGGGTACATGTGCATAACGTGCAGGTTTGTTACATATGTATACTTGTGCCATGTTGGCGTGCTGCACCCATCAACTCGTCAGCACCCATCAATTCATCATTTACATCAGGTATAACTCCCAATGCAATCCCTCCCCCCTCCCCCCTCCCCATGATAGGCCCCAGTGTGTGATGTTCCCCTTCCCGAGTCCAAGTGATCTCATTGTTCAGTTCCCACCTGTGAGTGAGAACATGCGGTGTTTGGTTTTCTGTTCTTGTGATAGTTTGCTAAGAATGATGGTTTCCAGCTGCATCCATGTCCCTACAAAGGACACAAACTCATCCTTTTTTATGGCTGCATAGTATTCCATGGTGTATATGTGCCACATTTTCTTAATCCAGTCTGTCACTGATGGACATTTGGGTTGATTCCAAGTCTTTGCTATTGTGAATAGTGCCGCAATAAACATACGTGTGCATGTGTCTTTATAGCAGCATGATTTATAATACTTTGGGTATATACCCAGTAATGGGATGGCTGGGTCATATGGTACATCTAGTTCTAGATCCTTGAGGAATCGCCATACTGTTTTCTTTTCATTGGTGTCATATAGGATGGAAATATCACCAGGGCCAAAGGTTTCAATTATAGAAAAGTTTATCAGTATAAACACAGTGGTCAATGACACAGAATCCTGCAGGGCCTTGAGATGTGTGTTGAGTCATAGTTACATTAGGAAAACTTGCTTTCGTGTGCCTATATGGAATGCAGACTTCTATTTAGTAAAACCAAGAAGGTTAACCCCTAACCTCACTAAAGAGAGATGGGAGGGATTGCTCTCTCTCCTTGCACAAATACACCTTACAGTGCACGTGGCACAACTTCATTCTTTAAGTTTAGTAAATATATCAATAAGTATGTTGGTGTGGGGATGAGGTGGGGCAAGTGTAATGAGATTCCTGGGCTACTATAGCCTAGAAAGAACTTCATTAGAAAGAACTGTTGGAAAGTTATGAGAATGGCATGCGGTGGTCAAGAATTGGTATGGTGAAATGAGCTCATGCATTTTAGCACTATGTCTTGTTAAGCAACTAAATGGTCATGTAACCAGTCATTTAAACACTAAGCACCAACTTTAGATTGTCCCAATAAAGGAAGAAGTAGGGGGAGGCAGAGGAGACATTAATCTAATAACTAGATGATCTAATAACTACGCCTGGGCACTCTCCATGGCTTGCTACCCGAGCTGTGTTGGGACCTGTCCCCTGCATTGTAACAAAGTATTCCTCAGCTGCCCCAGCCATGACTCAGGTGGTCCCAGGCCTGGTTTAACCTGCTTCTCTGGAAGATACTAGTCGTAAACTTTGGTGGCATCCACGTTGTGTTAATTCTGCAGGTGCACAGAATGCAAAAGCTGTGGGGCATGGGTTCCTCCACCTAAACTTCAAAGACCTCCCAGAAAGCCTGGAGCCCTGGGCAGAGACTTGTTTTAGAGGAGGAACTGGCACAAACAGTCCCCATTAGGGCGGTGCTGAGAAGAACTAATGGGCCAGAGCTGCTGCAGAGACTGTCCACTAGAGTAATGCCTAGTGGAGTCATGGAAGTGGGGCTGGCCCTGAGACCCCAGAATTGTAGAGCTACCAGCACATAACATCAGCCTGGGAGAGCTGAAGGCACAAGACTCCAACCCATGAGAGCTTCTGGGTGAACTGAGCCCAAGAGCCCAACAAAGCCATCAAGGCAGCTTTTCCTGAGGCCCTGGGGACCCAACACCCATCCCAGTGTGCCCCAGGTGAGGGAAATGCAATTAAAGGGGATTATTATCCAGCTTTAAACTTAAGGTTGTTTTCTCTGTTGGGTTTTAGATTTCCTTGGAGCCTGTCACCTCTTCCTGCCTCTTTCTCCTTTTTGGAATGGGAATGTCCATCCTGTGCCTGTCTCACCATTAAGTTTTGGAATTAGATAGCTTGCTTTGATTCATAGCTCATGGCTGGAGGGAATCTGCCTCTAGATGAATCATGCCTAAGTCTCATTCATATCTGATTTAGATGAGACTTTGGACTTTCAAATTGATGCTGGAATTAGTTAAGACTTTTGGGGTACCAGGATGAAATGAATGCATTTTGTATGTTAGAAGTTTCAGGAGGCCAGGGCAGAATACCACGATTTGAATGTTCCTGCCAAAACTCATGTTGAAATTTAACTGCCAGGGTAATGGTATTGGGAGGTGGGACCTCAAAAAGGTGACTCATAAGAGGCAGAGCCCTCATAAATGGATTAATGTCATGATCACAGGAGTCAGCTCCTTATACAATAATACATTCTGCCCCCATTTTCTTTCTATCCTGAGCACTTGCTTCTGTCTTCCATCCTTCCACCCAGGATGACCCTCACCTGATGGCCTTGGACTTCTCAGCCTCCAGAGCCATGAGCCAAATAAACTTCTGTTGTTTATAATTTACTCAGTTTGTGTATTCTGTTATAGTAGCAGAAAATGAACCAAGACAACAATTCGCGAAAGTTTCACTCTTCACACTCATACAAGAATAGGTGAGGCCTCTTCACATCACTATGCTAGTTTCATTATATGCCTGCCTGTATTCTGGAAAGTCAGATCCAGGGGAAGCTGTGTCCATGAGATTTAGCATCCTCCAGGTATCTTACTTGAATCATCCATCTTTTTTCTCTTGGTCTCCATCGCTGGCAGAAACCAAGAGTTTGCCCTCCAGGGCCAGTGGGGGCTATGGCTAAGCTGGGAAACACAGTGAACACCATTCGTCAAAAGGTGGCAGAGAAAAATACATTTTGTACAAGTGATAGATCTTACCCACAGAGAAGAGAGGCAGGGGTGTTCATCAAGTCATAAGTGTTTTATAGTTTTCTCTCCCAACCATAACTAAAGTCTTTAGCAATGCTTCATAAGTCAGAATATGAAAATTATTGCTAACTAAGAAATCGGTTCAGATCAGAAGCATAGTTAATAGTTCAACATGGCAGTTTTCAACTCAAATAAAAATGCTGATAGTAGCACTGTAATTTTACATTTGAGCTTTCTAAGAAACTGACAATACCCCAAACATATTGTTAGGAATGAGGTAACTGTCACTCTTCAAGGCTAATTAATTCCACCAGGATTCTTTTATTTTTTTTTCCCCCTACATTATTCTTCTATCAACCCGACTGCGGGTAATTTGAACTAAGCAAAATTTGGTCATATTTGAATTTATCCTCTTGTATCCTAAAAGCAGTCTTGTTAAGAATAGCAAGACTTTAAAAATGTAAATGTATACAAGAAACATTGCTTAATTAAATGTATAGTTTCTTATTGAAAATCACATTCCACAAGCCAGCCTGTGAAGTTATTTAAATGACTGCAGGAAAAAAAATGATAAATAAATGTTTAATCCTTGTAGTTAAAGAGATAAGCGACCTACGGGGGATTACTGTCACTTCTCCTTATATTTTTAAAGAATCTTACATTAGTCTTTCTCCTTCATGCCACTGGGTTTAATAATGTAACATAAACTCATTCTCTAAGAGACACATCATATGGCCACAGGCAAAAGAAAACCCAAACTATATTCCAACAGCTTTTGTTTCTTCCATCTAAGGGACCATCCATCTGCCTAAATAATAGCACTTCTTTTTATAGAGTGCCTCCTGCTCTTTAATACAGTAACATTTGCTTCCTCCAGTAAGGGCAGAGGCAACCTTAATGTGAATCGTGTGTGTGTGTGTGTGTGTGTGTGTGTGTGTGTGTGTGTGTGTGTGTGTGTGTGTGTGTGAAAGTTCCTAAAAAATAATCGTGGGTTCAGAACAGAAAGCTAAATGAAACATTCGGCACAATCTTGTGAAATTCAGGGTTGAAAATCCTGGGGTACCAACACTAACGGAGCTAAGGGGAGGGACCTTGGAGAACTGTTTCTTCAGTTGCAGACTTCTCAATATTTTACATCGCTGTAACAGATGGCATAACCAAGGCTCCAGTGACAAACATAGAGAAGAATGTTACACCAAAAAGAAAATAAGTCAATATTTTAGCTTTTCTTAAGATTCACACAGGGTAGGGTGAAAAGAGGAGATGTGGGAGGAATTTGCAGTAGGCAATGACACAAGCATTCACTGATGTAATAATATTTATTGAGCACCTACTAGGTACCAGGTCTTGTGGAAGCACCCAGTAATGTAAGACAGAACAAGTCCTGGTACTACTGTCCAGGAAATTTTAGTCTGAAAGGTACTATAGTTCATGTAGGGAGGTAAATTATAACTCTATTTGCTGAACGTTGTGACAGAAACATTCACAAAATGCAACAGGAGCATAAGTGATAGAGAAACTAACCTGACCTAGGAAAAATGGAAACAACTTTCCAGGGGAGGAAAGAAAAGTACATTCTAGGCAGAAGTCTTAAAAAATATTAGGACATTAAGTTGTCCCAGTCAGGAGAGAAATAAAAAGGTGCTGGGAAGCAGGAAATTCAATGCACAGTTAAAAGTGTTGCATGATTTGAAGAGGGAGCTACAGGTTCCTCAGATTCATTTATCTTGAAAACACTCTTCAGCACCTATCATGTACCTGGCACTATGCCAAGACCAGCAGACACACTAATAACCAAGGTGTGGAAGGGCACTGACCTGCAAGAGGTTACCTTCCAGGTGCTGATTATAAAGTCAAGATTGTAAAGAGTGTCGGTTGCCAAGCTAAAAAGCATGAGCTTAACCCTGCAGACAATAAGGACAATTAGGCACATACCCAAGAGAAATGAAAACATATGTCCACACAAAACTGTGTGCAAATGTTTAAAGCAGCATTATGTATAATAGCCAATGGTGGAAACAGCCTATGTGTCTATCCCCTGAAGAATAGGTAAGCAAAATGTGGCTTAGCCGTACAATGGGATATCACTCAGCAATAAAATGGAGTGAAGCACTGGCACAAGCTACAATGGGGATGACCCTAGATTACAGCAACAAAAGGCCACATACTATATGATTCCATTCATATGAAATGTCCAGAAGAGGGAGCTCTGTAGAGACATAAAGTCAATCAGTGGTTTACCTATGGTTAGGACTGGGGTAATGGGACAGGATAGGAGGGTGATAGCTAAAGGGTGCAGGGTTTCTTTTGAAGTGATGAAAATCTGCTAAAATTGACTGTGGTGAAGGCACCATATCTGTGAATATACTAAAAACCATTAAACGGAATGCTTTAAGTGGATTCTTTTTATGGTATATAAATTATATTTTAATAAGCTATTTTAAAAAGTAGGGAGTCATTGAAAGTCCTGACAAAGAACAATCAATTTCCCAGACTGAAGTTGGAGAAAGTAAACTCTGAGTAGACAGGAAGAGAAGACTGCAGGCAGAAAGTCTGGCTAGACTGCTCTGCTGGAGGTCTAGGCCAGCTGGGCACTGGTGGTGTGAAGGGAGAAAAAAGGCCTAATTATAGATATGTCTGATATGATCCTACCAGCATTGGTGGGCAGGGATGTGGGAGCAATAAGAGTGAAGAAAATAAAAAAGTCAATACGAGGCACATGTAATTGCTTGCATGCCCAGTTGCAGTTACACCATTACAAAGAGAGCCTACAAGACAGAGCTGGTTGGTAAAGGAAACGACATGTCAGTTTCACTAAGGTAAAGAGGGCACTGCCCTTGGGCCACCCAATAGCAAATTGGAAATAGGAGTCCAAGACCCTAGAGGCAGATTTGGCAGCCAGGGAAATGGAAGTCTATCACTGGGTGAGATATTCCAAGAAAAGTGTTGTCTTAGTTTGTTTTCACACTGCTAATAAAGGCATACCCAAGACTGGGCAATTTACAAGAGAAAGGGATTTAATTGAACTTATAGTTCCACACGGCTGGGAAAGCCTCACAATCCTGGTGGAAGGCAAGGAGGAGCAAGTCACGTCTTACGTGGTTGGCAGCAGGCAAAGAGAGAGAACTTGTGCAGGAAAACTTCCCCTTATAATAACCATCAGATCTCATGACACTTACTATCATGAGAACAGCACAGGAATGACCTACCCCCCCCATGATTCAATTACCTCTCACTGGGTCCCTCCCAAAACATGTGGGAATTCAAGATGAGATTTGGGTGGGGACACAGCCAAACCATATCAGGTGTAAAGAACAAGAAGAGACAAAAACCAGAAGTAAATCCTCAGGGATAGGTAGTACTTTATAAGGTAGGAAAATAATATTTGACCAAAGATTTGTACCCAAAATACATAATGAACTCCTACACACTAATATAAAAAAATAGTCCAACAAAAATGGACAAAAGTGCTGGGTGCAGTAGCTCATGCCTGTAATCCCAGCACTTTTGCAGGCCGAGGTAGGTGGATCTCTTGAGCCCAGGAATTCAAGACCAGCCTGGGCAACATAGCAAGACCTCTCTCAACCAAAAATTAGCTGGGCGTGGTGGCATGCTCCTGTAGTCCCAGCTATTCAGGAGGCAGGGGTGGGAGGATTGCTTGAGCCTGGGAATCAGAAGTTGCAGTGAGCCGAGATCGTACCACTGCACTCCAGCCTGAGCAACACAGTGAGACCTTGTCTCCAAAAAGGAAAAGAAAAGAAAACAACACACACACACACACACACACACGCACAAAAGGTGTGAACAGTCACTTCACAAAGGCCAATATATAAATGGCCAATAAGCACATTAAAAAGTGCTTCAGTGCCATTGGTCATCAAGAAAAAGCAAATTAAAAGTACAATGGGGTACTACTATACATCCACCAGAATAACTACAATGGAAAAGACAGAATATATTCAGAGTCTTAAGACTGTGGAGCAACAAGACCCTCAAACAATGCAGGTAGGAATGTAAATCAGTAAAGTTATTGTGGAAAATTATCAGTCTCTACTAAAGCGAGCACATGTGTGCACTGTGACTCAATAATTTCATTCCTAAGCATTTATATGACAAAAGCACATGCATATGTTCACCAAAAAAATCCATGCTGGAATATCTACAGCAGCAACTAGTTTTAAGAGTCACAAACTGAAAAGTTCCCAAATACCAATCAATAACAAAACTGATATATTGTGATATATTGGCACGTTGAATCCCTATATACCAATAACAATGAATAATCTGCACATAAATTATAAATCACACAGCTATAATGGTGAAGAAAAGCAAAAAGACACCAAAGAGATTTACACTGTATTGTTCCATTTATATCAAACATCAAAATAGGAAAAACTAATCTATGATGTTGAGAGTGAGAATAAAGGTTGCCCATGGGGGTGGGGTCAGGTGTAGAGAATGGAAAGGGGCATGAGGTGGTGTACAAGGTGCAGGCTATGTTCTTTTTCTTGATCTGGGTGCTGGGCACACTGCATGTGTACACAGTGATTTGTGTGTATTTAACATTTCAATTAAAAATTTAAAGAGTTTAAAGAAATTGGAAAAGAATCATGAAGGAGATAAATAGGAAATTAGGAGATCAGTAGCTCAAACCCTAGAGAGTAATGTCTTAGAAACAAAAAGACATTTTGGGACGTTAACCAACAGTTTTCAACACTGTCAATTGCTTCAGAGAGGTCAGAAAACATGAGAACTAAAACAGGCTATCGAATTTGCAAATTGGATACATTCATTTTGAATGGAAATGCCATTTGGGTTCAAATTACCTTTATTGATTGCATAGGAATATGTGAGTGGGTATGCTTACTAAAATGAACTGGTTATGTAAAGGTCTTCCAAAATGAAAGGGAATATAACTTAGCCTCAGGTAAACATATCTAGAAAGCATAACATTTAGCTGATTCTGAGGCTCCAAAATGGTTTTTTATTTGGATAAATGCTTAGAAATTCAGTGTCATCTGGATCAGACAATCACAAATCAGTTAAATGATGGGCTCATAATGACTTGGAAAGCATTCCAGGCTTCTACGAAGTGGTTCCAAGTCAGGTTATAAAAATGTGCTCATATGTTATAGCAATTTTTCCTTTAACTTTAATATATTTCAATTATTCTATCTACTCCCAAGCCCTGAAATGATGTTGCAACTGTCATCACTTAGAAATATGAAATTCTGTCTCTATCCATCATAAAACAACGAACAAACAAAAACACAGAAACAAGAACTGGATTTACCCAATGTCTTAACTAAACTCTCAGGCAGTACAGAACAACAACAACAACAACAAAAACATGAAACAAGGAAACAAATAAAGTGGACCTTATGAGTGCCCCAGCTTACTTCCTGAGTTTCTAAGATAATTCCAAAAGGAGGAAATTTAAATAAAACTTGGTTATATTGTGGGGTTAGGGGGACGAAGTGTGACACTTGAGGGGACTAAGGTTGCTAGAATTTACAAAGCGGAAAGAAGGAAGTTATATAGAGAGGGAGCTCCAGAGAGCCGAAGAAGCTTCCCATTGATGAGCCCTTAACTGTGTGCTGATATTTGCATGTGTGTAAGAAAACTACCAAGGTTGGATAAGGAACACCAGAAAGAAGCGGGTGAAAATCTGTGAAGCTCACATAGGGGAGAAAATAGTTCATGTTTCAACCAGGAAAAGAAGAAAGAACTTCTAATAAATGGAATATCAGATCGAGTACTCAGAAGTGCATCACACAGCCGCAAGGGCCAAATTAATCATAACAAAATTTAAAAGTGATCCTAGAAGGGAACAAACTGAGTCTAAGTAATTTAACTGCACAACAAAACTTTGATAATAATAGAAAACAATCAATCAATAATATAAAATTTACAATGTCATTCAATAAAAATTGGGCACAATAAGGGAAATATGGTGTATTATTAGGAGTAAACTATTGCATAGAAAGACACAGAAATGAAAGATGATAGAATTTGCAGGCATGGATATTAACATCACTTTTATAAATATTCCGTCAATACATACAAGACAGTAGGAAAAAGGAAGAGCTCACTGATGAGAGAAATGGAGAAAATACAAACAGCCAAGCTGCAAATAAAAGTCAAATGGAACTTCTAGAAATTCAAAATGTAAAATATGAAACGAAAATTAGACAAACAGGATTAATGGCAGATTACACCCTTCAGAAGAAACTGTCAATGAACCAGAAAACAGAGCAATTAAAACTACCCAAGTAGAAAAACAAATTGTAAAAAGGCTTAAAAACAATAAACACAAAACTGGTGAGATGTGGGCCAATATCATTTGGCCTAACATACATATAGTTGGAGTTCTAGGAGGAAAATGAGACACAGAAAAAAAATCAAACAATTAATATACAGAAGTTTCAAACTTTAATGAACACTAGAATCTCAACTATCCATCAAATTCAACAAACACCAAACAGAAGCACGTAGAAAATCACAACATGACACGATTAAATTGTTCAAATTCAGCATAAAGAAAAAAACTTAAAGACAACCAGATTAAAAAATAAATACATGTAACATTTAGAGAAATAAAGAGAAGAATGACAGCAGACTTCTCATCAGAAACAATGCAAACCAGCAGACAAGGAGAGAGAAATATGAAGCATATTTTTTTTAAAAAAAGAAAGTAAAGAAAAACTGTCAACCTAAAGCTCTATATGCAGAAAAAAATTTCATAAAGACAAAATAACTTTCTAGACATTCCAAAGCTGAGAATTCATTGTCAGAAGACTAGCAATACAAAAAATGTTAAAATATTTCAGGAAGAAAAGAAATAGTATCAGATAGAAATTTGTGACTTCATAAAGAAACGAAGAGTGATAAAAATGTTAAGCATGTGGGTGAATATAAAATCATATTTTCTCACTTTAAAAAATCATCAAAAGATACACTACTGTTAAAGCAATAATAATGCATTATGCGGTTTGTAACATATAGACAAAAATGAATAACAATATTAGCACAAAGGCAGGAGGAAGGAGGAAATAAAAATGTATTGTTGTAAGGTCCTTCTACTATAAAGTAAGTGATATAATATTATTTTAAAGTAAGCCATGTTACTTTGAAGATGGACATTGTAAACTCTAAAAGCAACCACTTACAAAGCAAAATAAAAACAAAACTTATATGTTAATCCTTTAATGCAGATAAAATTGATCATTTAAAAAATACTCCACTAATCCAAAAGAAGGCAAGAAAGAGAAAAATAAAGGAACAGAGGATAGAAAAAAGGAGCAATTAGCAAGATGATAGATTTATATTAAACCAAATTGACAATCACATTAAATATAAATTTCCTAAACACTCTAATTAAAAGTAAAACATTGTCAGATTAAATAAAAAATCAAGACCTAACTATACGCTATCCAGGAGAAGTTCTATTATAGATATAAAGAAACTGCTAGACTAAAAGTGAAAAAACAATAGAAAAAATATAAGTTAACACTACTCCAAAGAAAGTTGGAGTGATTATATTAATATCAAAGTAGATTTCAGGATAAGAAATATTACTAGGGACAGATGGTTATTCCTTAATGATAAAGTGGTCAATTCATCAAGATGACATAACAATCCTAAATGTCTATGTACCTAATAAAAGAGCTTCAAAGGACATGAAGCAAATCTGCTGGAATTAAAGTGAAAAACATAAAATCCAAAAGGAGAACTGAACGCTGGGTCTTTTTTTTTTTTTTTTTTTTTTTTTAGTGGTAATTACCATTAGGGTAACATATCAGTGCTTTTTGTTGAGATTTAAGTTGCATTCAAGCATATTGGAGGTTAATAAACTGTGAGTAGAAAAAATTCAATGTCATCTCACACCTTTCATACACCAGCATCTGGCCATGCTGGTCTCCTCAAGTCTCCTAGGTCCCCAGTCCCCTTTCCAACTCAGGGCCTGCGCCGGTACTAGGCTCATTGCTGGAACACTTCACCTTCTTTATCCAACTAGCTCCTATTCATTCTTTGAATGTCAGTTAAACACCAATTCCTTAGAATTTATTCCTGGTCTTCTACCTTTCATACTAGACACGACGTCCTACCTTTCAGCTTTTTGCATCACATTGTCATCGCTGTTATCGTAGCTATTTTGCATGTGCACTCCACTACAACGCAATCTAGAAGACGGGCAGCACACTTCATACGAGATGATGCAATCTTACTCTTAGAGACAGCTGGTGTGCTGGCTAATACATAAGAGAAGCCCTCAGATTTTTTATTGAATGCATAAATAAATGTTTAAAAGAAAAATATTATGCTTTTCATACTATATATAACTAAAGAGATTCCTTTTAAGAAGTAACATTTGATCTGCATTTTATATACATCATCTATTATAATCTAAATTCCATTATATAGATATCAAGGGACCACAAGGATGAGTGGCTGACAAAAAGAATTTCTGAGGTGCTATAAGAACATACTTCTGAGATTTTAGCTACTTTGTATAAGAATGTTCTTTTTATCCAATATTTGTACTTATTTTGCAACAAGAAGGAAAAAGCCTGATTTTTGCTATGGGTTTTACAAAGCTCTGGAGAACAAAAGTAAAAATAAGTTAGCATTTTACCCAGAAAATGTCTGAGTATTGTTTGCAATCCCCTTCTAGAGAATTATTTCCATACGTGTATAGGGAATTCGTTTTAGAGATAAAAGTCTCTCCATCCCTTCGGATGGATGAAAGTCACTCTCATTAACATTGCTAGGGGTTAAGCGTACATTTTCAGAGAGGAATACAGACTCTGTAATGAATAATATGTATGTGGTTTGCTACGTTCCAGCATTTACATTTTAAGCTCAAGGGTTTCAAAAGGCATGAAAGTGGCTAGTGATTTGGAAGAAGCAGAAGACACAGTGAGCATTATGATCACAGGCAGTAAAGCACATGAAGAAACCAAAATGATGTAAATCGCTCCTTAGGATTCGGAAGCATAAAAATTAGGGAACAAGAATAGAACCAATTAATGAAGAAAGAGTGCAGAGTTATGTAAAGAATTACAAATGAAGAAAATCAGCAGAAATAACAGAGAAATAAAGATAACATCACAATAATGTTAACAGAATTGCTTTCTGCAGATTAAGAGGCAAAGATCTGGAGAGAGAGGAAAAAAATTACAAAATTGAATGTGCAAAAACATGGCAATGTGAAATAGCAACAAACAAAGCAGTGAAGCAACAATAAAATAAGATTATAAAGGGAAGGGGAGGAGGACGATAACCAAAGTCAACTGAATCATTTCTCCTATGATTAAAGAAGAAAATGAATTATAACCAGAGACTGCAGTGATACCTCAGCATAAACACGTAAAATCCAAGTTCAGTAATTAAACCTTTCACTCCAGCATTAAGTGAAAGCACGGAAGTGAAATGATAAAAATACACAAATTCTTCTTAGTCTCATTGACTAATATATGGTTGAGCATTATTTTCTTTTGCTAGAACTTCACTATGTTCAGAAGTGCTTCATTTTTCATTTTGCTCTGGCCTAAGGACTTGCAAAAATCTAATGTTTTAAGTAATTTCTTTCTTCATGTAATGCACAGATTTAAGTTTCAGAAACGAAATAAATGACCATTCTCATAAATGCAAATACACCTTAAGTCATGAGTGATGATCATTTAAAAAAAAAAAAAAATGGAAAGACTCTTTGAGGATTGACTCCAGTCTAATCTGGTCCCTCGAATTTGCCAGCCTTTCCAGGGCTTGTTCTGAATGAGAGACTGGCTCACTGGCTTCCTCTAGTACGAATTCTTTTGGCTTTCTCCACAATGTTAAATCCAATGTCATTGGCATCTCATGACTGCCAGCATCTCACCTCTCTTCCCCTTTGTTCTTAGAGTGTGTGTAAATTCCTTTATTTCCATTTTAATGAAGCTTCTATGGCAGGATGAGGGAGCAGTGACAAAGTGTAGATGTCCAATTGCCTTTTCTTATCAGCAATGCCTACTGTCTCCAAAGCAGTGATGGAAAAAAAACCTGTCTGGGCTCCAAGTAAGAGGTTCTCCTCTATCTTTCCAGAGGACATTGGGGAATACTGCACGAATGAAACTCACCCGACTTTACCATCCCCTGTATTCATACCACCTGATCCACTTTTGTATTTGTGTCCTTGCATATCAAAAGACTGTTTGTGTATGTGACTTTATTCATTGCTAAAACATTTGTACCTTGAATGCAGCAAAGGGGGCATTGCCATCCTTGTACACCGTGTGCTCACACAGCACTGAGTGCATGGACAATGCAATCAACACTTAAATGTTAACTGGAGGCAGACCTCTGTGGAGGTGGAGAAAGCATTTCTTTGTGAGAAAAGGTGCCATCATTGCTGGGGTTCTCTGTAGTTGGAACCTGCTGTCAGGTTCTGACCTAGGAGTGTGGAGACCAAGGGCCTGCCTTTTCTGGACCTCAGTGCAGCCATTTATAAAGCAAGGCATGACTGACCTAGAATTTCATACTCAAAGTATCAAACAAGTAAACGAAGACAACTTTAGATAATGCAAAGTCAAAATTTTGACCTCTCATGTACCCTTCTTCAAAAAGCAATTAAAAATGAATTAAAAGGTTGTAAACTAAGAAAGAACATATGATATTCAGAAAACAGAGGGCACAACATAAGTGAGAAACAGAAAGAATTTCCAGAATGACTGTGAAAGATAACAAAACAACAAACATACAGCAGACATCAGTCCAGATTA
The DNA here is from genome assembly GCF_037993035.2 of Macaca fascicularis. Classification (NCBI taxonomy): domain Eukaryota; kingdom Metazoa; phylum Chordata; class Mammalia; order Primates; family Cercopithecidae; genus Macaca; species Macaca fascicularis. The sequence goes on along the minus strand of NC_088377.1, from coordinate 6,295,297 downwards.
AAGCAGAAAGAAGGCTCCTGGAGAGATGTTTCCAGGAAAAAATAAACAATCAAACACGCTAATGCATCGAATGTATTAAGAGGAGTATTTAGTCCTGTTGGAGAATTTGGGGAATGAATTAGTAACACATGCAGTGAAAACTAAGTAAACAAAGAAGCAAGTGATTATTAATCGTAGGGAAAACACAAAGCTATAATAGAAAGAAAAAGTGTTCATAATATACTATGCAGCTCAGCTGTAGCTAATATTTACATAGTCATAATAAGGTAAATCATAAATATTGATCTAACTCCAAATGGTAGTATCATTATATAGATAAAATAGAAGAAGATAAGAGAAGAGGGCATTCATAGTCCATAAAATCAAGGTAAATCCATATCTAAACTTGGAAGATTAAGAATTTCGGTGTAAAAAGATAACTTAAAAATATGAGTCTGAACACTAGAAGAGACAGTTTTAACAGGAAAATAAAATACTCACAGAAAGCAAAGTCTGTAAGTGAATGTGTTTCTAGAGAGTTCGTCTGATTCCAATCATGATCGGAAGGAGCCCAAACCAACCCCAGGCAGAACAGTGCCTTCCAAGTGGACGCAGCACAAATTGTCGGTTCTCTGCTGTGGTTTGAATATTTGCCCCCAACTCAAACTCATGTTGAAATTGAATCCCCAATGTGGCAGTACTGAGAGGTTACTGGGTCATGCAGGCTCTGCCCTCATGAATAGATCAATCCATGAATGGATTGATAGAGTAATGGGTTAATTGATTAGTGGTGGGTTGTCATGGAAGTGGGAGTGGTGACTGTATAAGAGGAGGAGGAGACATCTGAGCTGGCATACCCAGTTCCCTCTTCTCTGAGTCCCCAAATGTGGCCCTTCCATCTTGGACTTCTTAGCCTCCATAACTGTAGGAAACAAATATATCATTTCTCTATAATACCAGTGTCAGGTATTCTGTTATCAACAATGAAAAACAAAGTAAGACATTCTCACCTACATCAGTCAGCTGGAGACTAATGACACTCCACAGGCTCTCAATGATGGAAAACATACAACGCGGAAATCCTGCCTACAGAAGCTTACTTAGGAGTCTCAAACACGCAAGACTTTAAAAAAATCTGTTGATTGGAACCCCGGTTAAATAATTGTCCTAATTTCCTTGTCCACTCAGCTACACCCCTGTTCTGGGAACCAGTATTCTTAAAACTTCAAGAAGTTTTCTTGCCTTCCTCCTCATGTATGTGATTCTTCTGAACATTTGTTAGTACTTCAGAAAAAATTAACAAGAGTCCATAAGGTACACTAAAAAATATCCTTAAAATATGAGAGTTTTAATCAAAGAAGTAAAGAGCATCATTCTTAACAGTTGCTCAACCCAAGCATGTGGGTGCCTGTAGAGGTCCCTGCTTTCCTGATATCTTACATTCACAGCATCAAGAAGCCCCTTATCTATACCCTCCGAATACACCCCGCACCTGCCTCGTGCCATCTCCTCTGCCACCTCCCTGGTCCAATCCACCATCACCTCTCCCCAGTGCCCAGTGGGTCTCTCTGCTTCTACCCTGGCCCCCTACACACACACTCACCCATCAGCTCCATCAGCGAGAGTGATCCAGTTAAGACAGCTCAGGACATCTCTGGCTCTGTTCTGAGCTTTCAAGGGCCCCATTCTCCAGGTAAAAGCCTATCTTCCTACAGGATACATCCTCACTGTTCCTTGTTCCTCCTCTGATGTCACCTCCTACCACCCTCCCCTGGGGATCCCACCCCAGCCACACTGGCCTCCTCTCTAGACCACCCCTGCAGGCTCCCACCTCTGGGTCTCTGCTCTCCCTCCACCGGGGATGCTCTACTCACAGAAACTCCCGGGCTCACTCCCTCACCTTTTCCAGCCCTGGCTGTGCCATCTCCCCCTCAGGGATGCTTGCTCTGCCTGCCTGGTAAAGGTGTGGCACCTCCACTACTGCAGCGCCCTCTCCGCCCCACACCTGCACTTTCTCCCCATGGCCTTCGGCGTCTTTAGTGCACCGGATCATTTACCTATTTGTTATACTTGCTTGGACTGTCTGCCTCTAAACCTATCCTAAAATTTTGGTCCCTAAAAAGTAGATATTTTGGTTGATTTTATTCCCTGATGTATCCCCAATACCTACAACAGTTTCTAGCATGTAGCAAAGAGTCTCAACAAATATTTAATACTTCTTGAATACAAGACTGTTAGGCTAAATTCAATTAAATATCAATAAATAAATCTCAATGACAGATAGTGTTTTAAAATTAAACATTCATTATAAATGATTTTTTTTTTTTTTTTTTTTTTTTTTTTTTTTTTTTTTGAGACGAAGTTTTGCTCTTGTAGCCCAGGCTGGAGTGCAGTAGTGCAATCTTGACTCACTGCAACCTCCACCTCCCGGGTTTAAGCAATTCTCCTGCCTCAGCTCCCTAGTAGCTGGGATTACAGGCACCCACCACCACACCCAGCTAATTTTTTGTATTTTTAGTAGAGACAGAGTTTTACTACGTTGGCCAGGCTGGTCTCGAACTCCTGACCTCAGATGATCCACCTGCCTCGGCCTGCCCAGCCCACTATAAATGATTCTTAATGCCGCCTTCCATTTGCACAGCACCTTAGGCCCTTCCCAAGCATTTTCACCCATTATTGTCACATTTAATCCTATAGATGTTTATTTTCACAGACTGCGCTAGGTGAGAAGTCAGAGCTCTAGAGAAGAGAAGGAAATTAGTTATCCAGAATTCCATATTGTGGGTCAGCAAAGCACCAAGATGCCCAAGGGTGCTCCCTCACTTAGCTGTGGTTCGTCCACACGTGGCAATATTTCAGTCTCCACTGACATGGGTTGCTAGCCCCATGTCTACCAAGAAAATACCACCAAGTGCATTATCAAACTTTATATTTAGTTTAAAGCTGTAGCTATTGCTTCTGTTCTTGGTATGATTGAATAATCGGCTTTTATGGAATATACATTATGCGCTAGGATTATGCTAAGTACTCTAAATACAAAACCTTATTTTAATCCTCAAAATACACCTCACAGGCTGCTGTTACTGCTATTTTTATATCAGAGATGAGAAACCATACAAACGTGAACTCTGTCGTGAGGAACAGAGCTGGGATTTGGTGCTAGGCTGTCAGTTAAGCAGTGACTGTGTCTGGGCTCAGACCCCTTGGAGAATGAGAAGAAAGTCTTGCCCTCTCTCATGAACAAAAAGGACAGTCACACACAGTTCTGTTTCCAGCTCCTTAAAGGTCCACATCCCCCCTTAAAACACCATTTAGCTAAACGCTGCTGCAGAATAATTATTTAAAATTCTCATAATAAGATGTGCTTGGGTTAGGTATGGCTGTGTAGTCCTTGGAGCTCACTTTACAGCCTTATAAATGGAATCATGTTCCTTTATAATCACTTAACATTTAGATAGAGGTTCAGTAATGAGATCCTTAAGTCAGAGTCACACAAAAACAAAACAAACTGCTAATATGTCTTTCGTTATAACATTTATTTCCTGTTTCTTTTTTGTTGTGTTCTAGAAAATCTTAATGACCTACTTTCATATACTTCTTCCAGAGTTAAAACTATGATCAAAAATGGAAAAAAACCAAACCAGAAAACATGATTTTTAGAACGACTTCCTCCAAAGACGTCCTCTAGGCTAGATCCATGGTGAAAATGTAGCACATTCAACATACACTGTGGTATCAATGCTAATTTACAACTGCACTACAATCAAATCTCAGTTGGAATTCATTAATTTTGACAGTTTGCCTATCACACTAGAATGAATTCGCCGAGTCACAGAAACCTCTCTGAAAAGAGAAGAATCCCATTCTCCTTGCTATTAAGTATTCATAACAGACTGGAGTTGAACATTCTCAAGACAACTAGACACACCATTAATAAGCCCAGAACCTATGAAATGTGGCTTGGGCTTCACCGAGCAGAACCCCCTAGCCGCTCAGGTCTCTTTCCTTATATACCTATTATGTACCAGCTGTGGAATGGGCCCTAAACACCCCCCAGGGCACAGGAGGTTATAAAATAGAGTCCATTATTCCACATTGGAAATTTGACTTGATTTGGACTTGACACTTCATTTGCAGAAATGTCCTGGAGGCATATTTTTTCTGGAAGGTTGGGGTTGGGGTGGGTGGCTGGCTTTTAATCTTAGACGAATGAGACTTCTTAAATATTTCCTTCATGATGACTTCTGAAAATAAAATTGAGTTGTAACGTCTGAAAGTTATTACTGGAATGTTTTAAATTAAACCGACCCAGGATCACATATTTCCAAGAGAGAGTGTGAAGACAGTGCCAGTCACAGCATTTTCCCCTGTTTGATAAAAATCAAATCTTATCTGTAAAAACATAACTGTTCTCATCTAAGATTTGATAAGCAGGAAATAATGCCCATACCATCTATCAAGGATGCCCCAGGACAAGCCTGGCACGCTGTCCAGCCGAGGATGCTGTCTCTATAAGAGGCCACCTGATGTGATGTGCTGGTAAGACTGTTGCCAAGGCAACACAAACTGCAAGAGAGGACGGGGTGGGAGCAAGACCCCGGACTCACAGTACTCCAGATTTCAAATCAGTAGATTTAGAGTATTTGCATATTTTGGGAAAACTACAGTACAATATTAACAATATAGCACATGCAACTTGCTCAATGATTACTAAAACCCAAAACAGAAATTGTGACAAAATATTATGGAATGATCCTGTTACCATCAGAAAAAATGTTTAGCCCATAGAAAGTAAACCTATGACCCCAAGTCACTACTATTTTTATGCTTGCATATTTGGACCAATTCTATGCATTTAAAAACAAAATAATTTACATATTTGTTCATTGTTTCTCTCATGCTTTTAAAGGATGAGGTCAGTAAACCAGAATGTCAGAGGCAACAAATCTGAGCTTCATAAGGAAGGTTTGGTAATAGGGATGTGAGCCATAAGCATGACTGTTCTGAAGAAGTATTTAGGAATGGGTCAAAGTCAACCTTACAGATTCTGAAGTAACACAAAATTAGGCTAGTATTAACTCTGCTGTATTTAATGTTTTTATTAGTCACTTAAACACAGATAGTCTGATAGGAGTGATAAGGAGAATGATGTTAACAAGAAGCACTTTCACTAAATACCAGGCCACACACTGCATGATCTCATGGAATTCCCCATCAACCCACAAGGCAGGTGCAATGATGGTCCTCATGATAAGGAGGGGAAAGTCGAGGCTATAGCTCATGGGGCAGTGAGAGTATTAGTTTGCTAGGGCTGCTGTAACAAAATACCATAAGCCAGGTGGCTTAAACAACAGAAATATATTTTTTCATGGTTCTGGAGGTTAGAAGTTCAAGTTCGCAGTATCCACAGGGTTGGTTTGTTCTGAGGCTTCTCTCCTTGGCTTGTAGAAAGTGTCTTCTCGATGTATGTTTATATTCCCCTTTTTGTGTGTGTCCTAATTTCCTCTTCTTATAAGGATATCCATCATATTTAATTAAGGTCCATCCTAGAGGCCACATTTTAACTTAATTACCTCTTTTTCCGCCCCCCAAGATGGAGTCTTGCTCTTTCACCCAGGCTGCAGTGCAATGGTGTGATCTTGGCTCACTGCAACCTCTGCCTCTTGGGTTCAAGCGCTTCTCCTGCCTCAGCCTCCTGAGCAGCTGGGATTACAGGTGTACACCACCACATCTGGCCAATTTTTTGTATTTTTAGTAGAGACGGGGTTTCATCATGTTGGCCAGGCTGGTCTCAAACTCCTGACCTCGTGATACCCCTGCTTTGGCCTCCCAAAGTGCTGGGATTACAGGCGTGAACCACTGCACCTGGCCTACTTAATTACCTCCTTAAAAGCCCCGTCTCCACATATAGTCACCTTCTGAGGTCAGGGTGTTAAGGCTTCAACATAAGAGTTTTGGGGGGACATCATTCAGCCCCTAACAGAGGGAAACAAGGATGGTGGAGGAACCAGGGACCATAATATGGGACATATATGATAGAATTCTGAAGATTCTGCAATGACTGCTGTGGGCAGGAGAATGAAATCTATTATATGGCCCTAGGACCCTCCCTTCCTTTAAGAATGAAGTTAAAGAGAGGCAGATGCTGCCACCATGTAAAGTAGAACATTCTAACAATTAGAACTGCCCAACATTGAACGTATTGAAATGTTTTCGAGGAGTGTTAGAGATGTGTGTTGGAGATGCCAAGAACCTTGAAGGTTGACTCAGCAACATCTAGTCTAACTCATTCCAATTAAGAATCATGAAATCATGAGAAGAATGCGTATTTCTCTGACTTAGAGTAGATACATTGATTCAACAACTTCATCTCCTTGGAGGCTCCTTGCCTGACTGATGTGGACAAGGGTCCTCTAATTAATCATACATTAGCTCTGATTCCTAAAATAGCTCATGCAATTATTGAGGCAATTTCAAGGAGCATGCTTTGCAAAATAAGTTACTTTTGCCCCTATACTAGTCCTAATTAGCTACTTGTATCATAAAACTAGAAAAGTGTAGCCTGAATCCAAGACAAATGCATACAAATGATGAATATGAAACACTTTTTGAGAGGACTCAAAATGTGAAGAAAGCAATATATGTGACTATTATCACCATTTAATGGTACTTTGTGCGAGTCCCGGGCGTGGAGCCAGCACCACAGATATGATGATCACTTGCTATTTTTTCTACTATTTCAGAGTGTCTGCTTTTCTGTGCTGGGTAAGATCCATGTGATTGGCAGGTCAGATGATGCACAAAGTGATCTGAGGCAATTACAGTGACAGTTAAAGATTAATATGGGAAAATACTCTCATCCATTTTTTCTTCCAATATCTGAGAAACTTTCTCTAAAATCATTACCTTTCTGACCTATACAAAAGAGGCCACAGGTATGGCAAACTGTGCCAGGCAGTGGGAGGGTGCGCCATGCACGCAGGCACTGGAGGGGCAAAAGGCCAGGTAGTTGCTGCACTTGTAATAACCCACTGGAGAGGCACTTACAGGAAGGAAGGCTGGAGACAAGGGCCAGGGGACGTACGAACCGGGAGCTTGGAAAGAACAGAGGAGCCTGCTGGATACTGACTGATGGGACTGAGGAGGTTGCTGCCTGCAGTTTCTTTTGCAGTTTCAATTCCCTACTCCCAGTCTTTACTTTTTGGAGAGACTTTATGTTGAAGAAGTGGAATTACTCCACTGGGGTAATTTTGCTCCCCCACTCCACCCTAGGGAACATTGGCAATGTTTGGAGATACTGTTGATTGTCATGAGGGAGGTTTGGGGAGTGCTATGCCATCTAATGAATAGAGGTCAGGGATGTGGCCAAACATCCTACAGTGTGCGGGACAGTCCCTCCCAATGAAGAGCCATCCAACCCAAAACGTCAATAGCGCTGCTGCTGAGAAACGTTGCATCCGAACATAGCACCAACAGACTGTGGGTCCTTCTCTCCCTCTGGCCCACGAGTGACTTATCAGAGAGGTGAGTTTGGGAAGAGAAAGTGACCCACCTCCTTTTCTTCTCCCCTCTAGCCTCCTTAACCACAGAGGCCATGCCCACTGCTCTGCTCTGCTCTGCTCCACTCTCCCTGGGTTAAGTTGCAGCAAGACCCTGCCTGTGGCTGAGGGAAGGGCTCCAGGGGCCTGGCTTGGTTCTGGGGTTTAGGATTAGCAAGGCCATTGCTGTCACCCATCAGCACCACATTGTCAAGCTCAGACTTTGTCATAGAGACGGTATTTGATCTCCACCTGACCCCTCTCTGTATCTTTCTCTCTCTGTTAATTGATTCCAGATATAGGCAGGGGGCTGGGGTGTCTTGGCATCTCTAAAACCCCAACATCACCCACTCTTGAATCTTAAATAGATGATGGGCCCTAACTTAATTATACAAATGTCAGTCCTTAATAATAAGCAAGGTAAGCCCTGTGAGGATTAAATTAGATGTGCATTAGATGCGACATGGGGTCATCTGGAAATCCAAGTCACCCCAAGAAATGCTAAATGTTGTCAAAAGATGACATTGAGGATCTCCAATCCAAGGGAATTTTCACCTGAAGCTTTCCACTTTAACAGCATCTACAGAGATCAAGCTGTGGGGCTACTCTACAAGAGGCGAGCAGGAGGAGAAGACAAGGGGCACGCTGCTACCTCTTCCCAAACTCATCTCTCAGATAAGTTACTCGTGGGCCAGAGGGAGAGAAGGACCCACAGCATATGGGTGCCATGCTTGGATGCAGGGAGCCTTGAAAAATACTTTTAAAAATATTCAAGAGCCACCTTGAGAAAGGCCTCTTTAAGAGACAACACGGCCAGAGCTTAGAGTCAAGCCATGCATACAAAAAGGACACAAAGGCCTTCCATCCAACCTGTGTAAATCACCGCACTTTCTTCTCACAGTGTGAGCCTCAATCTGCTTCTTTGAATGTAAATCCAATTGTTGGAGAGATCTACAGATGATGTTTACCAAGCAGCCTTTTAGGAAAAATTCAACTGGGACCTCCATCCCACCGTTCCAGCCAGAGTTTCAATACGGCTGGCTCACACTTGATTTCCACACCCTTCTTTTCAGTTAATACCCTTTTTCCCTACCAGTGGTGTATGAAAATGTAGACTCTGAGTGTTGTTTTCCTGCTTAATACGTGCAGTCTCTACCGAGTCTCAGCTTTGTCAATCCACCTTCTTGGGTTCTGAATGTTCTCATATATTTAGGTAGACAAATGTGAATGTGCTTTTGCAAGAAAAGAAGAGTAGACAAAGTAGGAAGAGAATCTTGGATTTTGACTTGTTATTGTCACAAAACAGAAAGGCTGGTTGGTTTGACATTTAAATTGGTCAACTACTCGCAAATGAATTTTAAAAAATTGCTAAAGCGTTGATAGATAGATTAGCAAAGGAATTCATTACTCTCTGCTCTCTTCGCCTGTACATATGTGTTATTTGCATGTATCACACTGAGGGTACTGATCCACGTGTTTTTCTCCCCCAGTTGATTTAAAGTTCCAAACAGGTAAGTACTGCATCCTATTATCCTTGCATTTCTAACACCTAGTATGGCACTGATACAAGCTAGATGACTATTTGTGTTTACTGAATTAAATTCCATTCAAAGGATACATGAGTAGGCAAGCAGCAAGGAGGAAATACAACTAGTTAAGGAACATATACAATTTACAGCAATTAAGGAACCGTTACAAACTGCCACAGTGTTTAAAACGCACTTGCTTTCATCTGAAATGAGTGTGTGCATGTTTTAGAAAGCAAGTCGGCCATAGGTATCAAGATCCCAAGAAAAGGCTGTAAACTCTTGCCCAGTATTTCCACTTTCGGGGCCCTATTTTATATTACAAATATTTACCATTTGTGCAGTACTTACCGACATTCCAGACACATTGTGCTAAGAGACTTGAAATGTCATTGCATCCTTTAACCCTCAAAGAGCAACCACCAGCACCTTATAGGGTAGAAATTAGTCCTATTTTCAGGAGGAGGACAGATATTAACCAATGTATCAAAGACCACAAAGGTCACATGGCTAGAAAGTGACAGAGTCATGATTCAAACCCAAATCTGTTGCATTGTGCACTATTTTTTATTTACAGCGTTTCTGATCCCAAATTAGCAGACTTTTTTCTCACACCAACCAATTATCTCTGGAAGAGCAAATGCATATCCTACATTTCAGATCAATTCTGACACTCACTACCTAGAGGTAGTGCAGACCCCGCCATCCCCGGCTTAAGGGCTCCATCCCCCGAGATTTCCCTCCCTTCTGATGCCAGGTGCAAGTAGCTGGTCCCCAGGCTACCCACACTTCAGTCCAACTTGGATACAAAGTCAAGGGGATCCTATGAATCTCCCCTTTCAGTTTTCATAATTTGCTAGAACTGCTCACAAAACTCAGGAAAGCACTTTACTTAGTAGTATTGGTTTCAAATAAAGGATGTCACTCAGAAATAGCCAAATGAGAGGAGAGATGCATAGGGCAAGGTATAGAGGGAGGACAAAGAGCCCCCACTCCCTGCCTGGATCCATCACCCTCTCTTCACTCAAGGGTGTTTACCCACCCAGAAGCTCTCCTCTGCAGCCCATCATTTAGGGGGCTTTATGGTGGTTTCATTACGTAAGCATGATTGATTACATCATTGGTCATTGGTCACTGAACTCAACCTCCAGCCCCTCTTCTCTCTCCAAAAGTCAGGGGGTGAGCTCATGGGGGCGGTGGGTATATTAGTTTGCTAGGGCTGTAACAAAATATCACAGGATGGGCAGCTTAAACAACAGAAATATATGTTGTCATGGTTCCGGGGGTTAAAAGTTCAAGATCACAGTATCCACAGGGTTGATTTCTTCTGAGTCTTCTCCAATTGTGACCAATTCTCTAATTTTGGCTTGGTCTTTTTGGTGAGCAGCCCCCATCCTGAAGGGATCTAAGGCCTCCAACCACCTCATTAGAACACAAGAGGCTTCCTTCACATTTACCATTCAGGACATCTCAAGGGTTTTAGGAGCTCGTGTGTCAAGAACCAGGGACAAAGACCAAATATCTTTCTGTGATGTCACATAATGTCAAGCCCAAGCTTCTTTCTTCTATAACATATACGGAAGTTACAATCTTAAATAGCATAGTTGGTTTTTTTTTTGCACCGTTATTCTTTTTAATTTTACTTAAAAACCCCTTATAAAATTGAAAATTATATAACTGACTCCACAAGAAGAAGATAATTTATTGTGGAACATTAGTTTTATGGAATATTATGGATCAAAAATTACATTTAAAAGGACTATGAAATACTACAGAAAGTACTTAAGATAAAATGTTAAGCAGGAAGCAAAATTACAGTTACGTCGTGATTTCAATCAGAAAGCAAGTTTATGCTACGGAATAAATACTGTAAGGAAGACTCTAGAATTATGGGAGTTAGGACAATAGACAGTATTTTCCTTTATTCTAATTTCTTATTTTTACTAATGGATTGCTTTACTAGTGAATTTCTTGAATTCTGACTGTTAGTTACAAAATAAAAGACAGGTTTTAATTTCACTGTAAGGCAGAAATGATGTATATTATAGGATCACAAGCATGTAAAAAAAAATAGAGACACACAGCTTTATAAGGAAATACATCAACATTTTACCCAGCTACTGGAGAGGTTTGCTTTTAAAAACTCAGCAACTGGCCAGGCAGTGGCTCATGCCTGTAATCCCAGCACTTTGGGAGGCTGAAGCAGGTGGATCACCTGAGGACAGGAATTCGATACCAGCCTGGCCAACATGGTGAAACCCCATCTCTACTACAAAAATACAAAAATTAGCTGGGCATAGTGGCAAGCACCTATAATTCCAGCTACTAGGGAGGCTGAGGCAGGAGAATCACTTGAACCCAGGGGGCAGAGGTTGCAGTGAGCCGAGATTGCACCACTTAACTCCAGCCTAGGTGAAAGAGCAAAACTCCATCTCGAAAAAACTCAGCAACCTCTCTGGGTTCATGTGTCCTGACTATCAAGTGATGATAGGGCTGATGGCACTAAGCCACAAGGGAGAGGGACACAATCTCTGCAGGCAGCAGGAGCATCTCACTCTCTGCTGACTTTCCAGAGCCTGGCCACATCCAGCATCTGGCTGACCTCAGAAGGGGCTCTTGAGTGGGTTCAGGCTCCCAGTCTTCCAGTCCATAAAAGGTGAGGTGCAGCCTTACCTCCTGTCATGCAGAAACCACCTTCCTTTTCTGAAGGCAGAGTCAATAAAACGATCCTCCCATCCAAGTCTCCCTTTCTGACTGCACTTTAGTCTGAGAGGTAGCTCTCATTCCAGGGGAGTGATAGCCTTCAAGGGATGCTGTGGCTCCTACTAATAGGAGGCGTATGTTTCATTCACGTTAAATGCACTTCACAACACAGTCATGGCACAGAGAAGGGTCTGCTCTGATATGTACACCCTCACCATAAGTAGCAATGGTTGACTGTATTTGCTTGATATTTTACATCAGAAAAACAATTAGCTTCTCGCTTCTGAGGAGTTACCGAACAAGGTTTTAAAATTTTTACCAAGTAACTAAATTAAAATGCACAACAGGTTGCAGGTAGACCACGTCAATGCATGAAGTTCTAACTCTTGCTCTTTTCCTAAAGCAAAGGGTGGGAAAGAGCTGCATCAGGGACCCAGAGCTGGTTCTGTCATCTTAATTTTAATCGCATCTTCTTCTGCCCTTCATTAAGGTCAATCCTAACTGTTGTAATAAATAAACCCCAGAATTGCAGTGGTCCAAGCTAACAGGCATTTACATCCTGCTTAGGAGTCACATGTAGGTGACCCTGGCAGTGTTCTTGATTGGTGGCTGCCCTTCCTCTACACAGCGATTTGGGAACCTTGGTTCTTGCCTTTTGGAGACCTCTCATGTCTTCTATCCCAGTGTTTCTCAAAGTGGAGGTCAATTAGATTCACCTAGAGTGATGGTTCAAAGACAGATTGCGGGGGCCCCACCCCAGATAATCTGATTCAGTTTAGGTCAGGAATGGGCCCCAGGTTTTGTGCATCTCACAAATCAAATGATGCTGATGCTGCCAGTCAGGGGACCACACTTGGAGAAGCAAAGTCCTAGAATCAGACAGCAGCGAATGCAGAGAAACACACTTCCTGCCTCACTACCAAGGCCTGGAAGGGGCATCACTTCAACTGCCCACCCCTCAGCAGGGATCGGTCACATGGACAATCCCCCATAAGGGGTGAGAGGATGGAAACCACAGCCTGTGTCTGGGCAGCTGCTTCTCAGCTCCAATCCTGTAGGAAGAAGGGGGAGCATGAGTTCTGGTAGGAAGTGCGCTGTTTCTGTTAGCATCCAGTGATGCTTTCACAGAGCACTGTTCCTGCTAGCATCCAGTGATGCTTTCAGAGGGCACTGTTTCCGCTAGCATCCAGTGATGCTTTCACAAAGCACTGTTTCCGCTAGCGTCCAGTGATGCGTTCACAGAGCACTATTCCCACTAGCGTCCAGTGATGCTTTCACAGAGCACTATTCCTGCTAGCGTCCAGTGATGCTTTCAGAGAGCACTGTTTCCACTAGCATCCAGTGATGCTTTCACAGAGCTGGCTGTCCTTCCCATATATCATCATGTTTCTTTTCTCCAGATTTTAATGTTGTGTCATTTGCACTCTGAGGCTAAAGGAGAGGATTATAGTCTTGTCTCTGTCACCATTCTTAATTTCAGCCATACGCAAAGAGGAAAGAGCAAGGACAACCAAACCTAGACAGGTGACAAGAGGACGATGGCAGGAGCACTTTCTGCAGCAATGCTGGGAGGGTAGAGGTGGCAGTCGTGCCCTTGAGGACTTGGACAGAGAAATCCACCTGTTCAGGGAAGGGGCAGCCCTAGAGAGGCTGGTCCAGGAAAAGGATGTATTCTTTGACAACAACTTTCTTGTTATGAATTTAATCTGAATGTGTTCATTTGCTGGGGCTGCCATAACAAAGCACCACAGATGAGTGGCTTAAACAACTAAAATTTAGTTCTCACAGTCCTAGACGCTGGAAGTCCAGGACCAAGGTGTCTGTAGGATTGGTTCTTCCTGGGGCCTCTCTCTTTCCTGTGTCTTCACAGGGCTGTCCTTCTGTATGCGTCTTCGTCTTAATCTCCTCTTAAGGATGCCAGTCAGACTGCATTAGAGCCAACCTTAATGACGGTATTTTAACTTCATCACCTCATGAAAGGCTCTATCTCCAAATCTAGTCACATTCGGAGGTCCTGGGAGTTAGGACTTCAACATATAATTTTTTTAAAAGGTGCAGTTCAGCCCATAACCCTGGGGATAAACTGTAGTTTTAAATTCCCCAAATCAGTTAAAACTTACAGAATTAGTTTTTGTTCCCCCCCCCCAACCCCCACCCCAAGCAAAGAAAATCTCCTGATTCTGGCAGGCACTTTAGTGCCAGTGCCTTCTTTCACTTCACAGTTTCCAGAAATGATTTTCAATATTCAGTCCATCATCACAAGTGGAAATGTCCCTTGGGAAAGGCCACCTCTAGATGATGTAGGTGTTTTTTTGTTTTGTTTTGTTTTTGCCAATATTCAAACCAAGAGCTACAGCAAAACCTTGCTAACTCCTCACCTGGGAACGCGCGACAACACCTGTATGTGGGCAGAGAGAATGCCTGGAGCCGACAACCCTTTAAAGCAACTGCTAGAAAGCGCCTAAGACAGTGCTCTGCAAATTTTGACACAAATGAAATGTACTCTAAATTTAGTACAGAATTCTTCTTTGAGATTTGAAATGTGAAGTTTCAAATACAGTTAGCTTTGAGCTGTGCCAATCCAAGTATGGCAGATTTCACTGCAGCCACTTTGCAAAGCTAAGGGGAGATGAGGAGACAGTTTGGCCAGAATCTTCAAGCCATATATTCAGTCTGTGCCAGACAAACTAAGGGCAGCCCAGGTAAAGAGGGCAGAGAATCGTCCACAGCATTTGCTGACCCCAGGTGCCCCCTCCCCCAATATGTTTCCCGCACATTAGGGCCATTGGGAATTAAAAGCTCCTCTTTAAAATTCAAAACTTCCACAGAGCATCAAGCCTCATTTACATTTCAGTGCAAATTACTTTAATCATATAATTTTCAGCATTCGTTGAGTGCCGCTGTGTATTTCAAGAATGTACAATTTCAGTTTAGATAAAGTGGATGGAAGGGAAGTTTAGGATCCATCTGGAAGGAGTCAAGGTCTTTGACCCAAGCAAGGCAGGCTAACAACCATAGGCTTTGAGGTGGTAGCGACACTGGGGCTGAGAGGAGGACTCAGAAGGACAGGGAGGATGGCAAGTGTGAAATGACTACTTTGAAATGCCTGGAGGCATTGAGATAAGTGGCACAGTTCTGAAATATATCTGCCGTGATTTACAAAGGTTTTAGTGGAAGTAAAAGAAGTTGATAATGATGCTAAGCTCAGAAGATCTCAGACTGGTGTTATCCTCCAACTCTAGGTTAGGCAGCTTACAATCTCTCAAGCTGACTGACGATATCTTAGCTAGGTAACTACTGTGTGGCATGCAGAAGGACAAAGGCTGCTACACAGAATTTAGTGGGGGCATAGGAAAAAGATGAGAACTCCAAGGCCCTCTTATGAAAGATTCATCTAAAGTCAGTGCAGAAACTGAATAGAAATGTAGAAAAAGGAGGAACACAAAATAGTGAAGGTGGTCTCCGATTTTCTAAAGCATGAGACTCTGACATGCTGAAAAGACCAAGTCTGGCTTGGACAATGATTTACCTCCTTGGTATTCTAGTTTTTCAGCTAGAACACTAACACTTAAAAATGTCTACAGTGAAATGCTGTTGGACAGAAGGGATACAATGATATATTTAAAATGCACAAATGGGTGCTTAATATCTTTCATAGCCACATATTAATAAAACATGTAAATAAACACGCATGTGCTCCTCCAGAATCACTCTACCAACTGTTTTCCACGTATGCACACTGAGGGAACTTATCTTCTCTGCTGTCTTCCCGAACAGCAGTTCTCAAAACATGGTTCCCCATACCAACAGCATCAACCTTACCTGAGTGATTACTAGAAAAGGAATATCTCAGCCCCCAACCTCAGAGTGACAGAGTAAGGAAAGTCACCTGAGTGTTTAACAAGTCCACTGGGTAAATTTAATGCATGAATTCTGAGAACCACTCTTCTAGACGAGCAGGTTCTAGCTACCTGGCTGCACAGTAGATTCACCTGGATAGTTCTTTAAAAAGGAGTAATACTGCAGCCCCATCCAGACGAAATAAATCAGAATGTCTGTCAATAGAATCTGGGCTGAGATTTTTATTTTTTAAAATCTCCTCCAGGTGATTCTAATGTGCAGCTGGGTATACCAATGTGAGTAACACCAGATGAGGCGTTACTTAGTGGTTCTTGTATTAACGATCCCCATATGTTCATTC
This sequence comes from Macaca fascicularis, assembly GCF_037993035.2. Classification (NCBI taxonomy): domain Eukaryota; kingdom Metazoa; phylum Chordata; class Mammalia; order Primates; family Cercopithecidae; genus Macaca; species Macaca fascicularis. Next base: position 6,279,350 of record NC_088377.1, on the reverse strand, counting down.
CTTCATTTCCTTAAATGAGAATGTCTACTGTATGCCAAGAACTGCAGTAGGTGCTGAGAATATAAGATAGATATGGATCACACATTTCTAGAGTTTTTAGTCTGGTGGGTATCAGAAAAAGCCCACCATGTACAGTCACACAAGTTGTGCACTGGCCAACTTCAATGGGCACTCTTATCTTTATGTACAACCTGGACAGTCACATGTGACATCTCAGGTTGAAGTCCAAGGTAATCTTGGCATTTTAAGGTGGAGAATATAAAATTCCAAGCAGCTTTAGCTTCTGTCACTGGTACTGCCAAATCCTTAACAGGAGGTCCCATCAGGACTAAGGACAGTGAATTGATTTCTGATTACTTCACTATGCATAACCACTACATGTATTAATTAATGAGGGATAGTATTTGGAATATGACCTTGCTGAGCCTGTTATCTTTTTTATAATGAACTGTTACCAATATAATGTGTTTGCATTTTAATGTAGTCCCATTTGTCTATTTTTGATTTTGTTGTCTGTGCTTTTGGTCTCATATCTGTGAAGTTATTGCTAAGATCAATATCATGAAGTTTTTCCTCTGTATTTTCTTCTAGGAAATTTACAGTTTCAGGTCTTACATTTAGATCTAATCTATTTTGTGTTTATTTTTGAGAATGAGGTAAGACAAGGTGCTATTGTTTGGATATGGTTTGTCCCCACCAAAGTTCATGGTCAAATGTGATCCTCAGTGTGGTGGTGCTGGGAGGTGAACCCTACTGGTGGTCTCAGGGGTTTGGGTTATGGGGGCAGATTTCTCATGAATGGCTTGGTGCTATTCTTGCAGTATTGAGTTCTCACTCTTGTGAGATTAAATTAGTGCTCATGAGACTGAATTAACTCTCACAAGACTGGATTAGTTCCCATAAGAGTGGGTTGTTATAAAGCCAGGATGCTCCTCAGTTTCCCCTTCTTCATATGTGTTCACTTGCCATTTGACCTTCTCTGCCATGTTGTGATGAGGCACAAATACCCTCACCAGAAGCCACAGCCATGCACTTGAACTTCTCAGCCTGCAGAACCATAAGCTAAATAAACCCCTTTTCTTTATAAGTTATTCAGTCTCACGTATTCCTTTATAGCAGCACAAAATGGACTTAGATACAAGGGTCTAATTTCATTTTTTGCATGTGGATATCCAATTTTCCCAGAACAATTTGTTGAAGAGATTGTGTTTTCTCTAGTGTGCATTCTTGGCATGCTTGCCAAAGAGCAACTGACCATACAGGCGTGGGTTTATTTCTGAGCTCTCTATTCTGTTCCATTGGTCTGTACATCTGTCTTTATGCCAGTAGCATACTGTTTTCATTACTATAGCTTTGTAATATATTTTTAAATCAGTAAGTAGGATGCCCCCTACTTTTTCCTTCATTCTCAAGATTGATTTGGCTACCCAGGGTCCTTTGTGGTTCTATGTGAGTCTTAAAAGTATTTTTTCTATTTCTGTGGGAAACATCAATGGAATTTTGATAGATATATTAGCAAATTTTTGCTGCTGTAACAAAATACTATAGATTGAATAATTTATAACGATAGAAATTTATTTTCTCACAGGTCTAGATCTGGGAAGTTCAACATCAAGTTGCCAGCAGGTTTGGTTGTCTGGTGAGGGCTGCTGTTTCCATAATGGCGTCTTGTTGCTGCATCTGCTGGAAGGGAGAAATGTATCCTCACCTGGCAGAAGGTGGAAGTGACAGTGAGCTGAATGCTGCTTAAAGTCTCTTTCATTTTATTATTTTTGAAACAGGATCTTACTGTCACCCAGGCTTGAGTATGGTGGCATGATCTTAGCTCACTGCAGCCTTGACCACTTGGGCTCAAGCCATCCTCCTACCTCAGCCTCCCTAGTAGCTGGAACTATAGTTGTGCACGAATACACCTGGCTAAATTTTGTTGATTTTTTATGGAGATGATGTCTCATTATGTTGCCTTGGCTGGTCTTGAACTCCTAGAGTCAAGCAATCCTCCTACCTTGGTCTCCCAAAATGCTGGGATTAAAGACACGAGCCACTGCACCCAGCCTGAAATCTCTTTTATAAGAGTCTTAATCCCATTCACAAGGGGAGGAGCCCTTATGACCTAATCAGCTCTTAAATGCCCCACATCTTAATACTATCACATTGACCATTAGGTTTCAACACCTGAATTTTGGAAGGGACACCATAGCAATAGGGATTGCATGAATTTGTATATCATCCTAGATTGTATGGACCTTTTAACAATATTAAGTCTTTCAATTCATGAACACAGGATGTCTTTATAATTGGTTGTATCTTCTTTAATTTCTGTCATCAATATTTTGTATTTTTCAGTATACTATTCTTTGGTCTCTAGTTAAGGTTATTCCTAAGCATTTTATTCTTTTTGATGCTATTGTAAATGGGATTGTTTTCCTAACTTCTTTTTCAGGAAGCTCATTATTGGTGGAGTTCATTGAAATGTAGCTCATTTCCTAATTTCTTCTTCTGGTAGCTCATTATTGGTGTAGCTCACAGAAATGCAACTAATTTTTGTATGTTGATTTTTGTATCCTGCAACTTTACTGAATTTCTTTAAAGATGGAGAAAGGGGCCAGGAGCCAAGGAATATGAGGAGCACCACTGTAGAGCTGAAGAAGCCAAGGGAATGGGTTCTCTCCTACAGACTCTGAAAGGACATGGTCCTACTGACACACTGATCTTCATCCAGTGAAACTGATTTTGGACTTCTGACCTTCAGAGGTATAAGAGAATAAATATATGTTGTTTTGAGCCACCACATTTGTGATGATTTGTTATAGCAGCAATATAAAACTAATACACTTACATACACACAAAGAAAATCCAGAAAACAGAGTAGAGGTTTGAGAAAGCAGTGAAGGGCAGCTGAAATTTAACAATCTTCCTTTAGTGGGCCAGGGTCTGTGCTGGCTACTTCACATGCATTAGGTCCTATCCTTACAACAGTTATGTGAGACTGTCATCATCATCACCAGATTCATTGTTACTATTATTGCCATCTTCATTGTCGTGATCATCCTTGCCATTATTGTCAATATCATCATCCTTTTAATTGACATTTTCATCATTATTTTTAAAGATGAGGAAATAAAATTATCAAAAAAGCAGTATCCCCTAAATCACCCACCTAGTAAGCAATAGTCAGAGTTTGAACGCCTCTGTCTCAAAAGTACAATTTCTAAAAGGTACTTTTCACTAAACAAATTTACACTTACACTTACTTTACTGAAGAAGGCTTCTGCGTTGAGATATAACATTCTACTCTAATTGGAGCTCAGAAGGCTTTCATTTCATGATCTTTATGGCCTGAATAGAGAGTGGCTGAAGCAACCACTTTGAAGAGCTACAGAACAGATTTTATTGATGGCAACTAGCAAAAAGCAGTCCATCCCACAAATAAATGCAGCAGTGCTCCCACAGACACGGTTCATATAGAAATTCACATGGTAAAATACCACTAATAGACTCCCCATTCAATACCATCTTGCCCAAAATAAATTGTTTCTGCATCATCAACTCCTGGCAACAACTTTGCTATATCTGAGTTGTCGTTTCTCACAATAATGGCCTTTTATCCCACTTGGGGCCTGTCACCTGGAACAAATAGGGTCTTTACAAGGTCCCAGAAAATGAGAAAATGTTCTCCATAAATTACATTTTTCTGTGCTTATTTCCCACTCTGACATAATACAAGAGGTTAACATGCTAGAGATGTCAAATTTCACGCCCCCAAAACATGCAGCGAGGATCTCCTTATACTAGAAGGAAAAACAAATGTATATTTTAAAAAATTAAAATTTGAGATAAAGAAAATATATTTTTAAAAAACTTTTTGTGATACAAGAGAGTTATTCAGATACCATGTTTCTATCTGGTCAACAGTTCTCAGGATCCTTCACAAGTCCTTGATCTAAGGAATTCTCCCTATCGTGTCTCAAAATTTTTCTTTGTTCTCATGAGGTAAATAGGTTAAAATTTCTTATAATCAAATCTACTGACCAATAGATCTAAATACAATTCTGTAAAAAGTAACAGTAATTATGAAGGAGTAACATGAGCAAGACTGCAGAATAGAAGACACCCTGGCATTATTTCCTCCACAAACATACAACTGGAAACTATTAAAAGACAAGAATACCACCGGGAATTCACCAGAACTTGGGGAAAAGTGGAGAAACCCACTAGACCATAATAACTAAAAAACATGGTCATTTCAGATTGTGCCACTCTCTTCTCTAGGCTTGTAGAATGCCACTCACAGAGAATTGCCACAGACTCATGGTTTCTAAGGTGGAAAAATGGAATTGGAGGTGGATGTTTGATCCCCGTAACAGTCTGGGAATCTTCATGGGAAGCCCACTCAGGTCTCATCCCACAGGAACCACTGGGAGAGCTAGGAAGACTGAACTACCTGGGGTGAATTGGAGACAAAAAGTGGGGGTGCTGATCACTTGATGCTGGAATCTTGGAGCTCCAATCAGCAGGGATGCAGGTGCCATACTGAGGAGACTGGCCAGCACTATAGTGCTGCAGGAAGCATGATCTGCAGGAAGGTCTGAATCCCTGGCCAGACTTCCCACGAAGCTCAGGTGCTCATGTGGAGTTTTCCCCTGACCTGGAAAAAACTGAGTTTGGAAATTAAGTTCCAGTACTTATTCAAGTCTTTCCCAGACCAGGAAACAAGAGTAGGGCAGCAATTTAGTTCTAGTCCAGTGTTTCAGTTCCAGAGCTCACTATAAGTGTTTCCTAGGCTGGCAAACAATGGCAGGGCACTGATTAAGTCCCAATATCAAGTAGTAGAGGTCTAATACTAACACCACCAGCAAAAGCTGGAAGAGTGGCTGTTTCTTCAGATGTGCAGGCATCATCATAAAACATGCAAAAATTGTTAAATAAAAACAACACCACCAAAAACAATCTCAAGGAAATATTATGACACCAAAAGAAACCAACAAAACTCCAATAACGGACCCAGAAGAATTAAATATCTATCAAATGTCTGACAAAGAATTCAGAATAATCCTCTAATTTCAGGGACTTACAAGGAAATATGGATAGAAAATGCAGTGAAATTTTGAAAAAATTTGAGAAACTTAACAAGTAAATAGAAACAATTTTTTAAAAATTCAAATAGAAATTCTAGGAATAAAGAATAACTGAACTTATTGAAATTTATGAAAAGCTTATTAGAAATCTTCAATAGCAGACTTAAAGAACCTGCAACCTCAAAGACAGAACATATAAAATTACCCAACCAGAGGAGAAAAATAAAAAAGTAAAAAAGATTGCAGAAGGCCTATGAGAATTATGAAATACTATCAAGCAAACTAACCTCTACATAATAATAGTTCCCCGGGAGATAAGAGAGAAAAAGTTCTAGAAAGCATGTTTAAGGAAATAATGTCTAAGATATTCCTAAATCTGGAGAAAAAGGACAGTATCCAGGTATAAAAAGCTCAGAGATCACCAATCAAATTCAACCCAAAGAGAAATTAACCAAGGCACATCATCATCAAATTATCAAAAATCAAAGATATAGAATACTCAAAGCAGCAAGAGAAAGAAAACATATCACATTCACTTGAGCCCCAATGCAACTTTCAGCAGATTTCTCAACAGATACACTGCAGGCCAGAAGAGATCGGGATGACATATTCAAATTGCTGAAGGGAAAGAAACTTGCAGCCAAGAATAGTCACATGGAAAATGTATCCTTCAAACACAATGGAGAGATAAAGACTTTCCCAGACAAGGAAAAGCTAAGGAAATTCATCAGTATCAGATCTGTCTTAAAAAAATGCTAACGAGAGCTCTTCATCTGAAAGAAAAGGATGTTAATTTGTAACAAGAAAAGATCTAAAGGCATAAAATTCATTGGTAAAAGAATACAGACAAATTTAGAATACTACAATACTGTAATTGTGGAACATATACCACTTGGATCTTAAGTATGAAGACTAAAGAAACAATTATTAAAGACAGTAATTACAACAATTAGTTAAGAGTTAATATAAAAAGATGTAAATTGAAACATCAAAAATCAAAATGCATGTGTGTGGGATGGTGTTAAATGTGGTTTGTTTTTCTTGCTTTTATTTGCAGTCAAAGTTAAGTTGTTACCAGTTTAAGATAACTTGTTTTAACTATAGCATGATTTTAAGCATCATGGTATTTACAAAGCAAACACTTATAATAGATACACTAAAAATAAAGAGCATTAAATCAAAATATGCTACTAGAAAAAAAATCACTTAAGGAAGACAATAAGAGATGAAACAAGGTAGAAAGGGTCTATAAAACAACCAGAAAACAAGTAACAAAATGGTAGCAGTAAAGCCCCACCTAACAATAATAACCTTGAATGCAAATGAATTAAATCTCCAATTAAAAGACACAGAGTGACTGAACAGATTTTTTTAAATGCCCAATTATATGCTGTCTACAAGAGATCCTTCATCTATAAAAACCTGCACAGACTAAAAGCGAAGACATGGAAAAAGACATTCCAAACAAATTGAAGCAAAAAAAAAAAAAAAAAAAAAAAGGAATAGCTATGTTTATATCAGATAAAATAGACTTTAGGTCAAGAATGGTAAAAATAAACAAAAAGACCATTATATAATGACAAAGGGATCAATACAGAAACAGAACATTACAATTGTAAATATATGTGCACCCAACACTGGGACTCTCAAATACATAAGGAAAACATTAATAGATCTAAAAGGTTTTAGATTGACTATTATATGGTAAGAGTAGGGAATTTTAATAACCCCACTTTTTGCAATGGAAAGGTTATCCAGACAGAAAACCAACAAAGAAACACTGGAGTTAAACAGCCCTCCAGATCAAATGAATCTAACATTTACAGAACTTTCCACCCAATAGATTCAGAATACACATTTTTCTCAACAAGACATGGTATTCTCTCCAGGATAGATAATGAAAGTCACAAAACAAATCTTAAAAATGTTTTAAAAATCAAAATCGTATGTATCTTTTCTGACCACCATGGAATAAAACTAAAAATCAGTAACAGAAGAAATATTGGAAACTCAAAGTTCATGGAAATTAACTAACATGCTCCTCAGCAACAAAAGGGTCAATGAAGAAATTAAAGATAAAATTTAAAAATGTCTTGATGCAAATGAAAATATGCACACAATATACCAAAACCTATGGGATATAGCAAAAGCAGTTCTAAGAGGGAATTTTATTGTGATAAATGCCTACATCAAAAATGTAGAAAGATCTCAAATAAATAATCCAATGTCGCAACTCCAGAATTTAGAAAAACAAGGACAAACTGAACCCCAAATTAGAAGGGAGAAAATAACAAAAATCAGAGCAGAAACAAACAAAATAGACATTTTTAAAACAATACAAAAGATCAAGAAAACAAGGAGGGATTTTTGTTTAAATAAGAAAACAACAAATCTTAAGCTAGACTAAGGAAAAAGAGAGCACTCAAATAAAATCAGAGATGGAAATGAAACATTACAACTGATACTACAAAAATGTAAAGGACCATAAGAGACTATTATAAATGTCTTTATGCCAAGAGATTGGAAAATCTAGAAGAAATTAATAAATTTTGGACACACACAACCTACCAGGATTAAATCATGAAGAAATAGTAAACCTTAATAGACCAATAATGAATGACCAGATTGAAGCAATACTAAAGAATCTCCCATTCAAAAAAACTCCCAGGACTTAATGGTTTCACTAATAAATTCTACCAAACATTTAAAGAAGGTCTACGACTAATCTTTCTCACAAGAATTCTACCAATACTTCCAAAAAATTGACAAGGAGGGAACACTTCCAAACTCATTCTATGAGGCCAGCACTACCCTGATCCAAAAATCGGAAAACAACAAAAAAGGAAACTATAGGCCAATATTCCTGATGAACACAGATGCAAAAAAAGTCTTCAAGAAAATACTAGCAAACCAAATTCAATAATACAGTTAAAAAGATAATTCACCATGATCAAGTGGGATTCATCACAGAGATGAAAGAATGATTCAATGATATGCAAATCAATAAACATAATATTACCACATTAACGGAATCAAGGCCAAATCCATATGATAATTCAATCGATGCTGGAAAAAAATTTTTGATAAAATTCAATCCCTTCATGATAAAAATCCTCCAGAAATTGGGTATAAAAAACAACATACCTCAATTTAATAAAGGCCCTATAGGACAAATCCACAGAGAACATCATACTGAGCAGGAAAAAGTTGAAAACTTTATTTCTAAGATGTAGAACAAGACAAAAATGCCCACTTTCACCACTTTTGTCCAACATAGCACTGAAGATTCATTCCAGAGTAATTAGGCAAGGGAAAGAAAGAAAAGGCATCCAAATTAAGAAAACAGGGAGTCAAATTTTCCCTGTTTGCAGACATCATCATCATAGTTAGATAGATAGGTATAGAAAAGCCTAAAGACTCTACCAAAAAAAAATTAGAATAAATGAATTTGGCAAAGTTGCAGGATACCAAATTAACATATAAAAATCTGTAGTGTTTGCTATATGCCAATAGCAAACTATTTGAAATTGAAATCGAAAAAGTAATTCCATGTACAACAGTTACAAGATATAAATAAAATACCTATAAATAAACTTAACTAAGGAGGTGAAAATCCCTACAATGAAAACTATAAAACACTGATGAAAGAAATCAAAGAGGACAAAAAAAAAATAAGAAATATATTCCATGTTCATGGATTGAAATAATTAATGGTGTAAAAATATACATATTATCCAAAGTGATCTACAGATTTAATGCAATCTCTATCAAAATCTCAATGACATTCTTCACTGCAATAGAAAAAACAATCCTAAAATTCATATGGAAATGCAAAAGATCCTGGATAGCTAAAGCAATCCTCAGGAAAGAGAACAAAGCTGCAGGCATCACTCTATCTGATGAAAATATACTGCAGAGCTATAGTAACCAAAACAGGATGACACTGGCATAAAAACAGATACATGGATGAATGTGACAAAATAGAGAACCTAGAAATAAATATATGTATTTATATCCAAATGATTTTCAACAAAGGTGCCAAAAGTACTCACTGGGGAAGGACAGTATCCTCAATAAATGGTTCTCGGAAACTGGATAGCCACATGCAGAACAATGTAACTAGATCACTATCTCCATATTTGAAAATCAACTCAAAAAAGATTAGAAGCTTAAGTGTTAGGACCCTAACTATGAAACTACTAGAAGAAAACATAGAGGAAATGCTTCATGGAATGGGGCAAGGATTTTTTAAATAAAACCTCAAAAGCACAGACAACAAGAGCAAAAATAGACAAATGGAATTATATAGAATTAAAAATCTTTTGCACAGCAAAGGAAACAATCAACAGATTGAAGAGACAACTTACAGAATGGGAAAAAAAAAACTATTTGTGCACTATGCATCTGACAAGGGATTAATATCTAGAATATATAAGGAACCCAATATCAAAAAAGCAAATAATTAAATTTAAAAATGGACAAAAGACCTGAATATTTTTCAAAAGAAGACATACAAATGGCCAACAAGTATATGAAAAAATGCTCAACATCACTAATCATTGGGGAAATGCAAAACAAAACCACAATGAGATATCACTTCACCTCAGTTAGAATGGTTATCAAAAATACAAAAAAAAAAAAAAAAATTAACAAATGTTGGTGAGGATGTGGAGAAAAGAGAGCTCTTACACACTGCTGGTGAGAATGTAAGTATGCCCATTATGGAAAGCGGCATGAAAGATCCTCAAAAATGTAAAAATAGAAATACCATATGATCCAGCAGTCCCATTACTGGATATATTAAAGGAAATGAAATCAGTGTGTTGAAGGGATGTTTGCACTCGATGTTTACTCCAGCGCTATTCACAGTAGCTGAGAGATGGAATTGACTTAAATGTGCATCTACAGAGGAATGAATAAAGGGCAGCATGTAACTGTCTGAAACCTTGTTATTTCTCCCACCTAGCCTCTCCCCTCTAATCCTTCATTGGATACACATTTTTTTTTTTTTTTTTTTTGAGACATGTCGCCCAGGCTAGAGTGCAGTGGTGTGATCTCAGCTCACTGGAACCTCCACCTCCTGGGTTCAAGTGATTCTCCTGCCTCAGCTTCCCGAATAGCTGGGATTACAGGTACCTGCCACCACACCCAGCTAATTTTTATATTTTCAGTAGAGATGGGATTTCACCATGTTGGCCAGGCTGGTCTCAAACTCCCAACCTCAGGTGATCCACCCGTCTCAGCCTCCCAAAGTGCTGGGATTACAGGCATGAGCCACCATGCCTGACCTCATTGGCTCCACTTTCTGTCTCAGCCTCCTAGTCTCTCATTTTAAGCTGGCTTTTGTCCCCTCCACTCCACTGAACATGCTCTTGTAGTCACCAGTGGCCTGTGTTTTGCTGTAGCAGTGATAACTGACACTATTGATCATGCCTGGTTTCCCTCTGATAGGAAGTTTCTTGCTGCTTTTTCTAAGTCTCTGTTGCTGGTTCCTACTTCCCGATTTCTACGTTTTGAAGTATCCCAGCACACAGTCCCTGGACCTTCTTTCTCTCCCAGTCTCTTTGTACTCACTCCCTTTCTCCCTTTGATCTCACCCATTCTGAAGGCTTTTGGTATTATCTCCAGGCTGGCAGCTCCAAAACTTCCATTGCTCACCCAGACCTCTTATCTAAACTCCAAACTTCTACACCCAACTGCCTGCTCACATCTGCACCAGGATGTGGAATTTGCATCAGAAACCGAACACTCTTCTTACTGAGCCCCTGATCTTCCTTCCCTGCCTTCTCTGTTTCCCTATCTCAATGAGCAGTCCCTCTGCCATTCTAACTACTCAGGCTACAGTCCTTGATTCTCACTTTTTCTGTCACCACAAATCCAACCCATCAGAAAATCCTACACCCAGCCTTTATGATGTACCCAGCATGCTGCCCCTTTCCCCATGTCCACACCATCTCTCGTTAGAATGACTAAAATGACTCCCACCTGGAGCCCTCGCTCCAGTCCCCATTCCCCTTCAGCTCTACGCTCAACACAATAGCCAGATAAATCTTGTTAAAGCGTAAGTCATACTGCACCATCCTGTTCAAAAACCTCCGACATCCTCTCTGTCCCCATCTCCCCTTCCTATGCCTCCCTTGCTAACCCTGCTCTTGTCACACAGGCTGCTGCAGGCCTTGGTGTTTGCCATTTGCTCTGCCTGAAAAACCTTCTTCCACCCCCGCTGACATCCCTAAGACTCTATCACTTCATTTAGGTTTTCACTCAAGTGCCCCTTCTCAGCGAGACCCACTCTAACCTATCTGAAACTCCACGTCTCCCTTAAAATTACTCTTCTTCACTGCTTCAGTTTTGTTCTTTGCACTAATTACGATCCACTAGTCTACATATTCATTTATCTGATGCATTGCTCTCCCGCACCCACTAGAATAAAGCTACCTTAAGATGAAGGCTTCTGTTTTGTTCACGCTGTATCCCTAGCAGCCAGAAACCATGTGTGGCACTCAGTATTTGCCTCGAAAATTTATTTGTTGAATAAATGAACAAACTACACACATCATCATGGATAAATCTCAAAGCAATAATGTTGAGAACAAAGCTAGTCCCAGAAGAACTCTTCCTCTGTGATTCTAATTACATAAAGTTCAAGAGCATGCACATCTTAGCAAAATATTACTTAAGGCTACAAACATGTGGTACAACTACAAAGAACACTGAGGATCAGTTAACAAGGAGTTCAGGAAAGGGGTTCCTCCTGTGGGATGGGGTGGAGACGTGACTGGAGAGGAGCACACAGGGGCCTTTTCAAGGACACTCTTCTGTTTCTTAAGTGGGGTTCTATTCATGTTTATATTTTGTTTGTGTAAAAAAAATTTAAGTTGCATTTTTAAAAGACAAAAAAGACAAAGTGACATTTAAAAAAATCATTGAAGCATAGCAGAGTGCATCACCTCCTTGTAATCCAATATTCATGATATAAATGACCCCATCCCCATCTCCTCTGCCACTGATCTGATGCCTCTGTTCTGTTTATCTGCTGCATTACCAGCTCACTGTGCAGGAAATTCACACTATTCGTTGTTAGCTCTATAGCCCAACTGGATGGCAAAACTCATCCCAATGGACAAAATTCCAAGAAGAGTCAAAACAAGAATAAAGTGCAGGTCATCTCTTCTTTTGCATTCCTGACAGCACTTTGTACATGGTAATAATAATCTACCAATTAACTGCATAAGCCACATGGTTTTATTCTAGTGTGAAGGTTTGTATCCAGAAAGCCGAGAAGGCTCCCTAAGACTCTGCCAAGAGTGGATGTTTCCTTTCTGCTGTACCCTCTCCTTTTCTCCAAAGCCACCTCAGCTCTTCCTCCTGACCGAGCACAGCTGGGGCCCTCTCCTAGGTTGGCTTAATGAGGTGGGGCCCTCCCTGTGGCATGGAATCCACACATATTCCTGCAGCCAAATGCTGCATCAAGAGGCAGGGACCACGTTTAATGTTTTTCCTTAAGAAATTGACCTGTGTCTCCACCAATATTTGACAATTTAGCAACAGGACCAACAAGATTTGAGGCAGTATGTGACAAAATATGCAGTTATTTTTAAAATACTTTTACAGATTGGGTGCAGGGACTCGTGTTTGTAATTCTAGATACTGAGAAGGCTGAGGCAGGAGGAGCACCTGAGCTCAGGAGTTTGAGGTCACTGTGAGCCATGATTGCATCACTGTACTCCAGCCTGGGCATCAGAGCAAGACCCCGTCCAACAAGAATAACAACACCACAAATAGTGTTCTAAAACTGGATAAGAATGCAGATGTTCAAAGGAAGCCCTGAAAATAAAGCTCAATTTTAAAAAGCTGGAAGTAAGGAATTACAAAAGGAAGGAAAGAAGGAGAGAAGGAGAGAAGGAAAGAAGGAAAGAGGGAAGCAAGGAGGAAAGGCAAGTGTTTTGTTCACTAGTATATCCCTAGAAACGTTTACATAATAGACACTAAATAAGCATTTGTTGAATGAATGAATAGATGAAATAGATGTGAATTAATGGGAGAAAATATGGACTTACATCTCTAACACCCTGTCATGTGGCCTGCCCCTGACTCCACACAACAGGCCCCTCAGCCTCCACCACGTGACAGAGCTCACGGAGCCCAGCCTTTTTCTTCTATCACCTCAATGCCAGACTTGCTCCATTTTGGACACCAGCTTATCTGTGCTTCTGGTACCCCAGAGGTGCTTCATGAACATACTGTTTTATTTACTTAATATGTGTTTGAGGAGAGTATCTGCAAGGATTCCTCCAATTTAGTATATCAGGAGGTATTCCTTGGTCTGTTAATTCCCAGAAAAGGACTTCATTCCATGGAAAATCTGGTTGTCCATGGTTAGTCCAATGTGGTGACACAAAATGGAAATCCTTAAAACTAAAGAAAGAATTACAATCATTTAACAAAGACAATGAAACTGAAACATCATCAATCATAGTTTAGGAAATCAATTTGTAATGAAAAAACATTTAGTATGGGAGAAGGCAGTGAGCATTTTATCTATGGAAAGATGAAGCAACACATCTTTACAAAGGGTCAACAGATAAAATGGACACATCTTTAGACCTGTATTATACTGAATTTAAACCACACACATTGGTAAGAAATAGACAAATCCATTTCCAAACTAATTGGATTGTTGGGTGCACATTACTCTCAGAGTAGCCAGAGGTAGCACTTCAAACTAATGGTAGTAATTGCTTTTAAACAACCTTTAGATAAGTACAGTCATCTTAAATGTCCTATTTAGCTCCCTTTCCTATTATAGAAATTATGCTATAGATCAGCCTAACGGGGAACCCACACCTAACAGACATACAAAGGACAATTAGAAGAGTCGAGAAGTAAAAAGGAAAAACTGAAGTTTCATAGAACAAATGAAGAGAAACAAAAATCTGAACTGCACCTGGAATGGAGCTAGTGGCTTTGTCACCGTTACAGTGCAAGGTTCTGCAGCTGGCTGGCTTTATGACCTTGAGCTTCCACTTAACCTGTCCACACTTCCAGTTTTCATCTACAAATTGAAGGGGGTTGTGCAAGCGTTTGGCATTTCTTTCAGTTGCTACGGGCAGTGAACCTATGAACACGACAGTGGCAAAAATGGCAAGAAACAGCGGTGAGGTCTTCTTGTCATCAGGCCAGCTCCTCCTCTCGTGCTCAGACTCCACAGGAGAAAAGGGGGAGCAACAGCCCACCAGACCCTCGGACCCATCCTCCGTGTTTCTGCCAGCTCTGCCACTATTCGAGTCCTCCTGATTTTACCAGCACCTGCTCTTCTTCCCCCATGCCCAGTACCACTATGACAGCCTCCTTTCTGTTTTCTGCTCATCATTATTCCCCTAAAACACACAACAGGTGCAATACTTTTGACATATTGAATGTCTCTACCTTCAGAATCCCCCAGAAGAAGACTGAGACAGGGATTCGAGCGAAAGTAGTTTATTTGAAGTAGCTGGTTTCAAGAAACACAGGCAGGAAAGGAGGCAAGTGAACAATAAGAGGAAGATGGTCAATGAAGCGCACATTATAGCAAGTCGCCACTATGAGAAACGGCAGCTTCATCTCTTGGAGACACTGAGAACCAGAGCAGGACCCTGCCTCAGTTACTCTTCCTGAAAGCCTAGCTAGCTGAGGTTTATATCACCAACTCCGGCTGTCACTGGCCATGGCTGCTCTCAGGAGTCCATCTCAGGCACTTTCACCTGCCAAAGAGAGTCCTTAAGTGAAGTGTTGCTACTGGGCAGCTGGAAGTGCTGCCAGGAAATGGCAAGGAGGTGAGAGGATCCAGGCAGGCACCAACAGCACCTGCGACACCACCAGTCATTTTTGTTCCTTAATTGTCCTGTGTCTCCTTCACACACCGAGTTGATGGCAACCATTGCTTCAAAGACAGACGCAGCCTAAAATAGACTTGGTTTTGCTCTGAGTTTCTGATTTGTTTCTCGAGTCTGTGGTAAGCATTCAATTTGTAAGTCTGGATTTATAGGACAATTGAGAGGGAAAAGGGTTTTCTAAATTCCCGAAGCCTCCTTCTGTATTAAGGGAGAGCAAGGCTTGGAGGTCTGATGGAGTTTTGCCACAAGACATGGTGTGGAGAAGACTCAGAATATGACTCAGGACAGAGTTTCTACAACATGCAAGAGGAAGAGAGATGACACAGTGGGCAGGACATGTAGAGATTTAGGGGATAAGGATGAGGTTAAGATGTTGCCTGGGGGCCAGTCATGGTGGCTCAGGCCTGTAATCCCAGCACTTTGGGAGGTGGGTGGATCACAAGGTCAGGAGTTCAAGACCAGCCTGGCCAACATGGTGAAACACTGTCTCTACTAAAAATACAAAAATTAGCTGGGCATGGTGTTGCATGCTTATAAACCCAGTTACTTGGGAGACTGAGGCAGTAGAATCACTTGAACCCAGGAGGCAGAGGGTGCAGCGAGCTGAGATCACGCCATTGCACTCCAGCCTGGGTGACATAGCAAGACTCTGTCCCCACCTGCCAAAAATAAAATAAACATTTAAAAAAATTTTTAAAAAGACGTTGCCTAGGTTCTTGAGAGGCATCTTAGCTTTGAGGGTGGTTGTGGTTTGAGGTGATAGAAACTCTGGATTGACAGGCGTGGAGAAAAGGAAAGGGAAGGTCTCCCCTACCCTGAGAGGCCACAGCAGAGTGAAAATGGTGGAATAAAAAGATAAGGCAGAGAGCAGGACTGAGATAGCACCCCGGCCTCCCACACTGTAGGTGAGTTGTGTAGGGGATTCCAAAGTTTCTTGATGTGAATTTAAGAGCAAAATGAGATATTCGTTTTGAAACGAGTTTATTTGAAAGTTTGTGGCACCTCCCCCCTCTCCTCCTCCTGCTCTGGCCATAGGAGCTGCCTGCTCCCTCTTTGCCTTCTGCCATGATTCTAAGCTTCCTGCGGCCTCCCCAGAAGCTGAGCAGATGCCAGTATCATGCTTCTCGTACAGCCTACAGAACCATGAGCCAATTAAACCCTTTTTCTTTATAAATTACCCAGTCTCTTTTGTTTGTTTGAGTTGGAGTCTTGCTCTGCCGCCTTGGATGGAGTGCAATGTCATGATCTCAGTTCACTGCAATCTCTGCCTCTCAGGGGCAAGTGATTCTCCTGCCTCAGCCTCCTGAGTAGCTGGGATTACAGGCTCCTGCCACAATGCCCAGCTAATTTTTGTATTTTTAGTACAGACGGGATTTCATCATGTTGGTCAGGCTTGTCTTGAGTTTCTGACCTCAAGTGATCCACCCATCTCGGCCTCCCAAAGCGCTGGGATTACAGGCATGAGCCACCACGCCCGGCCCACGTGTTTCTTTATGGCAATGCAAGAATAAACTAATACACTGTACTAAACACTTCATATTTTACTTCTTATATCCTACAACTCACAGCCATAGGAGGGAGGTATTATTAATCTTATTTTATAAATGAGGAAGCTGAGGCACAGAAAGGTTGGTCAAAGGTCATACGGTTTGCATGTCTTGGAGGTAGTATTGCAAGCCAGGCAATATAACTCCCAAGTCTGCAATTTATCTCTAGAATATTTCCAATTTAGTCTGTAAGGAAGACTGCCCATCAAATGCTCATGTGTATATATTGTTACTCTTCTGCATGTATGAAAGGTCATGTCACTCAGCTTCCATGGTAGACTATTTGCAAAAATGGCTTCAATAAATTCTCTCATTCCTCACGCATGTCCTGTGCAATGTGACTTGCCTGCTCCCCCGACTTCTCTACTCCTTGAATCTGGAATTGGCCATGCAACTTGCTTTAGTCACAGGAATATTGCCAGATGTGATGCAAGCAGTTGGGAAGGGCATGAGCACTGTGGCTTGCTGGGACATGGGTCCACCACCCAAGTACTAGGCTGGGCTAGTCCACCAGAGGGTAAAGAGCATGTGCTGAAGCCCAGTCATGCCTGCCATCCCATTTGAGGCCTAGACACATAAGAGAGTCAAGAGAGAACCTCTCCTTACTAGAAGAGCTGCACAGCTGCCCCCACAGAATCATGAGAAATCATAAATGTTTGCCACTTTGGGCCACTAAGTTTCGGCATCAAATCTTGATTGAATCCTATGTATGGAATACTGTTTCATGTGGGAGAAAACACATATATCCATCACAGTGGACAGAATTTTGTCCCCCTAAAAGATAAGTTCAAGTCCTAACACCCAGTACCCATGGATGTGACCTTATTTGGAAATAAGAAATTTGTGGATGCCATCAAATTAAGATGAGGTCCTACTGGATTACAATGATCTCTAATTCAATGGCTGGTACCCTTATAAGCTGCTATAAAGACACATGCACACTTATGTTTATTGTGGCACTATTCACAATAGCAAAGACTTGGAACCAACCCAAATGTCCATCAATGACAGACTGGATTAAGAAAATGTGGCATATATACACCATGGAATACTATGCAGCCATAAAAAAGGATGAGTTAATGTCCTTTGTAGGGACATTGATGCAGCTGGAAACCATCATTCTCAGCAAACTATCGCAAGAACAGAAAACCAAACACCGCATGTTGTCACTCATAGGTGGGATTTAAACAATGAGAACACTTGGACACAGGAAGGGGGACATCACACACCGGGGCCTGTTGTGGGGTGGGGGGAGAGGGGAGGGATGGCATTAGGAGATATATCTAAGGTAAATGACGAGTTAATGGGTGCAGCACACCAACATGGCACATGTATACGTATGTAACAAACCTGCCCATTGTGCAGATGTACCCTAGAACTTAAAGTATAATAAAAAATTAAAAATAAATAAATAAATAAAGAGGAGGAAAATCTGGACAAAGACCCAGAGAGGCAGACACAGACCCACAGGGAGAACTTGGTATGATGGATACGATGACAGGGACTGAGAAGGCAGCCACAGACAGATGTGAAGCAGAGCCTCAGAGGGAGATCACCGTGCCCACACCTTGACTTCAGACTTCTGGCCTCTAGAACTATGACACAATAAATTCCTTCTGTTTCAGGCCACCCAATGTCTGGCACTTTGTTATGGCTGTCCTAGGACATTAATATATATCCTGAGAAATGCAGAAAAAGGGACTGGGAAAAAGAAAGAGGAACACAAAATAAAGACCTAAAACTGAGATACAGAGGACAGGAGATGTGGTGATTTCTGGCACAAAGTGGAAAGAATTTTAGTTACATTTTCTTATTTTGAGGGTCTATTTATGGTTTTCCTTTGAATCCCTCAGGCCAACTCTGGTTTTGTCATCAGCTGCTTGCTTAGGCGAGGATGAGGGGAGGCAGCTTGGTTCCTTGGGGAAGCTGGAAGCTAACCTGGCTCCTAAAAGGGCCTCTACCCCAAAACTTCACACCCCAAATGGTCTTGTCTTCCTCCCAATCAAGACACTCTTGGTTCAAGAGAAATGGGATTCTTTAGTGGGCCTAATGAAGACCCTCGTGCCCTGACAGATGATACACTGTAGCATCTTAAAGATGTTAAGGATAACTTTTGATTTTTAGCCCTTTATCTGACCCACAACTAAACATTTATTCTCGTTAATAGATCATCATAAACAAAGAACGTAAGTGCGCTTGTGACAATCCTTAGAGTAGAGGGATCTAGATTGCACAAGGCTGCCTGGAAGGGGTGTGAAATGGGGTAGCGAGGAGGGGCAAAGAGAAGAGGGAGAGAAGGGTAGAGAGAAGGGACACACAGTTCCTCCCAGCCTGGGGCCTTTGCTCTTAGCCATATCCTGTCCCATCTCTTGGCATTGAGTCTCCCAGACCATCCAAGAGGATTCCAGGTTGGATTCCACAGTCCCCAGGCTCCCAGCCTCCCAGCTCCAAGACTATCCTGAGTGCCCATCCCACTCCCGCCACTCTCCATGACCCCATGCATCGCGACTCTTCTCTGCCCCCAAATGCTCCAAGCATCGTGGTCACCTGGTAGCCGGCTCTACTTTGAATTCCTCATTGCCCCTGGAATCTTTTCAGGTTGGATTACATCTTTTTAAGCCTGAATAAAAAAAACAACTGAATGATCTTTAAAGTGCACATGACTCCCTTGTGCCCTTCTGATCATGGATAAATACCCATATCCCTGCGGGCAGCCTGCCGGCTGACCTGCCTATCTCTCTGCCCCCCAGTCAAGGTGCACCTGTAGGCTGATAATGCATATAGATATGGCAGGGAGTGGGCTGTCCAGACTCTTCTGTGCTGCCCTCAATTTGTTGGGTTGGTGGCTGGGGCTAGCCTCAGAGCACTTGCTAAAGGAGCATGAGAACCACTCTGGCATCAGTCCAGGACTTCAAAGCCAGCTCCCCATCCCTCCTGCCATCATCCCATGAGCCTGCCCCTGGCAGCAGTCATTACACAGCCTGGGGTGCCAGTCTTTGCTTCCCTCCTTTTCCTTCCTCACTGCCACCTTCTATCTCCATCACTGTCCCAGATGAAAATCCAGCCATTGCCCTCCACACATCAAAAGGGGGAAGCAACGAGAAGGGCATTCATTTTCCTGCCTCCATGAGGAATCAGGAGCTGAATTGGATACGTTCACGTTTATTTATTTATGAGACGGAGTCTCACTCTGTCACCAGGCTGGAATGCAGTGGCACGATCTTGGCTCACTGCAATCTTCACCCCCCAGGTTCAAGCAATTCTTCAGCCTCAGCCTCCCGAGTAGCTGGGACTACAGGTGCATGCCACCACACCCAGCTAATTTTTGAAATTTTATTTTTATTTTTTTTTTAGTAGAGACAGACAGGGTTTCGCCATGTTGGCCAGGATTGTCTCAATCTCTTGACCTCATGATCTGCCCACTTCGGCCTCCCAAAGTGCTGGGATTAAAGATGTGAGCCACCGTGCCCGGCCACATTCACATTTATTGATTCAGTTGGCCCTTGCTTCACACCTGCTTCAAATATTTCAGAATTCCTCCTGTTTTTTACATTATGAAACTGAGGCTGAGACAGGTGACGTTAGTGTGCACGGGAGCCACAGGTCATACAGAGTGGAATTTGTGTTTGATTCTCACCTGCCTTACTCTAGAGACACTGTTTTCTTTCTTTCTGTCCAACTGCAGAGGTCCTGGGCACAGGCCAGTCAAGGAGTAAGAATGGGCCATTTAACAAGCACTCATAGCCACCAGCAGTCACTGCTTTGCCACTTTCAAGCAGGCAAGAGTCAAGGAAGCCTCAGCAGCTGTGGCATTTTGCCACCCAGGTAGAGGAATTTTGCTTTTCTGCAAATCTCTCCTCCTGTGATCATTGACTGATGCCTGGCTTGGCTGTCCTGTTTTTCTGGGAAGTTAGATATGATTCTCATGCCAGGTCTCTGGCTACAGCTCATGGACTGTGCCTGGCCTCCAGAATCTTCCCGCTTCTGCACCTGGCCCCAAGCCTTCTTTCTAATACATCCCTTCACCTTCCCAGCTGGGACAGGATCCCCAAGACACCTCACTGAGATTCAACACGATCAGTCCCCATAGTGTGTGCATGTGACACTGTGGAGCCTGGAGCTGATGCACTTACTTATAATCACAACATTCCCAAAGCACAACTTGAGTTTGGCTCTTTGCCTGCTTTCTCCTGGAATGCAAGAGTCACTGTTGAATTTCTACCCCCACCTAACCAGGCAAGTCCTTATGGAAAGAGCCAGTCTGGCATCTGAACTCAGTGAATGACTTCAAGTTAAACCCGAGGCTGCATCCATGGTCCTTCCAAGTAGTGGACTTTATCATTCTTGAGTCTGGCTCATCACGAAGACGCAGTTTTGCTAAACCTAAGTACAGCTCTTGTCTGCTCCAAGTCTCCCAGCTTGGTACCTGTTATCAAATGTTTTTAGGAGACAGTCTGTTTCCTTATTTTTTCTGGCTTCTAGAATCTACATGTATTCCCTGGTTCATGGCCCCCCCCCCACCCCTCTATTTTCAAAGCCAACAACATAGCATCTCTGTCTCTGTCTCTCTCTCTCTCTCTCTCTCTCTCTCTCTCCCCCCCCCAACTCCCCGCTCTTTTTCTCTCTCCTCCACCCCTCCCTCTCTCATCTTATATTTGAACACAGATGTGCACTACAGGGAGAACATCATGTGATCATGAATACAGACATCCACCAGCCAAGGAGAGAGGCCTGGAACAGATCCTTCCCTCATAGCTCTCAGAAAAAAAAAGAAAAAAGAAAAAAAAAAAAACCTGTTGACACCTTAGATCTTGAACTTGGAGCCTTCAGAACTGCAAGTCACAGCAAACTTCTCTTGTTCAAGCCTCTCAGTTTGTGATGCTTTATTAATAGCCCTAACAAACTAACACAGAGAGGAAACCTCCCAATTAGAGAGTGTTCTGCTACATTTACTTTTTTAAAAAAAGGACTTATCAGAAGAATTCTTTCAGGGATCATTTCTATAGTTCATTACTAGAGAAGTTTCTCTAAACATGCAGAGCATCAAAACCACACAACTACACACAAACCGAACAAGCTGCTCCTGAATGACTACTGGGTAAATAAAAAAATTAAGGCAGAAATAACCAAGTTATTTGAAACCCATGAGAACAAAGATACAATGTACCAGAATCTCAGGAACACAGCTAAGGCAGTATTTAGAGGGAAATTTATAGCATTAAATGCCCACATCAGTAAGTGGGAAAGATGTAAAATCGACACCCCAACGTCATAATTTTAAAAACTAGAGAAGCAAGAGCAAATAAATTCAAAACTTAGCAGAAGACAAGAAATAACTAAGATCAGAGCAGAACGGAAGGAGATAGACACATGAAAACACCTTCAAAATATTAATGAATCCAGGAGCTGGTTTTTTGAAAAGATTAACAAAATAGACCACTAGATAGACTAATAAAGAAGAGAGGAGGATCAAACAGACACAATAAAAATGATAAAGGGGATATCACCACTGATCCCACAGAAATACAAACTACCATCAGAGAATATTATAAAAACCTCTACACATATAAACTAGAAAGTCTAGAAGAAATGGATAAATTCCTGGACACATACACCCTCCCAAGACTAAACCAGGAAGAAGGTGAATCCCTGAATAGACCAATAACAAGTTCTGAAATTGAGGCAGTAATCAATAGTCTACCAACCAAAAAAAGCCCAGGACCAGACGGATTCACAGCCAAATTCTACCAGAGGTACAAAGAGGAGCTGATACCATTCCTTCTGAAACTATTCCAAACAATAGAAAAAGAGGGACTCCTCCCTAACTCACTTTGTGAGGCCAGCATCATCCTGATACCAAACCCTGATAGAGACACAACAAGAAAAGAAAATTTCAGGCCAATATCCCTGATGAACATCGATGCAAAAATCCCCAGTAAAATACTGGTAAGTCGAATCCAGTAGCACATCAGAATCCTTATCCACCATGATCAAGTCGGCCTCATCCCTGGGATGCAAAGCTGATTCAACATACGCAAATTAATAAATGTAATCCATTCCATAAACAGAATCAATGACAAAAACCACATGATTATCTCAATAGATGCAGAAAAGGACTTTGATAAAATTCAAAACACCTTCATGCTAAAATCTCTCAATAAACTAGGCCTTGATGGAACATATCTCCAAATAATAAGAGCTATTTATGACAAACCCATAGCCAATATCATACTGAATGGGCAAAAGCTGTAAGCATTCCCTTTGAAAACTGGCACAAGGATGCCCTCTCTCACCACTGCTATTCAATATAGTATTGGAAGTTCTGGCCCGAGCAGTCAAGCAAGAGAAATAAATAAAGGGCATTCAAATAGGAAGAGAGGAAGTCAGATTGTTTCTGTTTGCAGACTACATGATTGTATATTTAGAAAACCCCATCGTCTCAGCCCAAAAACTCCTTAAGTTGATAAACAACTTCAACAAAGTCTCAGGATACAAAACCAATGTGCAAAAATCACAAGCACTCCTATACACCAATAATAGACAAGCAGAGAGATAAATCATGAGTAAACTCCCATTCACAATTGCTACAAAGAGAATAAAATACCTGGGAATACAACTTACAAGAGAGGCGATAAGACCTCTTCAAGGAGAACTACAAACCACTGCTCAAAGAAGTAAGAGAGGACACAAACAAATGGAAGAACATTCCATGCTCATGGATTGGAAGAATCAATATCGTGAAAATGGCAATACTGCCCAAAGTAATTTATAGATTCAATGCTATTCCCATCAAGCTAACATTGACTTTCTTCACCGAACTAGAGAAAACTACTTTAAATTTCATATGGAACCAAAAAAGAGCCTATATAGCCAATAGAACTCTAAGCAAAAAGAACAAAGCTGGAGGCATCATGCTACCTGACTTCAAAATATACTACAAGGCTACTGTAACAAAAACAGCATGGTTCTGGTACCAAAACAGATATACAGACCAATGGAACAGAACAGAGGCCTCAGAAATAACACCACACATCTACAACCATCTGATCTTTGGAAAACCTGGCAAGAAAAAGCAATGGGGAAAGGATTCCCTATTTAATAAATGGTGCTGGGAAAACTGGCTAGCCATATGCAGAAAACTGAAACTGGACACCTTCCTTACACCTTATATAAAAATTAACTCAAGATGGATTAAAGACTTAAACATAAAACCTAAAACCATAAAAACCCTAGAAGAAAACCTAGGCAATACCATTCAGGACATAGGCATGGGCAAAGACTTCATGACTAAAACACCAAAAGCAATGGCAACAAAAGCCAAAATTGACAAATGGAATCTAATTAAACTAAAGAGCTTCAGCTCTATAAAAGAAACTATTATCAGAGTGAACAGGCAACCTACAGAATGGGAGAAATTTTTTGCAATCTATCCATCTAACAAAGGGCTAATATCCAGGATCTACAAAGAACTTAAACAAATTTACAAGAAAAAAAAACTCCATCAAAAGGTGGGTGAAGGATATGAATAGACACTTCTCAAAAGAAGATATTTATGCAGCCAAAAAACATGAAGAAAAGCTCATCACTGGTCATTAGAGAAATGCAAATCAAAACCTCAGTGAGATGCCATCTCAAGCCAGTTAGAATGATGATCATTAAAAAGTCTGGAAACAACAGATGCTGGTGAGGATGCAGAGAAATAGGAATGCTTTCACACTGTTGGTGGGAGTGTAAATTAGTTCAACCATTACGGAAGACAGTGTGGCGATTCCTCAAGGACCTAGAACCAGAAATACCATTTGACCCAGCAATCTCATTAATGGGTATATACCCAAAGGATTAGAAATTCTGCTATAAAGACACATGCACATGTATGTTTACTGCTGTACTATTTACATTAGCAAAGACTTGGAACCAACCCAAATGCCCATCAATGATAGACTGGATAAAGAAAATGTGGCACATATACACCATGGAATACTATGCAGCCATAAAAATGAATGAGTTTGTATCCTTTGCAAGGACATGGATGAAGTTGGAAACCATCATCCTCAGCAAACTAACACAGGAACAGAAAACCAAACACCACATGTCCTCACTCTAAGTGGGAGTCGAACAATGAGAACACAGGGGCACAGAGAGGGGAACATCACACACCGGGGCCTGTCAGGGGATTCGGGGGCAAAGGGAGGGAGAGCATTAGGAAAAATGCCCAATGCATGCAGGGCTTAAAAACGAGATGATGGGTTGATAGGTGCAACAAACCACCATGGCACATGTATATCTATGTAACAAACCTGCATTCTGCACATGTATCACAGAAAAAGAAAAAGAACTTGTCAGAAAGATCTGTGGAACCAGCAGTATTTACTATAATTCTTTGGAGGGGCAGAGGAGGTAGGAGAGGGTGCTGAGGGCATACTTTCCTAACAAATGTCATTGCCATAAAGATTTATGGGGTCCCTTCTCTCTTCTCTCATGCCTAATTACTGCCCACTTGGAGGCAGATCATGAAGGCACTGCCTGGCCCAGACCCTGGCCCTGGTCTTGCCCACTTCCTCCTCCTCCTCCTACTCCTCTGCTTCCGTGGGACCTCCTGGTCTCCATCATGCCAGATTTAGCTTTTCTTCCAGTCCAGCATCTAATGTGGGTGATCTGTACCTTTATTATGAATTGTTTATTCTCCAGAGTATCTATGACCATGGTGTGCAAGTGATATTCCCATTCAAGGACTAAAAAAAAAAAAAATTTTAACTTTGTTTCCTGAGATACACATTCCAGGCATCATAGAAGCAACGGGGGAAGGATAGGGGCACAGTGAGTCACTGCAGGTAGGCTACGACCCCAGGAAGAACATCCTTCACACCTGGTAACATTTGTGAGAAGGTGTTTCCTCCAGAAGAAATTAGTTCAGGGACATTTTGCTAGGAAGAGGCCAATTATCTGTTTGAGGCCACCAACAGAATGGGTGTTTATTCATTTTAATTTCCATACCCAAAGCTGACCTCTCATTGCATGATCAGTGATCAGTGCCTGTTATTAACAGCCACAAAGGGCCTTATTCTAGGGCTCTGATGCCCGCTCCAGATCCCCTGGATTCTCGTCTCACCCGTGGCTGGTCAGCTGCAGGGGAATGAGGAGCTCACCTCCGCCCTGTACTGCTGACGGGAGCAGAATTTCCCCAGCCTGTGCAGCTCTGGCAGCCTCCCTCCTACCCCTGCTATCACAGCCGTGGAGGCAGGCAGGGAGCTCGTGACAGCTGGCAAGCCAGCCTCTGGGAATAAAACATTTTAGCACTTCATAAATTTCTAACAAGGTTTCAAATTGCGGCCGTTTCCCTCCTCTCAGCTCCGTCAACTAGCAAAAGGGGTGGGGGTGGAAGAAAGACTAATTAAATCTATGGTGGGAAAGCACTGCTGGTAAGATTGCTACTTATTAAAAATAATGAACTGTTAGGACCCGATTACAAAATAAATTTAAATTCTCCCTATTTTCCCCATATATAAAAACACAAAACAGAGCCTTTCAATTTTGTATGTATTCAGTATACATATTTTTTTTCAAAGAATTAAATATACATCCTTAACAGAATAGCTGATATATGACACTCTTAAACCTAAGGGACGATCACACATAACTAACTAAAATGCTGAGAGACATTCAGTATCAATACTGAACATTAACACTTAGGTTTGGTATCATTTACAAAGTAATTATTTCACATTATTTTCCCCTGAGATTTTTACTGAAAGAAAGTGATTGCTGGAAGAGCATCAAATGGAGAAAACACAGCCTGGAAAGCCTCACCCAACTGACAATTTCACCATCACTAATGTTTTTAAAAAGACAAAACAATACCAAAAAATAATAACTTTTTTTTTTAGGCAGGGTCTCTCTGTTGTTCAGTTTGGACCACAGCGGCACAGTCTTGATTCACTGCAACCTCTACCTCCTGGGTTCAAGTGATTCTCCTGCCTCAGCTTCCCAAGTAGCTGGAATTACAGGTACACGTCACCATGCCTGGCTAATTTTTGTATTTTTAGTAGAGACGGGGTTTCACCATGTTGGCCAGGCTGATCTCGAACTCCCGACCTCAGGTGATCCACCCGCCTTGGCCTCCCAAAATGGTGGGATTACAGGCATGAGTTACCACGTCCACCCAAAAAAAACCTTTCTTAATTTCATGGTCTTTGTTTTAAAAGAAAAGTACTTTGCTTTACGGGAAATACATAAGCCTTATGGGTAGGGGAAATGTGAAACAGGGAACAAAAAAACTAATTCACAGAGACATTTAATTGTCAACTAAAACATGTTAGGAGCACTGTGGGAGGGATGTGTTTGCAAAAATAAGAGGTAAGATTTTAAATAGTTTCACTCTAAGAAAACCAGCCTTTCTTTTCCTACTAGAGTAAGTAAGCACGGCTGCCTTCCTCCAGTAGTGGGTCTCACATGAAAAACTATTCAGCCTGAAATAAGGGTCGTAGAATTGGTGATGTGAGAATTGGGCAAAACTAGGGCACAGACAGATCCTGGCAGTAACTTTGGGCCCACATCCCTTTGGGCAAAACACACAGACAAGCACGAAGCAGTTACAGGACAACCACCAGCTGCTGTACTGAGCATCCTCAATGCTCCCTGCACCTTTGCCTGATGCCCATTTTCTTTTTTAGCGTGAGAAGGTTGACCTTTAGGATAACATACAAAATAAGCTTCTCCAGCTAGAATGGGAGGCAAAATGCAAAGACCATGTGTGCTATTTATATTTAAGAATGAACCTTCCTGCAAAGTATTTAGAACAGAGACCCCAGGATGGGAGCATCTCACAGCAGTTCCCAGTTGAATGCCAGACGCAAATGATCACTTGCTATTAATCCCAGCCTTGCTAACATTTGGTCCTGGGCATCACAGCTAGTTGACAGGATGAATTACCATTTCCATGGATGGTGTCACCTCTGACATTCAGGATCTTTGAGAGGTAGAACCCACAGTAGTTTGACATTGCCAGTTTAGTCAGACTAATTATCATCATTGGTACGCAGCTCACCATCCTCTCTGTCTTTCTGTATGTGTGCATGTGTGCGTGTTACACGGTTTCACTATGAGATATACAGCATTTTATTTTGTCTACATATGTGAAAGTTCAGTGACAGGGACAAAAAGAAAAAATCAAGAATAATGAATGTGATTAACTGGAAAACTACTTATAAAACACTCTAAAGCTGATTAATACAGGCAAACAACGTTAAAGTCAATTTTAGGGAACCATCCAGGCTTTTCACATAGCATAGGCTATAACTTCACTAAAGGAAACATGGTCACCCGCTGCCTGAAGTGCACCCAGATTGCACCCCAGTGGCTCTGAGCCAGGACAGGTGGTCAGTCACCCCCCTGCCTGAATTGCACCCAGATGGCACCCCAGTGACTCTGAGCCAAGACAGGTGGCCTTCCCACCTGCCTCATTACCTTATGGTGACACCCCCCCCCCACCCTGAAGGGCTGCAGTGTGATAATTCTGGGAAAAGCACCAGAACCTATCTGTCCTGCCTGCTAATGCAAGTTTCCAAGTGATTTTAAGTGCATTTTCTCATCCAATGCTCCCCACAATTTACAGCTTGTGTTTCACTAACGGAAAGCATTCTTCTCTAACCCTCCCAGTAATTCCTGCAGGCCATAACCTGTGAGGAAAAGACTAGAGATGGCTAATATTTTGGGCATAATGAATAAAACCGGCTTGTTTATTTTCATTAAACACAACTTCCCTTTCCAGGTGTTTGTTAGTTTTGGTGAACATCACAGGATGGCCTTTCCCTGGTAGTGCAGCAATCCATCTGCTGTAAGGAGCACCTCTGGGCTCGGACCTCCTGATGTGGAAGTGCTTCAGGGTAAAAGCAGGCTTCCCAAAGCTTGCGATGATTGTAATTGTAGTGAAAGTCAGAAACAAAAGCCAGTTGTTACTGGGAACAGAAGTTGAGTACCAAACCCTGGATATAGCATAGGGGCATGGAAGATCTTATAGAAGAAGAGGAAAAAACAAACTACTTTCTTTGAAAAGGAAGGTGGAGGCCCACTTGAGAGGCTGAAATTCACCCAAGAGGGGAGATTATCAAAGAGATGCATATTGAAGACATCCTTTGATGTCAGGGTGAAGTAGTTTGGTGACTAAACTATTAGAACTGTCTCTAGAGGGTGGCTGGGGATGTCTGCTCCTATTAATCCACTACAGTCTAGACCTGAAAGGCTCACCAGGGCCCTTCCCCAGGCCTCTGCTCTCACTCCCAAGGCTATAAGTGGCCATGATCTGTGCTGAATCCCCACTGCAGGGAACATTCCAGAACAAGGATTGACACATCTCTGTGATACACTTATTTGTTCTCTCATTACGTATTCTTAATAGTTGGTCCTGAGTCAAGTATTCTAGCAAAGATGGTGCAGCACAGAAAATTCTCAGACTTCATTTTCCACTTAGGGAATGTGGGATCTCTGGCCAGAGACTCATAGATGACCTCAACCTCAAAGCTGGCCAGCCATGCTGCACCCATGGGGAGAAGGAGATGAGGCCTGCATGCTGTGGCAGACCCAGGTGGGTGTTGTCAGTATCCTGCTGTCTTCCCGGTGAGAGCCCTTTCAGAGAGTCCCAAATCCAAACCAGCCCTCTATTAACCATCCCTGGAGAGGTGGATCTCATAGCATCCCCCAAGAGTCTTGTGCTCAACTGTGTATCATGATGGACTCTCCCTGACCAGACTGTAGGCAGGCCCCTCTCTAAGCTCTTCTCAACTAAGCCCTGACTTTGGAGCATTTTTTGTCTCTGCATTCTCCAGTTTTAGCAGGAATCCTGCTTAGTTTGGCCATCCTGGGTATCTGATCAGGTTTCTCCTCCTCCACCATCCCCCAGGTGGTTATGTCTGATCACCCTGGCCTGTGTTCAGCAAGAATCTTGTTCAGGTGATGTAGCCAGAATGCCCCTTACCCTTGATGTCTCCTGTAAGTAATATTCCATCCACTGATCTCCACCTCACTATTTGGCTATAAACTCCCATTTGTTCTTGTTATATTTGGAATTGAACCCAATCTCTCTCACCTACTTCAAAATCCCACTGCAGGATCTCCATGGCTCTGAAAAAAAGTCTACCTTACTGCCTTATCAAAGGTCATCTTTTTTCTTTAACAATAACACGGAACTCTTCCCCAAGATAAAACCAACGAACATTCTCAAAATTATATCCAGTTATCTTCCTAAAAACAAAAGGGAGTTGCTGTATAACCGGTCTTCATTTCTTCCCTAGACAAAAAAGTTGACTTGAACATTTCTTAAAAGACTGGTCTCCTTAAATTCTTTTCGTTTCTCTTCATTTTTATCAAAATATAAAAACCAAATTCAGAATCAGTTTCTCAACTTTTCAGTATTTTCTCTATTGACATCTTAGGATCAAAGTCTTGAAGTAGTGCCACGAGACTCACACCTCCAATGGCTACGAAATAGGCCAACTTAGGCACCAATACTCCACCCAAGTCTGGAACTGTAGAGTACTGTAGTGATCTTGTGTTGACTTTGAAACTCATCTGTAAGAGTTATTTGAGTTTTTTCCATGGAATCAGAATGCAGTGTTGTCAAATTGCTGCTACGGCCAAGTCAGGGCTCACAGCCCTTGCCGTCTTTTCAGAACAGTTGGGGGTGTAGAAAAAGAAATTACAGCTAACACTCAGCACCTGCAAATGGCCAGTGCGGCTCTAAACCTTTTGTGTGCGAAAACTCACTTAATTCTCACAACAACCCTACAGGAGGTGAATGTTATTATGGGATCCTTATCTTCCAGATGAAAAAGACTGAGGCACACAAAAATTAGTTAGGCAGCCCTAACCATGTGGCTGGTAAGAAGAACAGAGCATCAAACCCTAAGACAGTCATAACCTAATTAGCAAAACTTTTTAGTTGTTACTAAATGGATGCAGAGGCACGTTGAAAGTAAAAGTAAAATGCAAAAACAGAAGAAGTAGAAAGGGTGCCAAGGTGAGGAGAAGTTGGGCAGTCTTTTCTTCTGGAAACTTCCAGGAAATTTAGAATAAAAGGAAGAAAGCAGCCAAGGGGATCATGGTAAACACGAGGCAGCATGGACACGGCATAGCAACCCCAGGCTGGCGGACTCCAGGACATGCCCAAGAGCAGCTGCAGAGTCAAACTCAACCAAGAAACAGGGCTGGGCAGGGTGGAGAGGTGTAGGCTTCGTATAGTGGGAGAGAGGCCACCCAGCCCACACGAGGAACAGAAAGCCGCTCGGGGGCACGAGATTTCATTAGCATAGAACCACGTTGCTCATTTTACCAAGCATTTTCATTGAGCAGGCTACGGGCTGGGTGTCCTACAAGGCAGGCCTGGGTTCCTCTTCAGGCTGCTGTCATAACGCAGTTCTGAGCTGTGATGAGTGAAACAGACAGAGGAGGGAGTATTGGGAATAAACACGAGCGAAGGTTATCTCAAAGCACCTTTTACATTTTTCCCAAAATGTGCAGTTTTGAAAGCAGAACCCCTTGAAAATGTGTTCTCATGTATGCTGTTCCTCGGCCTGTGAGCAATTTCTCCTCTCCGCACCTACATGGGGGAAGGCTTCCGGCCCAGGTTTCTGCAAGGAGCACTTGTGTGGTTCATAAAAGCAACACCAGAACTCACTCACTCTGCCTTCTCCATCCCTCTGGGCATGGCTCATTTCCATCTTAACTGCATCTCTAAGTAAATCAAGAGCCAGCGAAAGGAAGTATGAAGATATAATGGGGAACCTTGAACAATTCCTTTTTTACTCCCAATTACTTCAGGTAAAACTCTGAATCCAATTTATCTGTGATGCTATTGTTACAGCCTCAAAACCTGTTTTTGACTTGGAAAGGCATTCCAAATAGGTACACTGGGACCTCAACCTAAAATAGCCAGTTAATTTAATTTAATACGCACGTTTTATTTTCAGGGAACATGCATATGTTGCATACAGTGGAGGGGGGAAATGGAGACTGGAGTTTATGATATAATCTTTACGTGAATTTTATTTCATAAAATGTGACTATGTTCATGGGAAAGAGGCCATGAAACATATTCACTTTTGCTACACATGCTGATAACTTCAAGGAGAGATGGGAATTGACACAGAAATTTCATAATAAAGACTGGTAAAATGTGCTATTGTGTCAACATAAATTATATTTCTAGCTTCTGTTTTTAAATGTTTTGCTAGTAATAGTTTTTAAAAAGTGATTTTTTTTTTCTTTTTGAGATGGAGTTTTGCTCTTTCCCCCCAGGCTGGAGTGTAATGGTGTGATCTTGGCTCATTGCAACCTCCACCTCCCAGGTTCAAGCGATTCTCCTGCCTCAACTTCCTGAGTATCTGGGATTATAGGCGCCCACCACCATGACTGGCTAATTTTTGCACTTTTAGTAGAGACGGGGTTTCACCATGTTGGCCAGGCTGGTCTCAAACTCTTGACCTCAGGTGATCCACTTGTCTTGGCCTCCCAAAGTGCTGGGATTATAGGCATAAGCCACTGTGCCCAGCCTGATTTAAAGGCTATTGCCTATCTCTTTCAGTTACAGGCATGTCAGACCTGTGTCCTGTACCCCCTGCTGTGGGTGGTGCTGCATAGAGCTCAGGCAGTTTTAGGAACTGTCTTAGTCCCCTCAGCAGGAGCCCTGCCCACGTCCAACTGCCTCTCTTGGTTCGGTGGCCTACCCAGCCAAATTCCCTGTTCCTCTCTGTATCATACAACCTCCCCCTTCCCAAATGCAGATAACTGTCAGAATGGTGGGCATCTGCTGTACTGTGCAACGCAGTTCCCTCTGTGGGTGTTACTTACGCAAAGCACATCCTCTCGTGGCTGCCACCATCATGGACCAGGGCCCGTAATGAATTCCGTAACTTCACAGGATGTGCCTTAAGAAGTAACACTTGCCATGATCGCGGCGGTGGTGGACCCTGGCCCGGAGAGCTGTCTTCTGTCAAATAAAAAGCAGCTCCTGCTGGAGGCATTGCTCACTCCTGGCAGCACACAGTCAGTAACTGGCTGACCAGGTCAAAGCATTGGCCCTATTGCCACAGGTGGATCACATCCTGCAGGGCGCTCTGTGCACGAGAGCCAGCCTGTGAGGTCAGAGGCCAGTCCCCAGCTGAAACCACATCCCTGACTTACGCAACTCCCCACCCAACCCTTGTTCACCAATCCTTCATCAGTCCCTTGCACGAGAACCCCCTTCTCAGGTTCTGCTTCTGTGAAACCCAGCTGTTTACATTTCTGAGGGCTGCCATAACAAACTTCCACACGTCTTGTTGCTTTAAACAATAGAAATTTGGTCCAAAATTGAGACGTAGGCAGTGTTAATTCCCATGCCTCTCTTAGCTTCTGGTATCTGCCAGCAATCTTTGGCATACTTTGGCTTGTACACACACAACTCCAATTTCTACCTCCGTCTTCACATGGCCTTCTTCTCCCTGTGTCTTCATGTCTAAATTTCCATCTTTTCTCTCAGAAGGACATCAGTCCTTGGATTTGGGGCTTATCCTAAGTTCAGGCTGATCTCATCTCCAGATCCTAACTTAATTACATCCGCAAACACTCTACTTCAAAATAAGGGTCAGACTCTGAGGTACCAGGAGAACAGGAATGTTTGGGAAACACTGTTCAACCCACTACACCAACATTTCAGCAAAGTGCCCACAAGTCAAGGTAAGCAAAAGAAAGCCTAATTTTCCCTCTGACGCCATAGAAACGCATTTGGGTAGAGATACTGTGATGGGCTATGAATTCTAGGGGAAGTTCCCCTCTGCTAGGCTGCCTGCCCTTTAAACAAGGCAAGTGTGAGAGCAATCTTGTAAGCAAGGGAATAATCCAGCTACTGGGGCACCAGGCAGGATGAGTTTAGATGACAGCTATTTGAAGCAGCTGTTTGGAAAGTCCAGATCCCCAGAATATGGGAGCCTTGAAGACACAATAGAAGCTGGGTTCAGAAGCATCCCCCCAACCGTGAAGAAGGAAGATATTGGTCTCACGGGAAGCTGAAATTGGGTTGAAGCTTCCCCACTGAGAACAAGGGGAAGTGCCAGCTGAGATGCTGTCCGACAGTCAGAAGGGAGCTTCCAGAGCACTTTAAGACAACAGTGCTTTGCACACCGCATCATACAGGACGGGTGGCCTGTGACTTGGTTACTGTGAGAGCTTTGCCCTAAGACCAATCTTTTTCTTTTTTCCTGAGATTTTAATAAAAGATGTAGAGTGAAAGAGCATAGAAGTGACAGAGGGGAAGAATAAGTATAATTCGTAGTGGAAAGTGAAGTGACAGAGACATAGACAGAGGCTGGTGTGCTGGGAATCGAACTGAGTGAAGTTAATAGTCGAGTGAAGCTCCATGGATTGTACGTGAAGGAGCAATGGGACAGCATGGGCTCCAGACTGCCTGGGAGCCCCAACAGCCTTCTAGGCTCCACTTGCCAAAAGGTACACATGAGTGACAGTTCCTTTTCTTCTTTGATGCCTGGCCATGTGGCTGATGATCCTAGCATCCTCATTTCTAGATGCATCTCATAACCTGCAGAGACGTGAGTCAGTCTTATTCCAATTCATCAAAATGAACCAACAAAATGTCCCATAAAAATATGAAGACAAAATTCATCTGAATATGTGAAACTATATTAAAAAGCCTAAAGTTCTTTACAAATGTAAAACATTATTAGACAGAAATAAGTCATGTTCATACTGGAAGCCACATTCATCATCACTTAGTCTTACTTCTATCTCGGTGAGTCTGAGATTCAGCTTAAACATCTTACCATAATCATGGAACAGATTCAACAAAGATCTCCTGAATATCCTCAAAAAATAGCCTGAGATAGACCATCCAAGGTCCTTTATTGCTATTATTCATCTCTCATTCAATTATGCATTCATTCCCTACCTAGAGACTAGAGAATGAAAATGAGCAAAATTATTATGTAATAATTATATATCATATAATTATAATTAATTTTTACATAATAATTTTGCTCATTTTCAAATCCAATCTGACCCCTTGTTGGGTTTGGATCATAATCCCAAAAGACACAATCACAAATGCCATGATCCCAAAAATTGAAATCCTGAAAGACTGAAATCCCTAAAGACCAAAAACCTCAAAGTTCAAACCCCTAAAGCCTAAAATCCCTAATATCTAAAATCTTGAAAATCACTATCACAAGAGAGTTGCATCATGTTAGGCAGAATTAGCCATCTTGTTACTAAGCATTGTTTAAGGAGAGGAATATGGGTGCCAAGTTACCCACGCTGACCAGTGGTGACTTAATGTGGTGACCAGTGGACTTAATGTTAGGTGTTAAGAAATTAAGGAACACCTAGAAACCTGGTAAAGTATTATTTTGGGTGTGTCTGTGAGGGGTATTTCCAGAGGAGGTTACCGTATGAATCTGGGTGACTAAGTGAGGAAGATTTGCCTTCCATGTTGTCAGGTGCACCATCCAATTGGCTGGGCACCAGGAAAGAACAAAAGCAGAAGGCAAACTGGAAAAAGCTGTCAGGAAAAAAAAAGATTACAACAGATTCTGAAGCACAGATCCCTCTCTCTGAGAGTTGGGACAGATGTTTCTTCTGCTGCCTTGGACATCAGAACTCTAGGTTCTCCAACCTTTGGACTCCGGGAACTTATACCAGCAGCTCCCAGGGTCCTGAGGTTTTCAACCTTGGAATAAGAGACACATCGTCAGCATCCCTGGTTCTCAAAGTATAAACATTGGAACTTCCTCAGTAAATGAAGAGACGTCCTTTTTGTACATTTGTATTTGTGAAAGATGCAATTTCTGGAGATCTTGGCTCTTTGGACAACTGCATATGCAGTGGCGAACCTTTGCAGTTTTTGATTGACTCGTCAAAAGACTAAGGTTGTTCATCATGGTATTTCAGATGACTGTAGTTAGAAAGCTGGGTGCACACAATTACCAACCATAGTGATGTGAATTTATACATTTCCCTTTTTAGCCTGTTTCTTCATGAATATGTGTTGTCTGTTCCTAACTGTTATGCTCATGTGACTATCATTAGTATACCTGAATGTTTATGCTTGCAAAAATATCTATGTTACTACTGCCTATTTTGCTGTGTAAAGTGGCCTAGGATGTTTCTCTATGATGTTTTTATGTTTCCCAAATAAGTCCCCCTTTAAAAATATAAATAAATGTCTCTAACATAATTTTTATATCATTTTTTTCCAGAATTATAATTTTGGGATTTGATCTTTTGGTGTTGTGATTTTCAGGATTTTAGACTTTGTAAATTTTGACTTTCTAGGATTTCAACATTTGAGATTATGGTATTCTAGACTGTGTCTTTCGAGACTATAATCAGCTGCCCACTTCTATTTGTGGATGAGACAGATTTAATCGAATAGTCATAGAAATGAAAGAAAAATCACAACTTTGATAAGTACTACAAAGAAGATCTGTGATGCTGTGAGATAATACAAGAGGGTAAATTGATCTATTATGAGGTTGGAGTT
This sequence comes from Macaca fascicularis, assembly GCF_037993035.2. Lineage (NCBI taxonomy): Eukaryota > Metazoa > Chordata > Mammalia > Primates > Cercopithecidae > Macaca > Macaca fascicularis. The sequence continues at coordinate 6,243,328 of NC_088377.1, read as the reverse complement.
GTGGAGCAGAGGTTGAGAGGGCCAGAGGAAGGAGAAAGGCCCTGCAGACAGAGAGCGTATGATGTGTGCACGTCCTTAGACAGGAGGAATCACTGTGCACTAGCAGAAGAGAAAAGAGCACAGAAAGCCAGATGGAGCATGATTTAAGGTGAAGGTGGAAATTCTCTGGGGAGAAGGCTGTTCAGGGCCTTGGGGACCAACGTAAGGATCCTGGTCTTTGTTCTATGAGCAATGGGCAGCAATGAGCATACTTCAAGCTAGAGATTACTATAATGAGAGTGTTCTTAAAAAATTACATGTGGCTTTTAATTCAAGATGGTAGAATGAGCTATTGATATTCCCTTTAAGCTTCCTTAAAGTAAGAGTAATGAGCTAAGAAAAGAGTAAAAATCATTATGGCAAAGAAAACAGAAAAAGCTGTCAGCAACCAAAACATGTCAGCAGATTCTGAAGCACAGCTCTCTCTCACCATATCTTAGTCTGCTGGGCTGCTTTCATAAAAATACCATAGACTGGATGACTTACAAACAACATGTACTCTTCACAGTTCCGGAGGCCGAGAAGTCTAAGATCAAGGCACTGGCAGGTTCAGTGTCTGGTGAGGGTTCATTGCTCATAGTTAGTGCCTACATGCTGTGTCCCTAGATGATGGAAGGGACCAATGAGCTCCCTTGAGCTTCTTTTATAAGGGCTTGAATTCCACTGATGAGAGCTCCACACTTACGACCTAATCACCTCTCAAAGATTGCACCTTTTACTACCATCACATTGGGGATTAGGTTACAACATATAAATTTGGTGGGAGCTGCAAACCTTCAGACAACAGCACATCATAAAGCAACAAAGACTATTCCATAAGCCCTGCCTACTTTCATAAGTTTCCTTCCTATCTGCTCAATCTTTAATATAAATGGAAATCAACATCCATCTGATATTCAAGGAATGTTTGCATCATGAAGGAGGAAGACCAAGGCAACAAATACAAAAATACAAACTTTGGATGAAACACAATTCAGAAAATGGGAGAAAACCAAAATAATCATCATCATCATCATTAAGAATTCCAGGAGATAATCTATTTGTAAGACAAAAATAGAATAGTGATGAAGAATGTGAAAGAGACACTAAGATAAATAAAAAATAGAATGAGAAGACTAAATATATAACTAACTGGAATCTCAGGAACATAAAAGAGAATCATTTAAAAAACATACAATTTTAGAACTATCAGAAAATATGTATTAAAAATCCCAAAAGTACAATATACTAACATAAATAAAATCAGAATACATAAAAAGAAATTTGTGTCTAAACACACTTTGATAAAATTACAGAACATCAAAAACAAAGAGGAGATCTTAAAGGGGCCTACAAAAAGGAAATAATTTAAATGACTTCAGACTTTCCAGCAGCACTAATGAAAGCTAGAAGATAACAATATTTAACCTTCAAAGTACAAAGGGAAAATATACAGTCAGTACAGAATTGTGTGCCCAGCCAAATACTCTTTTACGAATAAGATAAAACAAGGACGGCTAAAGATAACAAAACCTGAGAGGGTATACCACAAAGAACCCTGAAATAAAGGAAATTCTAAAGGATATACTTCAAGAAAAAGGAACATGACCTTAAAAACATGGTTGGGGATCCAAGTAAGAATGAACAAATGAAATTATAAAACTGTAAGGAAATCCAAAGAAATAACATCTGAATAAGCTAATAATAAAATAATACCTAGTATCTGGGTTAAAAAATAAAATATAGAAGTAAAGAAAATAACAGGAGCATGCAAGTTTTGTTTGTTTGTTTGTTTTTGAGACAGAGTCTTGCTCTGTCACCCAGGCTGGAGTGCAAGTGGCACAATCTCAGCTCACTGCAACCTCCGCCTCCCAGGTTCAAGCGATTCTCCAGTCTCAGCCTCCCAAGTAGCTGGGATCGAGAGAGGCAAAGCTGCTGTCCTCATGGATCTGCCGTTCCAGTGGGGAAAGGGGAGGAAGACAAATGGTATAAAAAGCAAATCAACAAATAATTTTATATGATAAAAAGTTAAGAGGAAAATAAAATACGTGAGTTGATGGGAAGTGACTTCAGAATACATAGTCAGTGAAGGGCCCTTAGCCAGGACTTGAGTGACCTGGAGGGACAGCCTCCCTGGCAAACGGATGGCAATGTAAAGAGCCTGAAGTGGAATTACCTGGGTATCACCAAGGAATAGAAAAATGCCATGTGGTTGCTGTATAGTGAGAGAGGGCTGGGTGGGGTAAGGAAGGTGTGCAGAAACCAGATGGTAAGGAGCTTAGGTTTTCTTTAAAAAAGATAACTAAGATTTATATATACACCTATATCATGGGAAGGAAGAAACAGACACCTGATGTACAGATCAAACTTAGAAGCGTGTCCTCATTCACACCATGTAGGATCTCACCTTTATAAGCAGAGTTAGGAGCCTAGGGCTTTCTACATGCATCTTCTCAATTATAACAACCGCAGATGTAGATGTCATCGTCTCCATTTGAATGTCAAGGAAGCACAGCCAGACAAGTCACACAGCTTGTGAGTAGCAGAATCTGGCTTTAAACGCAAGTTGTGCTGAAGCTCGTGTTCTTTCCAAAGTTCCAGAGCCCATGTTCTTTCTACCAGAAGTTAAGGGACCACCACCTGCCTACTGGCATGATGAAGCTCTAGAAACTGACATGCAACCTCTTGGCCACCTAGACTTAGTAAAGGTGACTTGGGTTTCAGTATTTTACTTACCATTTATAATTTTGTGCCTCACCTATTTCCAAATGTGTGTGTGTGTATGTATGTGTGTGTATATCCCGTTATCCTATTTATGAACTAAAAATATTATAAGAAACTAGGGAGTAGAGAAAAATAAGCATGCAGTGGCATGCTAGGATGAATCAATCGTAACAAGCAGGAATTAATTTTGTTCTAATTAATCCTTGCCACAACTGCTCAAACTAAAAATTGTCATCTGATAGACTTTCTACCTCGTGTAATACTAAATTTCGACTCTACTGATTACTAACTCATTCTTATTTTGGGAATAACAATACTGGTAGTGACTAGCTCATAATTTTTTTTTTTTTTTTTTTTTTCTGAGACAGAGTCTGGCTCTGTTGCCCAGGCTGGAGTACAGTGGCGTGATCTTGGCTCTCTGCAACCTCCACCTCCCAGGTTCAAGTGATTCTCCTGTCTCAGCCTCCCAGGCAGCTGGGATTACAGGCATGTGCCACTACGCCCAGCTAATTTTTGTATTTTTAGTAGAGATGACGTTTTGCCACATTGGCCAGGTTGGTTTCGAACTCCTGACCTCAAGTGATTTGCCCGCCTCAGCCTCCCAAAGTGCTGGGATTACATACAGGTGTGACACACCAGACCCCGACAGCTCATAGTAATTTTTAACAAGGAAAATTGTACTTACACAAACTGGGCACTTGAATCTCTTAAGTCTCCCTCTTGACCCTCTTCCAAGGGTACTTCCTTTCATTACTGCACTAAAACTTTATAATAACCTTTCACTCCAGCTGTAAAACTTGCCTCAGTCTCTCATTCAGCACTTCAGCGTCTGGGATATGTGAGCCAATACTGAATGGCTGCAATGGCTTTTAGACATTGTCAAGTGGGATAGAAGAGGCCACTGGTGCACACAAATCTGAAGGTTCTTCATCCAAGCTAGAGCTGCAATATGAGGTGAAAATTTGAGAAAATCTTTGACAGAAAACTCCATCAAACTTATGGCTCTATGGTATGAGGACACTCAAGAGCTTCCATTCAGACACAGGGTTGACTACATGTTGAGATAATATTGAAGGGATAATGTCTGCACAATCAAGTGGGGGAAGTTCAACAAAGATGTGGGCCCATCATTCAAAAGAAAACTTAGAGCATCCTAGTGAAATGAAATCTCCTGAGTCCTTGTCTTCAGCTACAGGAGAGGGATGTAACTTTTAGACTCCACAGCATCACTGAAGCACTATTGGGGAGAATTCTAAAGAGAATTAACAAAGAAACAGAGCCTTTAAGAGACACATGCTTTCTTACCCAGGCATCCCAGACACCTAGGAATGTCTTCCTCCCAGAAGCTATTTATTCTAGGCTAGTGTTGTCCTAAACATGCCTAAACTTATTAGCAGCTATTACAATTTATTTACTCAATTTCTAGAAACTAATGATTTAGTTTTTCAGTGCTCATAGTAAAACATTTTCAGTTTTTTTTAGAATTTGTGTTTATTGTTATTTAGAGACAGGGTCTTGTTATGTTGCCCAGGCTGGCCTTGAACTCCTGAACTCCAGCAATTCCACCTCAGCCTCCTGGGTACCTAGGACTATAGGCATGCACCACTATGATGGTTCCTAGTAAAATGCTCTTAGAAGTACAGAAAAGGGGCCGGGCACGGTGGCTCCCAGCACTTTGGGAGGCCGAGGCAGGCGGATCACGAGGTCAGGAGATCGAGACCATCCTGGCTAACACGGTGAAACCCCGTCTCTACTAAAAATACAAAAAATTAGCTGGGCATGGTAGCAGGCACCTGTAGTCCCAGCTACTTGGGACACTGAGGCAGGAGAATGGCATGAACCCAGGAGGCGGAGCTTGCAGTGAGCCAAGATCGCACCACTGCACTCCAGCCTGGGCGACAAAGTGAGACTCTGTCTCAAAAAAAAAAAAAAGAAGAAATACAGAAAGTACAGAAAGGGATAAAGTAAAAATGTTATTTTTACGCTCTCAACTTCAAGTACAAGCGGAAGAAATCAAAGGTAACAGTTTAATATGAATTCTTCCAGATGAAAAATATGTATGTACATAAACATATATAATGTATATTATATACATTAGAGGTGCACAAATAAGATTAAAATATGTAGGATGCTATGCACCTCATTTTTGCCATTTGATAATCTATTGTTTCATGTCAATGCACATAGATCTAACCATTCATTCTAATGGCAGTGTGATATTATCTTTTATGGGAGTTATCATACACTTAATTCCTCTTTTTTAGCATTATTAATACTGCTACAATATATCTTGTGTGAGAATATCACAGAGGAAATTCCAAGCAGAGGACGTGGGGGGTCTTTCCATTTTGAATTTTGACAGATGTCACCTCTTTCAAGGTTGCTCCAATCATCATTGCCACCAGAAGCGGGAAGGGACAAGCCTGTTCCTATATCCACACAAATACAGTTCCTAATTCCCATTTTCGCCAGTTTGGTAGATGAAACATGGCATGGCATTGTTCTTATGATTTGCAATTATTTGACCATGAGACAAATCAAGCACATTTGTAAATAGCAACTGGACATTTCATTTTAAGTATCCACCTGTTTATACGTTTTGCTCATTTTACTACTGGGTTATTCATTGTTATCTTATTCACTTTAAGTGTTCTTTAAAAGAGAAGAAAATTAGTTATTTAGTATATGTAATGATATATTATTAAAACCATCCAAAATTCTGCATTTTTGACTTTATATTATATACAATTATAAATGTTACTACCAGAAAACTCTATCTAAATAAAAATTATCAGAAAACTATATCTAAATAAAAATTACCAGAAAGCTATATCTAAATAAAAACTTCAGCATTTATTTATTAAATGATGGGTAGTCTTCGAGACTTTTGTCATGTCTAAGGAGACCTTCCCTACTGCAATATTTTTTTTTAAATTTAAACATTTTTTCTACTTTTTTGGTCCACATTTTAAATATAAATATTTATTTCTTCATAGTTCATTTCGCAGTAGGAAGTAAGGTGGAGATTTAGCTTCATTTTTTTTTCTAAACAATAATTAGTTGCCCCAGCTGTATTCCTGGAAGATTTACCTCTCCCTCACCTAACTGAGCTACCTTCATCAGGTAATAAATCCCCACATATATTTGAATGTACTTCTAGACTTTCTCCTATGCTATTCAACTGGCTCTGCATCTAAGATAATTTGAATAATAGGCATGAATCAGCCTAATCCCCACTTGATTTTTTTTAAATAAAATTCTCCTGCCTTCTCCCAAATGGACTGGATAATGGCTCACATCTCAACTCTTCCACCTACTGGATGTTTCCAATTAAACCTAAGTTTACCTTTCTTCATCTCATAAAATACTGATATGGATAGAATAATGTTGTTCTATTTTCATTTTAGGAATTTTGAAGTTTTTGGTTAGATTTAGTTTTTCTGGTAGTATATATACAATTGTATATAATAATTAAAATTTCATTGCTTTGTTTAGTGATTTCCAGCCATATTTCTTTACTCTAGTATCTACCTTTCTTCATTCCTCCTCATCCCCAGTTTAATACATATTATTCCACATTTCTGTGTTTAATAGCATCTATATTTTATAATCATAAGTCTGCATCTGTGTAGCTTTGAAAGCTTACCAGCAGTTTGTTTTTGTTGTTTTATTCTTGCTGCTCCATTCCTGAGTTCCTTTAGATTATATCTTGGTTGGCTGGATTTTACCACCTCTTATGAGCTGAACTTGACCCCATTCTCAGTATTCATATGTTGAAGCTCTGAACTTGACCCCATTCTCAGTATTCATACGTTGAAGTCCTAATTCCCCAGTACTTCAGAATGTTACTGTATTTAGAGATAGAACTTTTAATTAAAGTAAAGTGAGGTCACATGAGTGGGACCTAATTCAACCTGACTGATGTCCTTATAAGAAGAGGACAGGAGGACACAGACCCATGCAGAGGGATGAGCTTGTGAGGACACAGGGAGGAGAAGCCATTTACAAGACAAGGAGAGAGGTCTCAGGAGAAACAAAATCCCTGACACTTTGACCTTGGACTTTGAGCCCGTGTAACTGTAAGACAATAAATGCTGATTAAGCCACACGTCTGTGGCACTTTGTCATAGCGGCACAGGAAACTAATACAACATCCCATGTAATATTTGGAAAATACTTTTAAAGAGAAAAGAAGGATTCATTGCTTATCTGAAATTCAAATGTATTGTGGCATTCTGTGTTTTTATTTGTTGTGTCTGGTACTTCTACCCTCCATCAGTCTGCCTCTCTCTAAATTTAGCAGGGTGGGGGCAGTTCCTAAAGTTTTTAAAAACTTTGTTCATTCAAATTACCTGGCCCTACTGCTTGGGGCAGGAGAGAAGACTGGGGTCAGGAGTTATATCCTGAGATTGCCTGCTTCTCCTTGGGGTTCTACTGAAGACCCACTTTTTTAGGACCATTATCTCCTGCCTGGTTGTTAGTTTCTGCCCATGTACATTTTGATGTGGTTTTTTTCTTCAAACATTAATATGTACGGACAGGGTGTTCTGTGACCCAGCCTTACTCTGCCATCATACCCCAGATCTCATCTTCAAGTTAATTACTCTGAAATGTTAGCTAAACTTAATAAGCACATGAATATTCACACAAAGTGAGAACTGAGCTCTGACTGCATTATTTTAATTTTTAAAACATCTCCCCTGCCATGTTTATTCCAACAAAGGCTAAAGATGCCAATCTCCAAAGTGCAGACTCAGTCGAGTAGACTGGTGACAAAGATGCATTAGCTGTAGGGCATAAAATCTCAAAAGGTGGTCCTCACAGGTCAAGAAACATTGATAGGAATCAACCTAGTCCATGCTACACATGTGAGCACTGGAATATTCTAGAAGGTCTGAAGCATCAAGGTGAGGCATTATGCCAACAGACATCCATAATAACAGCCAACATTTATGTAGCTCTTACAGTGTGCCAAGTCCTGTTTTAAGCATTTTATGTACTCATTTAATCATCATGATAGCCCCATAACAGTATTTTTATTAAAAACTTCATTTTACAGATGGAGGACCTGATGCAGAGAGATCCTGAAACTTCCCCAAAGTCACCCAGCTCCTCAGTGATAGCACCAGGATTTGCACACAGACATGTTGGCTGCACGGTCTCTGCTGTCTGTCACCATGCTGCAATGTCTACTGAGTAATTTTGGATGGTCATTATTGCAGTGACTCTTATATTTGAACACAGAATGATCTAAGCATGTTCTGGTCACAGCTGCTACCTGTCATCCACCTCCAGTCCAGCTTGGGCCCGTTCATTGCATAATTATGGAATACTGTTTAATTCTCCACAGAGTGAGGCCTGGGAGGACATCCAAATGTCTTCCATCATCCCTCTGCATTTATTATGTAAGAAGTCAGAGGCCTTGGTTCACATTTGCATTATGCATCATTTATATCAAATACACTCATTCACCCAACAGAGTTGTAGAAATAGCAAAGTAGTAGATGAAATGACCAGATTTTCTACCAATTTCCTGTGTGAGTGTGGGCAAGTGATTTATCTTCCCTCTGTCACCATTTGGGTTGCTTAGAGGAAACAAAGCAATATGATTTAGCTGTGTCCCTACCCAAATCTCATCTTGAATTGTAGCTCCCATAAGCCCTACGTGTCATGGAAGGGACTCAATGGGAGGTAACTGAATCACAGGGGCAGGTTTTTCCCATGCTGTTCTTGTGATAGTGAATAAGTCTCAGGAGATCTGATGGTTTTATAAAGGGCAGTTCCCCTGCATACTCTCTTGTGCCTGCTGCCATGTAAGACATACCTTTGCTCCTCCTTCACCTTCCACCATGATTGTGAGGCCTCCCCAGCCATGTGGAATCTATTAAACCTCTTTTCTTTATAAATTACCCAGTTTCAGGTATTTCTTCATGGCAGTATGAAATAGACTACCACGGTAAATTGGTACCAGTAGAGTGGGCTACTGCTATAAAGATACCTGGAAATGTGAAAGTGCCTTCGGAATTGGGTAACAGGCCTTTATAAAATACCCAGTCTTGGGTATACCCTGATAGCAGCATGAGACTGGACTAACACAAACTGTAACAAAGAGTAGAGTGTTCTATTTTACAATCCTTTGGGTGGATGGCTTTCCTTCCTGGAAAATACTGAGCTCAGAAAATGCTCCTTTACCCTTGCAAAAAGCAAAACATTGGCTTCCACCTTCAAACATTAATGTGCAGGGGTAAACAAGAGATACACAGTGGATCTCTCTCTCTCTCTCTCTCTCTCTCTCTGAAGGAAGATTAAAGAGCAGAGAGGACTTGAAGAAAAGGAGAAGGAAGAAACATCCAAACACATGACTTGAGTTTATAACAACTTGGTTTGACTATGTACAGTATTCACAAAAGACTCTTCAGTAAGGAACCGGCTTCCCCAGAGTAACCACAAGGAAATAGTTGGTAGCAATTAATCACTACCAAATGGTCGATCCAAAGCAGGCTGGAGATGGATAACCAGGCCAGGACCTCTGATGGGGACCAAAAGGAGACTGATTTGTTCCTTATAGCCTGTGGCCCTGTAAGAGTTCCATCAAAGGAGAAAATACTAATTGACAAGTAAAGGGATCCCTTCCATGATTCCAAAAAAGGGAGCAAACGTGTTGCCTTAAAGTAGAGAATAAATTCCAGATACTCATATTCAGACTATGGCTTCCACAGAAAATATTTTACCCCAAAATGATTGTTTCGAACTCAACAAACACAGTTCAAAGTAATAATATTTAAGATCCATTAGTCTAATTGCTTCCTCATAACAATGATTAATTTTTCTCTCTTAACATTTCAGGCAATGAAAAGTCAAATGTGTGGAGTGTTACTGGCTGAAATGTGTCCCCACAAAATTCATGTGTTGAATTTCTAATCCCCAGTTGCTCAGAATGTGACTGTGTTTGGAGATAGGGTCTTTACAGAGGTATTTAAGGTTAAACGAAGTCATATGGATGGGTCCTGGTCCAATCTGACTGGTGTCCTCACAAAAAGAGGAAATGAGGATGCAGGAACATGCAGAGGGGTGGGCCTATAAAGACACACAGAGAGAGGCCTCAGGAGAAACCAGCTCTGCTGACACCTTGATGTCAGAAATCCAGCTTCCAGATTTGTGAGAAAATAAATTTCTGTTGTTGAAGCCACCTAGGCTGAGGTACTTTGTTATGGGACCCTAGCAGACTAGTACTTGAATTGTTCATGTACACTAAATACAGTATAATGCTAGAATATTTCTGTGGCCATACTTCAGGCAATTGATTTAGTTAAATTCTACAAAATCAAAACAAGATGTTTAACATGTATCTCTTGAATTATTATTAGTGTGTTAAAAATAACTCAATAGTAACATTTTGTACTTTTTTTTTTTTTTTTTTGAGATGGAGTCTCACTCTGTCTCCCAGGTTGGAGTGCAGTGGCACAATCTCGGCTGACTGAAACCTCCGCCTTCCGGGATCAAACAATTCTCCCACCTCAGCCTCCAGAGCAGCTGGGATTACAGGCAGGTGCCACCATGGCTGGCTAATTTTTGTATTTTTAGTAGAGATGGGGTTTCACCATGTTGTCCAGGCTGATCTCGAACTCCTGGCCTCAAGTGATCTGCCCACCTTGGCCTCCCAAAGTGCTGGGATTACAGGCATGAGCCACCGCGCCTGGCCCATTTTGTACATTTTTAATTTTACCCTGTGTTTACTTTCCAACATACAGAATAGCAGAACGTCAGATTAGTAGATAGCATTAATTACTGCAATCACTCTTCCAATGTACATACAACTGACTCCCTGAACAATGTGGATTTGAAGTGCATGAGTCACTTAGACACAGATTTGTTTTCAAACAAATGCAGCTTGAAAATGCAGTATTTGAGGGATGGAAAACTGAAGTACACAACGTTTTTTATATGCAGGTTCTATAGGGCTGACTTCTGAACTTGAGTATGCCTGGATTTTGGTATAGTTGGGGGTCCTGAAACCAAGCCCCAAAATATACAGAGAGATGCATGTACTAAGCTCACATTGTGAGCTAATTAACTTTTCTTTGCATTTCCATAGAAACCACCCTAACCCAGGCCATTATTGCTTCTCAACAGATCTCAGCTATGTCCTACTTACATTCTGTAGCCAAACTGCACCAGGTTTCATTATTAAATGGTCAAGCTACTGCATCCTCTTCCCATTTTCCTCTACTTGAAATACCTTCTCTTCCAGTCCCGCCAGAAATTAAGCCCCTCTCCAAGCCCAACTCCAATGGTACCACGTCCAGCAACTATTTTCTAACCAACTGACCAGAAGTGGCCTCTGCCTTTTTTTTTTTTTTTTTTTTTTTTTTTTTTTTTTTTTTTTTTTGAGATGGAGTCTCGCTCTGTCGCCCAGGCTGGAGGGCAGTGGCCAAATCTCAGCTCACTGCAAGCTCCGCCTCCCCGGTTCACGCCATTCTCCTGCCTCAGCCTCCCGCGTAGCTGGGACTACAGACGCCCGCCACCTCGCCCGGCTAGTTTTTTGTATTTTTTAGTAGAGACGGGGTTTCACCGTGTTAGCCAGGATGGTCTCGATCTCCTGACCTCGTGATCCACCCGTCTCGGCCTCCCAAAGCGCTGGGATTACAGGCTTCAGCCACCGCGCCCGGCCGCCTCTGTCTTTCTTAACTTCTGTTTTACTTTGAATCAGTAATGGGCTTTCATTTTAATTATTAGCCTAAGTATCTTAGTTTTCATCCTAAATCATAAACTTCTCACAGAAAGGAAGTGTGACTTGTGAGTTTTAAAATTACCTCCTGGTTGGGCACAGTGGCTCACGCCTGAAATCTCAGCACGTTGGGAGGCCGAGGCGGGAGGATCACTTGAGCACAGAAGTTTGAGACTAGCCTGGGCGGTGAAGTCCCATCTATACAAAGAATGCAAAAAACTAGCCAGGGCATGGTGGCATGCGCCTGTAGACTCAGCTACTCGGGAGGCTGACGTGGAAGGATCATTTGAGTACAGGAGGTCGAGGTTGCAGGAAGGCATGATCACAGCACTGCACTCCAGCCTGGTCCACAGAGTGAGACCCTGTCTCAAAAATAAATAAATAAAATATAAAACAAATAATAAAAACACTTTCTGCTTCATACATAGCTGGGATTCAGTCTGTACTTATTAAATAAATAATGTCTTATTAAGAATTGCTTCTCCATCATGCAAGTGACCTTCCACTTATTTTTGTATGGTAAATTTTAGTTGAGAATTCAGGTAAGTCACACTTTAACATGACTGCCCTGAGGCTGATCACATAGGGATTACATCCTCTACCTTCAGGAAACATAGGAGGGAAGTTCAGATTATGGAGCCATGTCCTGAACCGCCAAGGAGGTTGCTGGTGGTATTTATTGGTATTTTTCTTCACCCCTGAGACAAACAATGCAACCAAATTCTTTATAATGCTTTCTAGCATTATATTCTAGCAAATTCTTTGTAATGCTTCTAATTCTTTCCCTTCTCTCTTTATAATGCTAGAATATTTCTGTGGCCATATTTCAGGCAATTGATTTAGTTAAATTCTGCAAAATCAAAACAAGATGTTTAACATGTATCTCTTGAATTATTATTAGTGTTTTAAAAATAACTAAATAGTAACATTTTGTACCTTTTTTTTTTTTTTTTTTTTTTGAGATGGAGTCTCACCCTGTCACCCAGGCTGGAGTGTAGTGGCACAATCTCGGCTAGCAAATATTCTAGCATTATAAAGAGAGAAGGGAAAGAAAAGAGAGAAGGGAGGCTGTAAAAGTGGACATTGGATAATGCCAATTCAATAGCAACATTCCAAAGAGTCAGACATTGCCGAGACTGTTACATAGCAACATTAGCAGGTTCCGGTTCTCATTCCGGAAAGGCAGTTTACCCTAAAGCCGGCACTGATTTTTACAATAGATGAGGTGTGGGCACTGCTGTTCAGTGTTGACCAGCACCAGCACATGGCACTGCAGCAATAACCTGCAGTAACACAGGCAGCAATGCCAAACCATGCACTTGGAAGTCAGAGGTGGGGAGAAATTGATGTGGAATGTATAGCTTTAAACCTACTACTATCTGCATGTGTGTGTGCACGCATGTGTGTGTGTGCATGTACATGTACGTGTGTGTCAGAAATAACAACAAATCACTAAAAGGCCTCAGTTCCACTTTTGGAGAAAAGTCATTCTTTAAAAGGACTTTAATTGGGAAAGTAATATCTGCCATGGGTGACACAGGAAAGGCATCTGTGGAGTCATGTGACACATAAAGACGAAAAAGCCCACACCTCTCAAAAATCGCTGCACCGAATCCCGAGCAACAGAGTGGACAGCACCAGTGTGGTGAAACTCTTGGAAGACACTTGTAACTTGTCACATGTGAAACTGCATTAAAATGTCTTTCATATGTCCATGAGCACTGCGTTGTTGAAGGCAAATGACTGTGATGCTTTAAGGATGCTCAATTTGAAGAATCCATTGCTTCCTAAAGAACTCTAGGAGCATATCTCACAGTAGCCTAAAAAATCTCATTCTTCTCTTTCTTCACATACAGACCTTTAAAAAATTGGAAAGGTCAAATTTGCTTCTGTATATAATCTAATAAGTATGCAATGTTTTTGGAGAAAAGAAAATATTTTAAAAGAAAAAAATTTTTTAAAGCAAATTTTTAAAGTAACTCATCTTTTATTATTTTATTTATATATACAAAACTATATATAATTTTTATGTATTGATAAGTATTTATTATTCATTTATTAGAGAATATACAAAAACATGTGATATGGTTCTGCTCTGTGTCCCCACCCAAATCTCACCTTGAATTGTAATAATCCCCACGTGTTATGGGAGAAACCCAGTGGGAGGTAACTGAAACATGGGGGCGGTTTCCCCTATACTGTTCTCATGGTGGTGAATAAGTCTCACAAGATCTGATGGCTTTATAAGGGGTTTCCCCTTTCGCTAGGCTCTGATTCTTTCTTGCCTGCTGCCATGTAAGACGTGCCTTTCAACTTCCACCAAGATTGTGAGGCCTCCCCAGCCACATGGAACTATGAGTCTATTAAACCTCTTTTTCCTTATAAATTACCCAGTCTCAGGTATGTCTTTATCAGCAGCGTGAAAACAGACTAATACAACATGCTTTGGATTAATATGTAGAAACAAATCAACATTTATTAGAATCACCTTTGCACAAATACATTTGTTATGGGCTGAATATCTGTGCCTCCCCAAAGTTCACTGTTGATGTCCTAACCCCCAATGCGATATTATTCAGAGGTGGAGCCTTTGGGAGGTGATTAATTCATGGAAGCCCTCAGGAATGGGATTAGTACCCTGATAGAATAGACTCCAGAGAGTGCTCTTGTTTCCTTTCCACCATGAGAAAATACAGGGAGAGGATGACCATCTACGAACCAGGAAGCAGGCCCTAACCAGATGCGGAACCTTCTGGTGCTTTGGACTTTCAGCCTCCAGTACTGTGGTGGGGAAATGTTGGTTTTGAAAACCACACAGGACTTATATTCTGTTACAGTAGCCCAAATGAACTGAGACAATATTCATTCTAAACAAAGCCAAATCATGGCCTATTTTATTAATTTGATTTTCATATCCATTTAAAATATACCATTTAGCCTTCTAATTCATAAAGTCTACATGCACGGAAAGATAACTTTCAAGTCAACTAGACGATTCTGCACTAAAAGCTTTTTAGAACTAGAGACCAATACAAATAAAATGGAAATAAATTTAGATGTGAACAAAGCAATTTGCATTGAGCCACAAACATAAATTATTTTTGGTGAGATTCAAAGCTACGAACCTGTACCACACTGATGAACAAATCTGTGAGAAATCTCATTTGAGGACATACTCAGTTGACTGTCTATCGTCCTTCAGGAGCTGTGATAACACTAATGAGAAAATATTCCCTTGTAGAGAGCTTCAGGGGCTGTAAGAAAAGTTACTGAATCCATCCTTGCACCCTTCCTTGAGCTCACTGTGGAATTATTGTGATGGAAAACTGCCTTTGTGGTCCCACCACGGAACAGGTGCTCCTGAAGTTTCCTAAAATAAGGGCAAGAAGGCCTCGCTGACCAGTACACTTATCAGAAGAATAGTAGTACAGACTTTTAACAAAAAATAGAGAATACTGTCAATAAAGCATAAAAGTAAGGCTTTCATATGCTGCCTAAATCCTAATCTTGTACATATCTTTCAGTTACTACAGTATGGCTTCCCATCAACCTCTGGGATGTGGCAGGTAATGAGACTCCTAGGACGAAAAGACTCAGTGTCCTGTCCTTCATTCATTTATTCATTCAGTCAGTCATTAAATATGTATTGATCTGTCTATGCAATGCCAAGAAAAACCATGGGCATTGGGATATAGTGAGGAAACCAACACATGTGCCTCCTCAGAAAATTTACAGTCCAGAGGGGTAGAGATAGACCCACATAAAATGGTAGACTGCTAGTTTCTTTCCTTTCCACATATTCCTATCATCATCTTCCATTGAGATGGTATTTTGTCCCTAATGCTGATACGCAATTATCTCATCGAAAATAAATCATCTGGCCGGGCACGGTGGCTCATGCCTGTAATCCCAGCACTTTGGGAGGCCGAGGCAGGCGGATCACCTGAGGTTGGGAGTTCAAGACCAGCCTGACCAACATGCAGAAACCCCGTCTCTACTAAAAATACAAAATTAGCCAGGCGTGGTGGCTCATGCCTGTAATCTCAGCTACTCGGGAGGCTGAGGCAGGAGAATTGCTTGAGCCCAGGAGGCAGAGGTTGTGATGAGCTGAGATCGTGCCATTGCACTCCAGCCTGGACAACAAGAGTGAAACTCCATCTCAAAAACAAAAAGAAATCATCCACATATAAACTTCAGGCATGCAGATACCATAGTCATGGGCTCCCAGTCCTTGCTACCTATAATGAGGTCCATGAACCAGGAGTATCAGCAGCACATGAGAGCTTTTTAGAAACAGTCTTGAGCCCACCTGGACCTAATCAATCAGAATCTTCAGTTTAACAAGACACCCAGGAGACGTGTAAGGACACTGAATTTTAAAAAGTAGTGCACTTACATGTTTTCTCAAAGGGTG
Source organism: Macaca fascicularis (assembly GCF_037993035.2). Classification (NCBI taxonomy): domain Eukaryota; kingdom Metazoa; phylum Chordata; class Mammalia; order Primates; family Cercopithecidae; genus Macaca; species Macaca fascicularis. Next base: position 6,227,444 of record NC_088377.1, on the reverse strand, counting down.
CTGCAGGGGACATGGCATCTTCATGCTAAGTGAAAAAGCAAGACCTTCGGTCAAATAGAGTGAGAAACTGCTGGTTAAAGCAAGTCAGCGACTTCTTCACCATGGGATTCTTCAGAGTTTCTTATGTCTATTTTAAATACCCAAGAGAAAGAAACCAATACTAATTATAATAATGGTAGTAATCACTAATATTTGTAGTATAGTTACTACAGGCTACACACTAAAATTGCTTAAATATCAATATGGACATGGAATCCTATTTAATCATCAGACACCAAAATTAGGTGTTATTGTTCCTGTTTTTCATGTTACGAATCTGAAACTCAGAGAGACTGAATTACTCTCCCAAGATGACACAGTTTGCAAATTTGCCAACTGGAAACCCGGCCCTGCCTGATTCCAAAGCCCAAGGGCTCAATTTGAAACTTATGGCAATTTTCTAAATACATTGAATCACTGAACATGGACACAGCTTTTTTTCTGTTTTGCGAAGATCACCTAGGACTAGTCCATGAAATACAGGCTGGGAGAGTATTTCACAAAAACACAAAATTTGCCACAATGGGTTAGGCCCCTACTCAGGGGCAGAAACACCCTCAAAAGTGATGTCAATCTTAAATGTGTGGCTTGCATACTGGCCACTCAGAAGAGCACAAAACAGTTTAAGGTTTTTTTCCAGACCTGAGATATCAGTTACATCTTGCCAAATGATGGGTCCCAATTGGCATGCCACTATCAGATTTACCATAAAAATCACATGTGGCCTAGTCTAGACACACTGGACTTCTGTAATCTCTTATTGTCACTCAACAGCTGGTACAAATGAATCTACCACTTCCTCATATCAGGCCCCTGACTTAATGTCTCACACCATTTCTCAAGAAAAGATGCACCTCCCTCATAATGTCAAAACGCTTGGGTTATCTTGCATTGTTTACAGTAGAACAGTGGTTCATCTTAGCAGTCGTGATTTATTTATACTCACTTTTATTCATCCATTCCACTCATATATGTTGAGTTCCTACTTTGCGCTAAGAAGCAGTTCGGTGTAATACCAGGCCCTTCACATTTACAATCGTGAAGTCAATTAATTATAAGCTCAACCCATAATTAATATGCACTCAATAATGGCCACCATTGTAAGTACATTCTAATACAACATTCTATCCATGTATAAACTTAAGAGAGTATAAGGATCAGAATTCGAGGTCAGACCCGCAAAATATAGGGATAAAATGAGACTGTGACATAAATCTTCTCTACTCCTCCCCCAATTGTATACCGAGGAAATGAGTTTCAAATCATCATTAATAGCAAACTTGAAGTACTAAGAGAGACCACAGAGAAACAGACACTATGATAGATAAAGAGGATTGAAGGTATCTGCTGGGTGTCAAAGTTGGCCCCGGGTTAAGAATGTTTCTCTGACCTACAAAAAGCCTGGACAGTCTATGGAACATCCAAGCAAATCAACATCGGAATAAAACATGCTGTCCACTTCCTTGCCCTCTTCCAAGAATTACTTCAATATTCCCAATAAACTAAATGCATTTAGTTCTGAAATGAATGCATGTTATTCAATAAGAAAACATTATGACTCAAGTAGATCTACACTTCTTTTCTGAAACTAGATATCTGTGTTCTGAATAAAAATGAACAATTCATCAGCACACATTTCTTTTTAATCTAAAAGTACATTATACAAATTCAGGCCATGGGGATGTGACCCTGTCTAACCTTATTTGTTTTGTTTGTAAGTAAATTTGGTTCCCCTTTGGGTTAAAGTGTAACTTTTTTTTTTTTTTTTAAGTGAGAAAAATAACTTTTGTTTTATAGCTTCACTAGAGGAAGCACTGTATCTCAGCAGTCCCCGTCACAATGGGAACATAAGCATGGCCTCCTCAGTAGAAACTCATGCATCTCTTATCCATGTAGGTCCCTTTCTTCCATCTGCTTTTGATTTGGAATCACTCATTCTTATCTCCAACTTCCCCGGCCTCAAGGTAGTAATGTTAAGTAACTTGCAGGGATAGCTATTTTTGACCACTTTCTCCAAGTTCCAGCATCCTGTAAATTCATCCATTTAGACCCACACAATATATCTACCTCCCTAGAGAATGTTCCATGTGAATTTCTTTTAAAATATCATAATCTCTTTTCTGTAAAAGCACATGGAAGGGATTCTGTGATTATTTAAAACTAAAGGCACAGTGCAACTTCTAACTTAAACCAGATTGTTGCAAGGACAGCAATAATCAATCACAAAGATTAATTTAACAATTGACCCTTTTTACACTGTTTTATGGATTTCAGCAACCACAATTTAAGAGGAAGCCTTTAAAAGAATTGTTTTCTACTTAGCAATCGGAATCTAATTTTAGAATTTCTACTAGAAATAAATATGCATTTTTTATCTCATTGCCTGGTACATAGTTGGTACTCATTATGCTTGGAAAAAAAGTATTACTAGGGGTCTGTGGAAAGCATTTTACTATAAATGATTCATCTTATCCTCTGGGAGAATCAGAGAATATTGCACACTCACCTGTTGGAAGGGTGCTGATAGAGCAGAGTCTGATAACACCAAAAAGACAGAGAATGAAAACCAGAAGTTATCATCCTTTCATGGGCTTGAAATTTAAAGAACCCTTCAAGACGACAAGGAAAGATAGCTGATAGCCAGAAGAAGACAACCAAGATTAAAAATAAAATCACACTTTTAGAGAATAACTTAAATTTTAATCTTTTGGCTCCAAAGCAAAAGTGACAGCCATGGAATAATTTTCTGAGTTGGCCAATAAATCAGGCTTAACACCTGCTCTAGAACCTAAGCATGCTAGATATGACAATGAGACATTTCAGTAGCTGAGTAACTTTGTAAATAATTGGGACAAAATTATATAATCATAGCAGCTGCTTCATTATGTCCTGATACACTGCCTAGGTAATTAAAATGTCACACATGACACAAGGAGTAGATTGATTTTTCTGCTGTATTTCTTAAAGTTAGATGTTCATTCTCAGCCTCTCAGGACAGAATTCTACCATTAGGAGTCATGAAGTCAGTGGTGGGAAGCCTGACCACACACAAACACACAGTCTATATGGCTCTGATTGGTGGCTTCACCAATTTAGCAGAAATAGGTCTTGTTTACATTTCCTAACTAGGGTTGAGTCTTCTTTTTTAAGGCTCAGTACAGAAACGGATGATTTCTTATCCTTTCTAATATCAGAGGTTTACAAGCCACTATCCGGAGCTCACAGGAGCTGGACACCTTTTGGCCCCTAGGATGCAAACATTTATCTTTCTTTCTTTTCGTTTTTGGGGTTTTTTTTTTTTCTTTTTTTTTTTCTTTTTTTTTTCCTGAGATGGAGTCTTGCCCTGTCTCCCAGGCTGGAGTGCAGTGGCACAATCTCAGCTCACTGCAACCTCTACCTCACAGGTTCAAACAATTCTACCTCAGCCTCCCGAGTAGCTGGGATTACAGGCGCACTCCATCACACCCAGTTAATTTTTGTATTTTTAGTGGAGATGGGGTTTCGCCATGTTGGCCAGGCAAACGTTTATCTTTCTCAAGCTTCTCACAGTTAGCTTTTCCTTTTAGGCCCTGAGTAGAGTTTACTTTATCTTAACCTTAATAGAACCTATACTCATTCTAACAGCTTGTTTTGCCCTCTGCAAGGAAATTGCTTTGAGAAGTTATCATCCTTTCATGGGCTTGAAATTTAAAGAACCCTCTATGGGATGAAGTTGTATAAATGATTGGCTGATTGGCTTTTGGAGGGAGTAATTGTGTGTATGAGGGTGTGTGTGTGCATGTGTATGTGTGAGTGTGCATGCAAGCGTGAGAATGTTGTCTCTAGTGTAACACAGCATCACAGATGTTTGGGATGCTATAGCATACAGCACAACAAATAAATAAGAATTTGTAACATGTTCTAGGAACCATATAACAAATAAATAATAAGTATTCCACTCAGTTTTGTTATCCCACCCAGAATGCACAGTTGATACTTCATGGAACAGGGAAAATGTCTTCATAGAAATACGCTCAATAGGCCGGGTGTGGTAGCTCACACTTATAATCCTAGCACTTTGGGAAGCCGAGGCGGGTGGTTCACCTGAGGTCAGGAGTTCAAGACGAGCCTGGCCAACATGCTGAAACCCCATCTCTACTAAAAAAAAAAAAAAAAAAAGAAAAAAAAAATTAGCCAGGCAAGGTGGCACCTGCCTGTAATCCCAGCTACTCAGAAGGCTGAAGCAGGAGAATCGCTTGAACCCGGGAGATGGAGGTACTCCAGCCTGGGAGACAGAGCAAGACTTCGTCTCAAAAAAAAAAAGAAAGAAAAGAAAAGGAAAATAAATACACTCGGTACTGACTGGCTGCTGAAGCAAAAACCTCTCCAAGCCCTCATGTGGACACAGCTGGATGGCAGGATGTGTTTACGTCTATCTTCCAAGAAGCTCTAATAAAGCATGCAACACTGATAATATTCACTTACATTGTCTTAGTATTGCTAGTTATATTGTAAATAGAATAATGGAATTTTAAAAGATGTCATTATAGTTCTTAGAGTCAAGATACCGTCAAATACTCTCTTGTCCTGTTCCTAAGAGGCTTCGTAATTGTTGGAACAATAAATCAAAGCGACTCTCCTCATTGTCTTCATCCCAACGTTGGGACCCAGGCCATGAATCACAGCATTGCAGTCTATTTCCCCGCAGCTCACTGACTGTAGATTGACTTAGGGAGTGCTGCTTCCTCACGATTTCAGGACTAGAGATGGGGTCTTAGTTGGTCTGGGCTGCCACAGCGAAAGACCACAGACTCCGGATCTTAGCAACAGAAATCTGCTTTCACAGTTCTGGAGGCTAGAAGTTAGAGATCATGTTGTTTGGAGGGTAGGTTTTTTCCTGAGATTTACATACGGTCATCTTCCTCCCCACATCTCCACATGGCTATCCCTCTTTGTATCCCAGGGTCCTAATCTCCTCTTCTTTTCTTTTTTTTTTTTTTTTTTTTTTTGAGACAGAGTCTCGCTCCGTTGCCTGGGCTGGAGTGCAGTGGCACCATCTCGGCTCACTGCAACCTCAACTTCCCAGGTTCAAGCAATTCTCCTGCCTCAGCCTCCTGAGTAGGTGGGACTACAGGCATGCACCACCACACCTGGCTAACTTTTTGTATTTTTAGTAGAGATGGGGTTTCACCGTGTTGGCCAGGCTGATCTTGAACTCCTGACCTCAGGTGATCCACCCGCCTCAGCCTCCCGAAGTGCTGGGATTACAGGCATGAGCCACCATGCCCAGCCATCTCCTCTTCTTAAATACCAGTCTTACATGGAATTAGGGGCCACCCCAATATCCCCGTTTTAACTTAGACACTTCTCTAAAGACCCTATCTCCAAATACAGTCACGTTAGGAGTTTACAGCTTCAGCATATGAATTCTGGAGGAGCATGATTCAGTCTATAAAAGAGTGATGAACAGATATGTGACTGCAAATGAGGAAAGACAGAATTCAGTCATCAGGAATCACAAAGTCAGGGGTCTTCAGATGTCACTGGGATAAAGAGATTGGGGCAGTACAGAAGCCTATGATACCTGGAGAGGAGGGGACCCACATAGGGCCAGAATAAAGAAATAAAACTCCTTCTGGCCAAGCAAGACATCTGTGGGCTGAGACCATCCGTTTTCTACCCCTGCTGTAGAGTTTCTGACAGCTCTGAATGTTAATTGAAAGCTGCCTGGACTGGCATTTGTGGCCCAGCTGGTGTTTTCTTATTTTGTGTTTGCTTTTTGATGGATGATGAGTGTTCAATTTGTTATGGATTTGAGGTGGGGGAGGGGAGCTGATTCTCAGGCCACATTTAGTTCTTAGGTGTATATTTAGGTCCAAAAGGTAAAATGCACAGGCCACATAATTTCCTGAGACATTTGCTTTTTTTCTATACATAATAGAAAGAACTCATTTCTGCAGACTAAACTAAAACATAAGGTTATAGATGTTTGCATGTAGTTAAGAAATCAGGCAAATTGTTAATGTGCCAGATAAAATGTTATCGAACTCTTAGTCCTTCAGCTGCTGGGACAGATGGGCAGTAGGTTTCATACCACGTGCCAAGAAGTGGCTGGCTGGAGGCCTGTGATGGGAGGGATTCTGAGGTTTAGACTGGACATACAAAAGATCATGATCTCATTAATTAGCCATATCTGCCAAGAATGGGGAGGGAGGGTTTTGCAGCATTAGAACATGATGGCATAGGAATCAAAGCAACTTTCCAGGATACTCTTGTCTTGGTTAAGGTCCATTGTGACTTCAGATACATAAATCCCTTGCTTTTTAGGTACAAAAAATACGAAATTGTTCTGGTATTTTTTTTTTTTTTATTTTTTGAGACAGACTCTCACTCTGTCCCCCAGGCTAGACTACAGTGGTGTGATCTCGGCTCACTGCAGCCTCTGCCTCCTGAGTTCCAGCAATTCTCCTGCCTCAGCCTCCCAGGTAGCTGGGATTACAGGCCTGTACCACCAGGCCTGGCTAATTTTTGTATTTTTAGTAGAGATGGGGTTCTACTATGTTGGCCAGGCTGGTCTCAATCTCTCGATCTCCTGACCTCAGGTGATTCACCCGCCTCAATCTCCCAAAGTGCTGGGATTACAGGCATAAGCCACCATGCCCAGCCTGTTCTGCTATTTTTTATGATGCCAACAAACTCAAAGAGAGAATGAAGCATTTCATTGGGCTTAGACAAAAATTAAAATCATGTGAAATAGAAGCACACAAACCTACTCCATGATTTTAATATGAAATCCAGAGAAACAAATGCTTATTAGTTTTGTTGTTTGTGGGGTTGGTGGTTAGTATTTTGCATTTTTGATTTTTTAAAAAATTATCTCTATAATAAGCCTATTGATTTTTCCTCTTAAAAAGCAATATTCTGTGGGAAAAGGCCAACCTTTCCTGGCACTGCCTTCTTTTTCTAGAGATTATTAATTTCTTTTTAATAGAGCTCATACTGCAAAATCAAATTTTTATATCACAAAGGGATTTACATTTATCTTGAGCTGCACACTCTTCGTCATCTATCAAATTGAGTTTAAGTTTCTAATTGAAACAATTTTTCAACTGTTAAGCAATAAAGAAGCAATAAGTGATATATTTAAATTATTTATTCATCTTATTTATAATTAATTCATTTTTTTTCCTTGCTGTACAGTGAGGCTAACCCGATGCATTTGATTTTTCAAATCTTTTCTATCATTTGGCAACAACAGAAGTGGCTGCTTTTTCCATCCCACTTGTGTTTCATTGGTCTTTGGAGACTCAGGTAACATCAGTTTAAATCACAGTTAAATTTAACACAGTAACTTTGTTTTGCAATATACTGCACCAAAAACAAGTGTGTCACACTGCTCCAAAAACAAGTGTGTTATGAGTAGAGCATTCCTGTTCTTAGTCAAATTGAAAAAAAAAAATGTACCTCTTAATAAAGTGAACCATTGCATTAACAAAGATCTCAACCTTCAGCATTTAGTGACTACGTATCCCTTGGTCTACATTCCTTTTACACAATAAGATTGATAGGCCTTTAACATGCACTGTGTCATGGATCATCAACCAGTTGACCTGGATAACTGGTCTGAAAATTATTTGAACCCCTTTTTCCAATATCTCTCTCTTGTTATACCATTCAAAACACAAACTCTTGGCCCCAGTGGAATGCATTACCTCCTCCCTCGCATAAACTCATTGCCTGTCCACAATTGCTTGGACTGATAATCTTCAGAGCTATGCAGCCACTGGTTATTTTCCTCTCACACATACATGCATATCCCATTCACTACACCATGCTCTGGCTCTATCATCTCACTCCACCAAGTGCCCAATGGCAGAGGCTCCAACAACTTACACATACTACCCACAATTTTTTTTTCCAAATCCAAGGTCATATTCCTGCACTATTCATAAGCTATAATGATTCCCTTTGGCTGACTAAATATGCTCAAGCTTCCCAGACTCCTATTAATTTAGGCTGGATTTCACCTTTGTACCCTCATCCAGCTCTGCCTGGCAATTAGATAACAGTGAATGAGGGCTTCTATGTAGAATGTACTCACGAATTTTCACTCAATAGTAACCACACTTTATGGGAATCTTTGCTCCTCACACGACAGCTGACTTTCACTGGATGCTCAGTACACATCTGTAGAATAAAGAACCCAAGAACAGGCCATAAAACAAATTCAGAGAATAATCAGGGGAAATCAAGTGATCTGAAACTCAAGTCAAAAACTCAGAAAATATGATGGCCAGGAAGAAGTCACTCAATGCCTAAAATTATTTGGAAATAACTCATCGTGTAGTAATCCAGTTTTCTTTAACTGTGGGTGCCTCAGGTGATCTGATTGTTTGGTATTTAGTGGGCCTCAGTATGTTTCATGTATCATGAAAGGCAGGGAGAAGGACTTTTCTCAACCTCAAAGGCACAGCAACTGTGCAGTGAGGACTAGGCTGAAGTATGAGAACAAAAACAAAAGCAATTATAATTACAGGCATTTATTGAGCTTCTCCTAAGTGTCATGTAGGTACAATGTACTATCCATTTTGGTTTATTCAAGCCTCAAAACAATCCTGTGAAAATAACAAGAATACATAGCTACTAAGCCACAATGGAAGTGTGTTCTTGTCCCAACTGTTCACTCCCTTTCCTGCAGGGGGCCGTGTGTCTATACACGCTGTGCGTGGAAGGAGTCTACTTCCCTGCCTCACTGACACAGGCTTGGCCATGTTCCTCACTCAGGCCAATAGCATGTGAGTGGACATGACATAGGCAGATCCGAGCAGAAGTTTTAGTCATTGTAGGTTCCTGACAGATGAGGGTAAAATGTCACGTTCCAGAGAAGGCTGTCTGTAAAGTGGTTCCCAGAATTTGCAGACTTGTGGACAACTGTCAGTCTAACATGTAATGTGAGCACAAAATAAATCTTTGCTGTCATTGATTGCAGAGACTATTGGGTTGACTGGCACTACACAAAGCTTAGCAAAAGTGAGGTACAATTCACACCCAGAACCTGCACGTTTATCCATGTTACTCTCCTGCCTCACTAAGCACACATGCACTATTATGAGACAAGGTTCTAACCCTATGTAGGCAGGTTCTGCTGTCTCTATCCTACAAGTTGGAATCAGTCAGCTACTCAAAGTATGGTCCATGGACCAGAAACAGTATGAGCAACACTTGGCAGCTGGTTAGAAATGCAGACTCTCAGCTCCCACCCAAGAATCTGCATTTTAATAAAATTCCCAGGAATGAATGTCACAATAAAGTATGATAAGTGCTGATTTAACACATGGTCATGGACCCATATGCTTCATGAATAATCAAGATCAAAGAGCTATGAATTAGAAATGAAAAAAAAAGCATCCACTTCCAATTCTAATTTCCAGATTGGAAAGACAAGAGTATCCACTTATTTTCCTTGTCTCTTGGAGATCAGAGGGGTAGAAACGGTGTGTTGTAACTATGATGGTTTGCTGTAAAACATTCTAGGACTTGCTCTAGTCACTAAATATCGCCCTTTGATAGAGCAGCTTACACTTCATTGCTAGCCATGCTGACCTCTTGTTCACAATCCAATGGCTTGTTCATTGAACAAATAAACATTAGGGCCTATTAGTCCTCATTAAGGACTGTACGCATGTAGGGAAAAAATGACACATTGTGCTTATCTTGACTTCCCTGTTCCAAGATCCCATTATTGGCTTATCACCCTTTTGATGAGTGACATTGACCATTAACCATAACAGTAAACATCACAACTTCCTAAACACAAGTTATCATCATAATTAAGGGAAGAATATAGCACTTATGGATGCTGCTTAGCTGGTAACTCAATGTCATGGTCTCTTCTCCACACTGTCCTGAAACCCAGTAGCAGTGAACCAGAACATCCAAGAAGTAATGGAAATGAATAATGATATTTCAAGATGGTGGATGATGTAGGTAGAACAACCACTCATGCATTTGAGACACATTCTCCCCAGTGAACACTAAGGTTTTTGACAGGCTTGTTTATGAATAAATTCATGACATGAGACGTTTCCAAAATGTCTGTTAAGAGCTGCTTCAAAATGAAGTCATCAAAATTACTGCAAAATGTACATTTTAAATGCAAACAGCCAGGGGAAAGAGTGTAACTTGTTATGTAGAATTCATTATCAGTATTTCAGACTGCAGCCACTATAAACATTTGTTTGGGATTGCTTTTATGCAATTGTTTGGAACATAAGCAGAGAAAGAGCTGAATGGAGACATTCCAGAAGTCCAGAGCTTATTCAGCTTCTTTTTTCTCTACCTTGATAGAAAGAAATCTTTTTTTTTTTTTTTTTTTTTTTTTTTAGGTATTTAACTCACAATGTAAGTATGTGCATATTTACAGAATCACATAGTAATACTATCCTGATGTTTATAATTGAATTCAGCCTGGAGCTGCTTTAAGATGAATCAGACTATCAAGTTAGCCAGTAGATTGAGGGTCAAAAATACACTAAGTGGGAAAAAAATGTTCTTAATACAGAATAAACTAGGTGGTTAGTTAAGGACTAAAAACACCACTGCTCCACCACAAAGAAGGAAATATGCATTTGATCTAAAAGAAGAAAAGAGTTAAAATCCAGTATACCATCAAGATGAAAGAAAATCTATCTGTAAAAAAAAGAAGAATACAAATCATCACAGACATACCCAAAATGAAAATGCCAAGTAGTTCAGATTACATGAAATTGATTAATGCTTTTATATCAACAAAGCTCACCATAAACAAAATTAAAAGGCAAATAATGACCTTTGAAGATTATACATATCTTTTAAAAATTAATAAGCCAAGCATTTATAAAAGCTTGCAAACCTATTTTTCAAATAACACACCAAGAAAGAAATGGGCAAAGCACATGAATAGGCAATAATAATATTTAAGGAATAACCTGAATCTACAGTAGAGGATCAGCTAATAGTAGCAGATACATATGATAAACTAGGATGTTGTCATTATAAGTGTAATAGGGAAGAAGATCTACTGATGTGAAGAAAATGTTCATGAAGCAGTAAAAAAAGAATAAAACAATCGCCTAATTGTAAATGTTTAATAAAAGACATACCAGACTTTTAACGGTATCTCTCTACCTTGTAGAACTACAAGAGTTGCTTTGTTGTGTGTTTCAAGTGTTTTACAAACTTTACTCATTCAGTATATATTGCTCTTCAATTAAAAATAAAATAAAGATCATACAAAATTAAAAATATATTAAAATTAGAGCAATTCAGATAAATAAATTTACCATAAAAACAGGAAAATTCCATCCCCAATACTATAACACTATAGCCTAAGCCATTAAAATGTTTTACTTCTAAAATAAAGCTATTGACTTTTGTAAAAATGTTATTATCCTACAAAGACATTTTTAGATATCAACAGTTACGTTTGTGGGCAAAGGACGGTGTTGAGGCATGTAAAGAGAGAGCTTGGACCAAAAAGAAAATTTTATTTTTTTAATTGAGAGCCTGTGTTTGTAAGTAACATCAGTGATTCTCTTACCAAAATACCTGGGAGTGAAATGAGTTAAAAGAACCAGATTGCTGGGGCTTTGGGGTAGATGATGCTTCCTCTCTAATTCGAATCTATATTGCCAATAGGTAAATTGAGAGCTAACACATTAAGTCAAATTTATTGCTCCCATTACCTTCCCTATGCAGGAAAAGCAATAATGAAAATACATTGGAAGAGCTGATTGGTGGAACTCAGAGAAAAAAAATCACAGCAAATTATTCTACAGTATTAGATTCTTATTGTCACTATAACAAATTACCCCAAGTCTGGTGGCTTTAAACAATGTAGATTTATTTTCTTACAATTCTGGAGGACAGAAGTTCAAGTTCAATTTCACAGAACTAAAGTCAAGATACAAACAGGGCTGCACTCCCTTTGAAGGAACATGGGGAATATCTGATTTCCCTTTTTCAGCTTGTAAAGCTTTTTCCAGCTTGTAAAGTCTTTTTCGGCTTGTAAAGACCTCTTGAATTCCTTGGCTTATGAGAGACACATCATTCCAACCTCTTATTCTATCATCATATCTTTTACTATCCTTCTGATCTCCTGCCTTTCTCTTTTAAAGATACCTGTGATTACATTAGGCTTAATAGTTAATCCAAAATAATCTTCCAATCTCAAGAGCCTAAATTTAAATACACTTGCAAAATTCATTTTGCCATATCAGGTAGCATTTACAGATTTTGGAGATAGTACACTGCTTTGATTTGAATGTTTGTCCCCTCTGAAACTCATGTTGAAACTTAATCCCCAACGTGGCAATATTGAAATGTGGACTTTTAACAGGTAATCCATTTATTGATTAATAGATTAACAAGTCAATGGATTAATAAATTATCACAGGAGTGACATTAGTGGATTTATAAGAGGAAAAAGGGAGACTTGAACAATAACTCAGCTTCCTCACCATGTAATTCCCTGCACCACCTCAGGACTTCACAGAGTCCCCCATTAGCAAAAGGACCTCCCCAAAATGTGGCCTCTTGACCTTGGACTTTGCAACCTCCATAACTGTAAGAAATAAATTATTTATCTTTATATATTATCCAGTTTCAGGCATTCTGTTATAAGTAATATGAACTAAGACAGAAAATTGGTACCAGTAGTGGGGTGTTGATGATAATGGACACCTAAAAATGTGGAAGTGGCTTTGGAACTGGGTAATGGGCAGAGTATAGAAGCCGAGGGAGGAGGCTAGAAAAAGCCTGGATTCTGGTGAGGGCTTAGAAGGCAGGAAAACTAAGGGAAGTTTGTAACTTCCTTAGGAATTGGTTAAATGGTGGTGACCAGAATGCTAATAGAGATATGGACAGTAAAGGCTGTTCTGATGAGATCTCAGATAGAACTGAGAAACAAGGTATTGAAACTTTGAGTAAAGGTCATTCTTCCTATAAATTGGCAAATAATTTCGTTGAAGCATGTCCCTGTCCAAGGGCTTTATGGAAGGCCAAACTTAAGAATGATGAACTAGGATATCTCACACAAGGCATGTCTTTTCTTTTTTCTTTTCTTTTCTTTCTTATTCCTTCCTTCCTTTCTTTCTTTTTTCTCTTCTTTTTTATTTTTCCCCAAGTCTTACTATGTTGCCTAGGCTGTAGAACAGTGGGGCACAATCTCGGCTCACTTCCACCTCCCAGGTTCAAGTGATTCTCCTGCCTTGCTTCCTGAGTAGCTGGGATTACAGGCACACACCACCACACCCAGCTAATTTTTGTATTTTTAGTAGAGACGGGGTTTCACCATGTTGGTCAGGCTGATCTCGAACTCCTCTTTCTTTCTTTCTTCTTCTTGTTTTTTGTTTGTTTGTTTTGTTTTTTAAGATGGAGTTTCTTTCGCCCAGGCTGGAGTGCAGTGGCATGATCTCGGCTCACTGCAACCTCTGCCTTCTGGTTTCAAGTGATGCTCCTGCCTCAGCCTCCCGAGTAGCTGGAATTATAGGTGCCCGCCACTATGCCTGGCTAATTTTCTGTATCTTTAGTAGAGACAGGGTTTCACCACGTTGGCCAGGCTGGTCTCGAACTCCTGACCTTGTGATCCCCATGCCTTGGTCTGACACAAGGCATTTCTAAGGAAAATACAAAAGGAGCCACGTGGTTACTTTTGGCTGCTTATGCTGATATTTGGGACCAAAGGAATAATTTAAAAACATAATTTATAATTAAAAGAGAAACAGACCAGAAAAATTTGAAAAGCTCTCATCCTGGCCAAGTGAAAAGTGATTAAGTGCGTTCAGGAGAGAAAAATCAAGGGTGTAGCTCAGAGACCATTTGCTAAACATATTAGTATGAATAGAAGGGAGCCAGGTACTTTTCCTCAAGATAGCAGAAAAAAGAGATCCTGAAGGCATTTTAAAGATCTTGAGGCTGCCTCTCTCATCATAGGCCCAGAAGCCTAAGAGGGCAGAATGCTTTCAGGAGATAGACCAAGGGCACCTTCCATAGGCTCGGTGCCCTCGGCCACCACAGGACTCTGTTTCCTGCACCCCAGAACAGTGCTCCACAGCTGCCCTAGTTAGGCTTAAGAGGCCCTAGGTATGGCTTGTGGCACAGCTCTGGAAGGTATACACGTGTCAGTATACACGTAGCGCTAATTCTGCAGGCTCTTGGCAGCACACATGTGGTGCTAATTCTGCAACTTTGAAGAAAGCAAGAGTTGTAGAGGATTGGCAGCTTCCACCCAGATTTCCAAGGATGTCATCAAAAGCCTGGGGGCCCAGGCAGGGACCTGTCACAGCAGGGTTGCCACCACAAAGAGCTTCCACTAGAGCAATGCTGTGTGTAACTGTAGGGTCACAGCTGTTGCAGAGTCCTTACCAGGGTAATGTCTAATGGAACCATGGAGGCAGGACTTTCGCCAGGATCCCAAAACTGTGGAGTCACCAGTAGCACGCAACGCCCACCTTGGACAGCTTCAGGCACCAGACTCCAGCACATAGAAGTAGCTGCATGAGCTACACCAAGCAAAGCCACAGGGACAGGACTGCTTGAGGCCTTGGGGGCCCAACTTCCACCCCATTGTCTCGGAGGCTAAGGTGGAGTCAAAGGAGATCACTCTCAAGCTTTACAATTAATGTATGCCCTGCTAGGTTTCAGACTTGGTTGGGACTAGTGCCTTTCTTTTTGCCTATTTATCACTTTGAAAATAGAAACCTGCAAGTCTTTCTACGTACCTTGAAAGTAGATAACCCATTTTGATTTCACAGACTCACAGATGAGACTCTGGACTTTAGACTTTTGAGTTGGTGTGGGAATAAGTTAAGACTTTGGGATTATGGGGATGGCTTGCATATATTTGTATGTGAGAAGGACATGCATTTTGGGGGCCAGGGGCAAAAGTCTATGATATCAATGTTTACTCCCTCTGAAACTAATGTTGAAACTTAATCCCCAATGTGGCAGTATTGAGAGGTGGGGCCTTTAAAAGGTGATTTGGTCACGAGGGCATAGCCCTCACAATTGGACTAATCCATTCATGGATTCATGGGTTATCACAGCAGTGGCATTCGTGGCTTCATAAGAGGAGAAAGAGACAAACCTCAGCAGCACACTTAGCCTTTCACCATGCAATGGCCCGGGCCTGGGTCTCAGAGGACCCTCTGCAAAGGGTCCTCACCAGCAAGGAGACCTTCATCAGATGTGGCCCCTTGACTCTGGACTTGTTAGCCTCCGTAACAGTAAGAACTATATTCCTTTTCTTTACCAATTACACATTTCTAGAATTCTGTTACAAGCAACAGAAAGCAGACTAAGACAGACATGGACATCCTGGGGAAGTGACAGCATTGCAGCTGACCACACCTCAGAACTAGACAAGTAAGGTACCACTGACAGAATTCCTTTCCTTACGGCAGCACTTTGGTCTGTTTTTGCTGATATTTTACAATGATGAAAATCTATTATTCTCTTTAGAAGTACTAAATTTAGGGTAAGTCAGAGAAGTCAGTTTCCAAGAGGAAAATAATACTCGTCCCTAAATTTCCTGCCCCTTAATTTCTTTCCTCAAGTCTCCAATAAGTGCTGCACAGCTGAAATCTCGTATGTTTTTCAAAATAATTATGGAACATCTGCCATATGGTAGATACAGATGTGATCACTGACTTTTGCTTTACAAATGCAAACGATGCCTTTGACGTTCTCATTGCCTCCCTCTGCCAAGAAGGCAGTGAAATGATGAGAACTCCACTCTGCCGTGTGAGCACATATATGCCACCCCGTCACCCACCTCAAGTCTGAGAAAACACCTAGGGAAGGACCACTAAAACCACCTATGGGGTGACTCAAATTCTGTTAAAACAAAACAAAATGTTCATGAAAGTGAAAGAGCCATAATAGGTCTGATCAATCGTGTGATGTTTTAGCACTGCAAAACCCTCTAGTCATTGATCTCAGGCCCCCAGACTCCCTCTTCTCTTTCTCTTCTCAAGTTAATAATTTAGAAAGGTGACATATTTGTGATTCTATTACTGTTAAACCTCGTAGTAGGTTGGTGAGTTAGGAATTACTAGACTCTACAGACTTTAGTATATATAGAATATACTGACACTTATGTATAGAATCTGTGGGTAATGAACTCCAATTTGGATAGATTAGAAAGGAAGGAAAAGAGGAAGGGAAGAACGGGAAAAATACACCTTTATACCTGTATCTGGACTGTTGAGTGTTGTTGGGGAAAATCCCACAGCTGGGAAGATTTTCATCACAATAAATTTGCAGTCACCAGCCTAAATGGTCCTTCAATGTCTCTAAGGAGCATCCCCTCTCCTGCTCTACAAAATACCATTTCACCTTCTCTAACCTACTCAAGCCTCAGACTCTTTACTCTCAGGAGCCAATCTTCCCTTTTGCTTAATAAAGAAAGGGGGGAAATAGCTAAAACTCCTTTAAACCACCCCTCCATCACCACCAACTCTGTAAACACTCCAGGGTCCAATCCACTCTTCCCTCACTTAGGTTAGAATGGAGACAGTGACCTGTTCAGTATAAGGCCACTCCTCCAGTCCTGTCTACAGGGATAGGGGAGGCTTCCTGGAGCTCTGAATGTGGACATGGCCTTGCCGATGGACTGTGGTTTAGAATCAGGGGAGCCCAGAGTCCATGCACCTTCCTTTAAATTGAAGCACAGAAGGATGTTTTTCCAGAGGTTCATAGAAACCCAAAATGCATGCTCTGCAGGATGCTAGGCTTGGCTTCCGCATTCCAACCTGATGATTACGCTGTTCCACCTGAACCCTTGTCCTCTCAATCACCATTGCCTCTCCACTGACTCTGGTCACCATTTAGATAGGCTCAAGTCCTCCCTTCCCAGCAGGGCTCTCTCTGCTCCTACCACCCTCTGCCTGCTGGCCTCTCTCCTGACTCCCCATTCCCAGCACACCTTCCTGGAGAAGATGAGAGCCCCTAGGTTTCCATTTTCTCATTTCTGAGCCACTTTGCAACTCACTCTAACCTGCCTCCCATCCTGCCCACTTGGTTTTCAACTATTTATCTGTTCCTTCTCAGTCTTCTTTACTCAGTCATCTGTCTCTGCACAATCCTGAAATGTTGGCATTTTTAGGGATTCCGTCCTAGGCCTTTGGTATCTTTTCATGCTATCTGTGCTCTTTAGAGACCTCTACCACATCCATTGCTCAAATTCCCATCTATAAGTCAACACTCCCCTCCATCCAGGACTATCTACTGAGCTCCAGACTTAACTTCCTGCTGCTACACAGTACCCACCCAACAGTATTCAGAGGCATTTAAACAGAGGCATTTATACTGACCATGATCACACCTGCATTTAAGCTTTCTCCTTCCCCACCCCCATAACTGGTCTAATGCTAATGTTTCCTAAATCAGTGGAAGGCACATCCACTCAGCCATCTGCACGAGACTCTTCTAATATTCTCGAATTGGCTCACTTTCCCCCAACTCCTAGGGAGCTGTCATGACCTCCCAAATGGCCTTCTAGAATCCACCCTTGCTCCTCTCAAATCCACCCTCCATTCTGCTACTTCTCTTCTTAATAATAATCTGATCATACTGATGACTGCCCAATGACTTCCAAGTAAACCTTAATCCTTAGTATGAGCCAAGTAGCTCTTAAAATCTGGCCACTGCCAACTTTCTTACTTCTCTCTTGTATGTCTGTCTCTCTTTCCCCCTCCCTCTCTCTCTTTGTAAGGGTCCTTCTGTTTGTTCACTCCCCCTCCACCCTGCCTTCTGGCCCATGCAGCTGAACAGTAATCACGACATCAGTGAGATTCCATGCCCTCTGACTTTTGGTGTGTTCAGGGCCACAGGGGTCCCGACAGGAGACTGGAGGGCAGTAGGAAAGTAAACTCGGTGATTCATTCCCTTGGCTCGCTCCCCAGTGAATCTACTTAGCTTGTTCCATCTGTCAACCAAAGTTTCCTTCCCCTTCCAGGTTCTGGGAATTGTGCCATGATCCCTTGACCCCTCCAGGCCTAAGGATGGTGGCAAGTCCGTCATCACAGAGCTCAGCCCTATACCATCTAGCCTGTTGTCCTGACACTCAGCCCATACCATAGTAAATGGTCCCTTTATTAAACACAATGTTTTCTTTCTCTTTTTTTTTTTTTTTTTGAGACAGAGTCTTGCTCTGTTGCCCAGGCTAGAGTGCAGTGGTGCAATTTTGGCTCACTGCAAGCTCTGCCTCCCGGATTCACGCCATTCTCCTGCCTCAGCCTCCCAAGTAGCTGGGACTACAGGAGCCTGCCACCATGCCTGGCTAACTTTTTGTATTTTTAGTAGAGACGGGGTTTCACCATGTTAGCCAGGATGGTCTCGATCTCCTCACCTTGTGATCTGCCTGCCTCGGCCTCCCAAAGTGCTGGGATTACAGATGTGAGCCACTGAGCCCATCCTAAACACAATGTTTTCTAAGATTAGCCTGCCATCTGTTTCCTGTTGGGGATTTACTGCAATACCCTTGCCCGCTACACCTCAGCCCTGCTGGACTCTTCTCAGATCCTTCAGCACATCATGATTTACTATCCCTGGAAGCCTTCTCACTATGATGCTAGCCCTTCTTTCCTGCCTGGCCCACAAGCTAGATTAAGTCCCCACTATGGCCTTCCAAAGTGCTTTCTACTTTGCTGTTGTGCATTCTACTTTGCTGTTGCATTCTACTATGCTATAAAATGCTGCCATTATTGACGTGATTGCTTTACTATCAGCTCCACCAGAGGGGGAGCCAGGTCTGTGGTGCCCTGATTCTCCCAGCGTCTGTACCCCTGTAGATGCAAAACAAGGCATGTGTTGACCAATAAGCTCATTTATGTGAAGTTACCTGACAGAGATCTGATGATATTTTAAAGTTCCATTCTAGTTCTTACATTACAAATGTAGAGTTGCTACACAAGCATCTTTGAATGACCGTAGGTAAAAAGTGACATAATTTATTTCCAAATCCTAGAGGTACTCAAAATTCACCCTTCATTTTGACAGTTATGAGGTCTGAAAAAATTGTGAATGCTACAATATGTACAAATATATTCAATGGCTGTATTTCTATTAGTTTCATCACCCTAAGAAATTAGTGTCTCCGTATGTTTACTGAGGCACTGTTCACAATAGCAAAGACTTGGAACCCACCCATATGCCCATCAATGATAGACTGGATAAAGGAAATGTGGCACATATATACCATGGAATACTATGCAGCCATATAAAAGGATGAGTTCATGTCCTTTGCAGGGACATGGATGAAGCTGGAAACCATCATTCTCAGCAAACTAACACAAGAACAGAAAACCAAACACCACATGTTCTCACTCATAGGTGGCAGTTGAACAATGAGAACACACGGACATGGGAAGGGGAACATCACACACCGGGGTCTATCAGGGGGTGAGGGGCTAGGGGAGGTGTAACATTAGGAGAAATACCTAATGTAGACGATGGGTTGATGGGTGCAGCAAACCACCATGGCATGTGTATACCTATGTAGCAACCCTGCACGTTCTGCACATGTACCCTAGAACTTAAAGTAGAATGAATAAATAAATGAGTGTTTCATAGGAGAAAGGTAATATGAGGAAAAACATTATAAATATTTTATTAGGGGTTTATTGTTATTGAACTCTGTTGCTGGCTGACCACCTAACTATATGGTGTTCAAATTCTGTTTCTGTAAGGAAAACATCTATGTCCTTAAACTTGTGATTCACACATGGCTTCTCACACTGCATCCTTCCAGGTCAGCCTCTTGGGGCTTTGGATGGACACTAAGGAACCAGTTCCCATGCCTGGCCTTTTGATTGCCCCTTAACTGCCATCAGCCAAACTGCAGGTTCATGGTCCTCCTGCCTTCGCAGGAAGTGGGGCGGGATGGGGGTGGGGGGTGACGGGGAGGACAGGCTTCCTGTCCACTCCTCTTGGAAAGCTTCTATGCACTCCCTAGACCTGTTCCCTCCTGATCAGTGAGTGCAATACTCCTAGTTCTTCACCAACACACTAAGAAGGAAAAAGCCTTTATTCATTTATAGCAACTGACAATATAAAGACCCAAAGGTCACAACAACATAAAAAGAAGCCATCTTTCAAGTGGGACAGAGAAGTAATAAAAGTGCAGTTAGAACCAGAGAGTGGTCAAGCTCTGACAGGAGACAAGAGAAGAGAGAAAAAGGGAAGAGGGTTGGGAAGTGGTGAAAAGGGACGAAAGCCTGAATTTCTATCCACCTTCTTCTCTTATCTATCCAAGGGGTATTTTTACATATTATAGCATATTATTGGGAGGTATATTATAGTTCATGAACCATAGTGCCTTTTGGCTCATTCACTGTGTGGCTTTTGTTGTCTATAGTAGAAACTGTGGTCTGCTGCCCAGATTCCTACTTTTGGGCCTAGGTACACATCTTCTCATTTGCTGAGTGTGTTGCTTGCAAAGAATTCAGAGCTGAGTCCTTCTATGACGTCAACCAAAGAAGCCTCCTCCCCAGAGACATCACTCATCCAATGACTGGTCAATGGGTGTTGCTGGAACCCAACTCAATTTGGGACAAGTCTGAATGACCATCCAGCTTCAATGTTCCTCAAAGAGCCAGCTAAGGCCCTGACAACAGCTTCCTCTCAGTGAAACTTCTCCTCTCTTCTAATTCTTATTGCTTCATTTCCTCACAAGCATTGTTTATGGGAGCATTCTCTCCCAAATGTTCTGCATGCAAATAATCTCAGCATTTGTCTCCCTGGAATTAACCTAAGACATTAATCCTCCCTATTAAAGTTATTGAAGTAATGAGGGGACTCCACTGTCCTTGTATCAGTCAACATCTCTACTCACTGGACCTCAAGAAAACCAATAGGCCCAAAAATGCCCACTGAAGATTGCTGACAACATACAGACGCAAAGGTCACAAAAAAAAATGAAAAGAAGCCATCTTGCAAGTAGAACAGAGAAGTAATAAAAGTGCAGAGTGGTCAAGCTCTGGCAGGAGATGAGGAGAGAGAGAAAGGTCCTTGAGATTCTAAGTAGGCCTCAGGTTAATACAACCATCCTTTTGTTTTGTTTTGTTTTGTTTTTTGAGATATAGTCTCTCTCTGTGACCCGGGCTGCAGTGCAGTGGCATGATCACAGCACACTGCAGCCTCGATCTCCTGGGCTCAAGTGTTCCTCTTGCCTTAGCCTCCCCAGCTGCTGAGACTACAGGTGCACCACCACCATACCTACCTAATTTTTTTTACTTTTTGTAGAGACAGGATTTTACCATGTCACTCAGGCGGGTCTCGAACTCTGGGCTCAAGCAATCCTCCCACCTTGCCCTCCTAAAGTGCTGTGCTTACAGGCATGTGCCACCATGCCCAGGCCCATTCTCATAATGTTAAAGTTGAAGAAGACTTTGGAGATCACACATGGACCTGCTATTCAGTGTGGGCTGGAATCATCCCAAAGGCAAATGCCATTTGGAGATGAGCTGACACTCTCTGCCTTGTAAGGTGACATAACCCTCCTGGACCATCAGTTACAGGCTCCTCAACCTGCGTCTAGCCTCTAACTTCTACCCCAGAGACTATCCTACATGCTCAGCACTGACCCATTCCCATGGTCAATCTGATTGTTCTTGAACAATCTTTAATGCCCCTCCTCATTGGATTAGACCCTCGTCCTGACTGTTAGGGCAGGACAAGGGTCTAATCCAATGAGATGAGACCAGAACATCCATCTGGCTCTGACCTGCTGGGATTGATAGCAGAATTTCCAGGGTTCCCCAGGGCAGCACAGCCACCACCACGATAAAGGCAAGACAGCAGCTGCTACCATGTCCCAGGACAGACTGGTAGCTCATAAGACTGGACAAGGGGCAATGTCTTGGTGTGAGTTCTCCAGAAGCAGATCCTAATTTGAGGAAAAGCCAGTCTATAAAGTAGAGAGAAACTGTTGACTGCGGCTGGGGCTTAAGAACAGGGATGCGAAGTGACTTCCAATAGGCATGAGAGATATTTTGGGGGTAGTTCTAACTCTGTGAACTTGTTAAGAATCAGAGAATCATACAGTTAAAGTAAGTGAATCCTATGCTATGTAAATTGTCACTCAATAAAGACGTTAAAAATATAAGAATGCATTTCAAAAGTAGGTAAGTGGCTAAGAAACTGAGCCTTGTAAACTGTCAGCGTAGACCTTGCCCTTCCTTGGACTGAAGTTGCTTCACTTGGATCTGGGTCCTCTAGGAGACGTCATGCTTCTGTCAACTGGCATTTTCATCTTTGTTATATTCACAGCAAGCCCCCTGCCTACGATGATCATTTAATAATTATTTGGTGAACTGAACTCCAGTGGGTAGGTGCATTTCCCAGGACATCAAAATGATGCTTTAAATAAAGGTTTAACAGAACCCTTCCTCCCAGATGGCCTTTGCACGTGACTCACTCACAGCACTAAGAAAAGGGCGATGACATGGCTGTGAAAATGAGACAAGACATTTAGCTACAGACCCAGCAAGTGAGTCTTCAGGAGAAAAATATCAGCAGTGCATTGCCCCATTCCCTCCTGATTTCCGGCGAGATGATAGAGCTGCTGCAGAAGGAACATCCATCCCCACCACCTGCTGCCCAGTAAGGCCAGAGGCAGCAGGCCCCTCTGCTGAAACTGTGAGATGACAGCCCACATGGCTGAACTTGCAGACAAAGAAGAGGGCTGGAGCTTCTTTTCTTTGTAGCCTAAATGTTACTGTGCATCTCCTTGTAGAACAACATTGTTCAAACATAGCCTTCACCCTGATCCAAATCTGCTAGTCACCCTCTCAGAAGTTCCCGAGGAGCGAGAACGTTGCACCCTGAGGTCTGCACAGGAAGGAGCATGCAGTAATCTTCAGGGGAAAGAAAATTATCTTAGAAGAATGCAAATTGCTTCTACTCCAGAAATTTGCTGAAAAGGGGGAGACAAGTCATATAAAAAGAGATGAATTTATTAGTTCTCCTTAACCCAGTAGGTTCCCAGTCTGTTCCTGATGGGTGGTTTGGTAAACCAGGAACATGAGAAGGTTGGGTAGAGCATTTAGGCTTTGGAGTCAGAGAGATCTGGGTTGGGATCCTGGCCCCATCAGTAATTAGCTGCCCCACCTCTAACCTCCCTGGATTTCAGTTTTCCCACTTGCACAGCTGAGATAATAATGAAAATTTTCTTAGCTGGATGCAGTGGCACACACCTGTAGTGCCAGCTACCCAAGAGGCTAAGGCAGGAGGATTGCTTGAGCCTGAGAGTTAAAGAGCAGTCTGGGAAGCATAGCAAGATCCTATCTCTACAAAATAAAAATTTTAAAACTATCCAGGCATGGTGGTGTGTGCCTGTACTCCCAGCTACTTAGGAGGCTGAGGATGGAGGATTGTTTGAGCCTGGGAGTTCAAGGCTGCAATGAACCATGATAGTGCCACTGTACTCCAGCCTGGAGAACAGAGCAAGACCCTGTCTCTTTAAAAAAATATATTATAGTTATAAAAATAATTTTTTTCACTTGGGGTCATTGTAAGCTTGCAATGAGAGGCTATACCATGATGGGGACATTGTATAGGAGACACTCAGTGAAGTGCTATTGAAACCCCAGATAGGGATGTTTCATTCGGTTAAATTAATGGAGGCCCTGGCACAGACTGTCATCAAATAATATGGGAAGGCTCAGTGTGTCCCTAGTCAGGGATTCCCATGTCCTTTCCAGTGGGCTTCTACCAGAGAAGACAGAGAGTTCAATGTCATCACTTTCATGCTACAGCGTGCAGAGTCAAGGAGGAAGAAACAGAGCCTCCATGTGATATTTAAATACAAACAGACTTTTGGAGGGTATTACATATTAGCCAGAACCCCCAAATTAGTATCTGTGGCTCTACATTTCAAACATTAATTCAAATGATTGCTTCCTTTTTAAGCTTTTACCTGTCGAGATTAAATCCTGACTTGACTCAGTCAAGTACTTGATAACCTACCAAATACTCGATGCTTGTTGAATTTTAATTGATTTAATAATTCTCACAAGTTCACCAACATGAATTCTTGAAAAGAAAGTGTCTTATAAAGAGTTTTAACGTTCACCCGTCAATGGGCAGACGTGGAGTCAGATTCTTTCCACCGGAAATTGGGAAGGGGGCCCTGGAGCAGCAGAACCAGGTGGTCCATGCTGGAGAAGCAGATAAAGGCAGTCTGCAGAGAGAGAACAAAGGCTGATGCAGACAGAAAGGAGAAATCCTCATGGGTGACCTGGAGGCTGAGAGAACAGTTAGCTCAGCTTTGGGTCACTTTCCAGGCCTGGCCTTTCTTTCTCATTTTGGTTTTCTGAGAAATCTTTATCTCCCACAGAACCTCTCTGTGGGCTGAGCCAGGATGAGCAGATTGTGTTGAAGACCCGTGGGGTTCCATATGGGATAGGCACCTGGGACCACTGGAAGTCAACTTTAGTGTCTGTTCTGGCCTTTCTCACTTCTTGGTGTCTTTAGATTGTGATTCACTCTATATTCTCCAATTGAGGCATCCTTTCTTCAGCAAAAAGAGGATGTTTCTTCTTCATCTCCCATCTTCCTGGTATTGGAGAGTAGAAGAGTTTGCTTACAAGGAGATAAATAATAGATCAGGAAAAGGCTTTGAGATTTACAGGGAAAATACCACTGAGTAAGTGAAGAGTGAAGTATTCCTTAGATGTAAGGAAACAACCAAGCTGAAGAAGAGCAGGAATATAACAGATATAACCAGAGAAACAGAATCGAATCAGAGACATACAGCAAATCAACTGAGAGACAGAAATCGTTACCATCTGACCTCACAAACTGCCACATCTCAAATACCCAGTCTTAGCAAAAATACATTCTCCCCTTCCATGCAGGTACTCAGGTCAATGACAGCACCATCACACCAGTGTCTGAAGGAAGTCTTCCCAGATAACCCAGCACTCGTACCTTCAGCTTGGGAGTCCATGAATTCTACTGTCACACTGTGCCCGGCACGCAGACAATGACCCCTGAGCCACAGCTCTCACCAAGCAATCACACCGTGGCTCCCAAGACACCTAAATTCCCTTCCATTACCTGTGCTCTCTTTTTGGATACATGTGAACCATGACTACTCACACTCTCATGGTATGGCCATTTGTGGGCCACAGAGGGAGAAGATGGAACTTGGTTAGGATTATTAGCTTCAGAAGCAACTTTGAGAGTTCAAAGTGGGTATGTCCAGACAATTCAACATATAGGTCTGAAGTTCAAAGTAGAGTAGGAAACAGAAAGTTACAGGCATGCATTTATCATTCTAGAAGATGGTATAGAGTAAAGATGGAGGAGAGCCTTGGTTTGAACTTTAAGGAATTCACTTAAAAGTCATGCATGACCCAGTTGATACAGAGACTAGAAAAATAAAAGAAGGGAGGAAAAAGTGAGAAGTTGGAAGCCAAAGCACGAGATTGTTTCAACAAAGAGATTTTGGTCACCAGTGTTGGAAACTGCTGTGAGGATTGAAAATTGCCTGCTGAATTCAACAATACGGATGTCACTGGTGATCTTGGAGTAAACTGTTTTAGTGAAAGGAATGGCAGATTGAAATTCACCAGGTGTTGAGTGAGTATAGGCAGGGACATGAGTAAGTGGGTTTCGACATGTCCTCAGAGAACTCTGGCTTTGAAATATGAGGAGAAATACAAAATGTTTATGTGCATAAAAATGCAGCCTAATATATCCTAAAGACTATAATAGAGATGATGATTGAGAACAGCACAAATCAAACACCATTTCATTCCATAAAAGGCTAGGGAAGAGTTGACTGGATTTGAACCCACATCTCTTTGACCTAAAAACCATGGTTGGGCAAGAGAACCTATGAGACCACACATACGTTCATTAATCTAAATAACTGTGGTATACGAAGACAGGGGTATTATTTGGGTTTGATTTGTTCTTGTTTCTCTAGTTCCTTGAGGTCTGACCTTAGATTGCCTATTTGGCTCTTTCAGGCTTTGGGATGTCAGCATTTAATGCTGTGAACTTCCCTCTTCGCACCGCTTTTGCTCTATCTCAGTGGTTTTGGTAAGTTGTGTCACTATCATCATTCAGTTCAAAGAATTTTTAAATTTCCGTCTTGATTTCATTGTTAACCTAATGATTATTCAAGAGCAGATTATTTAATTTCCATATATTTGTATAGTTTTGAGGGTTTATTTATTTATTTAGTTTTGGTTGAGATGGAGTCTCGCTCTGTCACCCAGGTTGGAGTGCAGTGGCACAATCTCGGCTCACTGCAACCTCCACCTCCCAAGTTCAAGCAATTCTCTGCCTCAGCCTCCTGAGTAGCAGGGATTACAGGTGCCCAGCACCACACCCGGCTAATTTTTGTATTTTTAGTAGAGACGGAGTTTCACCATCTTGGCCAGGCTGGTTTTGAACTTCTGACCTAGTGATCCACCCGTCTCAACCTCTCAAAGTGCTGGGATTATAGGTGTGAGCCACTGTGCCCGGTCAGTTTTGAGGGTTTCTTTTGGAGTTAATTTCCAGCTTTAAGAGGGGTATGAGGCAAGCTTGATTCCCTGAATCTTTTGATCTCTTGCAGTTTTCCAGTGGTCATCAATGCAGCTGGAATTCACTGCTGCAGCCAAGCAACCACATAATAACCAAGAGGAAGCAGAAAGCAAAGGCATTAATATAAGCACACGTGACCAAAATGCAACTGGAGCATACTAAACAACAGCTTTATTTGTGGCCTCCAGCATGGGCTGGGATGTGCCAACTGTGTAATTCCCCTGTGCATGAAGAACTGCAGAACCATGCAGACTCTCTGGCTCTGCACAGGTCCAGTTGCACCTTTTGTAAACCTTTTAGTGATGTTTTTCAATATTTAATATCAAACTAACATTCTTAATTGCTTACTATTGTTGTCATTAAAAATGTAAGAACAATCTGTGTGGATGTCCCACACCTTAGCGTACTAGAGAAAGGACCAAAGTGAGAAGTGCAAAATCTCTCTTGAAAAGATGTCCTGTGACAAAAGAAATACTGCTTTGTCTAAGTTACATCTAATAGCTATTTTAAATGCCCACATAAACACATGGATTGATGAGGAAGGGAGCTGTCTGTCTCTATTGTGGCGATGTTAAAGCCTTAGCAGCAACACTGACAAATACATAGATCATTGATGTCAAGGGATTTTAGTTAATCATGAAGAAGAGCGGGAAAAGGATATAATGGAAAACGAAGATGAGAGGCTGACCTGCAGATGTGATTGACTTGGAACCACGCCCTGACAATTGTAGATGCAGAAATAAAAACACTAGGACCAACCACAAGAGGCAAGTAGGTAATCCAGTTAACAGGAGGTAGACCAGATAACCGAAATGTCAGGAGCTTTATGTACTGACCTTCGATTACCTCACGGTAAAGGAAAATATTGAGAAGGCTATTGATCTCGTATTCTTATTCACAAAAAACAGCAATTTGTGAGGTGACTGCGGTGTTTGAAAATGTGACGGCAATTTATAAGTTCAAAATAAAAACAAGTGGAGAAAAGAGCCTGAGAAGAGCCACCCATCAAATCTTCTAGGCAGAATCCGATCTGCTTCAGAAAGAGATGCGGAAATGCTGCAGCCCGGAGATGCAGGCAGTGACAGCTGACATTACAGGGGCTGAATGAGAGGTCATTCTCAACCTTCAGGTCACTGCCATTTTGTTATTTCCAGTTGCCAAAAAAAAAAAAGAAAAAAAAGTAACCCCAACCTAAACAGTGTTTGTACATGATGAAGGGCCTATCACTTGGTCATTTTCTCAGAACAAATAGGAAGGGACAGAGTGCCACAAGATAAGGCTATTTTCCCCCTAAACAAAGCTCATTTGTTTCTACCGGCAGCCTCCATCCCTAAGGCCACAGCCTGGGCTGACACAGATAATGCCTCAAAGGCAGGCTGCCCCTCACATAGACACAAGAACCTAGCCAGCAAATATAAGCAAATGTAGGTCCCTTTATCTCCCAGGATAAAGCTGGCACCAACCCTCTGCTGGAAAAATTAAAAGACAAAATTTTCCACCACTAATCAAATCTCTTCCACCTAACGAGCACCACTTTCTTCTAAGGCAACTGTGATTATGCCCGTTTTCCAAATGACATCCTGAGAAAGTGATAATAATAGAAGCGTCACACACACCCAGGGTGTGTTTCCTTGTTTTCAAAGTATTTTCCCTAAGTTATGGCCATTTGCTTTGTTGTTTACGATAACTTCGTGAGGTAGACAGGATAGGAAATACGAGTTTAGGGACTTGGGTTATCATACTGTTCTTGAAGTCAGGTGATCTGTATCCAAACTGAACACACACCTCTAGTGACCTTCAGCAATGTTCTCAACCTTTCTGTGACTCAGTTCCCTCATCTGTAAAGGGTGAAAGGACTACAGTGAGAATGAAATGTGATGATGAAAGATCCTACACAGTGCCTGGCATTTAGAAAGTGCTCAATAAGTTTGCAGCCATCATCATCCCACCTGTCACCATTGTGGCTGTCACCATAGATAAGGCAATGTGGCTGACATCCCTGAGATCCCAAAGTCAGAGATGCAACCACAGGCAGAATCCACAGTTCCTGATTCCAATCTATTGCCCTTCCCTGTCTGCTACAGAAACAATGTCAAAACAGCAAAAGGAGTTTCTAAAAAGTGGGGATAACATGTTAAATGTGTTTTTTAAATAAATGAAAGTCAGAGTGTTGCACAAAAGAGAAGTGTGATTTGAAGCTTGAGCGAAGGCTCAGAAAGGGTACTGATTTGTCCTTAGTTCTGTCCTGCACCATGTGATAATGAATTTGAGAGGTCGGGATGCTAGATGCCCTTCCTATCCCCAAATAAAAAGAGAGGGTGACCTTGGGAGGTCGAGGCAGGCTGATCACGAGGTCAGGAGTTCGAGACCACCCTGGCCAATACAGTGACACCCCATCTCTACTAAAAATACAAAAATTAACCAGGTGTGGTGGCGTGCGCCTGTAGTCCCAGCTACTCAGGAGGCTGAAGCAGGAGAACTGCTTGAATCCAGGAGGTGGAGGCTGCAGTGAGCCGAGATCGCGCCACTGCACTCCAGCCTGGGTGACAAGAGCAAGACTCTGTCTCAATTAAAAAAATAAAATAAATAAAAAGGGGGTGGTTGATCCTCTGCATCAAAAGGTACAATAACAGGAGGAAGCAACAGTGCTGTGATCTGCAATAGAGATCCTTCACATCCTCCCAGGAACTAAAGTCCTCGCCTTAGGGGATACATTTTTTTCTTATTAAGCAAAACTGTTGGCTTGTCTTCAAAATGAATCTATTTTCTGTTGAGTCTTGAGACTATATGCCCATATTTATTTTTTAGAGACCCAAGTAATATTTCTAAGGGTCTCAATAGACTAAAATTTTCCCAAAATAAAACTAGAATACACCTAGGAGAAAAAAAAATAAAAAACATTCTACACATAGCTTCAAGCTCACTCTTTCTTGAAATTCTCTAGAGCTGATGCTGAACTTTGGAGGTGAATTTCATAGCCTTTAAAATCACGCCATTCACCTCTTCAATAGGTAAGGATTGAATTCTCATTCAACCAAATAATGGGTTATTCTTATTTAAAGATATGCAGTAAATTAGATTTTTTTTTTTTTTAGTGCCAACAATTAGGAATACATACTTCCTGTTTCTAAGCAATTTCAGGTTTAATTAGGATTCTCTAAGCCCCATTTGTCTTAACAATTTGACAGCTCCGGCTTCCCCTTCCACACCCACACTTTTCCTTTTTTTACACTCTCCCCGTTTGTAGTATTTTATTCCACAGAAATGCCAGGAGGGAAAGGGAAGCAAGCTTAAGTGCAAATCAGATCGCTTGTTTCTTCTCTGGAACACGCCACTTTCAAGGCACCTATGATAAAAGGTTATTTTCCCTTGACTGACAATTATCTCTAAGCTAATTATTAAAGTGTCTTATTAAAATGTGCATGTCTGGGGGACTTCCAAGGGAAGCAGCGATGAAATCCCCTGGAAGAATATGACATCACAGGAGTAATGTGCAGGAGAGCGCCCTGTTTGTCCATTTAAATTAGTTTCATCATCCATAACAAGTGTTTAAAAAGCAGAAAAGCAAGCGTGATGCATAATGCATTGTGTCATGATGCATAGTAATTAGGCCTGCTCCCCACCGTCCCGTCTCCCAAGACTTAAAAATCTCTCCGAGTAAGCATTTTGTTCTAAAGGCTTTGACAAAAATGCCATTTAGGGACTTTCAAATTTACAGCTAGGCAATTTGTCATCATTTATATGAGAGAGTAGAAGGTAAAAGGAATATAACACTGCATGGTTCATCACTTCAAGAAGCTCCCGGTGATGAAAGCTCCTTGGGCCTCGATGTGGTAAAGGGACATTCACCTGTCCCTGCAACACTGGCTGGATGGAGGCACCCCCGCCATGGCCCCGCGATGTGTTGTTTTCCTTTTTTAAAAAAAAAAATGACAAAGCTGGCCAGGAATCCCAGCACTTTGGGAGGCCGAGGCAGACAGATCACGAGGTCAGGAGATCGAGACCACCCTGGCTAACACGGTGAAACCCCATCTCTACTAAAAATACAAAAAATTAGCCGGGCATGGTGGCGGGCGCCTGTAGTCCCAGCTACTTGGGAGGCTGAGGCAGGAGAATGATGTGAACCTGGTAGGCGGAGCTTGCAGTGAGCCGAGATTGCGCCACTGCACTCCAGCCTGGGTGACACAGTGAGACTCCGTCTCAAAAAAAAAAAAAAAGGAACAAAACAAAAAAAAGACAAAGTCACATAAGATAGTTATCCCATGCTTAAACATTTGCTTTTGGGAAGCCAAAGTTAATTGAAGGTTTAGAAATCAATTTTCAGCTTCATGTATGTTGCTTCTTCTCCAAACCTCCGTGGACACTGAGGTTAAGAACAAGAGAACAATTAAAAATACTCTTTACTCTAAAATAGCATTTTTTGAAGATGTGATAAAATCTAAGAGAACGACTAAATTTAGATAATATCTAAAACACAGCTGAACCAAAAAAGGAAAGAGATGGTCTTTGGAATGAGACATTGTTACCTTAAAATAACCACATAATTATTTTATATAAAAAGAGCTTTTTCTGGATTTAAAATAAAATTTAGATCTGAAGTACAAATGTAGCATTTCCTGTTAAAGTATGACAAGAAACCAGGATTTGAGGTCTAATAAGCCCTACACGGAGCCCATTTACGCAACAGCCATCCACCCCTTTGCTCAACACTGAGCACCTAAGGCATGCTGGATTCTTCACTGGGGCCCAGGGCTATTTGCCCAAGAAAACCCAACTGAGGAATAACACGGAACAGAAAGCTGATTATTTTAGGACTGGTTAGAAGGGGTTAATTTAAATGATTTAATGATTGAATGATTAATGGAGTCCAAAAGGCAGACTCAAGTGACCAGAAAAATTCTCTTTCAGCTAATTTAACATTTTACCATAATTGAACACAGACTGCCTCAAACCAGAGCACTGTGCTGGGCTGCACCCGGGCAGGGGAGCTTTTCGGCCCCATGTGAACCTTCCCCAGACAGTGGGGGCAGTCTGTGTCATCAAAACACATTATTGGATTTTCACCCTATAAGATGTTGAGTCTCAGAGAAAACAACAAGGGCCAAACACATAATGGTTGTGTATACGCTCCCAATTGCATACTAGCATTCGTCGAGCCATAAATTTAGGAACATAGTGCTAATGCCATGTAATTACTAATCCTCACAAATTTCTAGTGTAAAAAAAGCCCATCTCAGTCAACCAACGAGATCATGGTCCAAGCTGTTGTGACAGATCATACAATCTAGCATGGATATATTGATCTGCATTGGCTTATATGTGAATTTCTCATTTCTTCCAACATTCTTCTCATTAATATGTTGGCCATGATGGAAACTATCTAGAGCTGAGAGATAGGCCGGCTTGGTTTGCATTCCAGCTCCATCCAACTCATATTGTGCCTCATTAAAGAAGTCAGTTTACATCTTTGATCCTCACTCCCCTCTTATCTTTCAAATAGAAGATTTTGACAGGTGATTAACAAAGGTCCTTCCATGTCTAACTGATGATGGTTCTAGGGCTCTGGGGCCTTAAGTCTCAAGAGCAGGATATCATCATCAGGAATGGGATAAGGCAGGAAGTTGACAATTTATGGAGAAAAATACTGTATGTAGGGATATATAAATAAAGGCCCCCTGCATGTGACAAGAACTATAAAAAGCTCTTGGGTAAAAAAATTAGGGTCAGGCCCAGCAATCCCATTACTGGGTATAGATCCAGAGGATTGTAAATAATTCTGCTATAAAGACACATGTACACATATGTTTATTACAGCACTATTCAAAATAGCAAAGACTCGGAAACAACCCAAATGCCCATCAATGATAGACTGGGTAAAGAAAATGTGGCACATATATACCACGGAATACTATGCAGCCGTAAAAAAAGAATGAGTTCATGTCCTTTGCAGGGACGTGGATGAAGCTGGAAACCATCATTCTCAGGAAACTAACCCAGGAACAGAAAACCAAACACTGCAAGTTCTCACTCATAAGTGGAAGTTGAACAACGAGAACACATGGACACAGGGAGGGGAACATCACACACCAGCACCTGTCAGGGGGTGGGGGCAAGGTGGGGAAGAGCATTAGGACAAAGACCTAATGCATATGAGACTTACAACCTAGATGATGGGTTGATAAGTGCAGCAAACCACCATGGCACATGTATACCTATGTAACAAACCTGCACATTCTACACATGTATCCCAGAACTTAAAGTAAAATAAAATATTTTTTAATTAGGGTCATAAATATATATCACAGAAAAAAATTTCTTATGGTTGAATTCTATAGCCATGTAAAAATTCAAAGAAAAAAAAAAACAAAAACAAAATCAAGAGTGAGTGAATCTGGATGAATCACCCAGCATGGCCCTGAGCCTAACTCCATTCAAGATTTATGCCCACTTAAACATCAGAACCTCACAGACTTGAATGTTAACCTTAATTTCCTCATTAAGCAATAACTTCTGTAGAGCACAATAATAGATTATAGTTTATTATGCTTTTAACTTAGTAAAGTGCCTTAAAATATATTATGAATAATCTACTACAGTAGGTTTTTTGTACCCAAACCAGACACCAGATATCCAGACATATATATATACATATATATATACACACACACACACATGAACTGTAGTTGGGGAGGGTTTCACAGATATACATATATATATATATCTCTTCACATATATATACACATCTCTCTTCATAGATATATATACACACACACTCTAATTTCTTGAATCATCTTCACTGCTTTGAGTTTGTCAAATTGTCTTTTTTGACTTTTCATAACTTAAGAGTCAGGACATTTTTCATTTTATCTTTTGGCTCTGTTGCACACAGCTTTGCTCTGAGAGTCCTTGAAAGCTTCTCACTGCAGCCTGGAGTTTGCTCTTCAGCCTCCTTCAGATCCATCCAATCTCTAGATTTATGTGCACGCACGCATAGGCACACACACACACCCCCCACAGCAGTGGTGTCAACGCCTAGCCCATTTCTCAAACTGCTGGACAGCACTGATCCATGTTCCCTAGGATTCTGTGGCAACAGCTTCCCTTCCGTGAAGCCCTCCCCAACTACAGTTCACAAAGCTTCCTCCCTCCTCTGTGTTTATATTTAACATTTTTAGCTCCATCCATGTCCCTGAAAAGAATATGATCTTGTTCCTTTTTATGGTTGCATAGTATTCCACGGTATGTATGTACCACATTTTTCTTTATCTAGTCTATCACTGGTGGGCATTTAGGTTGTTTCCATGTCTTTGGAGCTGGAGACCATGATCCTTAGCAAACCAGTGCAGGAACAGAAAACCAAATACCTACTACATGTCATCACTTTCAAATGGGAGCTAAATGATGAGAACACATACACATAGAGAGGAACAACACACACTGGGGCCTATCGAAGGGTGGAAAGTGGGAGGAGGGAGAGGATCAGGAAAAATAACTAATGTATACTAGCTTAACACCTGGATGATGAAATAATCTGTACAACAAACCTCCATGACACAAATTTATCCGTGCAACAAATCTGCACATGTATCCCTGAACTTAAAATAAAAGTTAAAAAAAAAAAAAAGACCAGGCACAGTGGCTCATGCCTGTAATCCCAGCACTTTGGGAGGCCGAGGAGGGCAGATCACTTGAGGTCAGGAGTTTGACACCAGCCTAGCCAACATGGTGAAACCCTGTCTCTATTAAAAATACAAAAATAAGCTGGTGGCACACACCTGTAGTCCCAGCTACTTGGGAGGCTGAGGTGGGAGAATCACTTGAACCCGCGAGGCAGGGGTTGCAGTGAGCCAAGATGTGCCACTGCACTCTAGCCTTGCTGACAGAGTGAGACCTTGTCTCAAGAAAAAACAAAAAAAGTATTTTTTGAATGACCAGCAGCTCATTTTATAATCTAACTAAATTGGATTACTCAGTTTTTCTCCTTGTTTTACTAGCTTATATTACCTCTGTTTTTTTTTTAAAGATTTTGTTACTTTGTACTTATCTATGTCATAATTTCCTAATGAAATGGCCAACTAAGAAACATATTTATACTGTTCTTATTTTATTCCATATTCCCAATGGACATAAAATAAGCACAATAAATATTTTCAGGTTTATTAATGCTCTCCTTCTAAGAAAGGCCATTGGTGAGTTTACACGGATTTCATGTTCGGTCATTAATAACATTAGTAGCATTCTATACCATGATTGGCCTGCTTAGATAGTGCCAATTCCTCACAATCTGTATCATGCTGAGATGGGTCTATACAATATGTAAACCCTACTTCTCTTTATTTTCAGTTTTTAACTACAACTTTTTCCATAAGTAGAAAAGCAAAGAATTTAAACATAAACTTCTTATAAGAAATAATACTTCGGCCTGGCTCAGTGGCTCACGCCTGCAATCTCAGCACTTTGGGAGGCCGATGCGGGCGGATCACTTGAGGTCGAGAGTTTGAGACCAGCTTGACCAACATGGCAAAACCCCATCTCTACTACAAATACAAAAATTAGCCGGGCTTGGTGGTTCATGCTTGTAATTCCAGCAACTTGGGAGGCTGAGACAGGAGAATCGCTTGAACCTGGGAGGCAGAGGTTGCAGTGAGCTGAAATTGCGCCATTGCACTCCAGCCAGGGTGACAGAGCGAGACACCAACATCCCCAGCACTACCCCCCAAAAAAGAAAGAATGCTTAATCTTAGCATACATACATTCAGTGTGTGTGTGTGTGTGTATAAGTGTGCAAGATGAAGAGAGAAGGGAAGAGAGACAAGGAGGTCGGAAAAAGATAAACCATAAAAGAAACCCAGTAAGTTGCTCAACCAAAAAGCAAGGCCACAGATGTGAAATATGAAATGAATTGTAAATTATTCTGAAGCTAAAGTTATACTAAGTTGAATCCTATAAATCTCAAGTCAACTTGTTCAAGACTTTCAAAACTCACAACATGGAACACATTTTTAAACTTAAAATTTTTCAGTGTATGAATGAGGGAAAATGGATATACGGGTGATACTAAGTTATACCACGTAACAAAAAATGTAAGTATTTATACCTGTCCTGAACCCTTCATTTTCTGGTTATTATAGAACGCAAATAGCTTTATACTAACAGGAACCAAAATTGAGCCCAGTGATCTGTAAAATAATAGACGGTGACTGCCACAGTGAAACCTCACCCAAATTCACTCTGTCAAGATTACATTTTTGTGTACTTTAATTTCAAGAGAAATACAAAAGCAAGAAGCAATGAAACTTGTCAGTTATTAGTTCATTTAAGCTGATTTACCCCTTCAGGATGTGCCCTCTGATCCGCACGTATTGCAATGCAGTCATATTTCAGCATCTCTTGGGTTACTATGTGATAAAATTATAGAATAATTCTCATCAGGTGTTTTAAAATCCCTGTCAGTGACTCCATTCTGGCACATAGTTTGCAGACAGGCAAATTTCATAGAATCTCAAAAGAAACAAAAAATCAACTAGGTAGTATTGGCAGTAAACACACAAGGCTATAAAACCTATCCACACCTTTAGTTTAACAGTAAACTCACATTGTGAGGCACTGCCATGGGGATAATCTAGACCTGACTTTATCAGCAGTCATGCTTGGATCATCCCCTTTGGGCTCCCTCTCCCCCTGCAGCCTCCCACCTTGGTCAGTACCCAGCCAGTCCTAGGGGCAGATCATCTCACTCCAGCACTGTGGAAGTAGGCTTTGCTTGGCCACCCTTCCACCAATCATCTCTGCTCTCCAATGTCTCCTCTGTGCTGCAACCAAAATAATGCACTGATTGCTCAAATGGAGATGATCATTTTAACACACGAATCTTCAATTCAATTCCATCTAAATTTGAATTCAAATCCTTCCACAATCTGCTCCCTATCCCATTTTTATTATTGATTTTTATTATTATTATTATTTTTTTTTTTTTGAGACAGGACCTCGCTTCTGTCACCCAGGCTGGAGTGCAGTGGCACAAACATGGTTCTCTGCAACCTCAACCTCCCAGGTTCAAGCAGTTCTCCCACCTCAGCCTCCTCAGTAGCTGGGACCACAAAGGCATGCCACCATCCCCAGCTAACTTTTTTAAAAGTATTTTTGCAGAGATTGGGTCTGACCACATTGTCCAGGCTGGTCTCAAACTCCTGGGCTCAAGCAATCTTCCCGCCTTGGCCGCGTCAAAGTGCTGGGATTACAGGCATGAAACACCTTGCCCAGCCCCTATCCCATTGTTAGATGTGTCTTCCACCATGACTTTGCACAGAAACTTAATGGAATTCAGTGTCTCTCTCTCCACACCCAGGGACATCCATCCTTTTCCTCTTTTCTCCTGCCAATCTTTTCACTGCCCCCCTTTCCCAGTCAAAAGCATAAACAACCTTAAAAGTGAAGTTTTGAAATCCCCTTCTTTTTGAAGCCCTTTTTAAATAGGC
This sequence comes from Macaca fascicularis, assembly GCF_037993035.2. Lineage (NCBI taxonomy): Eukaryota > Metazoa > Chordata > Mammalia > Primates > Cercopithecidae > Macaca > Macaca fascicularis. The sequence continues at coordinate 6,190,371 of NC_088377.1, read as the reverse complement.
CAATCAGAAGTTGTTTTCTGTTTCCATAAGCACGGCAGTGCTTTCTCTGTATGTCCGACATGGCGGTCACGATTGTGTACAAGCTTTTTGAAGTTCTGAGCATGTCCTATTGTCCTGGAGACTTTGCCATGACCCAGAAAAGAGGAAGTTGTTTTGTTTCTTGCACAGTCCTTAACACAGTGTTTTTTTCTCATTTATTTATTCAACAAATATGGAGGGAGCAATGTATGTGTCAGTCCTTGTTCTAAGAACTGAAGATACTACAATGGGCAAAACAAAATCCCTGCTTTCTTGGATATTACAGTTAAGTATACATAGGTGTTCAGTAAACATTCCCTCCTCTCCCCTCCCCTTTCCCCTCCCCTCCCTCCCCTCTCCTCCCCTCTCCCCACCCTTCTTTCTTTCTTTCTCTCTCTCTCTCTCTCTCTTTCTTTCTATGGAGTCTCGCTCTGTTGCCCAGGCTGGACTGCAATCACATAATCTCAGCTCACTGCAACCTCCGCTTCCCGGGTTCAAGTGATTCTCCTACCTCAGTTTCCTGAGCAGCTGGAATTACAGGTGCCTGCCACCACGCCTGACTAATTTTTGTATTTTTAGTAGAGATGGGGTTTTACCATGCTGGCCAGGCCGGTCTCGAACTCTCCACCTCAGGCAATGCACCCACCTTGGCCTCCCAAAGTGCTGGGATTACAGGCATGAGAGACCGTGCCCGGCCTCAGTAAACATTTTCAGTAAATTTTGAACCAAACAACTTTGTTTTCCTCAAAGTATATACAACATATCAGAAACTACATTGGTAGTCAACAAAGTTTTTTTTTAAGGGGTTTTATTGTTATATCCTTATATGGGTGCGTGAGAGTTGAGAATTCTAGGGCATAATGTTTGTGGATCTTTTAATTAAAATACAAATGCAGATCTTTCAAATGCAGAAACTATTGTCACACAGAGATATACTGTCATTCCATCAGAAAGACAAATAAATAAAGTAGAATTGAAGAGACAGCAATGACATCAAGTCCTTAAGAGCTATACATTGGTTTAGACAACATTCATTGGTTTAATTATTCAATCAGTAACTACTTACTGGGCACCTGCAGCCTGTCAGTCACTCTTCTAGGTGAGCACAGTAGACAAATATGGGCTTCCCCAGTTGGGAGAGACAGATGATAAACTTTTAAGTATATGATTTTAAGTACTCTGACTTCTACAAAGAAACCTGAAGCATGGCAAGGAGAAACTGAGCAATCAAGGAGGCCGCTTTGTTTTAGATCAGGTGATCGGGGAGGCCTCTCTTAGGTGGTGATATTTGGACAGAGAACTGATGGAAGTGAAGAAGTGGGGCAGGAAAAGGCCCAGGGTAGAGCATTCCAGGCAGAACACGCAGCCAGTGCAAGGCTGCTGAGGAGAGGACCAGCTCAGAAAGCTGGAGAAACGTCCAGGTGGCCAGCGTGGCTCTGTGGAGGGGGTGTGGTGGGCCAGCCCAAGCCAGGCCGTGGAAAGGCTTTTAGGTGTAGGCAATGCTGTATTTCTTTTAGGGATGAAGGGAGAGGCTTTGGAAGGAGGAGTGATGTGATCTGCTTTGTATTTTGAGGAGATCCCTTGGCTACTGGGTGGAAGTTCAGCTGTGAGTTGGCAGATTATCGTAATAGTCCAGGCAAAAAGGAGAACACAGCATGAAGGGAAGTAAAGGTAGAAGAAATGGTCAGATTCTTAAAGTAGCATCACTAGGACATGCCGGTGGTTTGAATATAAGATGTGAAGGACAGAGAGGAATCAAGGATGACTCTGAGATTTCTGTTCTGTGCAGTGAGTGATGCTCAATTTGAATGACCAAAATGTGAGATAGAAGCGGGTACAGGGAGAAAAATCCAGAAGTTCTGCTTCAGAGAGTTTAAATGTTGAGATGCCTGTGATTTTGTAAAGGGATGTTGAGTAGGCAGCTGGATTTCAGGATCTGGATTTGAGCTCAGAGAAGAAATCACGGATAGAGATATGAATATGAAAGTCATCAGCATATGGAGGGCATTTAATGCTTCGACCTAAATTAAATTATATAGAGAGGAAGTATAGAGAGGAAGGGAAGGGAAAGGAAGCAGAGAGGAAAGGAGAAGAGAGGGGTAAGAATTAATCCCTGGAATGGGCTGAAACATTTAGTCTGATTAGAGGGAAGAAGCTCGCCAAAGACACTGAGAAGGAGAAGCCAGTGAGGCAGAAGGAAACCCAGAGAGTGTGGTGTGCATGGTCCAGGTGACGGTGTTTCAGGAAGGGAAGTGTGATCTGTTGTGTCACAGCTGCTGAGAGAGTGAACATGAGGAAATCTAGAAACGTGGGCCATGTGTGGTGACTCACGCCTGCAATCTTAGCACTTTTGGAGGCCAAGGCAGGAAGATTGCTTTATTCAAGGAGTTTGAGACCAGCCTGGACAACATAAACAGACCCCCATCTCTGCAAAAATTAAAAAATTAGCTGGGCATGGTGGTGCAGCAACTGTAGTCCAGCTTCTTGGGAGACTGAGGTAGGAGGATCACTTGAGCCCAGGAGTTTGAGGTCATGGTGAACTGTGATTGCACCACTGCATGCCAGCCTGGGTCACAGAGTCAGACCATGTCGAAAGAAAAGAAAAGAAAAGAAAAGAGAAGAGAAGAGAAGAGAAGAGAAGAGAAGAGAAGAGAAGAGAAGAGAAGGGAGGGAGGGAGGGAGGGAGGGGAAGGGGAAGGAAGGGGAAGGAAGGGGAAGGAAGGGGAAGGAAGAAAGGAGAAGGGAAGGAGAAGGGAAGGGGAAGGGAAGGAGAAGGGAAGGGAAGGGAAGAAGGGAGGAGGGAGGAAGGAGGAAAGAAAGAAAGAAAGAAAGAAAGAAAGAAAGAAAGAAAGAAAGAAAGAAAGAAAGAAAGAAAGAAAGAAACAAACAAAGAAAGAAAGAAAGAAAGAAAGAAAGAAAGGAAAGAAAGAAAGAAAGAAAGAAAGGGGGGGGAGGGGGGGGAGGGAGGGAGGGAGGGAGGAAGGGAAGGAGGGAGGGAGGGAGGGAAGGAGGGAAGGAGGGAAAGAAAGACTAGAAATGTGGAAGTCATTGGCTTCATTGACAAAAGCAGATTCAATGGAGTGGTGAAGAAGACACTGACCAGTGTGTGACAACAGAGACTGAAAGATGAGGGTGTCAGGTGAGTTGAAACAGCTCTACCCGAAGTGTGCATGCACAGACTAGCTGCTTTTATCTCATCTGCAGTGAGACAAGCACAGAAACTGAGATATTGCTGCAACATTCAAGGGTGTGATCAGTGGGCTCCATTCTGAGGAAGGGAGGTACAGACAACTTTGCGTATTGTTGAACTCATGTGGTAAGAAGCATGCGCAATAAGCTGTGTTTGAGGCAAGTCCTGTAAGGACCTCACATCAATCTGCAACAGATTGGAAAATGAAAAACTGATCCTTCAGCACAGTTAGTTTGAGCAGCACTATTATACTCAACTCTTTCCAGTAGTTTTACTATTAAAAAGTATCAGAGGAATTGGATGGGAGAAGGGAGTGGTGACGAGATGGGAGGTGGTGGTTGTAAGAATGTTTTATAGCAGTAGAGGCAACAGAGAGATAACAGAATGTTGTTTGCTGAGCTGGAAGAAGTGGAAGTTGAGGGTGAGATAAATGTAAGGGCAGGACTGATGCGGTGGCTCACACCTATAACTGCAGCACTTTGGGAGGCTGAGGCAGGAGGATTGCTTGAGCCCAGGAGTTCAAGACCAGCCTGGGCAACATAGTGAGACCCTGTTTCTATAAAAATAAATAAATAAAAATAAATGCACGGACAAAGTCTTTAAACAGTTGGGAGATGTGGAATTCTGGACATGAATGGAGGTTTCAGCTTTCAACAGGAGCAAGGCCAGGGCTTCCATGGCTACAGGAGGGAAGGTCATGTATACGGGTCTGGTATGGGACCCGAAATTAAGGTTCCGTGAACTGGGTAAATTCAGAAGAGCCTCAAAGGGCTTACCTGCTAGTTCTCCCCGACCCATGTGCTCTCAGGGATAAAGTCCCCTAGCCAAATGGCACTCCACTCATAGGGACCAGGCACAGTGCCTGCTTATCCATGAGTAGTGGGCTTCAGTTTCCCATCAGCCTGTGGAATCAGCCAAATAAGCCAATCACATTCTCCCTCAGGAACCGGGGGACACCCCACCCTCTTCTTTTTTTTTTGAGACAGTCTCACTCTGTCACCCTGGCTGGGATGCAGTGGCACAATCTTGGCTCACTGCAACCTCTGCCTCCTGAGTTCAAGCGATTCTCCTGCCTCAGCCTCCCAAGTAGCTGGGACTACAGGCACGTGCTACCACGCCTAGCTAATTTTTGTATATTTTTAGTATACACGGGGTTTCACCATGTTGGCCAGGCTGGTCTCAAACTCCTGACCTCAGGTGATCCACCTGCCTCGGCCTCCCGAAGTGCTGGGATTACAGGTGTGAGCACCTAGCCACCACCCCTTCTTGTTACCACAAGGCCTGCTTCCCGCAGCCCCTGCTAGCTCACTCTGTATGGCCTGCCCTGTCCTCCTCCCCTGGGCTGTGGGAATACTTGAATGAAACACTGCTGTCAATTTTATCTGCCCAGGGTCATGTGTTCAACCACCGCTGTAACTGACTCCCCCCTCATCAGTGAGGTGAGAGGGAGGCAATAAAAACAGGAGTGGACACTGAGCGCATGAAAAACTGAGTGTGTGGGTGTGTGTTGGAGAGCAGGGACTGGTCCAAGTATTCACTTGATTCTTCTGATTTCTCAGTATGATTTTTTTCTGGTTTTGTCATATGATTTAATATGAAGTTATTGACTCAGAGTCTGGGAAAGGAAGGAGAGTTTGAGGTTTGGGGAGGTGAGAAAGGTGTGAAGTAGTCTTCCCACAGACACAGAAAGCAACTACGGCAGTGAAGTGAGATTGAGGGCAGAGCTAAGAGCCCACTCGAGGTTTGTGGTCATGCATAATGAGACCTATCAGAGCACAGTGTGTGCGGCGAGAGCCCCTTGGTCAGGTGCAGCTGCTCTGATGCAGTGGCAGACAGGCGGGGCGGTGTAATCAGGTATATCACAATAGTCTCTGAGACACGGGAATTCAGAGTAGGTGTGAGCACCTGATGAAATAGGTCAGAGGAAAAGCCAGGTGGAGTTGCAGTCAGCTGTCAAGAGACAGAGCCACGATGGTATCGAGATCACTACAGACAGGTGGTGGTCACCTAGTGTTGTTCGCTGAAATTTGGAGGGTTTAATTTTTTATCCAAATACCATAGAAATGGGTATGAAAAGATGGGTAACACATGCTGCATGTTGGGAAGTGGAGGTGACCAGGTGCTCAGTTGCATGGGAGAGGCCACGAGTGCTTGGCAATGTTGGATGATTGAGATGATGAATGAGCAGAGATTCCGGAAATGCTGGGATGCAAACAAACCAACCCTGAGACTTCAAAATTATTCCCATATTGCCACATTTTTTCCTGCATCTTCCTTCAGAAAAACTTAAGAAAGCCAGGTTTGCTATCCGGCTCATCTTAACTCTCCACATAACTTACATTTCCAGTTTTCCAGATAAGCATGGCCATTTGTGTTAGGCTATAAAGAAATACCAGAGACAGGGTAATTTGTAAAGAAAGAGGCTTCACTGGCTCACAGTTCTACAGGCATTACAGGAAGCCCGGTGCTGGCATCTTCCCAGCTTCTACGGAAGCCTTAGGAAGCTTACACTCATGGGGGAAGGTGAGAGGGGAGCAGGCAGGTCACAGGGTGAAAGCAGGAACAAGACAGACAGGGAGTAGGTGGGGAAGGTGCCACATACTTTTAGATGATCAGATCTTCAGAGAACTCCCTACCATGAAGACAGCACCAAGTCATGAAGGATCTGTCCTTAGGGATGGTGCAAAGCCATGATCCAAACACCTCCCACCAGGCCCCACCTCCAGCACTGGGAATACAATTGGACATGAGATTTGGGCAGGGAAAAATATCCAAACTATATCACCACTCTAAATACTACGTGCACTCAGAAACCAGCTGACCTATCTGGGGCTCATTCATCCAGGAAGACAGCCTGGAAGTCAAGTGCAGGAGTTGTGGAATTAGACTGCCCAGGTTCAAATCCTGCTTCCACCCCTGGCTGGATGTATGCCTTCTTTAGGAAAGGCATTCACCTTTGTAAGCCTTGAATTTCCGCAAGTGTAAAGTGGAAATAATACCAATAAGCACCTCAAAGACTTGTTTGTCAATTAAATGGGATGGTAAAATAAAGCACTTAGCACAGTTCCTGGCACACAATAAGAGCTCAATAAATATTAGCAATTATTATAAATAAGTTCATTCACCACTCAAAAAAAAGGTGATTCTATGAGTATTGTCATAGTATGAAATTCAGGTCGCTTAGGCCACAGACAAGAAACCAAATATCTTTAAATTTCTCTGTAGTCAGACTCTCCATGGGATCCCTGGCCAAGGTTTGTGAGGTGGCTGATTGGACAGGATGAAGGCAATCGTCACGATAGGGGACCAACTGGTGGACCCAGGTGGTGGCTTCATTAGAGCAGTGTTCCAACCAGCACCATGCAGTGTATCCTGCAGAGGGGCCACCCAGGCAATAAACCGAGTTCCACCACCTTGCAGCCAGCAGCCGAGGGAAGCTCTGAGCTCTGAGAGAACTGGGGTATTTTCATCACATTTAGACAATGGACACACTCCACAGAAGGCAAATTTCCTTTCTCAGGGGACATATATCACATATGAGTAGCTGGTTTGAACCTTAACTCAGTGTGCAAGAGCAATATCACCATAGCATGGCACAGGTATGTACACACACACAGGCATATCTTATTCTTATCTATCACTCAGCTTTCAGTCAAGCTGAATATGTGAGAATGTCTAGGCAGTATTTTCTAAACTCTTTAAGACGCATGTCCCGTGGACACTTCCGGTAAAATGATTCAGCTTCAATAAGATTCAGACTCTTACTAACAAAACGAATTTGGGTGTTTTTGCGGAAAAGCCCAAACTGATACAAAACTCACAATTTCAGCCTCTAATTAGCAATTTCAAAAATATTTTGATTCTGATATTTTGGCACTGAGAAAACTGGTAGTCAGTTCAGGACAAATGAAATACGATGTACTTAAAAACAGATGCATGATTTAAACTTGAGAGTTGGCGAAAGATCCTATCCTGTAATACGAATGTAATATAACTGTCATCTGGTCTCCAATTTTACTCTTCCCAACAGAATGCAATCTCATGAAATAGTTGCACCTCTGAAGTGGGTAAAAGTTAATTAACCTGTCTCTTACATACCTAACTTAAGGAAGCGAATTGGCTGACATGGAAAAGTAAATGAATTTTCCATTTATACACCGATTTTTTAAAAACCGATCTTTCACTTTCCCAAAACAACTCTTCAAAGAAAATTTAACATAATCATTTTCAGCTTGAAAACTTCAAATGAAGGAATGGGGCTTTATTTGGGAGAAGATTTAAAGACTGTGACACCAGACAACCTGGGCTGAAAGTGCTGTTCTCAAATCACAGTTCCCACCTGACCAGGGCCTGACAGTCAACATTTCCAAACCCTGGTTTCACAGTCTGTAAAACTGAAATTAAAAATACCCATTTGACTGAGAATGAACAGAGGCGTAGGCCTCATTCTGTCATTCAACAAGTGTGTGACCATGAGCACACTAACCCTGCCTTCTTTACGATGGTGATAACAACAATACTCACATCTAGTAACAAATCATAAATTCAAGCTATTGTTTTTATGATCATTACTATTGTAGCTAATAAACATAATGAGTGCAAATCATATGGTTAGCTCAAGCATCCACACACTTTAGATGCCCAGTACATACGTGTTTCCTTTGACCCTCATTCTTTTTTAGGGAAATAATTACAAGGAGAATTTCTTTCTTCAAAGAAAACCAAGAGATTTTAATTTCTATGAAGGAGATTACACAATATTTGAAGGGGTATGTGACAATCTATGCAGATATTTACTCTCTCTCTGAGTAATTCTTGTGGCCCAGGGGTTGGAATGGTGATATATGGTATCATCGTGTGGCCTGCTCTTGAATGCAAGAGGATATGAGTTCCAGCCAGATCAAAACACATGCAAATTTTGATTTTAAAAAACTATACATATTCTACATGCTCCTATTTCTTGTATCCAGACTACTCCGTTATGCTAATATAAAGGGAGAAAAAGTGATAGGGCGCAAGGAAAAATTCAATCACTGCTAAGCTCATCAAACTACACAATGAGCCATGGTAATCTGCAGCCTTAGAGGAGAAACCCATCGATGGCAACACTACCATCGATATTTTCTACTCACATTCTTTCCTACACAGTCCCAGTTTTATTACATTAGGAAGCATTTCGTCAACATTGTAAATTAACAAGCCTCAAAAAATCACCCAAAGTACACAGCATGCGAAAGCAAACCTAAGCCGTGTTATCAGAAAACAAAACCAAATGATGGCATGCCTTTTTAAGGAAATATAAACCTGAAATAAACAGAGAACACCCCTCCCAGAGCCACCACATACACAAGAGGCAGAGACTCAGGCGACACTCAGGAGGGAAAGGAAGGCAAACAGCAAAAACTCTCTCAGAGAAAAAGACTTCATGGACTTTGGAGCCACTACAGCTGTCTGTGCACACAGACGCTCTCTCCTCTTCAAGCGTTTCTCCACATCTAATATCTTCAGATCATTAGTGCTTTCTAACTAGGGTTTCAATATTTCCCAGAGGCCTCTCCAGTCCAGCCTTTGCCTGAGAGAACAGGTTACAAAAATATCCCCTCTCCCTTTTACCAGGCAACAAAGAGAATTTGCAGTGCTTTGAAAACAGAAATCCACATCCACGGGAAAAACAGGCCTCCGCCAGCCACAGCAAAGGGTGCTTCGGGCACAGGGCAACCAAGCGAGAGAAAATGCATTCAGAGTGGTTAGCACACAGGATTAATCACATTATAATTTAATCATCTGATCAAACACTAATTAGCATAATTGCTTGAGGGAGAAATGGCTGGAGGAACCCAGGAACACCCTAAGCATCCATGTTCTTAATGACAAAAGAGGCAACACAGATTTGGCTTCCCTTTCTTCATTAAAAAAAGGAAGAAAATAGCAAATAAAGTTAATCAATGACAAGCATCACCAGCTATGGTTTTAGCAGCCAAAGGAATTGCAACTGAGATTCACATTTTCCTTCCTCCTCTCTCTCCAGGACTGCTCTAAAATCCATGGAGAAAATGCAGTACTGATGTTACAGTAACTAGACTCTGAGCTATTTAAGTCAGGGTTCTCAACCTTGGCACAATTAATATGTTGAACTGGATCATTCTCTGTCGTGGGGAGCTGTCCTGTGCATTGCAGGGTGTTGAGCATCTTACAGTGAGTGTCCCCTCCAGATGCCAGTAGCAACCTGCAACCAGAGGTGTGACAACCAAAAATGTCTCCAGACATTGCTCACTGTCCTCTGTGGGTGCAAAATTGCCCTCCGTTAAGAACCACTGAAGAACACAATTTGTCCGGCGCATACTTCTTGTAAAAGTAACCAAGTCATAAAAATAGGGGGAGGAGTCTTTTTATTTCCATCTGCCAAAAAACAATGAGCCTAAAATAATAGTTGCCCAGTTTGGGAGGCCGAGGTGGGCGGATCACGAGGTCAGGAGATCGAGACCATCCTGGCTAACACAGTGAAACCCTGTCTCTACTAAAAATACAAAAAATTAGCCAGGCATGGTGGCGGCGCCTGTAGTCCCAGCTACTGGGGAGGCTGAGGCAGGAGAATGGCGGGAACCCGGGAGGCGGAGCTTGCAGTGAGCCAAGATTGCGCCACTGCACTCCAGCCTGGGCGACAGAACGAGACTCCATCTCAAAGTAGTAGTAGTAACAATAATAATAATAATAATAGTTGCCCAGTTCCATGGATTTACCTTATTTCTCATGGATCTATTTAAAGCTCTACAATAACCCTTAATGCCTATGCCTCTGCACTTCAGAAAAAAATAATTAAATACCAGCCTCCTCCATCAAAGATCTTGAGAGAGACACTTCCAGGAGCACCTCTGAATGGGGAAACTCACAGGCTCAATGAACTCTAACCCTTAGTTCCATACTTCAATGTGCCCTGAGCAGGCGTGAGTTCACAGCAGTGTCTTCCACCTACCCATGAGGGAGCAAACCACCAGTGACTTTGGAAACGAATAAATCCAGAGAAGGCCTCCAGACGCCCCAGGGAAATACAGCTTTCTCCCTCCACTCTCACTGAGCACATGGACGCTCCGATATTTGCTCCCAGTTTCTAAAGAGGGAGAGAGAAAGGTGAACAAGGCAGAGAGAGGCGAAATGCAGACTGCTCCTCCATTTCTTGCAAATGGATCTCCACGATAATCAATTCATTGCACAACCTTAACCTGCCTTGGCCACCAGTCAGGCTGGACCTAATCATATTTATTCTTATCAAGAGATGCTAGAAACCCCAGGGAAAAATACTCAACACTTATTACTGTACGAAAGAAATATTTTCTATGGATTAAGGTGATTTGTTCTAATAATAACACTGAGTCACACTATCTCTCATTTTTACTTTTTTTAATAAAGAAAGTGTTTCACCACTTACAATTACTCATGAGTCTAATGCAGGTTATTAAATCTGATGATGGAAATATTTATGCCCTTTTTGTGGCAGAGAGATGGGAAAAGATTGACCTACTCTACTACAAAATTTAAAAGAGAACGTCTGTGCTATACCATGTAGGTTGTGAAAACTCCAAATCAGAGAGGAATTGTGAGCTACTTTAAACTGAAATCTTCCTCTGCAATTCCCCTGTCAGAGCTTGTGACTTCTTAATATAATGCGCCCACCCCCTTTTAAAGGAACATGAGTATAGGAAACTATTATTGCAAAGAAACAGTCTACCCCAATTCCTGTAGTGATGAGTAAGCAGAATTCACATTTATTCAGCCTACAATGGCTTTTATACCATTTCCTTCTAAAGCTAAATTTCAAAACAGCCACTCTAAAAGGTAATTTCTATAGTGAAACACAATAAAATCGCCAAAGGATTATAACATCAAACTTAAGATGCCTAGAAGGGGAAGTTATTTTTAATATTATCTAAAATAAGATCTCAGGACACAAAAAGATATTTTTAAGGTTCTGAATTTAGGCCTCTCTCCAGCACACATTTGAGTCTATTTTAGTGCAAAAATCAAGGACACAATGTTTTGAAAAAATTAATCTGCCACCAATAACTGCCCTCAATTTTGTCATATATGTAACAAGGTCTAAAATGCACATATGCCCTTATATGCCAGTTTCTCTCTTTTTTCTGACAACTTAGCATAATGACATATGCTTTGTATGATAAATACAGTCAACTTGTGATTATTTACCTAAAAGAAAGCCAAGAAAATCCAACAGAGCAAATGACCCAGAGCCCTTTAGATCTGGCTCTGGAATGAGCTTGTGCCCTGGACAAAGGCATGTGCAGCATCCCAGGGCGGCATCAAAGCGAAACCTCTAGCTGCAAACAGATCCACTCTCCTGCCCTGTCTCACCTCATCCTAGCTCATCCCTTAAACTTGTTCAGTAGAGTCACCCAAATGGTTTCCCACTATGGATCTCTTGCTTGGAGCCTCATGGTTACACGTAGGTTTCAAAGGGCTTCTCTGCTAGGACTCCAGCTGCTATTGAAGAAGGTACCAATGTGAGAAGTACAATGGAATCAACACCATAAGCAAAGCACAAGCATTTATAAACCTGAATATCAAATACGCTAAAACTGGAAGAAAAAATGATGGCACTAAGAGATAGATATTAATACACAGATGATTCGCAAGCTGCTAGCATCCACCTTGGGAGTGCCTCTGGCAGGATCACATACACCTCTACTCAAGAGTCTTTCTTGTTACTAACCCCCAGCACCGATTATCCTGAAACATTCCCAGATTCTTATGGTGGTCAGTGAAGCCCTAACCCTGTATACAGACATTTCCAATAAATTACCACGCAATACAGAGTTCTCCAACAGTTCATCGAGATGTACTTGGAACTTTACTGGGTCAACGTCCTAGCTACTGTTTGGGTAGCTTCTTTGCAAGTGTGTGTTTTGCAAAGGTGAATTATGGTTCATGTGGATCAGAACAGGCAAAGGTATGTGTTCATAATGCAAATTCATAGGCCATGCATACACCAAGGCTACAGAATCAAATTCTCTGGTATCAGAGCTGGAAGACGACATAATAAACATGTAAACTATAACTTGGGAGACCCTAGTGGTGGTGGGAAAAAGATGACAAAGTCACATGGGATTAGAAACACCTGAGGAGTTTCCAAACTACGGCCCATTCCCCAGAATGCTGGCATCAGAATTTCCAATAGGAGGCTAATGAGAGGAAATGCATTTCAGGAAACTTCCATATCTTCTTTCTCCATTCTCCCAGACCCAGAACTCCAGGGTGTTGAGAACTGGTGTCCTCGATCCCTACCTGGGAAGGCCCAGATAGAGAGATACTAACTAATATTCAGCTTCAAGTGTCAGCAGACTGTGGTCTTCCTCTTATCCTGATGTAGGGATGGAGGGGATGTGTGGCTATGAGGCTGGCACAGCCTGTTCCTCCATATTCAATCTTCCTATAAACATTTGCCTCCACTGCCTCCAAGCATCTAATCCCACAGAAGCCTACAGCATATTCTTACCCTCCCATCCTCAGCAACGGGACGGTAGAGGTATAGGGGAGAATGTGGGGCCTCTCGTGCCTGTGAATAATAAAGGCTGATAATGTGAGATCCCCCAAGACACAGATAAACCACCCATGGATGAGAGTTCCTTACCCAAAACAAATACCTAGATCACCTCCAGGTCAAAATGGTTCTACCCAGATTTCTACACAAATATTCAATCAAGCCTATTCTAAAACAGTAGCCACCAAGGATTTAATAGCTATTGATTTGCGTGAGTCGTAATAGGTACACACACGCATCTGGTAATTAATCATCCTACCCACATTCTGCTGTTACTTCAAGGCCCCAGATAGAGGTTGCTAACTTGGGCTGCCAACTCAAACAACTTGTGAAGGGAGGATTCTGTCCCTTAGACAGCATTCCACATTTCTTGTGCATTTCCTTTCCACTAGCCAACGAAATAGACAAATGACTAGCCTTTGCAGGAACTGACAAGAACTACAGCTGGCAGGAGTGATAAGTAGCCATGGTACCTTCTCTATGGTGCCTGTGTTGCTGGTAGAGGTCATTGTTGTTATTGTTGGGTGTCTTCAGCTCATTCCTAAAATCTCACAAGTAATATTCCAAAGCATTGTTATTTCTACCCTGCTAGCTATGTATCAGTTATTAAAAATGCTCTACAGCCAAGATTAAAAAATAAACATGGCAATTAAGCAGATCAGGACTTGGATTTTCCGTATCTCTATGGAACCCAAGATCAAATCACACCATAGTGGGGCTACTGTGAAAATAATTGAATCTTGAGTTTCTCTCATGAGAAAGTGTATTTCCTGAAAGTAAGAAGTTTCCTTATTATATAGGAAATATAGCTCAGTCTTTTGTATTTAAAATAAGAAATAAAATGAAAATACAGATAGAATTGCAGCAGTTCTAATTATCTTTCTACTTTGTCTTTCTCTTATGATACAATCATAGAAATGTTCCCATCGTCCAGCAGTTCATGCTCATGAGAAGAATCAATGCTTTACTCAATATGAGCATGAGTAATCAATGGTATAAGAGTCCACTGCAATCACCCACCTGAAGTGGCATGGATGGATCTTCAGTGCACAGCATGGGCTACCTCCCAACAGCTCCCCTCTGCCCCTGTGACCTACTCACACTGGTCCTAACACCAGCTTCAACCTGATCATTGTGGTGACTCCATGATAAAGCTGAAGCCACTTTGGGACCCTAAGGTCATCAAGGTCATCACTTGGGGGGGTATCACCATACTGTTGTTTTGCAGAAGCATCCAATAATGAGAAAGGGTATTTAGAAAGAACTATACACTTGCTTTTACTGTATTATTTTCAGTGGGAAAAAAATGCAGATTTTGTGTAAAACCAGACTTAAAACTGTTTCCTGTTTCTTCCTTTTAATATTAAAGAGTCAAGACTTGTATGAATCAAAATCAGTAATTAAATAGTTCAAATTTCTTTCCATCACCTTATCAAAATGCCAATCTCATAGTCTGGAGAGACTAGCGACAAAATGATCCATTTTACAGATGGTTCTTTATAAGACAAAAGGCAAACACTTTCCACAGCATCATCTTCTAGGGCAGGTCAGGACCTGACTTTTGTCCAGATTTCCAACCTGCAAATCAGCAGTATTTGCATACAAATTCAACGATTCTACTATTAATAAAACCTAAAGCCCACTTGGAACCAGTAAACCCAGAATGCTATAAGGAACAAATACAGTCCTAGAAAGGAAGACTATTTCATTTCTTTTTTTTATGTTAAATTGTATATACTTAAGGAAGCTGGGAGACATTAGCTAAGTGATATATGCCAGACACACACACAAAATCCATGATCTCACTTATATATGGAATCTTAAAAAGACTATTTCATTTCTCAGAGCATGTGGCATTCTTTTTCCCTTGTCCAATAACATTTGTGTCAATCACAATGCCTGGGGTGATATTGTCTGCCCCATACAGACTGACAAATAAGGACTTCATATCTTGCAATTTAAAACCCAAGAGTTTGAGAACAGGTTAACAAGAAGGGACTTGTGATAATCACAGGATCCTACATTTGAACTCTTCCCTCAGTAATTGCTTTACTCTAAACATGTATGCAGATTTCACCCTCCTACTATCCTGCTGTGAAACATCTTTAAGAAAGGCAAGACTTATTACAGACGAAATATTTGTAGCAGTGCTGCAAGTTTGATGTCCTCCCTTCACCTCCAGTCTTTTGTTCAGATCTAAAGCTGTTTCCAGATAATATATATATTGCTTCCTCACCCCCAGCTTCCCAAGCCTAACGTAGATTTAAAGACTGAGAGCATTTCTAGAATATTCTGCAGAGAGTCCAAAGAGATTTCATAATATTTCTGCAAGGGTTGGTATGCTTTTTTTTTTTTTTTCTCTCCTACAAAATGCTGTACAGAGCTGGGACGTTAGGGGAAGCTAGCATTTAGTATGGAGGTGATCTCTTGCATTTTCAATTCTTTCTTTCACTGTCTTTGCGGCCGCACTTAAAAACAGCTTTCTATAAATAGGACTGCTTGCTCACTCTTAAATCTTACTCACTGTCTTCTCAGTAAAAAAAAAATAACTAGGGATACAGGCAAGATTCATTAATCCCTGTCATTCCATCCCTCTGTGTAGTAGCCTCTTTCCTTCTTCTTATCTTGACGTATATCTTCTCAATCCCATTCATCCCTCTCTGTTAAACCATAATATACATTTACATAATCCAGGGGGCTTAAAGACCAAAAATTAATCCAGTTGCATGATTTTTTAAAAATTCAGCGTTGATCACATAGAACAAATAGAGATCTCCAAAAATCAAAAGCTGATAAATACTGTAAGCTATAAGACACTTAATTTGATTTTTATATTTGGACAAAAATCAACCTTAACAATGATTAAAACCTATCCTTTCATGTTACTTTCATGAAGATACCAACTGTCATATTTGAATCTGCAAAATAAGAATAAAGATAATGACAAAAAACCATAAATCCATGAGATGCTTAAGAAAACAGCAGTATGACTTTTTAAAGATGATTAAGGCCTGAGAAACTAAGCTCGTTTTGATGTCCTGCGTGGCTCTTTGATGAAGAAATGAATTCCCAGGAGCTGAGGCGGGGGGAACCTAAATGTCGGTTCGATGTTTCTGGCTGGCTTTCAAAATGCGACAGGGCAATAAACATTGTATAGGAATTTTAAATCATGCCATTTAGCAGCATACACTTGAGAACAAGGGGTCCAGCACATGGATGAAATTATTGTCCGTGACACTTGACCCACTGCACGGCAGGAAGAGCACCTAAAGCAATTATATAGCTGTTGTGCAACAGTGATCAAGTCCCATCAGATACTCGAAACATGAATCTGTTTTTGAAAAGAGAAGAAAATGCCCCAAGCCACAGGCATTTCTGGAAAATAAACATTTTTCACCGTGATTGAGTCACTACGACAGTAAAAGGTGGGTAGCAAAAGAGTCCAATGGTTTAGCCATCAGATTTCAAGATGGGGACCAGAAGGGCAAGGCCAGCAAAGAAAACTAGGATGGGAAGCCAATCAGCTAGAGGCAGAAGAGAGAGGTGGATGGGAGGGAGGCAGGTGAGTTAAGGAGGGGAGAAAGGCTCTGCCTGTCACTTCATCCTTTCATTCCATAAGGAACATCATCTATTTCCACCACTCCATACCATGTGCTGTGCTCTTTGCTAAGGACATGCTCAAGCTTCACACCCATCTCAGACTGTGGAGGCTCCTGTCTATCTAGTGAGAGAGGTAGTCACTAGTGAAATCAGCATTACCTAAATGCAGGGTTAACGATTACCATAGACACCATCAAGGCAACAGCCAAGATTTTAAGAAAAAGGATAATATCGAGGGAATGGATTTTTCAGGGGTAGATCTCTGAAACTCAACCCTTTTGAATGTCCTGGTCAGAAGCTGTCTGACCTCCAAACCAAAATCCTGTCCCTGCTTCCCTCCTGCCACCTTGACAGACCTTGCGTCACCTGCAGAAAACATCCGTGTGCTCCACCCTTTGAATTCAGAACGACATAGTGGATACTCCGTGGGGCTGCTGGAATCTTCCACTCCCACTGCCTTATCTTAACCCATAGATTCGGTAAGGGAAATGCAACTTTGAATTTTCTTGCATTTTCACAACATTGAAGAAAAGAACATAAATATAGTTGGGGGGGAGGGGCGGGGAGAGATAAGATGAGCATTTTTGTGCCCAGGTCTTTGGAACATGAAGCATTAACCCCCCGGTCCAGGGGAACAGGTGTTTTCCAGTGGGCCTGGGGGAGAGGGAAGGGGGCTCCCGGTCCCAGAGCCTTGCCTGCGGAGATTGATGGACTGCGGAGGAGCGGGCACGTCAGCATCACCCCTGTCACCATCAGCAGGAGAAGCGGCGGCTCCTGGAATGACATTGGAAGGTCAGCCAATCAGGCGCAGAGCTGCTCCCGGAGCTGCCACCTCCGAGGCGCGCGCCACGCCGGGGCTCCCTTGCGGCTTTGGAAAGCGGGTGCAAATGCACCCTTCTGCGGGCCCGCTACCCACTGCAACACCTCTGTTTCCTTTCTGGGCACCTTCCGGGTTTCTAGATATTGCTGTGAACATGTTTCTCCGCTGCACAGTTGAAAACAAAGGCTGCCGGACTCCGCCTGGCCTGCGGTTGCCTTTGCACAGTTCCTGTTAGACGAACTCTACGACACGCGAGTTTGGGCGCCCTGAACTTGAGACAGCGTGGGATGGCGTCTTCAGAAGAAAGCCCCTGACCATCTGCATGGAGCAGTCCTCCCTCGGCGGCTGCTGGGTTTGCTGGCTCTGCTGAAGGCTGGCTGCAAGAGTCTTGTGAGGTTTGCCGCCCACTAGTGTCCTATGGCGGGGACACAATCGGCATGCAGGTAGCACCACCTCCCTATCTCCCAGGCCGAGGGTGCGGGCACCAAGGCCCAGCGTGCACTTCAGTGCAGCAGCCAAGAAATGCCCAGACGTGCTCGTTTGTGTGGGCACACCCCTGGGTGCCTGCCCTGCTCTGGTGAGGTGGGCCACGCATGGAAACCAGGGAAATCGAAGTGCTCGTTTCTGAAATACTATGGAATGCAATGCCTAATGCAAAATGCATTCTTTTTCACTACCTAGTAATTATTTATGAGTCACATTCATAATCTTGCCCGTAGAATTCAGCTAATTTTATGAAACCTGGATGCCACAGATTTTGTAAATGCACCCACTTGAGAAACCCATCATTTTCTTTTGCAAACATAAATTTCCAATCTAGTGTTCACAGGTCTTTCTTTATAAAGTGACCTCCTCCCTCTCTTTCTCTCTCTCTCTCAATCAAGTTTTAATACGCATCGAATTGAGTCTCTTGTCAAAATACTCCATGCCCCTTACCCCAGACACATCTAAGATAAAATACCTTGCCAGCTACCTGGAGGTCCAGGAATTGGGGATTAAAATTGGCGAATATTTTAGTCAAAATTAGTTCTCCTACCAAAATGCCTTATTGCGTGGGTTCAGCCCCCGTGACTCACTGATCCCCTGAGGCAGCAAACCATGGTCACACCAAAGTGACAAAGGAGAGAGTCAAAAAGTGGAAAAGGATCCACTGGCATTTATTAAAGGTCTGCATGGCGTTTTGTTTTCCTACAGAGGGCATCTTGGAGGGGCATGCAGCTTAAGTTAAAAGGCCTAGGAATTTTAGGTAAACCCTGAGATTATGGATAGATTTTTAATCTGCTTAATAAAGATGGGGTAGAAAGGGAAGGGGAGGCAGCCCTGAAATTGTTCACCTGATAACATTTTTTCCTTACACACATTTATGTGAATTAAATAAAAATCACCTTCAAAGTCCTTAAGGTGCATTTGTATTTACAAAGGTCTGCTTCTAATTAAATAAAATAGCAAGTGTGTGCTCTGTAATTTCCTATCAAGTGAATGGATGAAGCTCAAAGGTGCTGCATACTCACCTTCTCTTTAATGAGCACCTTCTTACTCCCATCACCCCACCCTCTCTAATCTCCACGATGCTCAGGTCCCATGAAAGCGGATGCAGTAGAGCTCAAAATCCCACGGCTCAGGAAAAGATGATGTCAGGAATGCATGTGTGTGAGTGTGTGTGTGTGTGTGTGTGTGTAAAAACAGAGATGCCAGGATACTAGCAAAAATATATTATATATAATAAATCTGATTCTTTATCATTCTGCTTGTCTGAAGGCCCGGCTCTGCTTTTAGCAATAATTTTAAACTAGAATGTGCTCTGGGGTTAAAACCAGAAGAAATGGTGATGAAACACAATGCAGTAGGAAGCTTTGCTGAGAAGACACTGAGGGACGTGTGTGGGTGAGTGTCTGCACATACGTGTACCTTGGCGTCTTGCACTGTAACAGAAGCTCGCGTGTATTTCCAGAACATGGCAGAACAAATTGCTTTAAAACACGATTACTGCACCTTATCAGGTGAGGTCATTCATTTAAGGGTTTAACCCATTAAAGGCCTGGTCAATGACTTCTTCTTTTTTTTTTTTTTTCCCAAAAATACTGTCTGCAGCCTGTCTAGCAATCATACTTTTACTAAGAAATAACTGTACTTCCGACACATCAATAAGAAAAATGTTGTCATCTACTGTTAAAATGCAGATGTATTGTGGGCTTTTTCTAACAGTCCCAAATATTAAACTGCATAATCTTTTACAAATGAAAAAAAAAAGTTATCATGTCAGGTATTTTGATGCCTGAGGCCTAGCAATAATCAGTTTAGGTATTAGAATTCATCAATCTTTAACCACACACATTCAGAAATTTTTCAAAATTGAGGTATAACAAAATATGACAGTTGTTGACAAAAATACTTCTCCATTTTTTAAAATTTAATTCAGATAGGTAGAAAGCATTCACTCTTATATTTTTGAAATATGGTCTTACGAACAGGCATAGTTCCAAACTGGACTCTTATTTCAACATGTCTATATATTTTATGATCCTTTCCCCAGTACGTAATGAACACCATGCCTTAGAAAACTGTTTAAAGCTGATTTCCCCTCCCCCTTCAAAGATCCTAAAGCTTTACAGTCAGGCTTTTTATTTTTTCATGCTTGATCATATAAAGAGAGGGGCATTTTTATACAAGATAGTTCCATAGCGTTCTGCTAGATTGGATCAGAATACATAATACAGTAATGTAAAATATTCATTTGTGTTTGCTGTTTATGTCTAATAGTGTGGCATCTACCTATATTTATTACAGTAATAATAATGGTGATTATCAGTTGATTTTAAAAGTCTTGAAATAATACAGAACTCACTATATGAGCACCTACATAATTTTTGCATGTATTTTTCATATTGAAGAATATTTGAGGTTTTCTATAATTGTATTACCATATACAATTATTTCTATGATTGTTTATTTTAGTTATGAAATGCTAATTCAGAAAAAAGTCACACACATATACAGCATCTGTGTATCAGAGGCTAATACTCTGTATCAGTATCATAAATTCTTCCATACCATTTTGTCATACAAAATGCTTACACTGTAAATAAATACTGGCTGATGACAACCAGCACAGCCTCTTTCGTCATCCTGAAACACACACTTCCCAGTGGGGTGCAAATTTTGTTTCACCTTATAACCCAGGCCTTTCCAAGGAGTTCAGAAAGGTCCTCCCTGACAGGTGAAACAGGCTGTCAAGGCTCTGTGTCTTTGGAACACCTCTGTAGGCATCTGTACATTTCTTAGCAGGTTGCATTAACGGAAGAGCAGAAAGGGCTGACTTCCCCAACACATCTCCACATGTTCCCTAAGCAGATCTGTCCCCGAAGGGAAATTCCCAGGAGGACACAGGACAGGTACAGTGCCCTCTGGGAAAGATGGGTGTCTTGTCAGAACTTGTTGCAATTCTTTCCTGCTAGGAAATCTCAAAATGAAAGTTTCAAACACTTTGCTTTAGGTTATATTGGAGAGAAAGTATCATCTTCATGTTCATTTTGATACCACCTTCTTTCAACTCCACCTTTTCGTAGTCACCATTTTTTAAAAAAAATTGACAATGTTCATGCATTTCTTCTGGCCTGTTGGTATGTTGATTCTTTAGGTACTGTCTAGGTAGGTAAAGAAAATGCACTGCCTTGCAGCCAACATGCAGAGCTTCCCTGTGTATCTTCCAGGAAAATCTCAGAGCCTCCCCTTTGCTTCTCGTATTTTCTCACAAGGGCCAGATTTCCTCTCTTCTCTTCCTTTACCTTCTCTTCTTCTTTTCCCTCCCTCTCTCTCTCCCTTCCTCCCTCCCTCCTCTCTCTCTCTCTCTCTCTCTCTC
Source organism: Macaca fascicularis (assembly GCF_037993035.2). Taxonomy (NCBI): domain Eukaryota; kingdom Metazoa; phylum Chordata; class Mammalia; order Primates; family Cercopithecidae; genus Macaca; species Macaca fascicularis. The sequence continues at coordinate 6,169,331 of NC_088377.1, read as the reverse complement.
TCTCTCTCTCTCCTCTCTTCTGGCTAGGGGATTCTGCTTAATGGTTTAATTTCAACTGTCAGCAGGTTATACATTTTATGCAGATGTGTGTTTCAAAATTTGAAATGGGAATTTAAGCTGTAGCTACTCCCAGGCGATGTCAAATGATGACAATTTCCTCTGGTTCCCACAAGAGAGGAAGCCATTCATACATGTAAGTTCATATTTACGCGGTGACAGACAGCCTAAGGTGCAGTCACACTTACTAATTGGGTCTGACTCAGTCAAGAGCAATAGCTTTCTAAATACCCAGGAAGAAATCATTTCAAAATATAATATTGGCTGGGCATGAGGAAAGAAATGCTATTTACAATATTCACTGATTTCATTTTTACTACTATACAGGTGTTTCTTTTTTTTTTTTTTTAATTTGTCAACATTTCAGATGATGTAATGCTTATCAGTGCATATTTTTACATAAACGACTGTGAGGAGCATGAAGCAGCACGGGGTGCACAGAAGGACAGATCTTTCTTAAAGCCCTCCTTGGTGCTGGAGATACATTGTACTAGCATGAAATTACGTGTTTGAAAAATCTCAAAAAGCACTGAATCTGAAGGGAGATGTTCCTCATTGACCCCTCCACCTGCGTGCACTTGGAATGTCATATCCCTTTCCCAGGTTGTAATATTCAAAGTGGCGATCTTCCTGTCTCTCCTTCTGTCACCAGACCTGGTTTATTCTGAATGAGGCAGCTCTCTAGTATTGGAGTTAGGCTCTGAGCTGTCACTTGGCTAGGTAAGCGCCTTCCAATGATTACAGAGCAATTTCTCCCCGGCCTCTCCATTGCCACCTCTCCTCCCCGAAAAAACAAATATAATATTTAAAAAATAAATAAAAGCACGAAAATTTAAACACAGATGAAGAGGAAAAAGAAAGAAGACTTTACCCATGCATCCAATGCCATCCCCCGCCCCCCGGGTCAATGATAAGGAATGAAATTCATCACAAACCGAAAGGCTCACCATTCGCGAAGCTCTGGAACAAGGAGAGAGCCAGTATCCACATGCCCCTGCCGCTCCCCGGCCTCCCGCGAGCGACGCGCCGGCCTTGCCCCCTGCGCTCCGCCCGGCCCGGCTCCGCTCGCCGCTCGGCACCTGCCCGGGGGCCGCCGCCCGCCCGCCGCCCGCCGCCTGCCGAGGACGCGCCGCCGGCGCCGCCGCCGCTGCCGCTGCCTAGCCGCCCGGGCACGCGGCGCGGCCGGGCTCCGGAGCGAGGGCTGCGCTCGCCGCGCGCTGCGCTCCTGCACACCTGCTCCCGGGCGCCGCGCCCCACGCTGCGGCCGGAGCCCAGGTGCGCCGTCAGCTCAGTGGGCCCCCGGCAGGTCGGCAGGTGGAGAGAGCCGCAGACGCGGGCGTGAGCTCATCCCGGGCACCCGGTGCCCAGAATGCGCAGCCAGCGGCCTCCCGTGCGCCAGCCCTCACCCTCCGCATCCAGGCAGCAGGCGGGCGGGCAGGCTCATCTTTGCCGTGCTCCGGCCTCAGTCACATGGATCCCTCTGCCAACCTTCCCTGCCTGCGAGCCGGGCGAGTGAAGCCGAGCGCGGAGGCGAGCAAGGACCCCTCCCCTGCCTCTGGCCGCTGGGGCGCTCTGCAGTCTTAAAGCAGCAGCAGAGACGTGCAGCCGAACTGAGACAGGACCGGGGAGAGCGCAGCCACCGCACAGTCACGCACAGTCATCAGGAGGAATTTCTTAGAGGCTTAAATAATCATTTCTACAGCTGCTTATTTTTAGTTATTTTCCTGCAGGTTGCTAATAAGAGATGGCCAGGGTGACTATTGCGGAAGGTGGCCAGCCACAGAGAGGTGAACATGAAATGCTCGTAGTTTTAATAAGATGTGCTGCTGGATTCCGATTCCGTATTTACTCTCAGAAAAGTCCAGTTCATTTGCCTAGTGGGAAATGTTCCTTCCAAATCCTTGCTGCTACTGTAAAGATCTCTATGATTTCACAGGCTAATTTTTAATTATCTTGAATACATTGTAGAATGCAAACACAAGCACTTCTAATTTTGCTCTCTGAATGGCGCATAAAAAAGCTGATTGAAATTGCTGATAATTTGAGTAATCCCAAACATATAACCCCTTTCACGTTTCTGTGAAAAGTCAATATGTTAACATTTCCTGAATGTCCTGTATGATTCCTGAAGTCATGATAATAAATTAAAGCTCTCAAAAGGGCGTACATCCATCCATCACTTTGCAATATAATGACCGACAGGGCTGGAATGCACCCCAGTGTAGAACCCAGGATGAAATGCTCAGAGGCAGGACAATCAGGACTGAGAAAAAGCATTCGGTGGGGGTCAAGGGAGATATTTTCAAGGGAAATTGAGTAGGCTTTTTCCTAGGCACCAGGTATCTTCTAACTGGGCTCCATGTCCCCCTCCAAATACAGAAGAACGATGCACATCTCAGACAGCTCACAAAACAACACAGGAGAAGCAAATGGTGAGGCAGAAACAAAATGGTGCTTTACCAGGGTTGGGCACAAGATGGCCAGGCCCTGTGTACCGGGAAGGGTCAGCTGAGCCGGTGATGCTGCCTGGCTCACCACTGCTCTGCAGCTGCAGGTGATCACGTGCTGCCGCCCACTCAGGCTGCGCAGGCCCAGCCCCCAGTACCACGCACCAGAACCAGTGTCCTCCGGCTTTGCAAATGCTGGGTGCTCAGTCCCTGGTCCTTCCCAAATGCAGCCCAGGAAGGCAGAGGATGGGCCCGATTCTGTCCCTGCATCCAGCTGGTTGACCTATTCATTAATTCTTACTTGCACACTAGCCACCTGCAAGGGTGCCCAGGCACTGGGGTCAGGCAAACCCGGGGTCAAATTGCAGCTCCTCCACTACCCCGATGTGGGGCTTCTGCATGTGACTCGAGCCTCACTTTCCTCATACACAGACTGGAAATTACCACAGTTCTTAACTCACAGGGCTGTGAAGATCTTTCCATCCGTTGACAGCACATGGTCACTATAGTTAGCGATGGCTGTGGTTAACTGTTACTGAGTTTTGGAGCAGGGCTGGAAACATGATTTGCAGGGTCCACTGCAAAATGAAAATTTTCTCAAAATGAAAAAAACGAAAAGGAAGCACCATGACAAGTATAAAACAGAACACTTTCTCCTTTCTTTCTTCCTGCCTCTCTCAACCAGTCATGGTGTCTTCTTCATGCTGCTCTTCCTCAGGCATGGGAATGCAGCCCTGCACAGACCCCACAGCGCTTCCAGGTGACTCGGTGCAGTACAAGAGGCTTGTACTTACCAGTTGCTTCCCGGCGCTTGGCTGCACCCACATGCTGTGACCAGCCACGGTTAGAGGGTGGGGAAGCCACTGTCTCTCTCCCACAGCCCACTGTCCCAATGTACAGTGGACATGAGATCCCTCAGGGATTGCAACCTCCCTGCTGGGAAGCTCTGGGTACCTGGACTGGAGGTGGGTGCGAGGCTCTGGAATGTGCCCTGGCACTGCCAGCCTGCTGAGGGGACGGTCACTGCCGGGCCTCACAGTGAACCCCTACACAGTGCTTGTCCTACACATATGCCCAGACACCCACCACAGATGGCAGGTGGTGGCAGAACACAGGCTTGCTGTTCCAAAATGATGCAGTTGCCACCCTATTGGGGGGCAGCAACAATTGCAGGGGCAGAGGCTGCTCAAGAGTTGGGGGAACATGAGGTTGGGAAGTGGACAGCTGAGAACCTCTCCCAAAGGAGAGGTGGCAGGTGGCAGGATGGTACAGGAGCCAAGGCTACAAGCCCCCGTCATACTCCACTGTCCCACTGGATTTAGAAAAGGTAAAACAGAGATGATATCATTAAACATTTCAAGATGGTGACTACAGAGAATTCAACCTCAAGTGCAGGCCCTTCTTTGCTTGGGACCAGATGGGACCCCATGTGAGTGCGACCCTATGTGGTTGTCTATTAACGCATCTGCCACAGGCTGAATGGGTGAAGGATCTTGAATGCGCCTAACACATGCACCAGAGTCTTTTCAAATGTATTTACATAATAGACTTCAGTAAGAAACACACTTATTTCTCACTAAACTGTGAGTTCCATGAGACCAGACACTCTTTCCTATTCAGGGCAGTATCCTCATGGCCTGGCCCAAGTACATGCTGGGTAAGTATTTGTGGGCTGGAATGGAGATCTCTAATGCAGGTAGAAGGTGGAACCTGTCCTCAGATACGCACACGTGTACACATAAAGTACCGTGGAAATTTAAGAGGGAAAGTGAGTACTGTACTTCATACAGAAGTCTCAGAGGAAATGGCAAGAAAGTTGAGCTTTCAAATTCAGTTAAGATGTCAATATGCAAAACTGAGTCAAGGACGGGGGCATTCTGCCCTGAGAGTAGAGACATCTGGAAAAGACAGCTTTATAAAATAGCTTAGGTTTACAGCGATTCCTCCTTTTGTATTGCTAATCAGTGTAGCCTCTGGAAGACCACTTTTGACCTGAAACAATTCCATCCAGACTTGTCCCTTCCCCGGTTCTGTCTTCCTACAGCTCTTGGTCAGCCATCCAAGTGGAAGAAAGGTGAAGTCAAAGAGGCCACCTTGGTGCCCACTTGACTGATGCTAAATAAGAAACAATGCACATTTGAGGAGTTACATCATCCAAGTTACATCATCCACGTATAGCATCTGTTACTCCTCTGTTTTCTGTTGGAGAACCGGGAGAGCATATACGAAGCTATGGCCTTTGAGCCTTGTGCTAAAGGAAGGGTTGGGGTTGAATGTTGCCAGGGATGAGCGAGGAGGGCATTTTAGGCAGGAAGGTCTCCACCGTGAAGCCTCACTCCTATTGGACCTGTGGGGTTCATTCTGATCAAGGCATTAAGGAGTTTCCCATGGGGGACCTGTATTAGTTGCCTAGGGCTGCTGAAACAAAGGTCCCCAAACTGGGTCACTTAAAACAACAGGAATGTATTGTCTTAGAATTTGGAATGCTAAAAGTCCAAAATCAAGGTGTTGGTAGGACCCTCCGCGTTCTGCAACCTGCAGGGAAGAGCTTCCCCTTTTCTCATCCAGCCTCTAGTGGTTGCTGCCATCCTTGGCACTCTTTGACTTGCAGCTGCACCTTTCTGATCTCAGCCTGTCTTCACATGGCCTTCTTTCTCTCTGTAAGTGTCTGGGCCTCTCTTCTCCTCTTCTTACAAGAACGGTGGTTATGTTAGAGACTCACCCTACTCCAGTATGATCTCATTTCAACTTATTACCTTTGCAACCTTTGATGTCCCTACTCTCAAATAGGGTCCCACTCTGAGGTACTGTGGGTTAGGATTGCACCGTATGTTTTGGAGAGAAGGGAACGCAGTTAAACCCCAACAGGATCAAGATGCCTGAAGTCAAAAGGCAAGAGGCAGGGAAGGGTTTCCGTAGATTTGGGTGAGGACACCAGCATCTTGCTTTGTAACTCACTTGAGCCACGTGCATCAGGGGCCATCACAGTGCTCCCCTGTGCAGAGAAGGAGCTCGGACTTTACCTGGAGTCTCAGTTTCTTCTCGTGGAAAATTGAGTAATCATACCCACCCTTCCTATTTTAGAAGATTGTTGAGAGGATTCAATGAGATATGGGAGTTGGCTCTGAGAAGGTTACACAGATAACCACTACATGATGTCATCACAGCCTACAACTGGACCTACAGAAACATTTTGAGGAAACACATTACTTGGCAAAGCCTCAATCTGGCTGTAGGGTGTTTTGATTCATTGACGCCAGACACAGCCACACCTCTGGTCTCAGAACTGCAAAGGGCAGAGATGACCAAAAATGTCAGCAGCGACCCACCCATTTCTTCCTCCAGTGAACTGACTGAGTCCTTCAACAAATACATGGTGTAAGTCTGTTATCTAGAGGCTGTTATAACAGTCCCTGTGGGGTTAAAGATGGATGAGGATGAACTGGGATGGGCACCGGGGAGCCTGTGGACTGCTTGAAATGTTCTCCATATGCGTGTGGGTGAACACCACACAGGAGCATACACATGGAAAATTTGCCACGCTGCATGCTTAAGCCTTATGTACTTTACATGCCTTACTGTGTGTAAAAAAATAAAGACCAAAACACAGTATCTACTAACCTCAATTAAGCAAGAAATTCAAATAATAGTGACAACAATTTGATAAGATAAATTATATAATCAGGAGTTGACACATCTAATTCAACTAGCTGGTGTGGTGTATGTGTGCCTGTGTGTGTGCTGTCCATGTGTGTCTTTCTGTGTGTGCTGTTTGTGTGGTATCTGTGTTTGTGTGTTTGTGAAAGTGTGTTGTGTGTCTATGTGTTTCTGTGGTGTGTGTTTTTATTTTAGTGTGTGTGTGTATTCTGTGTGCTTGCATATGTGGTGTGTGTTTATGTGCATTGTTTTATGTGTGTGTGCGTGTGTGTGTGTGTGTGTATGTGTGTGGTGGAAACAGGTGTGGCAGAGACAGTGAGCAGGAAAGGCTTCCCTGCAGATACCGGAGCTGAGTCCTGAACACTCTATTGGCTTCAGCCTTGTACACGAAGGAACAGTTGCTCCCCACCCCCACCCAGCAGAGGGAGCTGAATGTACAGAGACACAGACTGGAAGGACACAGCACAGTCATGGAAGGCCCCTTGCAAGGAGGAGCTGGGCTCCATCCTGAAGGCAAGAGGAAACCACTGATGTATGGTCAGTAAGGAAGTGACACAATGAGGAGTATGCCTTGGAAACATTCCCTTCTGGGGACACACTGGATAATGGCCTGAGGAATGTGAGAAAGATGCAGGGAGGACTTTCTAGGAAATGAGTAAGACCTGACCAACGCAGTAGGACTGGAATAAAGGCACTTGCTGCAGATAATAGTGAAAGACATTTAAAAGGTGAGATGATCAGGAGTTGAAAATACTTTAATAGTACTTTAAATAACAGTTGCATCATTCTCAATACATGAGGTCGTTAGCCTGTCACTGATACTCATTCAGCGCCTGTATGTTCAGTTTTAGGCCACGTGCTGCCTGTGCTCACGAAATCAACTCTTTCCTGAGAGGCGAGCACTACTGCTCTCCTCCCTGTCCACCAGATGCAGAATCCTCGGCTCAGAGTGGTCCAGAACCTTGCACTCTATCACCAGTCAGTGAGGGGCAGAGCTTGGCCTGAACCCAAGCACAACACCCAGAGGTCCAGTAATGATCAGTCGAAGAGGGAAGAGATAGGGCATGTGGGGAGGGATGGAGAGGATGGCAAGGTGACTCCAAAAGATCCATGGTGGATACTTGTGTAGACAGAGCCGCCTCTGACCAAGAACAGGAACCCCATCTTCTCCCATGGGCTTTTATGTTTCTCCCCACTTCTATTCTCTCACATACAGCCTGGTCTCTGTAAAGCAGCCAGCTTGATCCTGCAATGCCCACATACACACACACACACACACACACACACACACACACACGATGATTGGAAGCCCTGGTCAAACTCTCCATTGCCTCCCTGTATCAGTGATTTCATACAAGGTGAAATCCGACGTCCTCACCAAGGCCATGAGCCCTGTGTTATCCAGCACCAGCTCCAGATCCCCTGCTCCTGCCACCTTCCTGCTCATACATTCAGCGCTGGCTTCCTGCATTTTGCTCAGGCACACTCAGCACAGGCGCACACTCTTCCCTCAGCCACCCCAGGGGCCGCCCTCCCACTGCCATCACTGCTAACGTAAACACCTCTTCCGAGAGCCTTTCCCTGACAAACCCCCACACCAACAGCATTCTCTACCCTACCACCTTGTATCCACTCAGCTTCATTTTCTCTGTATTGATGTATAAATGTATGCAATTATCTACAGGCTTATCCTTAGATGAAAGCTGAGACTGTGTCTTTCTGTTCACTTCTACACTCACCACACCTAGAATAATGCTCAGCATATAGTAAATGCTCAATGAATATCTGCTGAATTAAGAGACACTCGATTAAAAAAAAAAAAAAAAAAGTGTTGCATGAGGCAAGGCACAGAGACCCTTAGTGACATCTCCTGCATTTCACACCTTGGGAGACACAGAGTTGTGACAGAAAAAAAAAAAACCCAGATGGAAAGGAATTAAAAAAAAATTCTTAGATGTCAAGTCAGCTTATCAACTTGCATAAACATTTCATCAAAATAAATATTTCTTTACTCTGCACTGGGCAGGTGGCTTGCTCACAGGCACTCTAACAAGGTGTTTTTTTAAATGAAGACAGGTAGTGAGTCTAGGGATTTGAATTATAAGAAAAGGTCAAGGCGGGGTTTGTATCAAATAGGTTTTAGAAGCAGAGAACACTTCAAAGCCAAACATAAGCCTGTGTGCAGAGTACTGATCATGGCGGCCCACTGGGATTCGGTTGAGGGGAAGGACGACGCTGAGGGAAGAGGCTGGGGGGAGAGCTGCAGATGGGGGTGCGAGCCTGGATCTGCCTGAGGGACCTGAGTTCCCACCAGCCCCGGGACTCCTGTGGAGGGGTGCAGCGGCCCCCTCTTGAAAGAACAGCGTTCACACAGAGTTCCTGGAGGCGCCAGGCGTGCCAGGCAGCTGTCCCGGGGGCCTCGTTATGCTAGGGGCCTCCAGATGAGATAACGCGGAGAAATCCTGGTTTCAGCACGGGGCTTTCAATGTCTGGGGAATGATCCAGCGTGGCCCCGAGGACAGCAGAATGAGGAAGCAGCTCAGGGATCCTCGTATGACCCCTGTAGCCCCAGTCACAGCTCAGCTCTGTGGCTTCGTGGGCAGCTTTTCAGACACCAGGGAAGACAGCCTTGATGAAATGCCCCAGGGTCTCTAAAGGAGTTCCGTCCTCACTGGGAAGGCGCTCAACACGGAGGGGCAGAGGTCCCAAAACACCACGTGGAGAAAGGCGAGGGGCCAGCCTTGGGTTCCCCGCAGGACTGATGTGGTTCTGGAGTCCAGTGGTTAAGACCCGGCTTGGGGTCAGACCCCGTCAGGGCTGCTGAGCCTGAGCCAGAGCGAGGTGACCTGTGCAGGTGGCTTTACCTCTGCCCTCCAAAGACTGGTCTGTTAACACTACCTATGCCACAGAGCTGCTGTGACAATCAAATGACTTAAAACCTGCCAAGCGCCTAGAATAGTGCCCAGCATGCAGAGAGCAAAAGATCCTATAAATGTAAGTATTTACTATCGTTACTGCTGCTACAGCTTTGCTGTGTTTTTAGTGAGGTTCTATGCCTTGACGCAAGAGCAGAAGAAAGGGAACAGTGTCAAAGACAGGTCAAGAATGAGGAAAAGACAGGAAGGCAGGCAATGTAGAATGCAGAAGTTGGAAAGAAAGAAGAAAACTATACAGGCATTTCCTTTTCATTGACATAAACCAAATTTTAGTGGCTCGAGAGAAGTGTAAGAAATTGGGGATAAGATGAAATTGGACTCTTCATTTCAGACACATTAAAAATGCTAATTAAAAATATACAGAAGAAAAATACTTGAATCATAAGCAAAATTTAAGACCAAGCAATTCAGATAGAAGAATGTTCTGGAGACAGTATGTTCATGTATAACCCAGGGGCCAGGGATACATCTTTTTTTTTTTCAGATGGAGTCACACTCTGTCACCCAGGCTGGAGTGCGGTGGCACGATCTTGGCTCACTGCAACCTCTGCCTCCCACATTCAAGCGATTCTCCTGTCTCAGCCTCCTGAGTAGCTGGGACTACAGGCGCGTACCACCATGCCTGGCTAATTTTTTTGTATTTTAGTAGAGACAGGGTTTCATCATGTTGGCCCAGATGGTCTCGATCTCCTGACCTCATGATCTGCCCACCTCAGCCTCCCAGCGTGCTGGGATTACAGGTGTGAGCCACTGTGCCCGGCCAGGATACATCTTTAAACATTGACAGAAGCCCAGAAGCTTATAAAATAAAAGACAAATAACTGCAATATTCTTTTAATGACAAACTTCTGACCAAAACAAAGTCAGAAGACAAGTAATGGGTGGACTAAGGGGCACACTCACCACCTGCAAGATAGATAGAGGCCTAATGTCAATATGAGGTTGAACATTTAACAATTGACAACAAAAAGCAATTAATAGGCATGTGATCGTTTAGAGGAAAAGAAAACAAAACAGCCAATAAAGCTGAGCAGAAGCTGAACCACATTAATAGGCAGGGGACTGTACATTTAAATAACAATTGGACATTGCTTCTCATCCACCAAACGGAAAGGACCTAAATGACAAGGAAACTAATGTTGGTGGGACACAGGGGAAAAGGATACTTGTGGACATTGTTGGTGGCAATTTGATACTTTTGTAGCTGTCTTTAATTTTAATGGATTCTGGCAATATCTATTTACAAACAAAACAAAAATCACCTACCCTTCAACTTTGCAATTTTAGTCTTAGGCATCTGTTCCACTGAGATAAAACATCAGCAGAACTTAAAGCTGTATTGGCAATGAATGCTATCTGCTGCCGAACAGTTTGCTGAAACAAGGGAAAAAAGCGAGAGAGAGAAGAAAAAGAAAGGAAAGAGAGAAAGGGAGGAAGCCATCCAAATACCTATCCTTGAGGAATGTTGAATTAAATATAGTCTTAAAAAATCAGGGATGTGTAGACATTTCCACCACATTTAATTAAGTGAAAAAAGCAAGATACAGAAGAAGATATAAAAAAAAGCAAGATACAGAAGAAGATATAAAATATGTCACTTTTGTAAAACAGACAACACACACCTGTGTGTGTGTGAGAGACAGAAAGAGAGATCTTGTAAGGGTGAAAACATGTTGCACAGCAAATATTAACATTGGTTACCTGATTTTATTGAGGTGAAGAGAAGAGGAGAAAGAAAAGAGAAAAACAAACAAAAAGGGGTTAATTTAGAAAATCAACACATATAACATGACCACACTTATGTAAAATATAACCGCTAAAATAAAATGGCAATGGTAGTTATCTAAGTAGTGGGATGCCAGTTCTTTCTCTGTCTATTATAATTTTCTGGGTTATCTGATTATTTTTATTTTCTTTAAAAAATCTAAAATTATGTTGAAAGGCAATAAAGAAACAAAATTAAGTATATTATGAAACCTAACAAGATTTGTGTAGCATAATACAGCAAACAGGTTCTTAGGCACACACTGGAACTAACTTTCTTGTCTCCTTTTCTTCTGATCTTTCTGGTCCTGCCTAGTTGAAACCCAGCAGCATCTTTAGGGAGGGGTGTGAACCCACTTTCCATCACAGTCATGCATCCACAGGCCCATTCTTCCCATATCACTTGTCACTTCCCCCTCTTGTCATCCATATCCTCCTGAGAGTTCATAAGGACCCTTGAAGGTATGTTTCATTCTGCAGCGTCCACTACACTGGACGTGTGTTGGATGAGAGGCCATTTTGACCTTTTCTCATTGTTAAAATCTCTAAACAAAGTAACTTGTTTATATTAGCCAGGGTTCTTAAGAGAAAACAGAGCAAATTGGATAAATATATTATAGACTACATTTGTGAAACTTGATGTGTGTGTGCATGTATATGTGTATATATGTATGTGTGTGTGTATATATATACACACACACACACATGCCTATACATATATGTGTGTGTAGAGAGCATTTTACTGTAAGGTACTGGTTCACACGGCGATGGAGGCTGAGAAGTCCCATGCCTTGCCATTTGCAAGCATGATGCAGATGAGACCCGGGAAAGTCAGTGGTGTAGTTCAAAGGCCTGAGAGCTGCAGAGCCAGTGGTACACATTCCAGTCTGCGTCTGAAGGCCTGATAACCAGGAACTCTGGGGGAAGAAAACATGCCCCAGCTCAAGGGATCAGGCAGAGGATAAATTCAACCTTCCTTCTTCTTTTTGTTCTACTCAGGCTCTCAACAGATTGGATGAGGCCCACCCACAATGGAGAGGGCCATCTACTTCACTCAGTCCACCAATGCAAATGTGAGTCTCTTGCAGAAACACTCTCACAGACACATCCAGAAATAATGTTTCACCAGCTATCTGGGCACCCCATGGCCCAGTCAAGTTGACAAATACAATTAACCATCACAGTACCCCATCAGGTTCACTTCCTCATTCTCCTCCAGAAGGCCGGGCCACAGGGCAGGGAGAAGTCAGAAACAAAACTCCATGGAAACAGCAGTTGAGAGTAAAGGAAGTGACAGGGGAGACGGAACCCGTTTTCTGCACTTACACAGAGCAAGTCCTTGCAGAAGTGAACGTTTTTCGGGAATGGGAGGGACGGTGAGCGGTTTACAGAAAAAAAGACATGGAGTATTTATGGAGATCTGTGATTGGAGAGTAAGGAGGGGGCCAGATTCAAGTCCACTTGACCGCCTGGCTCACAGTGTCTAGCCTTTGCCTTGCAGAGGTATGGCATGTGCCAGGGTGGCTGAGGGCAGTGCCCTCTCAGCTGAGGAAGGCCCACTGAGAGCAACTAGAAGCAGCACCTGCAGTCCAGAGCATAGCCAATGACATCTGTCTGCCAATGCCTATATGATTTCATCACATTTTAAGAAAAGTCTTGAAAAGCAACTCTCAGTATCTGTAAGGTATTTTAACTTTTTCATAACTATTTCTCTAGGAATAGTAATGGATATTACTCCAAGGATGGGTGAGGAGCAACTGAAAACTAAATAATATGTGACTGTGAGAGATATTAATAGCTTTTGTTATTTAAGACAAATGTAACCTCTTCGGTCTCTGGCAGATGCTTTCCAAAGCAAGTGAAAGACTCAGAATGTGATCCACAACCAGGACATCGACCTATTCATTGAGCAAAGATTTATTGAGCCCCTGCTACTGGCTAGCATTGTGAACACATAGGATATACCAGTGGACAAAATAGACAGCAACTGTTTCTCACACGATGCTTACAGTCAACATTATGCTCACTGTATGAAAATTATACTCATGCTTGTTTGTTTCTGAGAGCATTTCAAGGACAAAAACTTATTAAATCCTGAATGACTTGCATCCTGGTGTTGTCTTTGAGATTTCTCTTCTCATGCAATTTACTGTCATTGAAAATACCAACCACACATGCATATGCAAAAATATAACTGGATGAATGGTCAGTTCTGTGATTATACCATAGCAACTGGATGGGGAAAAAAACAAGCATCCACCATTAGAGACCAATTAAATAATCATTCATCTAGATTATGGAATATTATGCAGCTATTAAAATGACAAGGCAGCTTTAGGGCTCATATAACAGATCTCCAGATATTTTGAAGCTGAAGAAGTAGTGAAATAAAATTAGTGGATACTGTATGTTTCCACTCCTGTAAAGAAATGTGTACTCATTTCTATGTTTATGCATGCATACAAAGCTCTTGGAGAGATCTATAAGAAGCTGTTATCCATAGCTGCATCTCAAAAGACAGACTGGAGTAGGACAGAGAAGGAATATATAATTTCATGAAATCACCTTCTTGATTAAATAGATGTGTTCTTACTAATTTTGTTTTATTTTAGCATGCACAAGTCTACTTCTTAATTATAAAAAGATACCAATGAACTTTAAGAGGTTATTATATACAGTTCTACAACTGTCAAATATGCCAGCTGCTAGCTACATGACTATTTCAATTTAAAGGTAAATTAATTGAAGTTAAAAAAAAATGAGATCCTCAGCTGCACTCACCATATTTCAAGTGCTCAGTAGCCACATGGCGAGTGGCTGGCACATTAAACAGTGCTGACATATGGAACATTTCCATTATTGCAGACAGTTATATTGGACAGTGCTGCATACTCTATGAACCTAGAGCCAGTGAACTTTTTCATGAGATATCTAAGCCTTCGTTCTTCACACTAGAGTTGACTCAAAAGAAAATTACCCAGGAGAGCTGTATAGTATAGAAAAAGACAGAAGTTTCCTCAAAATTAACACACATCTCCCCTTCTATCTCCACTCATCAACAAGCAGCAAAGTTAGAAAGTCATTCCTTCAACCTTTTTACAGTGTCATGATCAAGACTTTAAGTTATTTTGCATATATTTTAAGTGTTACAAGGTCTGGGAACTTTTCCCCTGCAGCAACACAGATTGATCACTATTTATTGGTGTTATTTATTAGCATAAAGTAATAAAAAATAAGTACAAACCAACCCTAATCTGATTTTTTAATTACTGTGTAAGTGCTGGTAATTCCTCACTTTTTTAGATTCCTCACATTCAAACGTGTTTAGCCTTCTGAGGTCCCTTCCAACACTGAGAAGCCACAAGCATAATCCCAAGTGAGACTTGAGTTTGGATAACCGTGGATGACTAAAAGTTATCAGTGTATTTGGCTCAATAAGCTAAAAAGTACCAATGAATTATTTAGGGATTGCCCATTCATTTCTACTCTGAAAGTTTTACTGGTGTTTCTTAATGAGTCTAATATGAATTTAAATCTCCAGCCACCAAAACTACAGTCTTAGTCAAATGCCAACAAAGTAAACTTTTAGACTTAGAAGTCGTCTTCTTCCAATTAGGAAGAGATAAATGCAGAAGTACCTCTTACCCTTGCCCTTCAGAGTGAAAGTAACTGGTTTTAAAATTCTCTCCTTTTCACACCAAGCTAATAGAGTATTGGACCATTATCTGGCTGGAGAGCTGCCCTCCTGAGACGTCTCTGTGGCGGACACATGCATTTCATCTGTTAATAATAGTATCTTCAACAAAGAGCCCCGCACCAAGCCATCTGTTAGGTTGGGGGTTTTCATAATCAATCAACAGAGGAGGAAGTGTGTGCGAATACAAAACGCCCTTTCACTCTAGTTCTCTTTTTCCCTGTTTGGACTCCCTTGAAGAAACTGCAACAATCCATTTTAGAGGAGAGACCTTAGAACCTGCGGAGAAAGCACAAACTGCATATTTCCCTGCAAACAAATATTCAGAATGACCTTCTTGCTACCAGGAGAGGAATGTAAATCTCCCAGTGCTACAAGCTCTCCTTTTTCTTATTCACAGACTTTTATGAGAATCAGCTTATAATAGCAACCTGATCTGAACCCACCATGCAGGAAAGTGAGGCAAAGATGGGGTCTGGACCAGCCCACAAAGAACATCCTGTCTTAGGCCAGACATTTTACCAAGAGAGCCTCAAAGCAGGCCAGAAAAGGGAAGATGAGGTAAAAGAGCACATTTCTGCTATTAACTGTTAATCAGATGGGAAAACCCAGCAAATATAACTCAGCAAACCACCTGCTTCTCTTCAGAAGGTGCAAAGGAGTAAAACACAATAGAATCACTTCTAGTTTTCTTTTTATCTACCAAAGTGGTCTGAATAAAAATTAAATAATTTTTGAAAGTTTCACATTTGTCAACCATTATCCACATCATTCTTGTGTGCAATTTTTAAGTAAACACACCATTAATATGGTGTTGGTGGGTCACTGACACTGGTAGTGTCATTAACATGGCACTGGTAGGCAACGCCATCATAAATGAATTTTCACAAAAATAATTGTCTTTTATGGGAACAAAAGGAACTTGCTCAAAAAACACTTATATTACCAACTTTCAAGTTGGACAGATGAAGATCTGAGTTTGTCCCTCCCATTACTAGTAATGCGACCTTGAACAACTCACTGGCTCTCTCTAGTCCTCAGTTTCCTCATCTGAAAAATGGGAATGTCAACAGAACATAACCTATAAGGTTCTTGTAAGGTTTAAATCAAACATCATCTCTGCTCAGAGCTGTGCCTGGGACATAGATAAGCTCAGTGTGGTAGTGTTAGCGATTTATCATTTTCCACCTTGTTAAGGAACGCACATGGAGCGTAACTAAAGTTTTCTTATTTACTGAAGCCCATCATTGTGAACATTACAGTGTAGGTCAGAGGCCCAGCTGTCACTCTACTTAGTGTTCCCATTGATTTGGCGGAACTCAATTGTTTGGTGTTTGGGACAGTTTCTGATACCTAGCCCCCATATTCATTTCTGGTTTTTAATCAGCTATGAACTAGGAATACAAGTGACCAAATAAATTACTACTGTACTCAAGATAGATGTAAATGGGCTCAAATTCAGCGATTCTCATATTAGAATCACCTAGAGAGCCTGAGCTGCTGTGAAGACAAGGCATCTGCATTTTATAAGCCCCAGGTGAGTCCCATGTCCCGGGGGAGGCCACAGCTGGAAGTGTAGGTGAGTTCCCTCATTCCCTGACAGCAGCCCAGGAAGGGCAGTAAGTGGGCAGCCTGCAGTAAGTACAGCTGGGGGCAGGCCTGGAGCTTCCTTTCTAGTAGGAGGGCCAAGGTCACAGATTACTTTATATGTCTAAAACTAATGCGACCCTCAAGGAGAGGGAGAGGGAAGAAATCAAAGAAAATTAAATCCTTCGACCAGTGCTAACCAAAGTCGCTATGTTCCAAGTCTTGTGCTACACAGTTGGAGTATGTTGGTAAATAAGACAGACATGACCCTAACCCCTACGTGCACAGAGGACTGACAAGAAGACTAATGGGGGCAAATAAACCAATAATTGCACAAGTAGCTACACATCTGAATAATTAAAGAAATTGCAATTACATAATTGTACTACGGAAAGTACTTGGATGAAAAAGTGTAAGGTGTGGGGAGATACAGCAAAGAGGTGCTAACCAAGGATGAGTGATCAGACAGCATCATGAGGAGGACCAGAGAGGGTGGTGACTTACTTTTCTGGGACTGCCATAACAAAGCGCCACATGCTAGGGTCGTTTCAAAACAGAAATACATTTTCTGATGATTCTGGAGGCCAGAAGTGCAAGATCCAGTTGTCAGCAGGGTTGGTTCCTTCTGAGGCTCTGAGAAAGGGATCTTTTCCAGGCCTACCCTCAGTGTCTAGTGATTTGCTGGCAATCTTGGGTGTGCCTCGGCTTCTGCTGCATGTTTGCATGGCGTTCTCTGCCTTGGGGTTCACACAGTGTTCTCCTAGTGCACCTGTCTGTGTCCAAGCTTCTCCTTTTTATAAGGACATCGGGCTTATTGGATTAGAAACCACTGTAATGAGTGCATCTTAACTTGATCATCTCTAATAAGGTCATATTCACAGGTACTGGGGGTTAGAACTTCAACATCTTTTAGAGAAACACATTTCAGCCATTAACAGGTAGCAAAGATTTAGACTGGGTGAAGGAGGATGGAAGAAGAAAGCATTGCTAGAGAAAAAAGCACATGCTGAGGCCCTCAGCAAAGAGGGCTGCTGCAGTGACCAGGAATGGCTGGGAGGTTGGTCCGCCGGAGTGTGGGAAGCAAGAGGAGAGTCAGGAGGCACGGGCAGCGGCTGATCCTGCAGAGCTCTGGGGGCTCTGTGTGGAATGTGGGAGCCAACATGGGAGATGATGAAACCAAGACAACTGAAGGTGAGATGTAGCAGAACCAGCAAGAGGGACAAAAGGGAACTGCCCCTCAGTCATCTGACTGAAGACCCAAGGTCTAATTCCAGAGAGGGATAAACAGTCTCTGGACTGAATGACAGCAGACAAAGCTGAAAATGAAATTCAATTTGAAAACAGGAGGTTAAAGAAATGTTCATATACTGAAGGTTGAGATTCCCCACCTTCTTTCTCTAGTAGGCTCTTAGGAGTCTGGCAGCCAGAGATGACGCTGTGATACCTGGTTAGTCCAAAAGAAGAGGCACAAAGATACTGCCATGCAGATCCCCTCATTGAAGCCACCGAAGCAGACCACCCTTAACTTTTCAGTACTTCTCCAACTGTAGCATGAATAACAATTATGGTGGGAGGGAGGCATTAAAATGCAGATTGCTGGGCCCCACTCTAGATTCTGATTCAGAAGGTCTGGGAGGAGCTCAAGAACATGCACGTCTAACAAGCACCTCGGGAAGGCTGAAACTGCTGCTCCATGGACCACACTTTGAGAACCACTGCTCTAGAGAGTCAATGAATACATGGGTGTCAATGAGCTTCCAACCAGCATTTTACAATTCTTAAGTGCAAGCACAGATTAAATATTCAAAGGAGCCAAGACATTTGAAAAAAAAAAAAATCTATTCTAAAAGACAGTGACGAAGACAAACAAAAAGGAAAAAATAGTGACATAGAGGAAAAAGACTCTTTGGCAAGAAGACAATGACATGAAATCAACCATTATTCTCAGAGAGAGAAGATAAAAAATATTGCATCTGTAATAATAGAATACATGTTATTTTTCCAAAAGGAACATTCAAAGATCAAAAGTAAAGTTCTTAGAAATTGAAAACATGGGCCGGGCGCGATGGCTCAAGCCTGTAATCCCAGCACTTTGGAAGGCCGAGACAGGCGGATCACGAGGTCAGGAGATCGAGACCATCCTGGCTAACACGGTGAAACCCCGTCTCTACTAAAAAAAAATACAAAAAACTAGCCAGGCAAGGTGGCGGGCACCTGTAGTCCCAGCTACTCAGGAGGCTGAGGCAGGAGAATGGCATAAACCCGGGAGGCGGAGCTTGCAGTGAGCTGAGATCCAGCCACTGCATTCCAGCCTGGGTGACAGAGCGAGACTCCGTCTCAAAAAAAAAAAAAAAAGAAAGAAAGAAATTAAAAACATGATAGCAGAATTGAAAAATTCAGTAGAAAGGCTGGAAACCATTATCTAGAAATTAAAGCAAAAATTTAAAGAGAGAGCAGGAGGGGCTTGTCCAGGCTCACCAAGGAGTCTGGAATGGGTAATGTGTACTGAACACTTAGCGTACGCCGGGCTCCAGACTCCATGCCAGGATGCAGGAATGCACAAGGTCCTGCCATGGGAGAGTACTCAAGGAGCTCTTGAAAGATCTGTTGCCAGGATCAGTGACCTGGTGATGGAATGCTTAGAAGAGCGGGACAAGTACCTGAACCCCTTTGCTCCTCTTGTAGGCATTTGGATTCCTCATCATGCCTTTATGCAAGACTTGGCCTAGGTGTTTGGGGAACCTGTTGTTCTCACCAGTGCCAGCCTCAGCTCCCAGGCCAATTCTCTGAATGTCAAGGAGTCTCAAGACCTCTTGCTTCGATTGTCCTTGGTCATTGATGGGGGACACATCAGGGATGGCCAGAACCCTGAATGTTGCCTGGGCTCCACTGCAGTTGACTTATCTGTGCCTGGAAAGTTTGTTATCATCTGTCCAGGCTATACCATGAAGAGTACTACAGCCATCCTTCAATAGAAGTATGGCTACTCCCCTCACACACATCCTGCTTGTGTGTGCTGGATCCTATTTGTCTGTCCTCTGCTGACTGGCAAGCCCTCATTGGCAGAGGCCACCGGATCTACACACTAGCTTGACTCTAGGCAGTGTGTCTTTCTGAACACTGGAGGTCAAGTACCAGAAGCTGTTGCTTAGCTGTGCACCTGGAGGAAAAGTTGTATTTATTATGTGTAGTTTCATATATCCACCAAAAGCTGAATGGAGAGGTTAAGAACATTCCTAGGTGGCCTTATTCCAGTAAGTTTCTTCTCTGTCTCTCCTTTTTTAAATTGAAAAGTAATTTAAATAACAGATTTAGAATCTAGTGAGAACCTTGTCTCTGATGGGTGGTGGTATTTAAGGTTCCAACCAGAGAGAAGTATTGGTGCTGTTTAAGAAGTCTCAGGTGATCAGAGGCGTCTGTTAGGCTCTTGAAGCTGGAACAAGATTGCAGAGTCGCAGGCCAAATGCAGTATTTCCCTGATCCAGTGGGGCAGTGATGTTGTGTACTATAACTGCTGGGGGGTGAGAGTGAGTAGTCATTTTGAGTTAATAGTGGGAAGTCTGCTCAGTTGGCAGGGGGTAGAGGTGGGGAGAGGCAGTCCAGATAAATGAATTTTGGAAAATACATCTCTAATAATCCTTTGCAGCCAGTGACTTTTTTCTTACTTATTCAAAAAATAAGTTACAGTTAATTATACCTACAACACCTCTATTTAAATTCAGATTGGCTCAGCAGCCTTTTGTCTTTATTTGCATGCACACCAAGTGTTTAACATAATTATGGTTAGGCATTTGAACTTTGTTTTTCTTTAACATAAAGAAATGCTACTATTAAACAATTTTGTCAATAGAAAATAATTAAAGAAAGAAAATTAGAGATACAGGAAATTTTTTAAATTAGAGGACTAGCCCATGGAGTCTAGTATCTGGCTTAAAGTAGCTCCAGAAGGAGGCGAGATCACATGGAGGGAAGAGTATCCTCAAAGAATCCAAGGAGCCTTCTCAGATTCAAAGGACATGATTTTCAAACCGAAAGGGCCCATCAAATACCTAGCACAACAGAAGAATGTAGACCTACACCTCAGCACACGTATGTGACACTTTAGGATACAGCAGCAACCCATCCTGTAAACTCTTAGTGGAAAAAATAGTTACATTTAATACAAAGGATTGAGAATCAGTATAGCATTGGATTTCTTAAAAATGGTACTAGAAGTTAGAGAACAGATGACCAAGTCATTCAAAACCATAGGTAAAATTATTTCCAACCTAGAATTTAATGCCTAAGCAACCTATTAGTAAGTAGAATAAATACACTTTCATAAAACAAGGTCTGAAAATCTTCACCTCCCCGATGTGCTTTACCAGGGAGTTACTGAAGGATGGGCTCCACTAAAACAAAAGGAGAAACCAAAAAAGAAGACCTGAGGTACAGAAAACAGAAAGTCTAAAACAAGACAGGGATGAAGGGACTGTCCAAGAGGATGGTGAGGGTCCTAAGATGCAGCTGTATCCAAAGCCCAGAGAGCAACAAACTCAGGCAGAATCTGGTCAGAAGCTCTCCGGAGATGTCTTTAAATGTCTGGGTCCTTGAACACAGTAAGAGGAAAATTACATAAATGACAGAGAGTTTGGAATTGGTAATAATGACATGGGAAACCAAGCAAATAAGAGAGCCCGACAAATATTAACTTTAGGAAAAAATAAATTTTTAAAAATGAGAAGGGGAAGAAAGCACTACTCTGTGTAGCTCAGCTATGAACATTGGACTACTCAGAAACACTGGATACTGAAAATATGAACATGTAGTATGGATCTAGATTAATTTGACAACTATCTTGAGAGATTCATGATGGAAGCAAATGTCAAAGATATGGTAGAGTGAAATAGAACTCAGTATTCATCTGCTATCATGGGAAGTTAATAAAACTGAAATTATTATTATTATTATTTTGAGATGGAGTCTTGCTCTGTCACCCAGGCTAGAGTACAGTGGCTCAATCTTAGCTCACTGAAACCTCCAATTCTTGGGTTCAAGAGATTCTTCTGCCTGCTGTATAGAAATGCTACTGATTTGCACATTGATTTTGTATCCTGGAACCTTGTAAAAAAATTTTATCAGTTCTCATTGTCTTTTGGTGGAGTCTTTAGGGTTTTCTAGGTATGGGATCATATTGTTAGTGAAGAGAGATAGTTTGACTTCTTCCTTTCCTATTTGGATGCCTTTTATTTTTGTCTCTTGCCTGATAGTTCTGGTTAAGACTTCCACTGCTATGTTGATTAGAAGTGGTGACAGTGGGCATCTTTGTCCTGTTCTAGTTCTCAAGAGGAATGATTCCAGCTTGTGCTCATTCAGTATGAGGTTGGTGGTGGGTTTGCCATAGACGGCTCTTATTATTTTGAAAGCTACACACCTACAACTATCTGATCTTTGACAAGGCTGACTAAAACAAGCAATGGGGAAAGAACTCCTTGTTCAATAAATGGTGCTGGGATAACTAGCTAGCCATAAGCCAAAGAATGAAATTATACTCTTGCCTTTCACCATTTATAAAAATTAACTCAAGACAGATTAAAGATTTACATGTATGACCTCAAATTACAAAAATCTTAGAAGAAAACCTAGGAAATACCCTTCTTAACATGGGCCTTAGCAAATAATTTTTGGCTAAGTCTTCAAAAGCAATTACAAAAAAAATTAACAAGTGGGACCTAATTAAACTAAAGAATTTCTGCACAGCAAAAGAAACTATCATCAGAGTAAGCAGACAACCTATAGAATGGGAGAAAATTTTTGCAAACTGTACATCTGACAAAGGTCTAATATCCGGCATCTATAAGGAAATTAAACAAATTGACAAGAGAAAACAAACAACCCCATTAAAAAGTGGGCAAAAGACGTGCGGAGACACTTCTTAAGAGAAGACATACAAGCGGCCAACAAACATGAAAAAATGCACAGCACAGTCATCAGAGAAATGCAAATCAAAAGCACAATAAGATACCATCTCACACCAGTCAGAATGGCTATCATCAAAACATAAAAAAACAACAGACGCTGACAAAGATGCAGAGAAAAGAGAATGCCTATATAGTGTTGGTGGGAGTGTAAATTAGTTCAGCCACTGTGGAAAGCAGTTTGGAGATTTCTCAAAGAACTTAAAACAGAGCTACCATTCGGCCCAGCAATCCCATTACTGGGTATATACCCAAAGGGAAACAGTTATAACAAAAAGACACATGCATTCATAAGTTTATCACCACTCTACTCACAATAACAAAGACATGGAATCAACCTAGGTGCCCATCAATGGTGAACTGGATAAAGCAAATGTGGTATATATATATACCATGAATACTATGCAGCCATAAAAAAGAATGAAATCATGTCCTTTGTAGCAGCATGGATGGAGACGAAGGACATAATCCTAAGTGAAATAACACAGAAACAGAAACCAAATACCACATGTTCTCACTTATGTGTGGGAGCTAAATATTGAGCACACGTGGACATTAACATAGGAACAACAGCCACTGCAGGCTACTTGAAGAGGGAGGGAGGGAGTGCACATGGGTTGAAAAACTTCCTATTAGATGCTATGTTCACTATGCATGGTCGACGTACCCATGTAAGAAACCTACACATGTACCCCCTGTATCTAAAAGAGAAGTTGAAAGAGAATTGAAATCTCTTCCCAAGGGAGAGACAGGCTATGAAAAGAGAGAACTCTGTAGCTGTCCCTAACAGGACTGACTTTATTTGGAACAGAGCATAGGAAAGTCCAAGCCAAAGGGCATTGTCAAAAACAATGGAGACTGTGGTGGTAAACAATTAAGAGAAGGCTTATAGCTTCATGATATCAATAAGTGAAATAGGAGACCAGCTAGAAGTTTAACAGAAAGAACCATGGGGAGAATCAGTTAAGATGAGTCATCTGGAGTCAGAGAAAGCCTCAAAAACTACCTCTGAAAAGGGGCCTGATTTTAATTGGATTAGAAGGTGGAGCAATGTATGCCCCAGGGCAGTGCAAAAAACAATAGTGCAATCAGCTAGCAATAGGTAGAGGCTAATAGTTGAGTGTGATCTCAACACAGTGAAAACAGCCCAAAGCTTAATGGGGAAATCACACAAAGAGATTGGTCACAGAAAGCCTGGCTAAAACTGTTGTCATGCATGTCCAAGTCTGTACCCTGTGAGAAGCAATATCAAAGTTGACACACTGCAGAGGAAACAGACTTCACTAAACTGGTCCAGTCAAGTCACTAGTCATTAAACAGATAAAAAAACAAATAACACCAGCAAGCCTCGGGGGAGGGAGGTTAGTATCCAAAGTTGCTACAATATATTATCTAAAATGTCCATGTTTTAGTGAGAGAGACAGAGAGAGAAACAGAGATGGAGAGGGGGGGAAAGAGAGAGAGAGAGAGAAAGAGATCATTCAAAAACAAAAATAGGAAAGAATGACACATACAGAGGAAAAAAAAAAAAAAAAAAAACCAGGCAACAGAAAGCACCTTTAAGAGACTCAAATTTTGGACTTAGATGAAAACATCAAAGATTCTCTTACAAATATTTCCAAAGAGCTAAAGAAACTATGTTTAAAAAAGTAAAGGTCTATATGTTTACAATGTCTCATCACATAGAGAATACCAACAAAGAGATATAAATTATTAAAACAAACCAAATGAAATTTCTAGAGTTGAAAATTACACTAACCAAAATGAAAAATTTACTAGAGGGGCTCAAAAGTCAATACGAGCTAGTAGAAGAAAGAATTAGCAAACTTGAAGATAAGTAGATAGAGATTATGCAATTGGAGGAACAGAAAAAAAGAATAAAGAAAAATTCCCAGAGTCTCAGCAAATGTCGGGAACCATCACTTCAAGCAGTGAAGTGCGACGAGCGTATCAAAGAAGCAAAGAGAGAAAAGAGTATGAAAAATTTTTAAAGAAATAATGGCTAAAAACTGAGCAAATATAATAAAAATCTTTAATCTACAAATCCAAATATCTCAATAAATTCTAAGTCAGGTAAATGTAAGAGATCCAAACCCAGACACATTATAGACAAAACGTTGAGTGCCAAAGACAAAGAAAAATCTTACAAACAGCAAGACTAAAACAACTTGACTCATACAAGAAAACTGCAATAATTTCAACAGCTGACTTTTCATCAGAATTAATGGAGGCTAAAGCAGTGGATGACATTAAAAATGCTAAAAGAGAAAGAGAGAACCAAGAGTTTTATATTCAGCAAGACAATCTTTCTAATGTGAAAGCAAAAAAGGCAGAGAATTTATGGCACACAGACCTGCCTTATTAGCAATACTAAAGAAATATCTTCAAACTGAATGCAAGTGACAGCAGAGTAATTCAAATTTATGAAACAAAAAAGGTCCCAATAAATTATATAGTTAATTGTAAAAGATAGAATAATTGAATATTTCTTCTTCTTTCTTCTCTCAATTGATTTAAAAGACAAGTGCATAAGATAATATGTATGGAATTATATTATTGGGCCCATAACTTACAAAATTGTAATATATTTGACAATAATAGCACAAAGGAGGCAGGTAGAAGCAAAATTATGTCAGAGAAAGAAAACGACACAAGTTGATAACTAAAATCTACAAGAAGAAATAAAGAGAAACAGAAATGTAAAATAGGAAATATTATTATAACATATAACAAACATTATAATT
The DNA here is from genome assembly GCF_037993035.2 of Macaca fascicularis. Taxonomy (NCBI): domain Eukaryota; kingdom Metazoa; phylum Chordata; class Mammalia; order Primates; family Cercopithecidae; genus Macaca; species Macaca fascicularis. The sequence continues at coordinate 6,144,488 of NC_088377.1, read as the reverse complement.
ACATTAAAAAAAGAATGAAGGAATGGAGTTATATAAGAATAATGTTTCTATAATTCACTTGAATTAAGTTAGCCTAAATCTAAAGTAGAATCTGATACATTATATGTATATTGTAAATCCCAGAGAAACCAGAAAAAAGAAAACTGGAAAATATATAGTAAAAAATTGACTAAATAAATCAAAATGCTGCATTAGAAAATATTCACTTAATGCAAAATAAAGTAGTAAATGAGAAATAGAGAAACAGAAAATACATGTGACATATTTTTTAAAAAACCAAAAAGTAAAATAATAGACAAATCCAAACATATCAATAACAATATTAAATGTGGATGAATTAAGCTACCTGACCAAAGGCAAAGATTGTCAGATTGGACAAAGTAAAAACAAGATCCAACTATATGATATCTACAAAAGACACCCTTTAAATTCAAAGATATACATAGGTTTAAAGTAAGAGAATACAAAATTGTATATAGGAATAAAAGACTTGGAGTAGCTATATAAATATCAGATGACATGAACTTTAAAACAAAAATAATTATAAAGAGGGAAATTTTATAAAGACAAAAACAAATTTGTCAAGAATATATAGCAATTATAAATGTATATACAACAAACAACAGAGTCCCCAAAACAGGTAAAGCAAACCTGACAATGCAAAAATAATAGTTTCATATCTCACTTTCAATAATAAATACAAAAATTAGGCAAAGAGTCAACAAAGATAAAGACTTGAATAATGCCATAAACAACCAGACCTAACAGACATCCGTAGCAGCAATCCTCAACCTTTCTGGCACCAGGGACCACTCTAAGGGAAGACAATTTTTCCACAGTCGGGAGTGGAGGGTGGGCAGGGGCTGGTTTCAGGATGATTCGAGTACATTACAGTTATTGTACACTCTATTTCTATTATTATTACATTGTACTATATAATAGGATAATTATACAACTCATCATAATGTAGAATCAGTGGGAGTTCTGCGCTTGTTTTCCTGCAACTAGATGGTCTCATTTGAGGGTGACTGGAGACAGTGACAGAACATCAGGCATTAGGTTCTCATAAGGAGCACACAACCTCGATCCCTCACATACACAGTTCACAATAGGGTTTGTGCTCCTGTGAGAACATAACACTGCTGCTGATGTGACAGGAAATGGAGCTCAGGCAGTAATGTAAGTGATGGGGACTGGCTGTAAACACAGATAAAGCTTCGCTAGCTTGCCCGCTGCTAACCTCCTGCTGGTTCCTAATAGGCCATGGACTGGTATCAATCCATGGCCCAGGGTTTGAGATCTCTGATCTATAGAGCACTTCAACCAGTAAGAGCAAAATGCACAATCTTCTCAAGCACACATGGAACATTCTCTGCATAGACCATCAAAAAAAGCCCAAACAAATTTAAAAGAATTGAACTCATACTAACTGTGTTCACTCACCGTAGTGAAATAAATTAGAAATCAGTAACAATACAAAATTTGTGAAAGTTGTAAAATTTGGAAATTAAACAACATGCTCCTAAATAAGTAAAATGTCAAAGAAGAAACCAAAGGAATATTAGAAAATATTTTGAGATGAATGTAAATGAAGACATAACACCAAAATGTATGTGATGCAGATTAAGCAGTGAGAGGGAATTTTTTAACTACAATTGACTTTATTAAAAAATAAGAAAGATCTAAAATTAGTAACCTACTATGTGAAGACACTAGGGAAGAAAAACAAAAAGCAAATTAAACCTAAAGCAAGTAGATAAAATAAAATAATAAATATTAGAGATGAAATTAAGGATAGAAAAACAATGGAAAATCAATAAAATTAAAAGTTGTTTCTTTGAAAAGATCAACAAAATTAAGAAATCTTTATTTAGCTTGACTAAGAAAAAGAAAGATTCAAATTACTGAAGTTAGGAAAGAATCAGGAAATATTATTGTTGATCTACTAAATTAGATTATAAGGAAGTACTATGAGCAATTATATGGAAATAAATTATATAATTTAGATGAAATGGACAAATTGCTAGAAAATCACAAATTTCTGGAACCAACTAAAAAAGAAGTAGAAAATCTGACTAGGCATATAGTAAGTAAGAAGATTGGATTATTTATCAAGAAACTACCCACATACAGTGTGGCAATTCCTCAAGGATCTAAAACTAGAAATACCATTTGATTCAGCAATCCCACTACTGGGTATATACCCAAAGGATTATAAATCATGCTGCTATAAAGAAATGTGCACATGTATGCTTACTGCAGCACTACCTACAATAGCAAAGACTTAGAACCAGCCCAAATGCCCATCAATCATAGACTAGATAAAGAAAATGTGGCATATATATAGCATAGAATACTATGCAGCCATAAAAAAGAATAAGTTCGTTTCCTTTGCAGGGACATGGATGAAGCTGGAAACCATCATTCTCAGCAAACTAACACGGGAACAGAAAACCAAACACTGCATGTTCTCACTCATAAGTGGGAGCTGAACATTGAGAACACATGGACACAGGAGGGGAACATCACACACTGGGCACTATTTGCAGGGAAAGGGAAAAGGATAAAGGGAAGCGAGAGCATTAGGACAAATACCTAATGCATGTGGAGCTTAAAACCTAAATGATGGGTTGATAGGTGCAACAAACCACCATGGCACATGTGTATCTATGTGACAAACCTGCACCTTCAGCGCATGTATCCCAGAACTTAAAACAAAATAAAAAATAAAATAAATAAAAAATAATTACTTCCACTTCCATAGTAATCACACTAATTAGAATTTTCCAAGCAGAAAAAAAAGAAACTACCTATAAAAATTGCCCAGGCACTGACACTGATGGCCTTATTGGTTAATTCTACCAAACAGTTGAAAAACCAGTAAGGCCAATTCTTCATAAACTCTTCCAAAAATTAGAAGAGGAAGGATTGTTTCCCAAGTCATTCCACAGGCCAGTATTAACCCAATACCAAAACTAGACAAAGATATCACAAGAAAACTACAGACAGAATCTGTAGTGGATGAATTTCATAATATGCCTTATAAAAGTAGATTTAAAAATTCTCATCTAAATACTAGAAACCCAATTCAGCAATACACAAAAGAACTGTACATCATGACCAAATAGCATTTATCCTAGGAATGCAAGGTTGTTTAACATCTGAAAAATCAATGCTTATAACACATATGAATACAATAAAGAATACAATTTTTGAGATTATTTCAATAGATGCAGACAAAACATTTGACAAAGCCAATGCCCTTTTACGATAAGACTACTCAGCAAATGAGGAATAGAAAGGAATTTTCTCAATGTGATAAAGGAAATCTACAAAACCCCACAGCTAACATAATATTTAATAGTGAAAGACTGAATATTTTCCCCTCAAGATCAAGAACACAGTAAGGATGTCTGCTCTTATCACTTCTAGTCAATATTGTTTAATAAAAAAAAAAAAGTTATCCAGGTAATTGGGCAAGAAAAGAAATAAAAGACATTCAGATTGAAAAGGAAGAAGTAGAACTATTTATTGGCAAATGAAATGATCTTGTATATAGAAAACACTGAGGAACCCACTAAAAACTATTAAAACTAATAATTTGAGCAAGATTGCAGGATACAAGATCAATTTACAAATTTCAGCTATATTTCTATACCATTTCAATTAACAACCTAAAAATCAAATCTAGAAATCAATTCCATTTACAATAGCATTAAAAAATAAAATGTTTAGAAATATATTTAGAAATATATTTAACAAAAGAAACATAAAACATGTATTCAGAAAATGGAAACACAACCCACCAAACTGAAGAAAATATTTCCAAGTCATAAATCTGATAAGGGATTTGTATTCAAACTATAAAAAGAACTCTTACAACTCAGTGATTAAAAATAAATAAGCTAATTAAAAATGGGCAAAGGATGTGATTAGGCTTTTTCCCCCAAGGAACATGGGCAAATGACCACAACACATGGAAAGACACTCAATATCATTAGTTATCAAGGAAATACAAATCAAAACCACAATGAGATACCACTTCACTAAGGATCAAAAGGAGAGACAGTAACAAATCTTTGCAAGGTTGTAAAGAAATGGAAACTCTCATTCATTGCTGCTGGAAATGAGATACGCACAGCTACTTTGGAAACCAGCTTGGCAGTTCCTTAAAAAGTTAAACATAGAGATACCACGTGACCCAGCAATTCAACTCCCAGGTATCAACTCAAGGGAAATGAGAACATATATCCACAAAATACCTCTACATGAATATTTTAGCAGCATTATTAATAATAGCTAAAAATTGAAACAACTCAAATGTCTATTAACTGATGAATAGGTAAATAAAATGTGGTATATCCATATAATGAAATATTATTGAGCAATAGAAAAGAATGAAGTAATTACTATAGTGTGGATGAACTTAAAAGCACTAAGTTAAGTGAAAGAAACCAGTCACTTTGGGAGGCCGAGACGGGCGGATCACGAGGTCAGGAGATTGAGACCATTCTGGCTAACACTGTGAAACCCCATCTCTACTAAAAATACAAAAAATTAGCCGGGCGCAGTGGCGGGCACCTGTAGTCCCAGCTACATGGGAGGCTGAGGCAGGAGAATGGTGTGAACCCAGGGGACGGAGCTTGCAGTGAGTGGAGATCGTGCCACTGCACTCCAGCCTGGGCAACAGAGCGAGACTCCGTGTCAAAAAAAAAAAAAAAAGAAAGAAAGAAAGAAAGAAAGAAGCCAGTCACAAAGGACCCCATGTGGCATAATTCCAAGTCTATGAAATGTCCAGACTAGGCAAATTTATAGAAATAGAAAATAGATTACTGGTTGTCTAGGGCTAGAGCAGGTGGAGTAGAAAGAGAACAGAAGAATGGGAAAAGGCGAATTGGAGTAGGTAAAGAGTTCTATGTTAGACCATATTTGTGTTTCTATAAATAGCTGAGACTAGGCAATTAATAAAGAAAAGAAGTTTAATTGGCTTACGGTTCTGCAGGCTGTACAAACAGGGTACCAACATCTGCTCAGCTTCTGCCAAGAGTCTCAGGAAGCTGACAACCATGGTGGAAGGTGAAAAGGGAGCTGGCATGTCACATGGCTAGAGCAGGAACAAGAGACAGAGCAAGAGAGTGAGGGGGGAGGGCCACACATTTTCAGACAATCAGATTTCCCCCTCCTGACCCAAACACCTCCCACCAGGCCTCACTTCCAACACTGGGGATTACATTTCAGTATGAGATTTGGACAGAACAACCAACCAAACTCTATCAGGTTCCATTTTGTGGTGACAATAAGGATCTACAGTCAGATTTGACCATGGTTGTATAACTCTGTAAATGCACTGAAAACCATTGAATTGCACTCGTTAAATGGGTAAATTATATGGTATATGAAATACGTCTCCATATAGCTGTTTTAGAAACACATGAGCAAGAGACAGAAAGTTACAGACTATATTTGCCAACATTTCTGAGTAAGCATGGAGACTGTTTACTAAATGTCTTTGTCACCTTAAAGCCATGCTATTCTTCATGTGAGATCCTGCTTCACAGCAATAGCTCATGAACTCTTTACAGGTATAGAAATACAATAAAAATGTAGATTCAACTAATTGTTGTTTATAACATTAACACTATAATAAGGATGTAGTTTTGACTACTGTATCCCAGGTATTATGAGTACTGGCTGGTCTCTATACCCCTCCACCTTTCTCTGCTCTCTCTGTGCCCTAAGCAGCTGATTTCTGTGGACTGCATCAACTTGGCTCTCTCACTGCAAAGGTTTAAATGCTTGGGTCCTCTCATTAGGCTGTATTCCTAATGACCACAAGCCCTGTCTGCAACCCCCTCCCACAATTCTTCTGACCATAATGAGGGTCCTATAATACCCTTTGCTCCCCTTGCCCTTTCACTCTTAGGAGTGGAGAAGCTTTGTGCTGGGGCCTAATGTGATGCTATTAGGTGGTTTTGGAAGGTAATTAGGTCTTGAGGGTGGAACCCTGATGAATGGTATGACTGTCCTTGTCTAAGGACTCCGAGGAATTTTTTTACCCTCTTTCCACCTTGTGAAGATGCAGTGAGAAATCAGCAGTCTGCAATCTGAAAGAGGGCCCTCACCAGAACCCAAACGTCCTGGCACCCTGATCTTGGACTTTCAGCCTCCAGAACTATGAGAAATACATTTCTGTTATGTATAAGCCACGAATCTATGGTACTTTTATTATCACAAGTCAAATGAACTAAGACACTGATTCCACTGGGTTTGACCAACAGAAACATGGATAGGAACCCAGAGAGCAGAAAGAGAGCAGTCTAATTACATAGCCTTCCTCCCTCCCTCTCCTACTGGGGTTTTGTGGGTGGCTGTATTCCTAATGACCACAGGCCCTGTCTACAACCCGCTTCTACAGTTCTTCTGACCATGATGAGGGTCCTATAACTCCCTTCGCTCCCATCACCCTTTCACTCTTAGGAGTGGAGCAGCTTTGTGCTGGGGCCTAATGTGATGCTATCAGGAGGTCTTTGGAAGGTAATTAGGTCATGAGAGTGGAACCTTCAGAGCAGTATTACTGTCCCTGTCCAAGAGACTCCAAGGAATTATTTCACCCTCTTTCCACCTTGTGAAGATGCAATGAGAAATCAGCAGTCTGCAATCTGCCCTCACCAGATTGCCCTGAAAGAGGGCCCTCACCAGAACCCAAACGTGCTGGCACCCTGATCTTGGACTTCCAGCCTCCAGAACTATGAGAAAAACATTTCTGTTATGTATAAGCCACTGATCTATGGTACTTTTATTACCACAGATCAAATGAATTAAGACACTGATTCCATTGGGTTTGGCCAACAGAGACCTGGACAGGAACCCAAAGCACAGAAAGAGAGAGGCTTGCTCCACAAGCCCTGTCTGCAACCTGCTTCTATGGTTCTTCTGACCATGATGAGGGTCCTATAACACCCTTCGCTCCCCTTGCTTGCCATTTCACTCTAAGGAGTGCAGAAGCTTTGTGCTGGGGCCATTCCTGAGTCATGTCATCCTCTCTTACTTGGTGCCCACACCTCGGTTCACAGTCGCTCACTGCTCCTGCCATCTGTTTCCAGCTGGGAAGTTGGTAGAGACAGGGCAAGCACACCAATTCCTTACCTAACAGGAACCCTCTAGGGTCAAAGAGAAGAATTAGTTCCACTGTTCAGACTCATCACATCATGTTCTGCCTACCTTGGCCTTGAAGACCCACATCTGCACCAAAGGACATGTTATAACGATGCTCTATTGGGTGGCCTTTTGCTTTTAGTTTTCTGTGACACTAGAGATACTCTTGCAAGCAACAGAGTTTAACTTTAGAAGCTGAATCTTTAGCCTACAAAAATGAGCTTACCATAAATACGGTCAGTGTGCCTATTTTATAATGTATCAAATAGAATAGTAAGAATCAAAACAATCTTAAAAGTAAATTGTGTTACACAAATTTGATATCCAAATAATATTTTAAGCTTACTGGATATGCATTTTGAAGTGGAAACCTGAATTCCTGGCTTCCAGGCCCGGTTACTGCCTCCACCTGTGTCTCATCTGCCTTTGTCTGGGAAGCAGTTTTCAGACCCAGCTGAGCCTGACCCAGCGGAATCTTCGGTGCTTAGCACAGCCAGGCTGATAAGAGTTTGTCTTCCTTCAGAATGCAAAACAATTCATCCAGAACTAGCAAGTCCACACATAAGGGATATTTATGCTTATTGTGCCAGATCTCTGAATGGCTGATTTAAAAAATTACATAAAATAAAATCTTGTGTGTCTCTTGTGGGTTAAGAAGTGCATTGCACTATTTTTTTCATGGCTACTTTAACCATGGGTGGCCTACATTTCTTTCCTTCCTTCAGGTCATGTAACATCAGATCTTTTTATCAGTATGATAGCTGGAGATGTATTTATAAGCTTTTTTCTATAGCAACATACAAAACATTTACAGTATTTCATTTATCAAGAACCTTTCTCTTTGTGGCAGACACAAAACCTGACTTGAAGTCAGTTAAGGAGTGATGTGACTTGGGAAATCTTCAGAAAAAGTCTTTGACTGAGAATGTCACCTCTGCTGCCAGTCACCTTACTGTGATAGGGTTTTCCCTTTAAGCCAGGATTTCCCAAAGTGTGTGGAGAAAGACACAACCAAGGTATTACCTTTGGTTAGGTCAGGGGATGGGACTGGAAGGCAATTCGGTAGGAGAGAGACTATTAACATTTTATACATTTTATCATTTCACTCATTGCAACAAGTGTATATTCCTAAGGCAATTTGTTTACAGAAATCAGATACTAAGCATTTTTAAGGTAAAAAGTAATAGAGTTAGGGGAATGGGAATACATTCTGGGAACTCTGCTTTAAAGTAGGTTCTCACTGATAAACAACCTCTATCCCATGCCACAGAGGGCCCTTCAAAGCCACATCCAAGACCTGGTACAGTGGCTTGCACCTGTAATTCCAACACTTCGCCATTACAAGGTGCCAGGATTGCTTGAGCCCAGGAGTTCAAGACCTGCTTCGGCAATATAGTGAGACTCTGTCTCTACAAAGAAATATTTTTTAAAACTTAGCGGCGTGTGGTGGCATGAACTTGTAATCCCAGCTACTCAGGAGGCTTAGGCAGGAGGATTGCTTGAGCCCAAGAGTGAGAGGCTGCAGTGAACCATGATCATACCACTGCACTCTAGCCTGGGTGATAGAGCAAGACTCTATCTCTAAAAAAAAAAAAAAAAGGAAATAAAACACATCCCACCCTGAAAACTCACCTTCCCCCACGCCACCCAATGCACAGGCACCCTAAGTCCCAGAACCACTGAGAGGTGACAACGTGGTGCTAGCAGCCCTCACTCGCTCTCGGCGCCTCCTCGCCCTCGGCGTCCACTCTGGTCGAACTTGAGGAGCCCTTCAGCCCGCCGCTGCACTGCGGCGGCCTCTCCCTGGGCTGGCCTAGGCCGGAGTAGGCTCCCCCTGCTTGTGGGGAGGTGTGGAGAGAGAGGCGCGGGCGGCAACGCGGGCTGCACGCGGCGTTCGCGGGCCAGGGCGAGTTCCAGGTGGGCGCGGGCTCGACCGGCCCCGCACTCGGAGTGGCCGGCCTGCGCCGCCACCTCTGGGCAGTGAGGGGGCTTAGCACCCAGGCCAGCAGCTACTGAGGGTGCGCCGGGTCCCCCAGCACTGCCGGCCCGCCCGCGCCGCGCTCGAATTCTCAGCTGGCCTCAGCTGCCTCCCCGCGGGCCAGGGCTCGGGACCTGCAGCCCGCCTTGCCCGAGCCCCTCCCCCGTGGGCTCCCCCGTGGGCTCCCGCGCGGCCCGAGCCTCCCCGACAGGCGCCGCCCCCTGCTCCGCGGCGCCTGGTCCCATCACCGCCCAAGGGCTGAGGAGGGCGGGCGGCCGGGCGCACAGTGCGGGACTGGCGGGCAGCTCCACCCGCTGCCCCGGCCAAGAAACGACTAGAAGCCAGCTGGCCTCCTGAGTTGGGTGGGGACTGGGAGAACTTTTATGTCTAACTAAAGGATTGTAAATGCACCAATCAGCACTCTGTGTCTAGCTCACGGTTTGTAAACGCACCAATCAGTGCTCTGTGTCTAGCTAATCTAGCGGGGACTTGGAGAACTTTTGTGTGTAGCACCAATCAGCACTCTGTCAAAACGGACCAATCAGCTATCTGCAAAATGGACCAATCAGCAGGATGTGGGTGGGGTCAGATAAGGGAATAAAAGCAGGCTGCCGGAGCCAGCAATGGCAACCCTCTGGAGTCTATCTGGAGGTCTGTTATTTTGTTTTGTAATTAAATGTTGCTGCTGTTCGTGGTTTGAGTCTGCATTGTGCTTATGAGCTGTAACAGTCACCGGGAAGGTTTGCAGCTTCACTCCTGAGGCGAGCGTAGGCCACGACTCCAGACATGCTGCTTTAAGAGCTGTAATGCTCACTGCCAAGGTGTGCAGCTTCACTCTTGAAGCTAGCGAGACTGCGAACCAGCCAGAAGGAAGAAAGTCCAAACACGTCTGAACATCAGAAGGAACAAACTCTGGATGTACCATGTTTAAGAACTGTAACACTCACCGCAAGGGTCCGTGGCTTCGTTCTTGAAGTCAGTGAGACCTAGAACCCACCGATTCCGAACACACCACCAGATACCCACAGCTCCAAAACACACCAAATATGTCATGCCAGAAATTTGCTCCTTTCTCTTTGCCAGGGGAGAGCCCACCCCTTACCCATCTGGAGCCAGTTTTATATATCATCTCCTGTAACCCAGGCTGTGATCTAGCACCCTCTTTCGGGTTTCCCGCAATATTCCCCACAGGCTGTTTACGCACCTCACATTACGGGGGGCTATTGAGGGCTCGAGCATACGCTTGAATGGAGCTCAGTATCGGGTCTTCACTGAGAACTACTTGCTCCTCCGATGCGGACCTCTTTATAATCATTCACAGATCATCCTATGAGCCAGAGAGGATTATTTTCTATGTTTTGCTAACAAGGAACCTAAAATTTGGAAAAGTTGCAAAACTAGCCCAAAGTTGCATGTTTAGTGACTAATGTAGCCATAATGCTGCTGCTGCCAGGCCTGCTGTGGCTGCCCACCCTCTCCCTGGGGGCTTTGACAATAAGTTAGCTCCTTGTGAGGCTGGCAGTGAGTCCACCTTCTTAACCCACAGGAGCTGGCAGGATGACCAATTGGTAGACATTTAATAAATGATTGTTGAGCAAATGAAGAAATGCTGGGGTGAATAAAAAAATTTGATTACTTTTAACTTCTCACTATTAAAACATAACTTCTGGGCAGGGTTCCATCTTAATCCCTTATCAGACTACCTGATGTAGCCTCTGTAATGAACACCTTAGCAGAGTTACCACATATAAACATTCCTGATAGAGTGCCTGAAACTCAATTGACTCAGCAAATGCTTGGCTCCTTGCCTTCTTTCCTCCAAGAGCCAGAAGGAGGAAGATCGGATGTGTGAGGTTTGGGAAAGGCACTACATGCTGAGAGGACATTAATTCAGGGACTGAGAAGACATCAAAGACAAATTTCTCACACTTGTATACAAAAGAACCCCAAGGTTCATACACTTGGCGAAGAGAGCTTAATCTCTTATGAAGGGTTGCAGCCTCTGGCCACCCTGAAAGACTGGGAAGCATAGCCTTCGGCAGAGACTGAAAGCAGCTACTGCGAAGGAGGGTGGGTGAGACAGGAATTTATGCTGAATGGGTTGGCTAAATATATATATTTAAGAAGCTATAGGAGGGGCTGTGAATATTTATGAGGGGTGTATGTGCATGCATGGTAAGCAAACCTGCGTGTAATATGCATCCCAGGTTCAGTTTGGGGTGGAGACGTAATATTTAAATGCATTAAAGTTAGCCTCTGTACATAAAAAGATGAAGCAGAGGACAGGAAGGTCCTCAATGTGCAGCCTCTGTGGACCTGCCAGACCACCAGTCTGTGGTTGCTGGTCTCTTATCAGGAGAAAGTTACTAACATTAGTCTGTTTTCCAATCAAAGCTGTAGTATGCTTTGTGGGATTGGGTGAGGTGAGGAGGTCAGTTAGTATCTGTCTATCGGTGAGCTCCAATTGTTTCAATATTGCTTATCGCCAGGCCAGTGCTCATTTACCTGGAGAAAAAGAAAAACCTTGTAGCAGAACATAGTGGACTCTTTAAGTGCAGAGGTGTATAACCTAACTCCTCCTCACATGGCCTGAAGTCTTGTTTATAATTTGGTGTCTTATTGCCACAAGGAGTCTGTTCTGTCAGTCTTAACGTTCTCTATTTTAACTCACTTCATCATCTTGATTAGCACCAGGCTGGTGCACTTTATTAAAAAATCAAGGAAACTGCCCAGTCTGACTCAATTCACTAAAACGTCCATTAGGCATGGCCATAAATACTCAACTCTAGAGGTAACAAACCGCCTTCATGGATGCTGTTTCACATAAAATTCTCAGCAACCCAGTTCTTGGATTATAGGTGAAATAATCAAAACTTCAGAGCGTCCAGTCAAGATGACTTTGCTATGTCACAATGGAGCTAAAGGTCGAATGCAGGGCTCGTGAATCGACTCCAATCCAAGCCTCCATCTCTCCGTGTGGCACCCCTCTCTGGATGTGGTTGTCATCTCCTCTCTTCTCTTCTTGTGGCCTCATCTCCAGAGTTGAATAAGTAATGGGTGGAATAGTCTGGCTTTGTTCTTTCCCTTTTCCAGCCCTCCAGCCGCCTACTTAGTCAGTTAAAGCACCAGGTAAAGAAATAAAAGAGGCCACACAATGAGCCTCCGAAAGAAAAGCATCATCCTTGGTCTTTCAAGAGGGTTTGCCACTGGGCGTGGCGGCTCACACCTGTAATCCCAGCACTTCGGGAGGCTGAGGCAGGTGGATCATGAGGTCGAGAGATCGAGACCATCCCGGCCAACATGGTGAAAACGTGTATCTAGTAATAATATAAAAATTAAGTGGGCATGGGGGCGGGTGCCTGTAGTCCCAGCTACTAGGGAGGCTGAGGCAGGAGAATCACTTGAACCTGAGAGATGGAGGTTGTAGTGAGCCAAGATCACGCCACTGCACTCCAGCCTGGTGACAGAACGAGACTCCATCTCAAAAAAAAGAAAAAGAGGGAAAGAAGGAAAGAGAGAGAGAGAGAGAAAGAGAAAGAGAGGAAGAAAGGAAGGAAAGGAAAGGGAGGGGACGAGAAGGGAGGGGACAGGAGGGGAGGGGAGGGAAGGGAAGGGCAGGACAGGGCAGGGCAGGGAAGGGTAGGGTAGGGTAGGGTAGGGTAGGATAGGGTTTGCCTCCTCAAAAAGGTGACATGTGCTTCCAGGCCTGTTTGCTCTCCAGGTTCTTAACTGGAGCAGGACAAGGGAGTTCCACGGGAAGTAACTGTATCCAGGAGGAAATGTTTACGTTTCCGTAAAATCTTTCTGTTCTGGAGGCATGACTACGTATAGAAGTTGAAAACTATAATTAGAGAAAGAATTTTAATTTTATAATCTCTGTATGTATGTGTCTCTCACTGGGCATGACGGTAGGGGAAGGAAGTTACTATTTTTGGGTTAAAATGGAGCAGTCAGTATGAGAAAGTGTCTTGAGACTTGGATTTTAGTGAATTGTATGATTAAGCACAAAATCCTTAACCACTCTAATGCTTGATACTAACTACCTATAAAATGTGAATAGGTAGGGAGCGCTGTCTCATGCCTGTAATCCCAGCACTTTGGGAGGCTGAGGTGGGCAAATCACCTGAGATCGGGAGTTTGAGACCAGCCAGACCAACGTGGAGAAACCTCATCTCTACTAAAAATACAAAATTAGTCAGATGTGGTGGCGCATGCCTGTAATCCTAGCTACCTCGGAGGCTGAGGCAGGAGAATTGCTTCAACCCGGGAGGCGAAAGTCGCGGTGAGCCAAGATCACGCCATTGCACTCCAGCCTGGGCAACAAGAGTGAAACTCCATCTCAAAAAATATATATATAAATAAATGTGAATAACATTGCTATTCTTCTCACACAGATATTGCTAAAGTTAAAAAAGAGTGCTTATGTTATTAAGAATATGTAAAAGCCTATAAAGTGTCAGATTATTGTTATTAATTCTTTGTTTTCATTACCATAAAATAAGAAATTGGAAGAAGAAACTATGCTTTTTATGTATTCCTATTTAAACTCTGAGGGGGGGTTAAAGTTTTTCCAGTAATGAAACAGTTGTTCATTCCACGTTGCTCTGGGAGCAATTATTTGTTTCCTCAGTGAATCAAATGAAAAAAGAACTGATGTGGGTTGATCCTCTATCATCTGTATTTGCTTGTGCAGATACCGATTACTATTTTCCATCAGAAGAGAATGGTTAAAATTTTTCAAAGCTCTATTCCTATGTGTCAATAATTCCACAAAAATAATAATAGCTCTGAGCACTCAAGTGGGTAAACTCTTCCTGCTCCCTCCGTAACCACCAAACTTTGACTGTGAGGACCAAGTTTTTTCTCTCTGCCTCTAACTTATATCCAATATACCCAAGTAATTATGACCTACAAAGCTAATGTTTTTAAAAAAATAATAGCATTGCTGAGAGAGAACTCATATCCCCTACAGCTGACCTATTTAAACTGTACAAGCCAGCCGGGTATGGTGGCTCAAGCCTGCAACCACAGCACTTTAGGAGGCCGAGGTGGGCAGGTAACCTGAGGTCAGGAGTTCGAGACCAGCCTAGCCAACATAGTGAAACCCCATCTCCACTAAAAATACAAAAAAATTAGCTGGGCGTGGTAGCAGGCACCTGTAACCGCAGCTACTCAGGAGTCTGAGGCAGGAGAATCGCATGAACCCAGGAAGCAGAGTTTGCAGTGAGCCGAGACTGTGCCACTGCATTGCATCATGGGTGGCAGAGTGAGAGTCCATCTCAAAAACAAACAAACAGATAAATGAATAAATAAATAAATAAACTGTAAAAGCCGAAGACCATCACTAAGTCTAATTTTAGAATACTTCACCTCGCAAAGAAATCTTCTATCCATTAACAGTTTGTTCCCATTACCCCATCCAACCCTGACGCCCCAGGCAAGCACCGTTCTACTCTGTCTTCACAGATTTGCCTGTTCTGGACATTTTATACAAATGGAATCACACAATGTGTAGTCTTTTGTGATTGGCCTCTTTGACTTAACATGTTTTCAAGGCTCGCCATGTTGTGGCATGTATTTGTACTTCATACTTTTATGGCTGAATAATATTCCATTGTATTGATATCCTACATTTTCTTTATCAATTTTTCAGTTTATGGGCATTTGAATTGTTTCCACTTTTTTGCTATTGTGAAGAGTGTCACAATGAATATTCAAGTGCAGGTTTTTGTGGACATTTCTTTTCATTTCTCTTGGGTATGTACCTAGGAGTGGAATTGCTGAGTCATGTGTTAGCTTTATTTTTAGCTTTTTGAGAAACTGGCAAACTGTTTTCCAAGGTGGTTACACACTTTTGCCTCCCTACCGCCAATGTGTGAAGTTCGGGACTTATTTTTGAAGATTGATTTCTAAGCCACCCTCTTAGATGACGGTGTTCAGATCCCACTGGTGGGTGACCCTGGGCACATTACCTACAAATAAGAGCAGCTGTACCTTGGGGAGAATGGCCTCGGCCTCTGTATTAGCTCATTCTTGCACTGCTATAAAGACATACTTGAAACTTTAGAATACTTCACCTCGCAAAGAAATCTTCTATCCATTTATAATTTATAAGGGTAATTTGTAAGGAAAAGATGTTTAATTGGCCACAGTTCCACAGGCTGTAAAGGAAGTATGGTGGCATCAGCTTCTGGGGAGGCCTCAGGAAACTTACAATCATGGCAGAAGGCAAAGCTGGAGCTGACACTTCACATGACCCCAAGCAGAAACAAGAGAGAGTAAGAAGGGAGGTGCTAAACACTTTTAAACAATTAGATCTCATGAGAACTCACTTACTATTATGAGAACAGCACCCAAAGAGGTGCTATTAAACCATTATAAACTGCCCCCATGATCTAATCCCCTCCCACCAGGCCCGACCTCCAACATTGAGAATTATAGTTGAATATGAGATTTGCATAGGGATACAGATCCAAACCAAATCAACCTCTTAAGGTCCATGTGTGGATGGAGCGAATTGATATCCACAGGGTATACAGCAGGTACTCAAGCAGTGCTGGAGACCCACCTTGGCTGATGGTCAGCAGGAAAACAACAAGGGTGATAGAGACATACGGGTTACAAAACAATTTTTATTATCTAATTCCAAAAGTCTCAGTGAAGACAGGAACAAGTTTCCAGGTGAGGACAAACAGCTACTTCTCTTATTTGCCCTAGGCTCACACAGGAAACAGGTTGAGTCACTCAGCAGGTTTGTACCTGCAAATTAGGAGAGAGAGCATTGGGAAGACTGTCCACATAGGTGACCAGGCCAGCCCAGCAGTGCAAATGACAGCCCAGGTTCACCGGCAGTGCAAAGGGTAGTGTTCTGCCAGAACTTGAAATAACTGGTTCATTTGGGTGTGCTTCCTTACATTGCCTTAAGACACAGAGGAGCTCAAACCTGTGCACATCCTGTGTTCCATAAAAGACTAACGTTAGGGGAAAATGATGAGAAAGAGTTCATTTTACTTTCTGTGCCTCCTGACCAGGAAAGACTCACTGCTGAAGCCAACTTCAAAAGCAAAACCAGGCCAGGCACAGTGGCTCACTCCTGCAATCCCAGCACTTTGGGAGACCAAGGAGGGAGGATCACTTGAGCTCAGGAGTTCAAGACCAGCCTGGGCAACATAGGGAGACCCTGTCTCTACAAAAATAAATAAATAAATAAATAAATAATATATGTGGTGGCACATGACTGTAATCTCAGCTACTTGGGAGGCTGAGATGAGAGAATCTCTTGAGCCTGGGAAGTGGAGGTTGCAGTGAGCTGTGATTGCACCACTGCACTCCAGCCTGGACAACAGAACAAGAGTCTGTCTCTAATAATAATTATAATAGTAATAAATTAATAAGCAAAACCAAGCAAACAAAGCCAAAATGTAGGTTAAGGTGGCAACCAGGTAGGTGTCAGCTCTGATTTAAGACCAGCTCCTTACCTGACTCTACCCCAAGCTTTGCCAACTGCACACATTTGAGTCTTCTGTTTAGCACAGTCCCAGGAATCTGTCGCTCTTGAACCACTGCGAAGAGGAACCTGGTGGGTAACTGAGAATCTTCTGAAATTTTCGGAGTAGAGCGTGGACAGGTGTAATAGAGGAATAGAGGGAGAGGACTATTGAGAATATATAAAGGCCATGTATGGAAAGTTACAGCAGGGCTGTGGCCTTGCCAGAGAATTGATTTTGAAAGGTGGCATAGTTATCCACTTGCAGCATAAAAATAGGGCAAATCACTGAAATCTTTCTTAGAGGGTTAATGTTCATTTTATGACACCCTTCAATGAGCAGAAACATAAAAGCCACCATCACACCACCAGCAGCAGTGCCACTGCCATGCACGAAGCTCTGGGACAACCAGGGGTTACTCCTGAAAGGCTAAGGAATGAACAAGGCGAGCTTGCCTGTCCAGGGGGCGGGCACCCCCTGCTGGCCAGTGTCGCACAGGCTTTCCTTTGGGTAGGGATGGCTTGGGACATGTGGCTGCCTGGGATGCCCAGAAAAGTGTCAGCAATTCCTGGATTCCCCTGGTGACTGGGCACAATATGTTTGGTGGGATTGGATCTGAGGAAAGTGAACTGGGAGAAAACTGGCAACAGGAGGACTCACTCTTTGTCTTCCCACTTTTTGAAATGGGGTCTCCTGACATTTTCTTCCTCGTCTCAACTTTCTCTCCAAGTCTTTCCTCTCCCCTGGGCAGAGAATCAGAGCTGACCACCAATTATGTTATACCCAAATTTTATAGAATCACTTTTTATTGCTAGCATATCATGGGGGGATCCCTGTTTTATTTTATTTTAAACTATTCATAATACCTGTATTACTTCTAAAAATAATAAACCAAGAGATGAGACTCTCCTAAGCCAGGAGCAATGTCCAAATATCTGAGGAAAAGGAATTGCCAACCTAATTCAGCCTAACCACCAATCTTGCAGGGAAAGGGTAGAAAAAGAAATAAGATCTTCAAAGGGTCACTTTCCATCAACTCTTTCTTAATTTTCTTTGCTACTTTCTAGTAGTTTTTAGCTAAACTTCATGGGTTAAAAAAAAATGTTCATAATGTATTTCTTTAGGAGCCTGATGTCAATTGTGTGATTTTTTTTTTTTTTTTGCGATCAATTCACTGCTTAAAAAACTTTTCCTTATAGAAAAAAATTGTCCTTTAAATCTTCCTGGCTTATTGTTATTACAGTTTGCATCCATTCAATGAAATTCTAGAACAGGCATCATTTTCCTCTCGATAACCTGAAGGATGTTGTTAAAGTCACATCTTATCCCTCTGTTCTCCTCCAGTGTCTCGTTCCACAAGTTCTTTCCTCTGGGATCCTCTTGGGATTTTAGGCATTTGGGCCAGACTCTGAGGCTTTCCTTGCCCTCTTGGACTGCATATCCCAATGTGTTCTTGGAAGGATCTGCCTACTTTGGAAAAGGATGGCTTGTCATGCCCATGCCTTGGGCTCATGCGTGCTGGGGGCCTCCCTGGATGCAGTAACCAGCACCTGTGCAGGTTCAGGTTTGTCCAGTGACTGCCTGGGCCCCTGTCTGCCACTCCAGGCCTTTACCCATGTTGCATCTTCAATACTAGTACTGTCAAGTTACAAAATAAAAAATTTAACCAAACAGAGTTTATGACAATGTTACTGAATTTAACTTTTTATTTTCTTTTCTTTTTAACATTTATTTTAAGTTTAGAGGTACAGTTCAGGTTTGTTAAACAGGTAAACTTGTGTCATGGGAGTTTGTTGTACAGAGCCTTTTATCACTCAGGTATTAAGCCTAATATCAACTAGTTTTTTTTCCTGATCTTCTCTCTTCTCCCACTGTCTACCCCTCCGAAAAGCCCCATGGAATTAACTTTTTCTTATTAGTCCAGTCAAATTATTTTGTATGGGTGAACACAGTAACCATATAGTTTTTTGTTTTATTATTGATGAAAATCAGTATTTTTGAAGTCAGGCTCTTTCCTGTGTTTGGGTTTTTTTCGGTTTTTTTTTTGTTTGTTTGTTTTTCATTTCTTTTAAATATATCTATGTCACTTCTTCCACTTCTTTTGAAGACCTTATTTAGTTCTATTCAATTTGTAAAGTACTTCACACATTACAGTTTTTTGAAAGTCATATAATTCATACCTGAGAGAGATTTTGGGGAGTCTCTGGCTCAGCATGGTCACTGGAGGCCCAGGGAGGTCCTTGGTTTGCTGGAAATTGGAGCACAGTTAGTTCAAAGCCTGGCCGGAGCCCACTGCTCCTAATTTTCCATCCATTTCTCTCTCCAGCCCTGTGCAGCACTGCGTTTCCCAGGAAACGTGTGTGCGCCATCTTGTTCTCTGATGTCACCAGCACTGCACACCAGGATGCCAGGAGCCCAGGTGTGGGGTAAGGAGAGCTGGGCTTGAATCTCACTCTACCACTCATTAGCTATGTGGTAGACTTTGACCACCACATTCCTTAGCTTCTTAGTGTGTTAGTTTCCTCATCTACAGAATAGAGACAATAGTATAGTACTGACTGTTTGATTCAAACCACATGTCCCGGATTCAAGACCATATTCCTATGTCCCTCCAACAACTCTTCCAGCAGTTCCGTGGTGCCTGGAATTTCTTAATGAACATTTCAGTTCTGCAGCTTGAAGTTCACTGCTGGTAGATTGCCATCATCCCTGGAAAGGGTTGCACATTACACCTCCTTAAGCACGTGCACTGATTGATATAAAAGCAGGTCTCTACTTGGAAAGGAAAAAAGACTTTAAATTCTGAGGGAAACGAAAAGTAAAAATAAAATAGCAGCAACAGCAGCAGCAACAGCAGCAGCGGAGGAAAACACCATTCAGGGATAAACGTCCAGAGTGTTAGGCTAAGGATCTCAAAGTCAGACATGACCAGCCTCACCCTCCTTGTTCAGCTCCATGATTATTATTTTAAACATCAATTCTCGTAGTAGAAAGATCTAAAAAAAAAAAATGCTAACAGTGGGCCAGGTGCGGTGCCTGTAATCCCAGCAGTTTGGGAGGCCGAGGTGGGCAGATCACCTGAGGTCAGGAGTTCGAGACCAGCCTGGCCAACATGCTAAAACCCCATGTCAACTAAAAATACAAAAATTAGCCAGGCATGGTGATGTGTGCCTGTAATCCCAGCTACTCCAGAAGCTGAGGCAGGAGACTCGCTTAAACCCAGGAGGCGGAGGTTGCAGTAAGTCAAGGATCACGCCACTGCACTCCAACCTGGGAGAAAGAGCAAGACTCCGTCTCAAAAAAATAAATAAATAAGCTAACAGTGAGTTATAGCCAGAAGAATCTTGAATGGTAGCCTTGTTGTGTTCAAAACACACGCACACTTTATAAAATCAGGGCTGAAGAGGTTGGTGTACTATAACACAGATTAACATCCTATCTAAATTATTTGAGGTGATGGATTCATTATTCATGATTTTCATACCCAAAAATATTTACTTCATAGTATTCATATTTGGACATGTCATTGAGATTATTCCATTGTATTTTAAATAATGCAACAAAATATTTTAGACATCTGATTTATATAATAGCAATACCAAGGAGTTGCACCCTGTTTCTACCTAAGTTGATTCTGAAAACCATCTTATAACTCATCCATTGCCAAGTAATTACGATCTTAACTGTATCTTGAAAACAGTAGGTTTCAGCTTTTTATTATCCCAGTTATTGCTCTGGAATCATTGTGGTGCACCTTCTTCATGACCCCATTCATTCAGGTCACCAGCTCACTCTATGTTTAAGAGGCCTGTCTCTGGAAGGAAGGAGAAGAGGGACTACGTGAAGAATTGAAAACAGTTTCTATTTGATTCAGTAGCACAGTGCACTAAAACCCATAAGCCACAACAATCAACAAAGTGTGGAATTCACACTGTTCTACTCAATTCCATCGCTTGTATTTTTTACAGCAATGTCTTTATTGTGCTGAAAGTTATCACATGTACGCTGGAGTTTCTAACAAATCTTTATGTTTTACCTTTGAAAATGACTTCTAAGCCGCTATTTCTGCTTGGAATTTTATGTCAAATGTAAAGACAATTGAATCAGGCAGTCATCCGTGGACACCACCTTCCACAGTCTTAACTCCCCAGAGCTCTGAAGAATCCAGGTCCAGGCAAACAAACACAGGAACAGAAAACCAAATACCACATGTTCTCCCTTATAAGTGGAAGCTAAATGATGAGAACACGTGGATACATAGAGGGGAGCAACATATACCAGGGCCTTTCAGAGGTTGGAGGGTGGGAGGAGGGGGAGGGACAGGGAAAGCAGCTATTGGATACTAGACTTAACAGTTGGGTGATGGAGTGGTCTGTACGAATGAGCCCCATGACACAAGTTTACTTGTGTAGCAAATCCGCCCTTGTACCCTTCAACACAAAATAAAAGTTAAAAAAGAGACATTGTCAGAAAATACACAGTGAAGTTAATAAACAGTTTTCTTTCAACAGTAACAACAAAATCAATGAAGTTGGTTGCCCGATGTAAGAATTAAATGTCCAATAAAAATTTTTAGGTAAATTTTGATTTCTGAGCTTATAACTGAGTTGCTGTAAAATTGCTGGGATTCTTACACAAAGAAGAAAACCTTTTTGATGAAAATTTTAAAAGAATTTTATTTCAATTATGGAAGTGTTAGTTGAAAATTATTAAGAAAAAATAAAAGAAATATTTTACAAAAAAAAAAAAAAGAAACTTGACTCATACCTGGCTGCTGTGACACTAGTGTGTTATGAGCACGCCTTGCTGTTGTAGGTTAGAGTCCTGGAAGATGCTCTTTTGATAATATCTTAAAACTTTTTTTAAGGCCTGAGTATGAAATAATTAATCATTAGTACATTTTTATTTGATGCAGTGGGAATTTTTAATAATTTCACTCTACGTAGTTCCCTTCAAATACATGAGCTTTTATTTTATATCTTTTTAGTAGGCATAATTCAAGTATATAAGGTAGAGTTTTAAAAAGACATCGTATGGTATCTTAAAGTTAGCATTCAGTTTTCTACCATACTATTTCACTAAATTTTTCAATACTTCATTTTTAGAGATTTTCAATCCCTGCTACCTTATATTATACTCTATTATGCTTTCTTATACATTTAATTTGAAGGCTTTTCAGAACTTTGGCATGGCTACTGGGCTTAGGGATTGTAGGCATTTTCCATGAGACAAAAATATGTGACTTCCAGCATTGTTTTAATTTGATTACAAAAAAGTACACAAATATTTGTGGAGGAAAAAGGACCTACAATATAGTGATGATGGTGGCGACAGTGGCGATGATGACAAGAATAATAACACAAGGTATGATTGTAAGGGCAAGTAAATACGCAAATAGGCTTAATCCTGAACACAGTGAAAGAAAAATAAGGCATTTCAGGCATAAATATTTCAAAGCTAGGGGCAAACACTACAACTGGACCAGAACCAAATTGTTCTGACTGCTGGGGGTGGCTTTACCAGATCCAAGATGGTGCTAGAGTTAGTAAACCTTCAGCTGTGAGAAAGCTCATGCAGTGTTCTGGCTCCTAGTAATTGCAAGAACAGTGTTTGTTACAATCTCCTTTCTTCAACTCCGAGCACCAGAATGCCAGCTGCAGAGGATTCTGAGTTGGGCCACTATCCTGGGTCGAATTCAGTCTGGAACAATAGTTCTTTGACTTCTATCTTTTTCACAATTTCTCATTTCCCCAAATGATCATTAATCCACAAGGGATTATTGATCTCCTAGTCAGTCTGTCCTCTCTCCTGCCAAGTAATAAAATACTACCTTTAATGCTAATCTATACAAATCAATGTCAGGTTCAAACATTAACAGTGCTGTAGACTTGGATTCTTTACCAAATATCACAATCAGTGGATGCTTCACTTGAATATTAATGATTCATTAACTACACACCAGTTTCTCATTAAGTGTTGATATAATCTCTCCATCAGAACTTATTACAGTACCATAGCCAAGTGTTCAACATCTAGACAGGAACAAACTCTCTAAGGAGAAATCATAAAACACATACAAAGTCTGGCAGTCTTCATCCAACGTAACCGTGTTAATTCAGTGAAGTGAGTGTGTCTGATTATTTTTGAGATTTATCACCTCAAATCAGGCAAATCAGTTAACTCTCTAAGCTTTAGTGTGCTCATTTATAAAATAGATACAGTGGCCTCACCTCAGACTACTTTGAGAAAATCAAGGATGATGATGTCTTTGTAACCAGCTTATGGAAGGGGCTGAACTTGGGAGGTAGTAATCAGGAAATAGTTTTCCTTTTAACCCACCACCATCTTCAAACCTACTTTTCAATTTTCTATTCTGCAGTGTTGGGTGATGTCTCAGGGAAGGTAGCTTTTCTAGTCAGTTTCAGGTATTTGTAAAGTCTCAATTTTGAATATAAAAATGCCGGTCTAGTCTAATTCCAAAATGTTAATATCTTTTGGATTTTCCTGCAGTTCAGCTGTGATTTAGGCTGGAAAATCTGCAAGGATAATGTCTGGGCGTCATTTCATCCTTCCTTGATCCGCTTCCTTGCTGCTTCCTTGCTGTAGTCTTCAGTATTGAATAGGAAGGAAGCATGAACCTGAAGATGCAAAAGTTTATCTTGACTTGGCAGGTGCTGTCTGCTTCTTCACCAAGGAAGATGCTCAAATGCCAGCTCCTTTTCTCCCAGGGCTCTTTTACGGATTTCTCAGGAGCCTACCTCACACCCTCCACCACTGCCACCAGCCAAGAGATTTCCATGATGAGCATATGCTGTGGCTCACTTTCAGGTGTCCCTTTGCTAATGGACACCCTTTCTTGACATCCCTGGCCTGGCCACCTTCTGTGGAGTAGCTCAGAGGGAAGAACAATGTGGTCAGCTCCCCCTTTTGCTGTTACAGAAGCTGCCACAGGTTCCACACCTCTGAGCATCCTTTCTTATCTGCACACAATGGGATAATGACAGTCTCAAGGATTAAAGGAGGTGGCCCAGCCTAAGCACACTTACCACAGCACCTGCCCATGCCACACCTAGCAGGAAGGTAGCATGATCAAAGTGGTTAGAACCATGAACTACAAAACGGTTTGCCTGGGTTTGTATTTAAAATCCACCACTCAGTAATTGTAAGATCTTGGACACGTCAATGGTTAGTTGATGTCTCTACGCCATAATTTTCTTTCTGTATAATTGAAATAAGAGCAGTTTCTCTATGTCTCAGATGCTGTGTGTGGACATTCAGTGGGGTATCTGCCTTCAAAATGCTCCCCTAATCCACAGGGTAAGGCCTGGGGACTCATACCCCATCTTTCTGTACCAGTAAGTTCCAGGGAAATTCTGCCAAAGAGAGATTGTCATGGGCTCTCTGGAGCTGGCCTGGAGATCAGTGAAAGGTAGCTGTTTGAGCATCAGCACCAGACAGATGTGGAAATTTGCAGCAGTTTCCAAGCAACCTTCTGAAAATTGTGCACTTTGGAGCTCCAAGCATATGTGACCTCCCATCATCCTAAGCAACCCCCACTGAGCCCTAACTGATACCTGGCTTCATAGAGTGGCTGAGAAAATAAAGTAAGTTTGTACATAAAAAGTGCTCAGAACAGTTCCAACAACATTGTAAGCATTCAATAAATGTCAGCTACTATGATCATTCAGTATTATTCCCAATACTATGAATTCATCTATGCATATCAGTTGACCAAAGCTTCAAAATTACAGAAAGATGGAAATGGCAAGAGAGCTCAGCACTTCCCCTACAGACCTTGTATTAGTCCATTTCCATGCTGCTGATTAAGACATATCCAAGAGTGGGCAATTTACAAAAGAAAGAGGTTTAATGGACTTGCAGTTCCACATGGCTGAGGAGGCATCACAATCATGGTGGAAGGCAAGGAAGAGCAAGTCACATCTTACATGGATGGCAGCAGGCAAAGAGAGAGCTTGTACGGGGAAACCCCCATTTTTGAAACTATCAGATCTCATGAGACTTATTCACTATCACGAGAACATCATGGGAAAGACCTATACCCATGTTTTAATTATCTCCTACAGGGTTCTTCCCACAACACATGGGAATTATGGGAGTTACAATTTAAGATGAGGTTTGGGGAGGGACACAACCAAACCATTACAGACCTGAAAGAGGCTGTTGTACACACTGATTCATATAGTTTGGATGTGTGCCCTCTCTAAATCACATGTTGAATTGTAATCCCCAGCACTGGACATGGGGCCTGGTTCGAGGTGATTGGATCATGGGGGTGAATTTCTCATGCATGATTTAGTATCATCCTCTTGATGCTATTCTTGTGACAGTGAGTTCTCATGAGATCTGGCTGTTTAATAGTGTGTGGCACCTCCTCCCACTCTCTCTTGCTCTTGCTTTCACCATGTGATATGCTGGCTTCTTTTGTATCTTCCTCCATGATTACAAGCTCCCTGAAGACTCACAAGAAGCTGAGTAGATGGCCAGTATCATGCCTCCTGTACAACCTGCAAAACCATGAGTCAGCTAAACCTCTTTTCTTTATAAATTATTTAGTCTTAGGTATTCCTTTATAGCAATGCAAGAACTACATAACACAGAAAATTGTTATCAGGAGTGAGATATTACTGTAAAGATACATGAAAATGTAGAAGTGACTTTGGAACTGGATACAGGCAGAGGTTAGAAGATTTTGGAGGGCTCAGCGGAAGATAGGAAGATGAGGGAAAGTTTAGAACTTCTTAGAGACTTGTTAGATGATTGTGACCAAAATGCTGATAGTGATATGAACAGTGAAGTTCAGCCTGCTGAGGTCTCAGATGGAAATGAAGAATGTATTAGGAACTAGAGCAAAAGTCACCCATGTTATGCTTTAGCAAAGACATTGGTTGCATTGTATTCATGCCCTAGAGATCTGTGGAAATTTGAACTTAAGAGGAATGACTTAGGGTAACTGGTAGAAAAAAAAGAAAAATTCTAAGCTACAAAGCATTTGAGATGTGGCTTGGCTGCTTCTAACAACCTACTCTCAGATATAGGAGGAAAGAAATGACTTAAACTTGAAAGTTATATTTAAAGGGGAAGCATATCAGAAACGTTTGGAAAATTTGCACCCTGGCCATGTGGTAGAAAAGAAAAGCCCAATTTCAGAGGAAGAATATAAGTGAGCTACAGAACAACCATTTATTAGAGAGATTTGCATAACTAAAAGGGATCCAAGTGCTGATAGCCAAAACAAGGGGGAAAAAGGTCTCAAAGGCAGTTCAGAGATCTCTGAGGCAGCCCCTCCCATCACAGGCCATGGGGTCTAGGAGCAAATAATGTTTTGGGAGGCCAGGCCCAGGGCCACACACCCCTGCACAGTCATAGGACTTTGCTTCCCGCATTCCAGTCACTCCAGCTTCAGCTGGAGGGACCAACTTACAGCTTAGGCCTCCACTCCAGAGGGTGAAAGCCATCATCCTCAGTGGCTTCCATATAGTGTTAAGTCTGTAGGTTCACAACATATGAGAGCAGCTGTGGGGACTGAACCATGCAAAGCCTCAGAAGCAGAGCTGCCATGGCCTTGGGAGCCCAACCCTTGCACCTGTGAGCCCTGGATGCAAGACATGGAGTTGAAGGAGATTGTTTTGCAACTTGAAGATTTAATGACTGCCCTGCTTGGTTTTGCACTTGTGTGGGGGCTGCATGTAGCCCTTGTCTTTTTGGCTGATTTATCCCTTTTGGAATGGGAATGTTTACCCAATACCTGTACACCCATTGTATCTTAAAAGTAAATAATTTGTTCTGATTTTCCAGGCTCATAAGTGGTAGGCACTCATCTCCAGATGGGACTTTGGACTTGGGGCTTTGGACCTGTGAGTGATGCTAAATGAATTCAGACTTTTGGGAAACCATTGGCTGGGGATGATTATGTATACGATTATATTTCTCAGTGGCAGAAGAATATGAGATTTGAGAGGCCAGGAGTGGAATGATGTAGTTTAGATGTTGTTCCCTCTGAATCTCATGTTGAATTGAGTCCCCATTGTTGGAGGTGGGGCCTGGTGAAAGATGATGGGATCATGAAGGCAGATTTCAGATGAATGGTTTAATGCCAACCCCTTGGTGCTGTCCTTGATAGTGAACATGTTCTCACAAGATCTGGTTGTTTAAAAATCTGTGGCACCTACTCCTTCTCTCTTGCTCCCACTCTCACCATGTGATATGCTGGCTTCCCCTTGGCCTTCTACCATGACTGCAAGCTCCCTGAGGCCTCACCAGAAGCAGAGCAGATGCTGATGCCATACTTCCTATACAGCCTTCAGAAACATGAGCTAATTAAACTTCTTTTATTTATAAATTAACCAGTCTCAGATACTCCTTTATAGCAAAGCAAGAACAGCCTAACACACTGCCGCTCAAGAACAAGAAGATACTGTGAGAGTCCACCCAAGGGGAGCATGTTTAGAAGTATGGCAGGAATATAAATGATATCAACAGACAACATCCGCAGAAGAATTAACAGAAATGTACCTTGTTGATCACTCACTTCAGCTGCTCCAGAGGAGTTCATTTACCAAATGCAAAGGGCCAGCCTAAAAGATATCTCACTATTCAGTACAGAAATGGGGCACACACATGGAGGCAAGGAGAAAAATCTGCATGTTGTCAAACCACTTTTTAGATTTAATTTGAAGTGACCTTATATGAACAAAAACAGATCAGGGAATTCTAAGCTATATCATAGGCAAAGTAGCATCATGCTATGAGAGCTGCTGTAAACATCAACTCCTCCGCGCTAAGTGGTTCAGCTGTATCAGCTTTGTAGTCAAGAGATGACTCCAGGGTGTTTGCAATCTGCATCCCTTGCAAAAAAAGGCTGTGTTAACTTCAGCTCTGCAGGGGGTTGTGATGGATGCATTTTGAGTATTGTGGTGAATATATTTTTGTTTGCACCTCTCACAGGACAAACACACAAAGGCCTAGAATATACGGGAGAGCAAACAATAAAACATAAAGCCACTTATGGCACTTGGATTCTTTTGCTTGCAGATGAAGAAATGGCTCTTTTCAGTCAAGCTTGGCTAGTATACGTCTTTGTCTAAGTCTGTTTGTGCTGCCATCACAAAATGCCTGAGAGTGGGTAATTTATAAACAATAGAGATTTATTTCTCACAGTTATGGAGCTGGAAAACCCAGGATGATGGTGCTGCCAGGTTTGGTGTCTGGTGGAGAGTCTAGTCTTTGCTCCCAAGATGGTGCCTGGAACGCTGCATCCTCCAGAGAATGGAATGCTGCCTCCCCACATAGTGGAAGGGATGGAAGGGCAAAAAGAAGCCAAAGTTCTCCATCAAGCCCTTTGACAATGACATATAAATCTATTTATGAGAATGGAGTCACCATGACGTAATTCCTCCCCAAAGGCGCACCTTCTGACACTGTTGCATTACAGATTACATTTCCAACACATGAATTTTGGGGGACACATGCCAACCATAGCAACCCCCAAAACTCTTAGTCCCAAAGACCTATCACAGCTGTATTTTTAAACCCTATAAGCATATGTCATTTATGCCTAATCTTTCTAATGATTTCTATTGATTGTTATGGCTGCTTACCCCACTTCATCTCCAAAACCAGAATAAAAATAAAACTTTTTATTTTCCTGCAGTCTTATTATCCTTCAAATGATCTTTCTGTGTTAAAAAGGGTCAAATCATGACAGTCTTGATTCTACTGAACCCTGAGGATGAAATGGGCTCATAGCGACTGAAGCTTTCATTCCTTTTCTAGAATTATCACTGTCAAAAACAATTGCTTCCTTGGTCATTTAAAACATGTGTACGAAGTGTCTCATATTTATCCCAAATTAAAACATTCAGGTAAAGAGGCATGGCAGGTTTTTGAGAGCAGTTCTACTTTGCCCCTCTCTTCATCTCTCTGGTTTTATATGACATTATAAAAAATGAACTTACTCTTTGGGATCCTATTTGAATGCTTAAGATAGTTAACATAAAATGCAAAATGTTGAAAAAATAGTGTTTCATATGAGGAAAAATAGTGTTTCACTTGTATTCATATGAATGCACACACATATGAACGCCAGGGGAAGAAAGATAATTAACGCTTGTAAGTTCGGAGTTGGAATGGACTTTTGTAACAAAAGACAGATTAATGAGAGAAAAACAAATGGAAGTTTATTAACGTGTATATTTCATAGATACGTGAAAGACGCTAAGGGAATGAGTAGTTCTCAAAGGGGTGGCTTTGAATTCTGGCTTGTATAGCATTTTTAACAAAGAACAGTACGTTGTTAAGGAAGTAACAAGACAAGGAAAAGGACTTGGATTCTCCAGGGCAGTAGCTTGCAGGAAGACACATAATGGCAAATAAAGGCGAGTTAGGGAAGCTTGCTCATGGAGATGCTTCTGGTATCATCTCCAGGGTCATCAGTGTCCAAGGTGGTCTTCCGTGGTTAATCTTTGTTCTCCCATAGGCGAAGAAGGCAGAGCAGGATTCCTTTTGTCCTTATAAACCTGTGTCCTACTTTTAGACAAATAAAGGGAGAGGAGAGCGCTTTCCTGTACCTACTTCTTCTTAATTGCCTTCAGCTCAACAGTCATTTATATTTTGGGGTGGTATATTCTGGTCCCCACAATATACATGTAGATGCACGCATACACACAGAGGAAGATATTATTTTCTTTTAAGAGGTGTATCTTGGCACAGGGATTTCCATTCCACTGTGCAGCCAAACTGCATTCAAAATGCAGGCGATGAAGGAGGCTACTTGGTACATCTCATTCTGGGAGAGAAAACCAAGCCTTGAGCAGACATAAAAGATTTAAATTTCAGACTTTCAAATTTGAGGGCTGGACCAGAAACAGGCTCCCACCATGCCCCCCCCCCCCCCCCCCCGCAACACACACACAGGAGTGAAGACACTAAAATGATTTGTTTTCTAATTTACATGTTAATCTTGGTGAAGTAACAGATCCCTCCTGCATTCTTTCAGGGACATTGCTGTGCCTACCGCTAACTAACAATTATTTCAACAAGTATGCATGCAGTCTCTGCTAGATCCTGGGAAGGCAACAGACAACTAGAGAAATGTGGTTACTGCCTTTATGGTTATTTCTTGATATTGGAGAAGAGACAGTTACATAAACAGATAAGTATTCAAAATGAATGTGTAATACAGCAACTGAGGAAGACTTCCGGCTTTCATGAGAATCTACAATTGTGAGGCCTAGCCAGTTCAAACCAGGTGAGAAACAGAAGGGTTGGAGGGTTTTATATAAGACAGAATGATAGGGATAGTGGTAAACCACTGAAGCTATGAGCTGACAAAAAGTACAACAATTCAAAAACATCCACATTGTGTTGGCCAAAACTCCAAGAGTTCCAGCAACTTCACCTGCCAAGTATTTGCCTCTGATATTACTGATCAGTCCACTAGCATTTGGGAATCATTGTAACTCCATGGTTGCCCCACAAAATGTGCAGTCCATTGCACTGGACTGTCTATGAATGATGATAGGAAGCTTTTGGTTTTACTCAAATAGGTGTTTTTCCACAGTGCAGTTCATCATGAGATTGGAGGTAGTGTTTCCAGGGAGTGCTTGTGAAGATAGCAGAGGAAAGGTGCCAAGCTGGAACTGAGCCTGCACGTCGCCCTACTGGGACATGGCTTGTTTATCTCCTACTGCCAGTGGGTCCAGGGGAGAACCTTCCAAACCACGTGAGCATTGCCAAGATCGGTAGCAACAGACCATTCACTATTAACCAAATCTGAAAAACAAGAAGGCAAAGTCAACAACTCTCTTACTCACACATTGTACAAAAAATCATGACTTCTGGGTGGTTACTAGGAATACCTCAAATATGAGTTTTGAAAATTTGCCTGTTTTACCTGAATCACACAGTATTGTGTGATGTATATAGTGATTAAAATAGAAAATGTTTGATATAAACAAAAGACAACACAGTGAGGGATGGGGTGAGAAAAAATACTTCTGACCCATCCATACTTATGGCTACAGGCTTGGTGTTAGAATGTGCATGTCATCTTGATAGTTCTCCATCCACATGGCTTCTGCCTCATTTCTCACCATTTTCCTTCCGTTTCCTGGTGTTGTCTCCACTCCAGCCAACTGCTCGTGCTTTGGCGTCTGCGCTTGCTTTTGTGGCATGTTGGCAAAATGCCACCTTGACAGTGTTTGGTCTCCCAGCTTGGTCTTTGTGTTTTCCCTTTCTCTCTTCTACCTGAAAGGAAAACAGCCTTTGCTTTTCACTGATGAGTGACTGGCAGCACCCAGGGCTAGCTCAGTGCCACTGCTGGCAGGCATCTCACGCCTGTCAGCAGTCCAGTTACTAAAGGCAGCATTCAGAGACAGGGGATCTGGGAAGAGAGTCATCACCTCGGGGGGTCAGAGCTGATATCTCCAACCTTCCCACAACTCAACTTTTGTTAGAAACTCTCCCCACACTGGGTACAGTGGCTCACAACTGTAATCCTAGCACTTTGGGAGGCCAAGGCTGGAGCATTGTTTGAGCTCAGGAGTTTGAGACCAGCCTGGGAAACACAGTGAGATCCTGTCTCTACAAAAAGTTTAAAAATTAGCTGGGCATGATGTACTGGTTTGTTCTCACACTGCTATGAAGAAATACCCGAGACTAGGTAATTCATTTAAAAAAGAGATTTGATTGACTCAGATTTCTGCATAGCTGGGGAAGCCTCAGGAAACTTACAATCATGGCTGAAGGCACCACTTCACAGGGTAACAGGAGACAGAATGAGTGCCAAGTGAAGGGGGAAATGGCAGACGCTTATACAACCATCAGATCTCATGAGACGTACTCACTATCATGAAAACAGCATGGGGGAACCACCCCCATGATTCAATTACCTCCCACAGAGGCCCCCCCCCCCCCCACAACATGTGGGGATTACAGAGATTACAACTCAAGATCAGATTTGGGTGGAGACACAGTCAAACCATATCACATGTTGATGTGTGCCTATTGTCCCAGCTACTCTGGAGGCTGAGGTGGGAACACTTGAGCCCCAGATGTCAAGGCTTCAGTGAGCCATGTTTGTGCCACTCCACTCCAGCCTGGGTGACAGACTGAGACCCTGTTCTCTACTCCCAAAAAAAAACCCTCCCCATGAGGAATCAGTCCTAGTGGTCATGGCCCAGACACACCTGGACCATAGGCTCCATCTTCCATAGTGACAGCCTCGTCACTCCCATCTAATCCCTGGCCATCTTCCAGGCTCAGCCCTGTGCCAGCTCCTCCCAGTGCCTTTCCAATTCTCTCCAGCCTGACCATTGCTCCTCTCTCAGACCCAGAGCCCTTGTGGTCCAACCTGGCACAGTGACAGCCCTGATGCTGAGGAAGCCACACCGTGTTTCCTTGGCCAAGCTTGGCGGCCCTTAGAGCCAGCTCTGCACAAAACATGGTGTGTATCCCCCATAGACCTTAACCTAATGATGTCCATATGGTAGGGACTCCATTGGAAGCATGTTTAATAATCGCCGGCCACGTGGCAAGGACCAAGGAAGAAAGAAATGACGGGCATGCTCTTGCTTCTCAAGGAACTCTCTGTCCAGTAAAGAAACTCACAGCATCCCAGGCATTTGTAACCAGGCCTTAAGGAAACATGTTGGCTGTTTTGGGAGTCAAACCACACAATTACGCGACTTCGCTTCTGAAAGCCTCAAGTCTAAATTTCTGAGACAAACCAAATTAAACATGTCAACCCAGAGGCAGCAAAGAGGTTTTGCCACATGGTACATATGGATATTTTCCATTCTAAGAGCTTAGAATCATACATCATCTACAGATCATTGATTGAAACTGCCAGTAACATAAGGGGGAAAAAAAAGTCTGATAAGACAATATGATTTATCCAAAGTGTAACAAGAGCCCTTCCTTTTCTAGTACGACCTCAACCTCCTAAAAAGCTTTACTATATAAACCCCTACATCTCACTCCCAAAAGACGACTGTGACTCTACGGTCTTAGTTTCTGAATTTGCGAAGTGGGCATGGTTATAGTACGTCCCAGGACTGCTGGGAGGATTCAGTGAGACAGTGGAATTAGTAAACTTTATAATTCATAAAGCTCTGTTGGAGAATAATTTATTCTATTCCAGGAATTCTATGATGGGGGGATGGCCAAAGTCAGGTAAATGTCACTGAAGAAAGATCCATTATTACAAAACTTACAAAAAGGAAACCAGAAGGGCTACAAAATTTTAACAGTAACTTCTGGGAGCACAAACATGAGTAATAAAAAACTTTAAATTGTTCATGGTACAAATACAGGAAATACCTTATTATTAAGAAGTGTCTTTGTGGTTACCTGAAGCTTTGAGTTTTAATGCATGCTTTCTCAGAGCCAAAGCTGTAGGACTTAAGAGAGGTTTTTAAACTTCACTAACTTCTTTGAGCTCACTCAAAATGTCTCTGGATTGTTTTATTTATACAGTAAATATGGACTTCATTCCTTTTTTTAATCTGAAATTACTTCTAAAGGGGAAATGGATTTAAGTGCCTGTTTGAATTAAGCAGCTATATTATTTTATTTGAGGAGAAAAATAAATTATTTAGAGAATGTACCTGCTGTATTTAGCTAAAATTGTCTTTTGAATAATTTCGAGGGGGAAGGTAGAAAGCAATTACTATGCCTCAGCTGTTGATATAGTTTTGTGAATTAGTTGCTGTTTATTGATTACTTGTACAACAATTTTATGAGCTAGCTATGGATAATACCCCATTTCAGAGATGAGAAGAGCAAGGCAGAAAGAAAGAAGATGGGCTAGGCCTTCTATAAAGAACACT
Organism: Macaca fascicularis; assembly: GCF_037993035.2. Classification (NCBI taxonomy): domain Eukaryota; kingdom Metazoa; phylum Chordata; class Mammalia; order Primates; family Cercopithecidae; genus Macaca; species Macaca fascicularis. Next base: position 6,111,021 of record NC_088377.1, on the reverse strand, counting down.
AACAATTTTAGACCAAAGATAAGAACACTTTTTCCTTGGGACTTGCAACACTTACCTTGCTTTATTCCTCTCATAATTAAATGTTTAATTGAAGAGACGAAGTTGTGACACTCTGTGTTCAGAGGACACTGGACTACATGAAAGTCCACAGAGTGTGATTATGCAGTGAAGAGCTTGTGTGTAAGGGGAAAAGAAGGGGCTCCCCTATAACGGGCCTTAGGAAAACACCATCTGCATCTTTCTGGGGCCAGAATGGTGGGGGTTTCCAGCCTAGGAGGTCTAAGGGAAGTCTCATTCATCTTAGTGAGAACATCTAATGCATTATTGGCTTACCAGTAATGCTAAAAATTGTATCCCAAGAAAAAACAAGGGGACATTTAATATAACTGCCAAGAAAGAGCTGGTTTGTTCTGGAGACACAGCACACAGAGAATACAGGGCTAGCAGCCTGGACTCTGGGGCCAGATAGCCTCACATGGCTGCAGGGCTTGGGAAGCTGCTTAACCTTTTCATACCCATCTTGCCTCTGAAACTGGAGGCAATAAACAGTACTTAGCTGAAAGGATTGTCACGAGGGTTAAAAGAGAACAACGTCTGGCAAGTGCTAGGTGGTGTTGAATAAACATTTCCTAAAGTAAATTTCCAGAAATCTTGGGACAAAGTGAATGTGGTCTCTTGATGACCATAATAGCAAGGAGAAGGAATTCAGGACAAATCAGACACACAAAGCTGGTTTAGAAAAGATGGATTTGAGCTTACTAGAAAATTCAGAAGGGATGCTATTGTAAAAGAACTGCGGGAGATGTGACACCTGGGAGGGCTCAGGGTCACTTAATTGTCTGGTAGGCAGCCCAAGGAGTACTAGGCAGTGCCAAGATGTGGAGGAGGTGATAGGTTGCCAAAGTGGAGGGCATGTGTGCCACCTGGGACCAGGGTATGGCATGGCCAGGCCAGGCAGTGAGCAGCCACCTAAGAGGTACCTCCTGCTTGCACTGCTGTCGCTCTCACTTTGCAGTATGAACAAGGAGGCACCCTGGCTAATCCTCCTGATGAAAACAACTGAACATGCTGGACACCTGTTGGCCTTGCAGATGCGTTCATGAGCAAAACACAGCAATTAAGAGCGAGCATGGGGTCACTAAGAGGATGTCCTGATAAAGTACCATTTTTCTCTTTCTGGCAAGAGTACTGATCTGTTAGATTGGGATGATCTGTTAGATCTCATCTCAAAGATTAAGACCCCAGGAGAAAGCTGGCTTGAGTTCAGGGAGTCCTTTGACAAAGACTTTCCTACATTCTGTGAATGCAATGGAGACTGATGAGGAAAACTTGGAATAATTAGAACTGTAAGCCAGTTGGACAATTGCTTCCAGAGTGCTGACTAATGAGTTGTTATAGAGATCAATGGATTCTGTATTGGCATGTAGAAGGATTATAATCTTGACTTCTGGCATTCATATTTTATCAGCAATTGGATGGTGGCCATAGGGTTATCAGTTGTTCACGTGACACTAGCTAGCTGTAACAGGTAGACAATATACTGAGTGCTGAGTCAAGCTTCAAAAACCTTGATATAATGAGTACGGAGCTTCCATCTGGGAAAATGAAATAGTTTTGGAGACATTTGAACAAAAACGTGAATGTGCTTAATGCCACTGAACTGTTCACTACAAAGACTGAAAATAGTAAATTTTTGGTTATGTATATTTTACCACAATGAAAAAAAAAAACATGAAAGAGAAAAGATTGTTACAGCTGAGAGAGACAGGCTTATAATATCTGAATTATTTTTTAGAGGAGGGGCTAAAAGTCAAAGTGTCTTGTGTGTCTTATCTCTTGTAACAAATTTTTGGTGATAAGTTTTGGTTCACTCATGATGGGTTTGGAGCCAGGAATGCATTTAGAAACTATGTCAGAGATTCCATTTCATGCTTATGTGGGTTTTAGTATACACACCATTTGAAATTCAGCAATGGTAACTCATGAAAAGGGAACTTCAAACCATCATTTCAACGTAAATAACAATTTCAAATAAGAGCCCTGTATTAAAAACAGTTATGTTTAACTAATTTATCTATAAATAAAAATTTTAACAAATTACACTAAGAAAGCATACAGGTAAAGTCTGCTTGTAAGTTTAATCACATATATGGCATATTATGAATATATTTTATTTAATATTATATTTTCATTCTATTTAGTTTGCTCCTCATAACTACTTTTAACCGAGTGTCTCTATGAGAAATGTAACCTCACTATTCATCGGCAATGTAATTGAACTAAGTCCAGCATATACTAGTTCCACTACAGTGAAAAATGAAGTCAAGACATTTGGACTATTAAACAAATATTAAGAATAGAATTGAAAAAGTCCAAATTAGATCAGTGACACAACGTTTTGTATGTTTTAATAACCTAAAATGGGAAAAAAATATTTTATCATACCTCAATATTTGAAAATAATATCAATTTTAGCTATTGATCTATAGAAAATTCTGAAAAATTTTACTGAGGAAATCAAAGAAAAATCAGGAAATGAAATACTTATCAAGAAGAAAACATACATACGGTTGGATGTGAACTATAAAGTCAAAGACCTTGGGTTTGATCTCAGGTTCTAGCATGCATTAGCTGCATGGTTGTCTAATCTTTGTGCCTCAGTCTCCTCCTCTGTAAAATGGCCTCAGTACCCAATGGGATGGGAAGGAAATAAGGCAATACGTGTAATAGCTAAGTGTTTACTGCTTAGTACCTGGTCCATGGTACATAGATAGGATTAGCTCTTCTCCTTGGAAGTGTCCCTTCCATCACCAAGATTAAAAGGAGAAATGCCTTCATCCTCTTCTCATATACTTCTTGGAAGATGCTGCCTACATCACACACAGAATGAGGTACTGTGGTGCCATCAAAGACCTGGCAAGAATGAGAGAGCACCCACAAAGAGTTCAATGGAAGACCCAAGTCTTCAAACACAGGCACAAGAAAGGATGCACAGTACCCAGGGACTAAAGTGGGAAGCCATCTCTACCCCTGGACATAATTCCTCTCTCCCTTTCCCCCTCAAATCTCCCTCCCCTGCCTCTCATTGGGGAAGCTATGAGAGGCCAGAAAGTAAGGGGCCTCAGGATGTGTTCATCAGGGTCAGCCTCCAGGCTCAGCAGAGGCAGAGACACCCCCACCAGGGCTCATCTGCACATAACCAGCTCTGTGAGTACGTGGGGCTCTCTCTTTCTCCCCAGTGGGGCTCAAAGTGGCAAGTGCCACATCTGAGTATCCATTGTTCTTATTTCTTCATTAAATTGTCATGAAGCAAGGTATCACAGGGAACGCAACCTGCTTATCTTTCTTACAAATGAAATAGTTTCACTAGCTTGGCGGAAAACAGCATGAGTTTTTCAGCAATAACAGTAAACTCCACCCTTTGAGGATTCTTATAAAGTGGGAGCTCACTTCCCACCATGCTAAGTGTGGGGAATCCTCAGTGTCCTGGGCTCAGGGTTTCCACACCTAACGCATGCACTATTTCTCCTTATGCACAACCCCCCTGTTTGGGCTGACGCCTCCATCGTTGTAACCCCGAATCAATGAATCAGTGGGCACACTGGATTACATCTTTTGAAATAAAGTGATGGCTGAGATGCTGAGGAACTACGGGCTGCAGGTGGGCTGGCCATCTGTGCTCGAATCCGCGTGCTGCATGGGAGAAGATACTTAGGGTTCATCTTGGAATTCACAATTTCGAGGTGTCTCACTTAATTTCCAGTTTCATTTCTCACCACCCCCACTTTAATGAACCATTCATTCTAATCAAGTAGGTCTGAGCCTAGTCCTCAAGTCTCCTGGAACCAATCCATGGTTCCATGCTGGTCCCTGCCCAGAGCACCTGCCTGGCTCCCCATCACTTTCCCATTTCCCCCTTCAGTGGGGCACACTCAACCCCAGTGCTCCTGGCAGACACCATCACAGTAATTAAATATTATTAGTGCATTTTTATTGCATGCAGACAGCCACAAGCTAAATGTGACATTGCCATAGAGCTCTCTCTCTTTTCTCCATGGAATTTAATGTCACTGTCCCTCACTTAGCACCTATTTAGTGTCTACACTTGGTAAGAAATTTTTGTGTCTTTTCTCTTGAATCAGGCTGTCAGCAACTTGAGGATGAAAATCTTCTTAAATGTGTACACGTCACATCTGTTATCCATGACAGAGCCTTAGTGTAGAGGCGTTTCACCTGTGGCCCTTCTCATGATGAAACCCCTGTAATGTGACTTTGAGAAATGTGTATGATATCAGAAGTCACTGTGATAAACAGCTTTACTTCTACCACATGGGAAAGATCGTATGCCATAATTAGGTGATGAAATTTGCCAAGGCACATTTCAGTTGTAGGACCATTCCAAAGTCAAACCACATAGCCATCATAGGAAGTGTTCAGTGGCCCATCAGGAAAACTGATATGTTCAAAACATTTCCAGACAATGGTAAATATGTTTTAAAGTGGAAATGTGTTTTGAATGTAAAAAGTAAACATTTTGAGCTAAAGAAACACACATTTTAGGTCATACACATATATATGTTTTAATCCTGATATATAGATATATATAAAATTTATGTTAAAATACAAATATATATATTTATCCCAGGGTATATATAAATACATATTAATTATCTACAGCAAATGACGGATAAACCTCTTGACTGAGCAAAGTGCTAAGCAGAGACGTCCACAGGTGAGGGTGGGCCAGGGTGTTTCATGAACCAGGGCAGAGTCAGATGCAAAGGTGGGAGGAAAAGGGTCAGATGGAACATAGGAAGGTCAATGCCAGGTTGAGCCTCACAGTAACAACCACAGACCTGGAGCAGATGAGGAAGCAGAGAGTCTCGCTTACTCAGGAGATAAGAATGAGCCAAGAGAAGAGGAAAGGCCCTCAGAACACAAGTGTGGCAGGTTCACCTGCCTGGAGCTCCCACACCTTTTCTGGAAAGAAAGAGCGGCCACAATGGCTCTCAGCACGTATCTGCATCTTCTGAGCTAAAAGCTGCCACCATCGTGACAACCATCCTGCTCAGCTCAGGCCTGAGCTGGCCAACGGCTGAAGAGCAGCCACTGCATTAAACTAGTGGCCATGCCTAGCAGGCCAGCCATGGCCAGCTTCAGAACAATTGCTCTTCTGTACGAGAAAATAAAAATTTACAAATGACTGAGGAGCAGGCACTGCCTAAACTCGTGGCCATTCCTAGCAGCCCAGCCACTGCCAGCTTCAGAACAATTGCTCCTCTGTACAAGAAAATATAAATTTACTCAGTGTCCACTGAAAAAGAAAACAAAAGGAATCTATGAGCTGTGTGTTGTGGCACATGTGGTGGTGGATTTCCACTTACGTGGTGCTACCCACCTGGGGCTTCGTGGTCCTTCTCCCCAGGTTTCTTTGGCCAACTCAGCTCTAGCTTCCATGTCAAAGGTCTCACCTTCCCTGGATCCCTCAGTGTTGCAGCTATAGTTTGTGTCTTCTTTCTTGGTAACTGTGGTATTGGAAAATGAAGTCAGGGCCATGTGTTTTCCTGCCTGGTACCCTCTTGATGACTCTACTTCTCCATCAGCTGTTTCCTCCTTCACACCATGGTGGCCCTTTTCTGATCTCGACCAGCATTCCTGGGAGAGGAATTCCTGTGCACAGCCAGGTCCAGGGGAATGAGGACAGTTCGGGATGAGCTGAGAAGGGAGAAGGGGACCACCCATGACAGTCCACCTTCCCCAGGGCCCCTCCACCTATGTGGGTGGACCTGCACCACGGGGCAGCTGTGGGTATGGGCATCTCAGCCCACCCTTTGAGAAAAGGCTGCAGCCAGGAGTGTAGTTTGTGGACAGCACCCATCTGCCACACCTTCCAGATCTGCTGCAGTGTTTACGCTGAGGCCACTGTCTCCCCAGGCAGCTCTGATACAGTACAAGAGCCAGGCCGTTTCTGCCAACGCAGGCCACCTCTAAGGCAGTCTTGGGGTCCCTGTGAGCCTGCTCAAGACTCTCTGGGGACTGTACTTCAGAGTGAGGCTCTTTCTACCCAACCCTACCTCCTCCTCCTTTCTTTGCATGTGTCAGACCCCATGATGCCCTGAAGCCCTCCCTGCCCACCTGCACTATGGACAGCCCCCCAGGAAGGCTCCTGCACATCGAATTCTGCTAGGTACAGCTTCCTGGAGGACCCCAAGCCACATGCACAGTGTCAGAAATTTTGTGTACAGAGTGCCCAGCAGGTGGGATCCCCTCCTCACCTAAAATAAAGGGACCCCTTTTCTTTATTTATAACTGAGCTTCCAGAAGCCAGCCCTGTCCCCAAGCAATGTTTGGACTCAGGCCAAATGCTCTTCCTTTTTGGCTGCTGCCCTTCTCCAGGGCTAATAAATGCTCTTTCTTTAGAAATGTTAATAAAATCATTCAAGTCCCTGTTACCTTAAAAATTGCAGCAAATGTCTCTGTGTATCTGAAAAACAGTGATGAAAATGGCATCAAACCAAGTCCTGAGCCCATCCACAGGCACCTGTCGTTTTCTGGCCCCCACACAGTAGCTCTACAGGCCACAGGCTTGTCATTAGTGGGCTGAAACATCCCTCAGACGTAGAAAATACACCCATGTGCTAACAAACTTCGTTGTTCGTTGTTTTACACAGCATGGGTAAACATCTCTTTGCTAACTGTACTATTCACAAATGCTCATTGGTCATTATGGGCCAACATCAGATTAGAGGCTGCACCACAGCAGCAGTGGGTGCGGGGAGAAAGAAACCACTAAGAGCAGGTGCAATCTTAAGACCCCAGCAAAGGTCCCTGCTGCAGGAGTGGCCATCTGCCTGCTTGCCACTGGGGAACATGCAGGGAAGGATGAGAGCTGGGGAGGATCATCCTGGGTCCTGGAGAAAAGGAAGAGGCAGATTCACTTTGCAGAATCAGACGCCGGTTGCTTGTCTCACCACCTTCATTTATTCTGGACATTAACAAGCATTTGTTCAGGGTCTGATCATAGGTCAGAGCCCTGGGGATGCTGTGAACACCCCTGCTCCAGGGGAGCTGAATGTTAGCATCATTTCTATCAAAAATGTGTAACGTTTTCCAAGGTAATGGCTTCTGTTACTTGGAAAATGTGCTTCAGCAGTGTGTGTCTCTCAAAGATGCTCGCAGATCAGTGATACTGGCATGCTGAGATGGAAAGTCTGGGAACGGGGCAGTGGTAGAATAGAAGCTCTCTGTTTCCTGCAAAGGTTATTCCACAGCCTCATAAATCCGCTGCTTGGTGGGGACCATCAGGCGATTCACTCCCGGCATGGGGTGGGTGAGTCACACCTGTGTGTTCACTGCATATTAAGCAAATGAGGTTGTTCTTGACTGTAGTGTCATTGGATGATGATGGAAACCCATGCTTGGATTCAGATGTAAAAACATCACGAATATATAAATACAAGAAAGCCATTAGTGATGTCAGCCAAAGCCTCACTCTCCTAACCCAATCCCGGGGAACCACAGCAGCGAGGTTAGTGCGGCCACAGCTGAGCTGTCACCATAAGGCTTCACGGAAGCGGCCAGCAGATGGAAAGGATTCCTCATGGTGAAAACACAGAACAACCTCAGTGTTCAACAATCAGAGCAGGTCATATTCACGGTGAGACATCCATAGGATGAGATGCCGTGAAGCCACTAAAATCAAATTTTTTTGTCTTTTATTGAGATGGAGTCTTGCTCTGTCGCCCAAGCTGGAGTGCAGTGGCATGATCTCGGCTCACTGTAAGCTTCATCTCCTGGGTTCACACTATTCTCCCACCTCAGCCTCCTGAGTAGCTGGGGCTACAGGTGCGCGCCACCATGACCTGCTAATTTTGTTTTTGTATTTTTAGTAGAGACAGGGTTTCACCATGTTAGCCAGGATGTTCCCGATCTCCTGACGCCTGCCTCGGCCTCCCAAAGTGTTGGGATTACAGACGTGAGCCACTATGCCCGGCCTAATATCATGTCTTAAAAGCACTTAATGACATGAGAAAATGTAAGGTATGTAATATTTTATGAAGTACGTTACTTAAAAACAAAGCAGCAATCTATAATATGGCCCAGAATTTGCCTATAGACACACACACACACACACACACAGAGAGAGAGAGAGAGAGAGACAGAGACAGAGAAAGAAAAAGGAAAACAAAATCTCACAAAGAAGAGAAAAATAGCCACTGGTTATCTCTAAATCACACATCTTATTTTTATTTTATTTTCACATAGTGTTTAAGAGCACAGACTCTGGAGGCAGATTCAGGTTTAAACCCCACCTCTTCTTCCCCTGAAAGCTGTGTGACCTCAGGCAAAATACTTAACCTTTGTGTGTCAGCTTCCTCATCTATAAAAGAAGATAATAATAGTACCTACCTGACAGAGTTGTTGTGAAGAGTGTCTAGCACTGGATAAGCATTCTACATGGGCATATCAAAATTAATCAATCAATAAAACTAAGTTTCTATAGTTTTCAAATTCTCTACCATATATATGCTGCCATAGTAAAAAAATAAAGTATTTTTTAAATAAATGCTTAGAGTTGAAGCCCGGATGAATTACAAAATTCTTCCTTTCTCATCTCATTCCCACTCCCACTTTGGGCAATGACTTGGAGTTCCTGATGTGGGGACGGAAATCTTATCTGACTGGGGCAAATGAGCCTGTGTCCATGCCATTCCCAAATCAAGAAGATAAATGCTGACCCCATGTGTGTTATGCCACCAAGGGACACTGTCTCTAAGAGGTACTGAGTCGTGGGGTGTGGCTGGGTGGAAGGAATTGAAGAAGGAAGGGGAGGAAAGAAAGCATTTTGTTTTCCGGAATGAAATGATTTTTCTTTCTTTTGTAAAAAAATGCAAGTTTTAAGAACTCTTATTTGTACATCAGAAGGGAAAAGGAGACTTTGGGAGTGAATTCATTTCTTCAATAAATATGTACTGAGTGCCTGCTATGTGCCGGGTCCTGTTTTAAATAAAGGGCCATGATAGTGAATGAAACAGGCACATGTCCATGGTAGTGAAAGAAACAGGAGGAGAAAAGCAATAAACAAGTAAAAAGGAAATGTGAAATATCATGGCAAATGATGATATTAGTCCATTCTCATGCTGCTAATAAGGACATACCCAAGACTGGGTAATTGATAAAGGAAAGAGGTTTAATTGGCTCACAGTTCAGCATGGCTAGGGAAGCCTCAGGAAACAATTATGGCAGGAGGAAAAGCAAACACGTCCTTCTTCACATGGTGGCAGGAAGATATGTGAGCACCAAGTGAAAAGGGAAGCCCCTTACAAAACCATCGGATCTTGTGAGAACTCACTCACTATCATAAGAAGAGCATAGTGGAAATGGTCCCCTGATTCAATAATCTCCATCTCTCTTCCACGACGTGTTGGGATTATGGGAACTGCAATTCAAGATGAGATTTGGGTGGGGACACAGCCAAACCATATCAACTAAGAAGGAAAATAAAGCAAGGTAAGAGGATAGAAAACGGCCAGCGTGTCCCTTTCCAGAGGGTGGTTCTCAGAGAGGTGTCCCAAGGATGATGAAATGTGGGCAGAGAATGAAAGAAGGCAGATGCTGGGCCATGCAAGTGTCAGAAGAATGTCCCTGATAGAAGAAACAGAGGAAGAATCTGAGACGGGTTTGTGTGTGTCCAAACTGAATAAGAAGAGTTGGAGGCCAGATGGGTCTGAAGAGCACGTTGCTCAGGAACTGGAGATTGAGTGGTCTGCAAGAAGATAAAAGATGAGGAAAGAACATGAGGCCAGGAAAGGGACATTGGACAGGAAGCATGGTGAGGAGGTGCCCAGCATGGCACACATTGATTCCAGTTGGCCTGGCCAAAAGGGTAGAGTCAGCTGCAGTGGAGCTGTGAGATGATTAATTTTAGGTGACCACTTGGCTGAGTTGAGGGATGCTTAGATGGCTGGTGAAGCATCGTTTCTGGGTGTGTCTGTGGGATGTTTCCAGAGGAGACTGGTGTGTGAGTCAGTGGATTGAGGAGGGAGATCCACCCTCCATGTGAGTTTGCAGCATCCAATTGGGTGAGGGCCTGACTGAAACAAAACGGGCAGAAGAAGCGGGATTGAGCACTGTCTCTGCTTTCTCTCTCCCTTGTGGAGCAGGATGCTTTTTCTCCTCCTGCCTTTGAACATCGGACACCAGGTTCTTCGGCTTTTGGCCTCTGAGACTTGCACCACAGCCTCCTGGGGCGTTTAGGCCTGATGGAGGGCTACCCTAGGGGATTCCCAGTTCTGAGGCTTTGGATTGGGACTGAGCCACATGAATGGCTTCTCTGCTTCTCCAGCCTGCAGTGGGTCTATCATGGGACTTTGCATCTGTGATCATGTGAGCCAATTCCCCCTAATAAATCCCCTTCCATACATCTCACTGATTCAGTCAGTGAGATTCAATCAGTAATTCAATCTCTAATACAGATTTTGCCACCAAAAGTGATTCTAAAGAGACGGAATTTTAAGAATGAATTTTCTTAATTGGTTCTGGAGTTTCTCAACTTTGCTCTCTAATCTGATTAGACCTAAAAATACGAAAGATTGTACTAATAGTACAGACAGCACTGATAGTCCATGGCATGAACTGTTAATAGAGATACACAAAATAAATAATTTTAATATTCCTAATTCACCACTTTATGAAGCAAAGAACTCATTGACTCTGTAGATGACACTTTTGAGCATTTGTGGGAAACCACACAATACAATAACAACAGTTGGTTGCTCCTAACATCACTGGACAAAGTGATGAAAGAAGGATGAGCTCAGGGATTCCAACTCCCTGCTCCAGATGCACATCAATAGCCCAAAATCTTCTAAATGTGCCCTGAAGGAGAATCTCCTCTTCTGTAGCCACAGGGTTAACATTGCTGAAAAGCAAACACAAGCCCTCATCCTGAGATTGGCTGACTTACAATGAAAAAGGGAACTCCCAGTCTTGCCAGGGGTCTCCTATTAAAATCATGGCATTGATTGGGAAAGAATGGGACCCTGTGAGCTGGTATGGGGCCATGCGGGAAGACCCTGATAAAGCGCGGGACACTGATGTCCTAAATTCTGATGAATCTTGTTTTCCCAGAAAAGCGGCCTCTTCACCCTCAATGGCAGTGGCATCCTGGGTGATGTAGCCCTCTCCACCTGTTTGAGAGGCATAACCCTGCATTGCCCGAGGAAATGGTAATGGCCTCCCCTCAGGCAGTTGCCAGGCAAGACAATGCTGATTCTCCTCAGGACCCAGCCCCACCATCCCTCTGCTTCCAGACCTGTAACTATGCTGAAGTTCCAGCTGGACGCTAATGGTCAGATACACAGGGTGAACCATGAGGAGGTGTGGTACAGTCAAAAACATGACTTGAGTTTTCTAATTTATACAAGCAGAAATCTGGAAAACCTGTGGGAATGCATATTAAGAATGTTAGAAAATGATGGAAGGAACATAAAGTTAGATCAGGAAAATTGTGTTAATAGGGGCTCACTAAGCAGGGATTCTGTGTTTAATGTTGCAGCTCAGGGAGTTTAAACAGGCAACAATTGTTTGGTTGGTTGGCTGAAACATGGACCAAAAGATGGTGTGCTATGAGTGAGTTGCAGACACCTGATCTCCCTTGGGCTAATATAGAGGCAGGGACTCAAAGGCTTAGGCAGACTGGAACGCTAATGTGAATTTATCACTTAAAAGCCACTCACCCACACTGGTGGATCCAGAAAACAGATGTTTCACCAACTCCTTGAGAAACAGGTTCGTATGGAAGCCCCAGCATCCCTGGAGATCTCTGTGATTGCTGTTCCTTATATGCCAGATCCTACAGTGGGAACCGTGATTACTCAATTGGAAAACTGAAATGCAATGGGGATAATTGGATCCTGGTGTGGCAGGAGTCAAGTGGCAGCATCAATCCCCAAAGACAAGGTGGGTGCAGTTACTATAATGGACAGCAGAGGCAATTCAGCAATCAGAAGTCTGACTCATGTTGGCCTGTGACATTGGAGTTAATCATGGTGTTCCTAGAAATGAAATAAATGGGAAGTCTACTACATTCTTACTTGGTCTGTATAAGGTCAGGTGAACAAAAGTCTAACTCAAATCATAAAAACCGAATCATGAGCCCTCAACCAATTTCTGGACATGAGCCAGTTTACAGATACAGCCCCTTGCATGAAAGGGAGACCAGGTCTCCCTGAGGAAGGACACTGGTACACTACTGAAAATGTATACTGTTAAACTTTCTCTGATGCTTTCCCAAAGGGACCTCTGGCATTTAGCCATAGTGACTGTGCATTGTGGGAAAGGAAATAACCAGATTTTTCAAGGACCTGCTAGACACTGCCTCTGAACCTAAAACATCACTGGGGCCATTCAATTAGGGTAGGGTTTATTGAGATCAAGTCATTAATGGAGTGTTGGCTCAGTTCTGACTTACAGTAGGCCCAGGAGGTTTCCAGACCCACGTGTGGTCATTTCCCCAGTGCTGGATGCATAATTAGAATAGACGCACACTTAGCAGATGGCAGAATCCCCTCATTGGTTACCTGACCTGTGAGATCAGGGTTGCTATGGCAGGAAAGGCCAAATGGAAGCTGTTAGAGTTGCCTCTACATAGGAAAATAGTAAATCAAAAACAATATTGCACCCCTGAAGGTGTTGTAGAGATTAGCGCCACCATTAAGGACTTGAAAGATGCACAGGTGGTCATTTCCATCAAATCCCCATTCAACCCTTCTGCTTGGCCTGTGCAGAACACAGATTTTGGAGAATGACAGTGGATTTTCATAAGCTTAACCAGGTGGTGACTCCAATTGCAGCAGATGTACCAAATGTAGTTTCATTGCTTGAGAAAATTAACACATCTCCTGGTACCTGGTATGCAGCTATTGATCTGGCAAATGCCTTTGTTGCCATCCTGTCCATAAGGCTCACAGGAGGCAGTTTTCTTTCAGCTGGCAGGGCCAGCAATACACCTTCACTGTCCTACCTCAGGGGCCTATCATCTCGCTAGTCCTATCCACCTCTCTAGTCACAAGTTTGTTTGCAGGGAACTTGATCACCTTTCCTTCCACAAGATGTCATACTGGTGTGTTGCATTGATGACATATGCTGATTGGACCTAGTGAGCAAGAAGTAGCAATCACTCTGGAATTATTGGTAAGACATTTGCATGTCAGAGGGTGAGAGTGAAATCCATTTAAGATTCATGGGCCTTCTACCTTAGTGAAATTTTCAGGGATCCAGTGGTATGGGGCCTGTTGAAACATCCCTTCTAACGTGAAGGATAAGTTGCTGCAGCTGGCCCCTCCTACAACCAAAAGAGAAGGACGACACCTAGCAGGACCATTTGGATTTTGGCGGGAACACATTTGGTTGTTACTCCAGTTCATTTATCAAGTGATCCAAAAAGCTGTTAGTTTTGAGTGGGGAGCAGAAAAGAAGAACGCTCTGCAACAGGCCCAGGCTGCTGTTCAAACTGCCCTGCCACCTGGACAATATGACCCAGCAGTTCCAATGGTGCTGGAGGTGTCAGTGGCAGAGAGGAATGCAGTGTGGAGCTTTAGGCAGTTCCTATAGGTGAATCGCAGTGGAGACCTCTAGGATTTTGGAGGAAGGCTCTGCTATCCTCCACAAACAACCACTCTCCTTTTGAGACAGGCTCTTGGCCTGCAACTGGGCCTTGACAGAAACTAAACACTTTGCCATGGGCTACCAGGTTCCCATGTGACCTGAGGTCCCCATCATGGACTGGGTCATAAAGTTGGGCATGCACATGACCCACCACGCCATAAAGTTGGGCATGCACAGGAGCAGTCCATCATCAGACAGGAGTGGTCTGTACGTGACTGGACCCAAGCAGGCCCTGAAAACATGAGTAAGTTACACGAAGAAGTGACCCCAATGGCCATGGTCCCCACTCCTGCTACACTGCCTTCTCTCTGCCAGCCTGCGCTGTGGCCTCATGGGAAGTTCCCTATGATCAGGTGACAGAGGAAGGGAAGACTTGAGCTTGGTTTACAGATGGTTCTGCACCATGTGTGGGCACCACCCAGAAGTGGACAGCTGCAGTACCCCAGCCCCTTGCTGGGACACCCCTGAAGGATAGTGGTGAAAGGAAATCTTCCCAGTGGGAAATTATTGTTACCAGAAGCTAGGAAAGGAGCGGGTGGGGAGAAGGGATGAAGAGAAGTTGGTTGAGGGGTACAAAAATACAGTTAGATAAAAGGAATAAGCTCTAAAGTTCAATAGCAATAGCAGAGTAGGATGGCTATAGCTAATAATATTTTATTGTGTACTTCAAAATACCTAGAAAAGAAGATTTGTAATGGTCCTAACACAAAAACAATATATGTTGGAGGTGATTTATATCCCTATTTCTGATATCAAAATATCACATGCACCTCCAAAATAGGCACATTTATATACCAACAAAAATAATTAATTAAAAATTAAATGAAAAAGGATATCAAAATGCATGTATGCTATGCTTGCAAATATGAAAAGAATTATACAAATATGGTAACAGTAAAAGGTGATGAGATTAAAATTGATTTTTAAACTTAAAAAAGACAAACTCAGGATTTGAGGTTTAATAAAATTAATTATTTCAGATTATTTCATCAAGAAGAATTCAATGACTCCTATTAAGTTTGAATCCACGGCCTTCATTTATCCTAAAGAACCAGCAGTTTTACTTACTGTGATGGTTAATTCTATGTCAACTTGAGTACACAGTGGTGCTCAATTGTTTGATCAAATGCTCATCTAGATATTTCTGCATGGGTACTTTTAAAATGAGATTAGGGCTGGACGTGGTGGCTCACGCCTGTAATCCCAGCACTTTGGAAGGTCAAGGTGAGTGAATCACCTGAGGTCAGGAGTTTGAGACCAGCCTGGCCAACATGGTGAAACCCCATCTCTACTAAAAATACAAAAAATTAGCCAGGCATGATGGTGGGTGCCTGTAATCACAGCTACTCCAAAGGCTGAGGCAGCAGTATCACTTGAACCCAGGAGGCAGAGGTTGCAGTGAGCCGAGGTCGTGCCATTGAACTCTAGCCTGGACAATAAGAGGGAAACTCCATCTCAAAAAAAAAAAAAAAAAAAAAAAAAAAGGATGAGATTAACATTTAAATCCATAGATTTTAAGTAAAGCAGATTATTCTTCACAGTGTGGGTGGGTCTTATCCAATCAGTTGAAGGTCTTAAAAGAAAAAAACTAAACTCTCTGAAGGAAGAGGAAATTCAGTCTGCAGACCGCCTTTGGGATCCAGACTAAAACATCAACTTTTCCCTAAGTCTCTAACCTGACAGCATACCCTGCAGATTTCAGATTCGTTAATTCCCACAAGTGCATAGCTGATTCCTTAAAATATCTATCTATCTATCTATCTATCTATCTATCTATCTATCTATCTTGTATATATGTATTATCCCACTCTTCTCTCTCTCCATCCTATTGTTTCTCTCTGGAGGACTCTGACTGATACACTTAACATCACTTTTGCATTATCAGTGCAAATGTCTACACAGTGAAAAAAAAAAAAAAAGGGCAAATAGCACCATAGTATTACATTAAGAAAATCTTTTTGATTATATGATGTAAGTGCTTTTGACCTCATGGTCCACAGAAAGGGTCTCAGAGATTCCACAGCCCACACGTGGAGAACCTCTGCCCTAACCCTTTTTTTCCTCCTGACATCTCTGCAATCTCAAACCTTCAAATAGACAAATAATTGGACTCTGTATCAAACCTGATTAAAGAGGAGCTTAGAGTCTCTGAGAAGAAGACAACAGGACCATCCCGGAGGGCCCTCCGAGTGCTTTGATTCCTGGGAAAAGCAATTCCCTGAGCCTTGCTGTGCTGCACAACCAAGATGGCCTTCCTGACATCATTTCCCCAAGTGCCCTTGATTCAAAAGGTTTTTGTTTTTGTTTTTGTTTTATGATTCTATTTGACACAAAGTCCTAAGAGTTCCTGTTCCCGCGCTTCGAGTGTAGCCATCATGCATATTTTATTTCTATAAATTATGAGAAATTGAGCCGTCATGGGGTGGGAACAAAACAGGACATGTTCTTTATTTCCCCTTTTGTCCCCTCGAGGCACAGCATGGGCGGGTGGAACTGGGAAGAGGTGAGCAGGTACTCCTGTTGGCTGAGAGCTCAGGAAGTTTTGGACCAAAGCCAGACCACCTCAAGCAAAAGGAGAAAGGGAAAGAAAATTCCACAGTTGGTGGTAGAACTGTCTCCTTGCCTGGGGGAACTTTAGCATTCAAGTTATTAAATAAAGCAGCCCATCTGGCAGTTGGCTATGAGAAGCAATTCATACCATTGTAAATGGATTAGTGAAATGTAATTCCTTTCACATTTCAGTTTCAATTATTCCAAATGGGTGCATGATTCTTAATGTTCAGAAATTGTTTTGAATGTCTGCAGAAATGCAAAAAGTAAATGTGTTTCCTGTTTGGGGGCTCCAAAGAATGTTTCCCATTCTCGCTCTTGCCCTTTTTGCCTTAGTCCACCTTTTTAGTGCCAGGTCGATCAGCTGCCTCATTTAGGTATGAAGAAGGGAATTCATTTGTGTTCACTGAGAAGACGCGAAATGCCCCTGGGGAAGACCTGAGGACGGGCTATTATAGTCCTTACCCAGTGCTCTCAAATGGTGATTCTGTCAGAGCCTGGAGTTGGCAGAGTGAGAGTTCTTACCCCTGGAGCCTGGCTCTGCTGAATTCCTAGGAGAAGAAGAGTAATTAACATGGACTGCAGCAATGGCTTCTGAGGGTGTTTGCATCTACCTGAACTCTGCAATTACATGGCACAGCGTGGTGTGGAATCCAAAGAGCAGCCCTCGGGATGATCATGAATTTGGATGCTACCTCAAGTTGGGAGCAGCCGAGCCCTGCTCATCACTCAAGGGTGGAATCATCTCAGGGCAGCCCTGCACACACAATGGGCTGTTTTGCTGGTCAGTATTGATGCCCTTTATACAAGTGGTCCTGAGTTCAGTGAGCACTCAGGTGGCCAGCCCTTGTTGCCCCTTTATACCAGGAAGCTTTGAACGGCTGCAGAGAGACGGGCCATAAAAGTCAAGTCCAAATACAGAAATTCTATGGATTGTAGCTGGGGGAAAAAAAAAAATCCCTTTCAAATGTGGTGCTAGGGCGTGGGGAGTGGGGGAGGAATGTTGTTTCCCCTGGGAAATCATGACTCCACGAATTTCATTCACAGAGGTGATAGGAAAATACAAAAGCTGGGCCAAGTGGAGAAAAAGGAAGGCAACAAGAAATACAGCCTGTTTGATCACAAAATCAAGGAGGAGCAGCTTCAGGCACGGGTTGGGTGGCATCCCGCGTGAAGCCAGGGAATGCAACATGGATCTCGTAGAGAAGGACCCAGGCAGAGGCAGGGGAAAGGACAGCTGTGGAGGAAGTGACCAGGCCCAAAGCAAGTGACAGTGCAGGACACATGCAAATTCCACAACCACTGGCTGCTGGCACAAATAACTGCACGAAACACACTTCCAGCTGGGGTGTGAGTGCCTGACACCCACAAACGAACCTCTGTCCTGCCTGCATTTATGTATCCCTATTGCTTTCGAGTTGCTAGTACTCACCACCAAATACATCTACAATGCCCAATTTAAACCAATGTACTGGAAATGTCATTGAGTGCCAGGGGTTCCACAGAACTTGGAGCCTAAATCTCTCCGGGCTCCTTAAGGAAATATCTGGCTCCAAGCTTTCTTTTAATTACTGAAAATCCCAGATGCTCCACATATAAAGAGATTAACACATGCTCCAGGGGACAAGGTCTATGAACATGCAATTACCCTACAAATTCATAGTATTAGTTCTTGGTTTAGACAGATTTCCTTCTTCTCTCCAGTTGAAAAGAATCTCTGGAAGTCAGAAGTAGTAACTAGGTGTATTCCCTCCATTTCATCTCTGCCCCCTAAATAAAGAAAAAAAAAAAGTCTCTCTGATTTATTTTCTAGCTCCAGGTCAAAGGACAAAATGGAAAGAATATTTTGAAGCTATATTTTCTCATTTAGAACCTTCTTACCCCTTCTTGAATGAGCATCACGTTGGATAATAAAAGGGTTTCCCTCACCTGCGTTCACAGGTAGGGCCGACCTTTTCTTTCCTGCACGTGGGGTCACGCAGAAGATTCTCAAGTGGGACTTCTTCTACTTGCATTTCAGGGTTGGACAGGGCTGGAAGAATGGTGATACATGCCTGACCAATTTTATTGTCATCTGTCAAAGAGCCCACTAGCCCTGTAAGAAGGACACAGGTGATGGGAATAAAGAAGCTGGAATTTCAGGGCTGCCATCGCAATCTGGGGTTTGATTGTAATATTCTGTGATTTTTATAAGAATGCAAATAATGGATACAAAGGAAGACAGAGAATGAGAGACCTGCAGAAGCAAGAGTAACTCATCTAAAGACAGAAAGAGGCCAAGGCCCAGACTATTTTATGATTTCTTATCAACTTTTATTTTTATATTCCAATCGTAGCTGCCAGTGGGATTAATTTTAAGTGTATATTTAACTCCTAACAGAATGGAGCTTGCCACAGTCTCTACCATAATGAGATAATTATAAATTACTCATACAGGAATAAAAATGATGCAGTTAAATGATGTAGATTATCCATCTAAACTGTCCAAACTCACTTTCTTTCCCCCTTTGGTATACAGTGAGTCTTTGTGTGTGTGCACCAGTATGTGTGTGTGTGTGCACAAGCATGTATATTTTTGTGTTTTTGTGAGTGCTTCTCTGAGCAGTAATTCCACCCCAGGAGTCTGCACTGTGCTAAAACCAGTGGGTGCTTTAAAAAAGAGAGAGAAAGGTGTTTTAGGGATCTCTGAAATTTTTTTCATGGTATTAAGAAATACAACTATTCCTCAAAATTGAAAAAAAAATCTAGAATAAATCTATTATCTAATAGAGTAGGAGAGGGAATTTGTTGAGTCAAGCGTTGTGATTAAAGCTGAATCATCAGATTTACATCCTATACAAATTGTCAACTTCTAGAAAGGTCACATGAAGATGTTTCCAACAGAGCAAGTACATTGAAGCTCAGCTTCAATGTTGAACTTTGCACTAGATCTAAATTTTCCACAATGTTCTAGAGGAAAAAATATAAACTCCTGTTTGTTTCTTCCTGCCCTTACTGAACTCATGGTCTCAGCCCTACTTGGATCCGGGGGCCATTTAAACATCTGATAGAAACTATAGACTTTCTCCCCCAACAGACCCCATTTAGATGCAAATTTCAAGAGTTTATGTATCTCTTGAACAAGACATATTGACGATTTAGAAAGTTGGGAACTCTAGACTCATTCTTTAAACAAATATGTACCAGCATCGACTATGTGCCAGTCCATTACTAGGTACCAAGTATGCAGAGATCTCAGAAAAAGTGGTCTCTGTTCTCAGGAAGGAGAACAAGGGCAATATGCAGATAAGAAAATAGTATATAATAATATAAGCAGCAGATAAACAAATAATAAATAAGATAGTTGCTAATCATAATGACTGCTAGGAAGAAAGTAATCTGGAGTGGCTCTTACTGCCCCAGGAACAGGATTACGAGATCACATTTGTCTAAAATTTATACATAATAGAGTTTTGTTGGTAGAAAGCAGCTCTTAAATACTAGAATTGACTACACAGTATCATATTATTATTCTGGATCAATAGACTCTTAGGATCCAGAGTCTCCTACAAGGGAAGGAATCTCTCATTTAGTTTCTCTCCATTACTCACAGATAATCCCACCATCTTGAACTCTTTCCGGAAAGAACCAACAGGATGCAACTCCACAGGGCACCCTGCTCCATTTGAACACTCCCAGTTGTTAGATGGGTATCTTTTACTTATAACGACTTGAAATCTGACTTTTTATAACTTCCAAACAAGTACATTATATTTATTCCTAAATTATCAAATAAACTGAGTCTCACCCATCCTTTTGTAGATCCTTCCATAGGCTTCTTTTTCCTAGGTTGGACATTCAGTTTCCATAGTAATTCCTGAATAATTGATTCACCATTCTTCTCATTCCAATCTTTTAAAGCCCTGGAGCTGAACTGAGTAATGCAGAATATTCTGTAGCCATCACCATCTTTGGCATAAAGCGTTTTATTTATATTAAGCCTCAGACTGCATTTATTTTCTTTCTTTCTTTTTTTTTTTTTTAAGACGGATTCTTGCTCTGTCGCCCAGGCTGGAGTGCAGTGGCTGGATCTCGGCTCACTGCAAGCTCCGCCTCCCGGGTTCATGCCATTCTCCTGCCTCAGCCTCCCGAGTAGCTGGGACTACAGGCACCCGCCACCTCGCCCGGCTAGTTTTTCTGTATTTTTTAGTAGAGACGGGGTTTCACCATGTTAGCCAGGATGGTCTTGATCTCCTGACCTCGTGATCCGCCCGTCTCGGCCTCCCACAGTGCTGGGACCACAGGCTTGAGCCACCGCGCCCGGCCTTTATTTTCTTAAGTCAGTACCCCATTGATGCTATTGAGCTTCTCAGTAATTAAAACCACCTCAGCCTTTCTGTTAACTATTCTTAATCCAAGTCGTCTCCTTTCTACTGTTTTTCAACCTACCTTTTTGAATTGAACGCTTAACTAATTTACTTGTCTTCTTTAAATATTTAAGTACTTATTATGTAAGTCTATTATTTAGTAAGACTAAATATTAAATATAATTTTATTTGTTCAAATTAAATAAAACCATTTAAGGCTATAAATGTACCAGTAAGTGCTGCTTTAGCAGCATCCCACCAGATTCTTAAGCAGAGTTTCACTGTTGTTCTAACTACTTCTTAATTTGCATTGCAAATTTTCTGCTACCTAAAGAGCTATTTAGAAAAAAACATAATGTGCATTTGCTGTATTATCTGAGAATATTAAATTCTGCTATAAGACAAAGACAAAAACAGGATGGATGACACCCCATGTGTGTTAGTCTTCTCACGCTACTAATAAAGACATACCCAAGACTGGGTAATTTATAAAGGAACGAGGTTTAATGGACTCACAGTTCCACATGGCTGGGGAGGCCTCACAATCATGGTGGAAGGCAAGGAGGAGCAATGTCATGTCTTACATGGTGGCAGGCGAGAGCATGTGTGCAGGGGAACTCCCCTTTATAAAACCATCATATCTCATGAGACTTATCTACTATTATGACAACAGCGTGGGAAAGACCTGGTCCCATGATTCAATTCCCTCCCACTGGGTCCCTCCCATGACACATAGGAATTATGGGAGCTACAATTCAAGATGAGATTTGGGTAGGGAGACAGTCAAACCATGTCATTCTTTCCCTGGCCCATCCCAAATCTCATGTTTTCACGTTTCAAAACCAATCATGCCTTCCCAACAGTCTCCCAAAGTCTTAACTAATTCCAATATTAACTTGAAAGTCCACAGTCCAAAGTCTCATCTGAGACAAGGCAAGTCCAAAGTCTCATCTGAGACAAGGCAATTTCCTTGTGCCTATGAGCCTGTAAAATCAAAAGCAAGTTAGTTACTTCTTAGATACAATGGGGATACAGACATTGAATAAATACACCCATTCCAAATGGGAGAAATTGTCCAAAACAAAAGGGCTACAGGCCCCATGCAAGTCCAAACTTCAGCAGGGCAGTCAAATCTTAAAGTTCCAAAATGATCTCCTTTGACTCCATGTCTCACATCCAGGTCATGCTGATGCAAGAGGTGGGCTCCCAAGGTCTTGGGCAGCTCCGTCCCTGTGGCTTTGCAGGGTACAGCACCCAGATGGCTGTTTCATGGGCTAGTATTGAGTGTCTGTGGCTTTTCTAGGTATATGGTACAAGCTGTCCATGGTCAGATCTACCATTCTGGGGTCTGGAGGATGGTGGCCATCTTCTCACAGCTCCATTAGGCAATGCCCTTGTAGGGACTCTGTGTGGGGGCTCCGATCCCACATTTCCCTTCTGCATTGCCCTAGCAGAGGTTCCCATAAGGGCTCCACCCCTGCAGCAAACTTTTGCCTGGACAACCAGGCATTCCCATACATTCTCTGAAATCTAGGTGGAGGTTCCCAAACCTCAATTCTTGGCTTCTGTGCACTGGCAGGCTCAGCACAACATGGAAGCTACTGAGGGTTGGAGCTTTCACCCTCCAAAACCACAGCCTAAGCTGTACCTTGGCCCCTTTTAGCCATGGCTGGGGCAGCTTGTATACAGGGCACCAAGACCCTAGACTGCACATAGCAGGGGCACCTGGGCCCTGCCAGGAAACCATTTTTCCCTCCTAGGCCTCCAGGACTGTGATGGAAGGGGCTGCCGTGAAGGTCTCTGACATGTCCTGGGGACATTTTCTTCCTTATCTTGGTGATTAACATTTGACTTCTTCTTTCTTATGCAAATTTCTATGACTGGTTTGAATTTCTCCCCAGAAAATGGGGTTTGCTTTTCTATCACATCATCAGGCTGAAAATTTTCCAAACCTTTATCCTCTGCTTCCTATTGAATTCTTTGACACTTAGAAAGTTCTTCCCCAGATACCCTAAATCATCTCTCTCAAATTCAAAGTTCCACAGATCTCTAGGGCAGAGGCAAAATGCCACCAGTCGGTTTGCAGAGCAAGCATGACTTTTACTCCAGTTTCCAACAAGTTCCTCCTCTCCATCTGAGACCACCTCAGACTAGACTTTATTGTCCATATCACTATCAGCATTTTGGTCAAAGCTATTCAGCGAGTCTCTAGGAAGTTCCAAACTTTCCCACATCTTTCTACCTTCTGAGCCCTCAAGTCTCTAGGAAGTTCCAAATTTTCCACATTTTCCTGCCTTCTTCTGAGTCCTCCAAACTATTCCAATATCTGCCTGTTACTCAGTCCCAAAGTTGCTTCCACATTTTTGCATATCTTTACAGAAGCACCCTACTCCTAGCACCAGTTTACTGTATTAGCCTGTTCTCAAGCTACTAATAAAGACATACCCAAGACCGGGTAATGTGTAAAGGAAAGAGGTTTAATGGCTGGGGAGGCCTCACAATCATGGTGGAAGGCAAGGAGGAGCAAAGTCAGGTCTTACACAGTGGCAGCCAAGAGCACGTGTGCAGGGAACCCTTTTATAAAACCATCGGATCTTGTGAAACTTATTTATTATCATGAGAACAGCATGGGAAAGACCCGGTCCCATGATGCAATTACCTCCTATTGGATCCCTTCCACAACACATGGGAATTATGGGAACTACACTTCAATATGACATTTGGGTGGGGACACGGCCAAACCATATCTTCATGGTAGAGATGGAAAGTCTGGGCTTAAACAAGTGGCTTCCCTGGGATCACAAAGCTGGTAAGCAGTTCAACAAGATTAGACTCTAAATCTCCTTTGACCTTTTCTCTTCACTATAATGGGAATGGAAAGTATCATCAGAAATGATAGAAAGTGTCTATAAAAGGAACACTGGCATGGGGCTTGGGACACTCACTGCCTGCGTCTGCTCATCCCTCACTGAGTTAAATCACCTTAAGTGAGTCATCTGATCTCTCTGAATCCACATGCTCTTACCTATAGAGGGCAAAGTAGTTGAACCTAGGTGATAGCTAAGGCCCTTTTCAGCATTGACATTTTTGATATCTCCCAAAATACAAATTGGCAAATTTCACTGGGATTTGCTTTTAGAAGTGGCTTCTGTTAGTCAATCCCCCCACAGATGGTCAAGTCCATGCTGCACTGCACAGGGCTTTGATGTAAAGGAGCACAAATTTCCTGTCATTTATGTAAAATATATCTTCTTGGCTTGGAAATCAAAGAGCTTTTTTAACTGCCAATTCTACCCTGTCCATTTGGGAACTGATGAGTATTTGACATGTTCCCCTCATTTAGGGAATTGCCTGGCCTCTCCTAGTGCTCAGTGTAGGGGACTATCTGCTGGCCCTGCATTCCTGCATCCTGAGGTGTCAAGAGAGGGGACACCTGGATTCTGTCCTAAGTGGAGAGAATTGGAGGATGGGGGGGTAGATAATTATAGAAAGATAATTTCAATATTCAGCTTTTCACTTGCTTTCTCTGTTTCATGCTTCATGCTTCATGCTTCCTTAGCATGAGACAAGTAAGCATTGGCTAGGTGAAGAGGTATGGAGGGAGTTTTTCTGTTGGATGAAAGCTTTGCGGGACAAGAAGCAGCATAGTTAGGGGTCAGAAATGTGTGTGGTACAGTACTTGAGATAGTGCATGTAAGGCAATATATATGTTGCATGATAGGAATAGAAACAAGCTGGGTCCAGCCCTGCAGGGCCAGGTCAGCAGCATGAGAAGCCAGTCTGTGCTGGAGGCAATTGGAGGCATGGAGAGGTTTCAAGCAGGAGAGCCATATGACTAGATTCCCATTCATGAAAGAGCTCTGTGGCTGCTATAAGCATTTTACAGTACCTAGACCGACAGCCTGGGAATCATTTAGGAGATGGTTGCAGCAATTTTAGTGAAAGATAGTGCAATTATGCAGAGTTAGGGATATTGCAGGAGTGAGAATAAGGTGTTGAGGTTGACTTTAGAGCTCTGGTTTGGGAGCTAGGGCAGTAGTAAGGCTATTCATTGCTCTCACAGAGGACTCAAAAATGGAGAAGTGAATAACTGGGTTTCGGAGAAGTTGAGTTGCAGATAGGGGTGTGGCAGCTAAGTGACACTATTTGGCAGAGTGAAGCATCTTCTGCAGGTAGAAGGAAAGATGGTGGCTGATAGCAGAGGGAGCAGATGAGAGTAATGGGAACAGAATGCAGATTTCAGTGAGTGGTGGAATAGATGCAAGGTATAGAGTGGGGACAGCAAGGGTAGACAAGTTGGTTTCTAAAAGGAAGAGAGTCAGAGGGATTCATGGGGTTGGGAAAGTTGCTGTTTTGTTTTTCTTTTTGTTAATAAAGGAGACTGGGGTTGGTTTAAATGCTCATGACAGTGTAACAGTAGAGGAGATGCTCCTCATGTCATTCCCCAGCTAACATAACAGCCTAGCACCAAACACATGTCTGAGCATGGTATTTGGGGCTCTTCATAAACCAGCCTATTATCAGAAGAATTATGACCCCAACAAACATATGTCCAAGTCCTAACCCCGGTACCTGCAAACATCACTTCTCATCTAACTGGAAATAGGGTCTTTGCAGATGTAATCAAGATGAGGTCAGACTCGATTTGGGTGGAGTCTGTCCTAAGGGGAGAGAATTGGAGGGTGGGTGAATAGATAATCATAGAAAGATAATTGCAATACTCAGCTCTTCACTGTCTTTCTCTGCTTACTGTTTTTTTAGCATGAGACAAGTAAGCATTGGCTAGGTGAAGATGTAGGGAGGGAGTTTTTCTGTTGGACAGAGGTGTCCTAAATCCAAGGAGTCCTAAATCCAACAACTGGTGTTCTTACAAGAGGGAAATTTGGACACTAAGACACACACAGGAAACAGACCATGGACAACAGAGGCGGGGATTTGGGTGATGCTTCCACAAGCCAGGGACACCAAAGATAACTGGCCACCCCCAGAAACTGGAAGATTTTTCAGGGAGAGCATGGTCCTACAGCTCATGAATATGGGACTTCAATGACTTCCAGAGACTCCCAGCTTCTACAACTGCAAAAGAGTGGATTTCTGTTGTTTTAAGCCAGCTGGTGTACATTAGTTTGTTCCAGTGGCCCTAGGACACTCTCTCTCACCCCTCCCGGGTGTGTGAACTTGGCCCCGCAGCCACACCTGGTACTCTTCATTCCCAAGGGCTCCCTGCAGGGTCCTGCCTCAGTGTCTACCGATTCTTCTCTCCCCCTGAGATGTCCTTTCCCCACCTTTTTGCCTTGAAATTCTTTCTGTCCTTCCAAACCAGATGTTAGGCTTAACATCTCTCTGGAGAACCTGTCTGCAGCCCCCACGGCATCCTGCTGACGGGCACCTGTCACCCTTATCTCATTGTGTTTCGCACAACACTGCTCTGATGTGTCCTCAGCCACACTGTTAACCTCTGAGAGAAGAAGGCTAAGCCATTTTTATCTCTACCTCTCCACTGCTGCTGAAATGGCAGGTATGTCGGGGTCTAGCCAGGAAAACAAAATCCCCATCAGATAATTTAATAGGGAAATATAACTGGGAGAATTAAATGAAAAGGTGTTTAGAAGAATTGAAAGCACACACAGTAGAAAGGGAGGCAACTCAGAGATTAGCAGCACAAGGAGACTGGAGGAACAAATGGAGAGGACAAGGGGAGGAATGGAACCACCAGCAGGAGGGGAAACCACAGAGAACAAGCAGCTGGGGCTAGGAGCTCCACCCAGCACAGAGGGAAGCAGAGGAAAGTCCCAGCTTCTCCTTTCCCCTGACTTCCCCAACGCAACCCAAAACCAGCAGATGGGGGCTGCAGGCCTGGTTTGGGGGCCAGTCCCACTATGTTAAGGAAGAGAGCATAGAACAGCCCAGAAATAGATCCAAGGGCAAGCAAGTGGACCACACAGATGGCAAGGGCTGGGATTTCTCAGGCAAATGAGTGAATTTTTAGCAAATAGCTGAAAATGTTGTAACATGGTTGCTGTCATAGGAGCCAGACAGCACAGAGGATGCCGTAGACACACGGTGGAGCATTTGGTGAGGGCCTGTAGTTGGCAGAATAATCCACCCCATCAAATGCCCTCATCCCAATCCCCTGTGGATATGTCACGTCATACAGTGAAAAGGACTGGCTGATGTGACTACATTAAGGATCTGGTGTTGGTGAGATGTTACGCAGGGAAGCCTCATGTAATCACCAGGGTCTTTATAAAACAGATGCAAGAGGTCGGTAGGAGATGTGGCCAGAGAAGCAGAGCTCAGAGTGATGCAAAGGGGCCCCAAGCCCAGGAATGCAGGCAGTAGTCTCCAGAAGTTGAAAAAGGCAAGGTGGTGGGTTTCCCCAGAGCTCCGGAAGGGACCACCCCTGCCTACTCCTTGATCTCAGCCTCGTAAGATTCACTTTAGACTTCTGATCTCCAAAAACTATGAGAGAAGAAACTTGTGTTGTTTTAAGCCACAAAGTTTGTGGTGATTTGTGGCAGCAGCAACAAGAAACTAGTTAGTACACACCCTTCATGAGGAGTCAGACTTGAGGAGACAGGGGTTTCCAGGTTCAGTAGGAACCAAGGGCTTGTGGTCCTGGTGAAGGTGGTGGGTGCTCAGGTGAGAGAAGAAATGGAAAGGAAAAAGGAAGGAGAGGAAAGGGCCAGGAAGGAGACTTACCTGCTGGTGCATGGGCATCCCAGCGGTAGAAAGGATTGGGTGGGCAATTGTGAGGCTCGACTGGGGAGCCTTCAAACTCCTAGCTGAAGAATGTCTGTTCTACGTGGCTGTTAGAGAAGTGTTAAACTCTGAGACTGAACTGTGGTAGAAATCTGGCCTTGTATGAAGATCCACCTGCGGCTGCCTGGAACAGAGTAATCGCCCAGCGATGCTGGTGTATGTTAATCTGAATTATTTGGGCAAAGGGATACTGTTTTTGTTTTGCAGATTTTTTGTTTTATTTCTTCCTGACCTGTATTGTTCAACACTTGCTTTGATTTGCCACTAGAAGACCTGACGCAAATTTGGATTTCTTTTATTTTCTTCTCTTTCTTTCTTTTTTTTTTTTTTTTTTTTACTAATATAAGGTAATTTCAGTCAAGAAACACTAAATGCCGATAAAAACTCTAGGTGAACTCTGTATCTTTTGATTCCTTTTAGCCTAATAGCCACTGATTACTGTGCTGAGCTAGGAAGCTGCTTATTGCTTTTGCCACCAGGCAGCCACCATGGAATTCCATTGCATTGGTGTGCTTTGTTTAACTTCTTAAAACTCCTCATGCGAAGTCTCCTGAAACTAACCTTATTTTGTCTAAAATTACAGTTAAATCCATTTAATCCACATGGTTCTGTAAAACCATTGTCTGTAAGTTATTTTGATTTTCTTAAGTGCATTTGCTTTATTTTGAAAGCACAGGTCTAACCAAATATTTGTCTAAGAGTTCAATTTGGAATCAGGGCTAACAGAGCTGACTGGAGGATAATTTTCACATCACAACCTTCTGAGTTCTGGGAACACACAATGTCACCATTGTCAACATTGACTGGTGCATTTGTGATGGGCAACAGTTTGGTTCATTACTGCAAACAGGCCCCAATTAGTTTGCTAAATGTATTGTTATACCTGCATATGTTTTTTTAAAATGTCTTTCTCCAACCACTCATTTCACCCTTTCAAAATGTAAAAGATTTTATAACAGGTTCCCAAGGTCATTGATGGACACAGTGCACCTAAGTTTCCTATCCCTCTTTTTAAATTTTTCTTGTCTCCTATAACCATTTATATTAGTGATTTAAAGTATGTTGGCATTGAAATTGGTTAGCAAGTTGATCTTTTAATATATTAAATCAGCTTGACATCTTATGATTATAGTAACTATTATTACTATTGCTTTAGAAACATATAAGTGAATTCAGATTTTAACAATACACTTTGTGATAAAGAGAAAACTAAATGAGACAATCTACTGAAACAGGCAAAGAGAACTAGAAAGTACTAAATTACAGAGTCCATGGCCAAAAGCATGAGATGGTATATTCTCCATCAACCAACCCAGTCGAACTTGGCACATAGTAAGAACTCAATAAATATTTGTGTAATGAATAAATTAATGAATGAAAATGAATTAAATAAAAATTAATTGCGATGTGGAAGGAATAATTTATCCATGATGTAAAATTGTAGCTCATATTCTTCTTGGCAATATTTGTGTTTATGGAGAAAAAAATAAAATAAAATAAGGAATCCTCAATAAATTGTGGAATGTTCCAGCTCCAGATATGACGTGTTGTGACCTTTCCATTGCTTTTAACTTGGGCACATCATCTGCGGTGCAGCTGAGGTGCTCTGAGATCAGCTTTCTCTTCTGCTAAGCGAGTCACAGTCAATGGCGACAGGCAGGAGCTCTCAGATCTGCCATGAACAAGATCAACGGAAGTACAGTTCCAAAAGAGAATTGGAGATCACCAAACATACATGTTTTTTAGAAGAAAGCAGAGAAGTGGGGGAAACCTTGGAAAACCTGTTTTTACATCTGAAGAGAAACTAACAGGAGTAGCATGACAAGGAGTGCTGAGATGGACAGAGGTAAATAATAGCATCAGGGCCTCATCATATTAGCTAAAGCTTTATGATCCAAATTCTCCAGGAATTGGGCTCCACTTTTTGACTCCTTTGGCTTTGTTTGTTTGGTTGGT
This sequence comes from Macaca fascicularis, assembly GCF_037993035.2. Taxonomy (NCBI): domain Eukaryota; kingdom Metazoa; phylum Chordata; class Mammalia; order Primates; family Cercopithecidae; genus Macaca; species Macaca fascicularis. The sequence goes on along the minus strand of NC_088377.1, from coordinate 6,081,739 downwards.
TGGTTTTGGAGTTCGTTTGTTTGTTTTTTTGAGATGGAGTTTCGCTCTTGTTGCCCAGGCTGGAGTGCAATGGTGTGATCTCAGCTCACTGCAACCTCCACTTCCCAGGTTTAAGTGATTCTCCTGACTCAGCCTCCCAAGTAGCTGGGATTACAGGTGTGTGCCACCATGTCCAGCAAATTTTGTGTTTTTAGTAGAGATGGGGTTTCACGATGTTGGTCAGGCTGGTCTTGAACTCCTGATCTCAAGCGATCCACCTGCCTCGGCCTCCCAAAATGCTGGGATTACAAGTGTGAGCCACTGTGCCTGGCCCTTTTGACTCCTTTCAACTCTTGCTGGCCAGCAAGGAAAATACACATAAATTAGTGAAAGGTTTATTGAATACTTCCCTGCTTGGAGAAAAAGTTGTTCCAGGTTTGCTCCAAAAGCAATTGAATGTACCCCATGTAAAACCATATAAAATCTTCTTGCCTGAAGGACCATCTTTACATGGTTATAATGTCAAAGAATTGCCACTCACTCCCAGATAACTACTGAAATGCAATTTAAAAGACTTTAAGGAAGTCTTTTAAAACTGCCAAAGGGGGATTCCATTCATGAAACACAGTGTGCAATAAAGCTTCTTCGAAATTCCTCTTCTCTGAGTCTCTTTCTTTATCTTGCATCCCAAATCCCTCCTTTCTTTGCTCCAAACACCTCAAAACTCTGAAACCCAGCACAGCACGACTTTTCCTGCTCTCATTCCCACCCCTTCCAGATCTATCCTGTTCACTTCTCAGAGACAACCTCTGTCCTCCTAACTTTAATCAATCCTTTAATCAATTCCATCCTCCTAGACTCCTGCAGTTCTCATTTCATCCATTGCCAAAATTCTGAAAAAAAGACCCAAAACTGAGTGGTCCAAGCCAGAATAGTGCTTAATGAGGCAGAGGGGACAGAGCTGAGGCCACATGGGGCTGACACCCTTTGTTCTGTGGCTGCTTTCAGGGGAAGCCTTGCTGGTCCCCAACAGGACAGCATGGCCTCTGCCCATGTGCAGTCTCCATTCCCTTCCTCTCATGAGAACGGAACCTTGGTCATCACCACCACATGGTCCACGAATGCCCAGTTTCAGAGTGGTAAAGCAAAGAGTGATGTGTCCACCCTGAGTTCCCCGCTCTCCCAGGCCCTGACTCAAGGACCCACTTTGCATGTCCCCACACTCTGAGAGGCACTGCGCTGGCTCCTGCCAAGGTACTTCTTGTTCACCATGGGTGTTTTCCTGGGGCTCCATTGCACTGTAACCACCCAATGGGTTCATTGTACCCACTGTTCAAATAAAGCCAATTTATCATGACAGAGGAACTGCAGTAGAGAAAGAGTTTAATGTACACAGAGCCAGCTAAATGGGAGACCAGCGTTTTATTATTACTTAAATCAGCCTCCCTAAAAAGTCAGAAGCTGGAGTTTTTCAAGCATAGTTTGGCAGGCAGATGGCTAGAGAACGGGCGCTGCTGATTGGTTGGGGATATAACCATCGGGATGAGGAAAAGAGTTCCTATGTGCTGAGTCTGCTTCTGGGTGGGATCACAGGAGCAATTGAACCAAAAGTTGTGGGCCTGGGTGGGGATCTGGTTTTCAGAAACACCAAAGCCTGAAAGGGCATCTCAAAAAGCAAATCTCAGGTTCTGCCATAGTGATGTTATCTGCAGTAGTAACTGGGGAGATTCCAAATCTTGTGACCTCCAGAATAAAGACTGGTAATGGTTTATCCCTACATGTTAGCAGAATTCAGGCTCCTCTCATCCTCCTAACCTGATGGCCTTGCATTAGTTTTACAAAGGTGGTTTAGTTTTGGAGAAGGGCTCTTATCATTTAAACTCTAAATTAAATTTCTGCCAGAGTTAGCTTGGCCCCAGCCCAGGAGCGACCAAGGGCAGTTTGGAGGTTAAAGGCAAGATGGGGATTGGTTAGATCGGATCTCTTTCATTGTCACTTTCTCACTATTTTGACTTTTGCAAAGGACGTTTCACCACTGTCTCCTTGTAACCGTGTGGCAAGTTCCACTCTCAATGCCATCACCAAACACCTGTGCCCCTGCCCCTGCTAGCATTGGAGAAAGCTGGCTCAGTTCTGTCCCTTCTGATAGACTAGACACCCTGGAAACTTCTGGCTTGCAGGGGCTTTGTGGAGCCAACACCCTCACAACTCATTCGCTGGGGCCTGACTGACAGATTACACATCTGTACCTGATTTAGACGACAGGATTTGGTGTACTTAAAAAAACATTTTTTTGAGACAGGGTCTTACTGTGTTGCCCAGGCTGGAGTGTAGTGGCATGATCATGGCTCATTGCAGCATTAAACTAATTTTTCTATTTTTGTTGACCTGTTTTCAAGGGGTTCTCCTGCCTTGTCCTTCAAAGTTCTGGGGCTATGTACTTGAGCCACCACACCTGGCTTCTGATTTGGTATACTTTTGAACTGATGAGATTTTGATGAAATTTTGCACCCTGGGTTGATGCTGTAATTGGATGAGGTATGTTTTGAGGATGTTAGGAGGTATGAGAGATGGATCTGGATCACATAGATATGAGGGAAGACTGTGGGAGACAGAATATTGGCCCCCATCACTTTGACCACTGATGTTATGCCCAGGAATGTTACATTTCAGATGTAATTAAGTTACTAATAAATGACCTTAAGATGGCAGGATTATACTGGATTATCCTGGTGGCATCAATGTGTTCACCAGAGGCCTCAAAAGTAACAGAAGAGGAAAGCAAAAGAGAAAGTCAGATTTGAAGTGTGAGAAGTACCTGATGGCCACTGCTAACTTTGATGGCGGAGAGGGCATGAGTCAAAGAATGTAGAGGCTTCCAGAGAGCGAGAGTGAACCTGGCTAACGGTCAGAAGGAAAACAGGGACTTCCGTCCTATGGCCACATGGAACTATACTCTTCTAACACCTGAGTGAGCCTGGAGGGAAATTCTTCCCTACAGCCTCTAAATAAGAGCCCAGGCTGGACAGTACCTTGATTTTGGCCTTGTGAGGCCCTGAGCAGAGAATCTGGCCATGCCATGCTGGGCTTGGGACTCTACTGATACACAGAACTGGGAGATAATAAATGTTTGCAGTAAGTGATTAAGTCGGTGGTAACTTGTTACAGCAGCAATCGAAAACTAAAATACCGTCTCAGCCATTGTGAAGGAAAAGGCCCTTCTCACCGGCCAAGACAATTCCATTGCTGATCCACCGAGAGCAGGAAGAGTAGCTTATAAAGACTGGTTTGCACAAGTCGTAACCCTTTTAACACAGTCATCATGCAGTGCAAAGTATCTCCACCTCCTTTGTTTAAAATATATGCACTCTCAATGACATTTTAGTTCATGCTTGACATTTCCCCTCTAGCATTCACTGTTGGGTAACAAATTTTACTTGAAATAAGAATAAAGCTCCAGATTTTTATTCAAATTATTTTCTCAAGCAATCTATAAGCCTGAGGCTTTCACCCAGCCTGGGGTCTACGTGGCTCAGTGGAAACTGGGATGAGGAAAGAGGGAAATTGACGTCGGGTAGGGCTTGGGAGACCTAAGACCATGGTCAAGCAGGATGGAATAGCTGGGTTTAAGTTGACACTAGGAGGTAGAGCCAGAACCCAGTCCCTGGGGCAGTAATATGTGGCTGTACTGTTGTGCAATTTTTATGATTATTACAACTTTGTTACCCACCCTTGCTAGCCCCAATCCTTGCTCCATTTCATTTTGTGGCACTTATTAATTTCTAATTCTCCAGAGTGTAAACGCCACAAAGACAGAGATTTCTGTGTGTTTTATGCATTGCTGTTTATAACCAGCCTCTAGAGTAGGATATACAGCCAGTCCTTCATAAAATATTCATTAAAAAGAAAAGATGAATGATCACATTTGAAGTTCAAAAAGACTGGAGGGAGGAAGATAGATTTGAGGGGCTACTTAGGGGTCTGGCATTTGGGAGATGGTCATAATTAGACTAAGTTAGAGGAGATAGGTATGGTTGAGAGGTATGCAGGATGTACGAACAACAGGTCTTGGTAATAAATAGAGTGGGCTGTGAGCAATGGTGTCATGGTAAAATTGTAAAAACCGACTATCAAAGACTAAAGATGTATGTGTGTGACATCTGTCTCCATATATTATACATACAGTTTATTGTGAACTTTACTCTTATAAATGACGGTAGCACACAATTTACAAATAATAATAATATAAGCAGTATTCTTTATTATAAATTTCACATATCAAACTGATTTTCACTATTCTAATGTTCTAATTCAGATTGGCAGAATTCATATCTATAGAGACTCCATGTTGCAACTAATGAAGTTTAGTTCTGACATGAATACTAGTTGATATTTTTGTTTGCTTTAAAAAGGGAGACAAAAGTGAAATCTGAAGACCCACATCAGAACTTCACTTATTGGTCAACGACAGGATCTATTTTCTTGCTGAATGGGTTAATAATTTTTGAATTATAGAAGTCCATTTCCTCAACTTTTTGTGCTATTCTCATCATAATGGCTAAAGGCATGACACACTTACAAGTTTAATCTACATTTTTAACATTTTCTCCAATGCTTTCTTAAGTTGAGACAAGTAACAAAGCAATAAATAAAGCTCTGGTTGGTAACATTTGCCAATTTTCATGGTGAAAATACTTCCTCCATGGTAAATTTCAAGTTATCAATGCAAAGTCGCAGAGGGCAGAGTAGGGAAGAGACGCACAGCAGCACTGTTAACATCTCTACATATGAACACCATAGATATGAATAATCTCAAGCACATAGACTATAGGAAAATGTAGCAAAATAATTATGAAGTGATGTTTCTTCATATATATTATCTTTGCTTTAGTATAATTTACTTAATTGTAAGTTAATAACATTTAACTTTTATAATTAAATTCGTATAATTTGTTATTTAACAATAAGCTCACAAAATGCCAGAAGGTGTAACAATCGGCTATCATGAGCCAATACAAGCCAGCTCCAGCTCATGACTATCACAGAAAGGGAGGTTCTAAAACAGATGCCAGAAGCTTGGCTTGCATAACTGTAAAGAGGCTTCTGTCACTTTGAGAAGGAACAGAGGAGAGAACCACATCAGCATGGGGTTGGGGGTGGGGGAGGCATTTAGATCATGAATTTAGGATCAGACATGTCAAGTCTGACATGTCAACAAAACTTCCAAGAGGAGAAGCCAAGTTCAAATTGGATATATGAGTCTGGAGCTCAGAGGAAAGACCATGGGTGGAGACACAGAGTAATGAGTCATCAGTTTACATGTGGTAAATGAAGCTGTGGGCATGGGAGACAGTCCCTGGGGAAAGAGAACACAGTAAAAGAAGAGAAGCTTGGTCCGGGTTTCACGTCCAATAAGTGAAGTTCTGATGTGGGTCTTCAGATTTCACTTTTGTCTCCCTTCTTAATGCAAACAAAAATATCAATTAGTATTCACGTCAGAACTAAACTTCATTAGTTGTAACATGGGGTCTCTATAGATATGAATTCTGTCAGCCTGAATTAGAGCATTAGAATAGTGGCAATCAACTTTAGAAACTACAGTTAATGGCCAGCTAAGGACAAGACTACAAATGAAGTAGAGGTCAGTCCACCCAAGGCATAAGAGGAAACCCATGACCTCTACAATGAGATCTACAAACCACTGCTCAAAGAAAGCAGAGATGATGCAAACAAAAGGAAAAACATTCCATGTTCATGGATAGGAAGAATCAATATCATGAAAATGGTCATACTTCTCAAAGTCAAAGCAATTTATAGATTCAATGCTATTCCCATTAAACTACCACTGAGACTCTTCACAAAACGAGAAAAAAAAACTATTTTAAAATTCATATGAGGCCAAAAAGGAGCCCAAATGGCCAAGGCAATCCTAAGTAAAAAGAACAAAGCTTCAGGCATCACACTACCTGACTTCAAACTATACTACAAGGTTACAGTAACCAAAACAGCATGGTGCCAGTACAAGATCAGAGATATAGATTGATGGAACAAAATAGAGAGCCCAGAAATAAGACCACACACCTACAACTATCTGATCTTCAACAAACCTGACAAAAACAGACAATGGGGAAAGGATTCTATATTTAATAAATAGTGCTGGAATAACTGGCTTGCCATAGGCAGAAAATTGAAACTGGATCTCTTTCTTATACCATGTATAAAAATCAACTCAAGATAGATTAAATACTTAAATCTAAAACCCAAAACCATAAAGACCCTAGAAGAAAACTTAAGGAATTCAGGACATAGGCATGGGCAAAGATTTCATGATGTAGACACCAAAAGCAATTGCAACAAAAGCAAAAATTGACAATGGGATTTAATTAAACTACAGAGCTTCTGCACAGCAAAAGAAACTATCATCAGAATAAACAGACAGCCTATAGAATGGGAGAAAATTTTTGCAAGCTGTTCATCTGTCAAAGGTCTAATATCCAGCATCTGTAAGGAACTCAAACAAACCGACAAGCAAAAAAAAAAAAACGATCCCATTAAAAATTGGGTAAAGGACATGAACAGACACTTCTCAAAAGAAGACATACATGCACCAATAATCATACAGGAAAAAGCTCAACATCACTGATCATCAGAGAAATGCAAATCAAAACGACAATGAGATATCATCTCATTCCAGTCAATGGTTATTATTAAAAAGTCAAAAAATAACATATGCTGGTGAGGTTGTGGAGAAAAAGAAACACACTGTTGGTGGGAGTGTAAATTAGGTCAACCATTGTGAAAAACAGTGTGGTGATTCCTCAAAAACCTAGAGGCAGAAATATCATTTGATCCAGCAATCCCATTACTTGGTATATACCTATAAGAATATCGATCATTGCATTATAAAGATACATGCATGCTCATGTTCACGCGGCACTATTCACAATAGCAAAGACATGGAATCAGCCCATCAGTGATAGACTGGATAAAGAAAATGTGGTACATATACACCATGGAATACGAGGCAGCCATAAAAAAGAACAAGATCAGGTCCTTTGCAGAGACATGGATGGAGCTGGAGACCATTATCCTTAGCAAACTAACACGGGAACAGAAAACCAAATACTACATATTCTGACTTATAAGTGGGAGGAAAATGATGAGAACACATAGACATATAGAGGGGAACAATGCACACTGGGGCCTGCCTGAGAGTGGAGTATGGGAGGAAGGAGAGGATGAGGAAAAATAACTAGTGGGTACTAGGCTTAACGAATGGGTAATGAAATAATTTGTACAACAAAGCCCCATGACACAACTTTACTGGTGTAACAAACCTACACATTCTGCACGTGTACCCCTGAACTTAAAATGAAAGTTAACAACAACAAAAAAAGAGGAACGCTGAAATAATGTGGTGCTGCAAAGCCAAGAGCAGATGCTGCTACAACAAGAAATCAACAGTATTGAACGATACCAAGAGATTTAAGTAGGATGGAAACTTGAGGTTATCAATGACATTAATAAGAACATTTCAGTGCGGTGTTGGGTTGAATCACAGAGAACTGATGACTAAACAGAAGTGAGAAAATACAGACAGAAGATATGATTTTATTTTCTTTCCCAGAGGTGAACTATAAAGGGTGAAAGATACAGACTCAGGTGTGGAGTAATATAGGGTTGAGGGAAGGTGTTTCTTTTATAGGAAATAAAAATTCCATTCAAGTCCAAAAGCCAAGGGGTAATAAAGGAGCTAAAAAGAAATTTTGTAGGCAGTTTAAGGGTAAATGAGTTCTTGGTGAAATTTCCTTTTAATAATTTCTTTTTCAACGAGAAGCATCCTGAAAAAATCAAGCTGCAAGGAAAGATAAGCAACCTGGAAGCTTGCATAGATGAATGTTGGCAGCTGTGCCAATGTTAAAGGGATACTTGGAAGTCAGGTAGGTGTATTCAACATGGAAGTTTCCTCTTGCCTTTTCTTTGTCGCCAAGTATGCAGGTAACATGGCACCAGCTAGGTAAAGACTCCATTTGCGTAATAAAAGATTAGGGTGGGTTGGCCAGCCTCTTTACACACTATGTAAATGGCACACCTGGTCCAACCACTCCTCTAGATCCTATGTAATTCAGACACTGCTTCCCCAAGCTCATCTATAAAACCAACTGCATCTCGCCCCAAACCCCAAAACCTGCTCAGGCTCCCTTCGTCTGCACAAGGAAGCTCTCTCTTCTTTCTTTTGCCTATTAAACTTCCACGTTTTTTCTTTTTCTTTTCTTTTTTTTTTTTTTTTGAGACAGAGTCTCACTTTATCACCTAGGCTGGAGTGCAGTGGCACGATCTTGGCTCACTGCAACCTCCATATCCTGGGCTCAAGCGATTCTCCTGCCTCAGCCTCCTGAGTAGCTGGGATTATAGGTGCCCACCAGTTCACCTGTCTAATTTTTTGTATTTTTAGTAGAGATGGGGTTTCGCCATGTTGGGCAGGCTGGTCTTGAACTCCTGACCTCAGGTGATCCACCCATCTCGACCTCCTAAAGTGCTGGGATTACAGACATGAGCTATAATGCCTGGCCTAAACCTCTGCTCTTAAATCCACTCCTTGTGTGTCCACATCTTCAATTTCCTTAGCATGAGACAATGAACGTCAAGTATTTCTCTGGACAAACAACACCACTTCAGTAGGACCAATTGTAAGACACAAGATCCACTGGAGAATGAAAATAAGTGATGGTGTCACGAGAACCTGGGAGGAATTTGGGAGCCAACACACAGGGAAGCACTTGGCCTTAAATTAGAGGAAGGGACTCACTGTAACTCAGAAGCTGACAAGAAGGGATGTAGATAGGTTTGTATGTGTAATTTCACAAATAAAATAGAATATCTATTTGAGGATTTTTCCTATAAAATAGGAGTTAGATCATCTCCTGAGAGTGTATAGGGAGATTTTTGAGACACTTGAAGAGGGTGGAGATCACCTTAAATTATTTTGTTATGAATTAGATTTGGCTACTTAGTAATAGAACCAATATTTTCTTCCTTTGAAAATTGTGTTAACCAGCATCACATTTTAACCAAGAATAGTTTATTTAAGAAATGCAAAGTTGGTTTCCAAAATTAGAAAATCAGTAAATATAATTCACGACATTAATTAATCAAAAAATTTAAAAAGAATAATTATCTTCACATATGTTGCAAAAACATTAATAACAATGAACATCTCTTCTTTAAGAAAACAATCTCCAATAACACAGGATTAGGTAGCTACTTTCTTAATGTGATAAAATGTATCCTTCTTAACACATAAACCAAGCATTCTAATCAAAAGTCAAGAACAATGTATCTACATTTTGAACTTACAGTTCCACTTCTGGGGATTTATCCTACAGGCTTGCATGACAATATGCTCTATTTTATCGATCTTTAAGATGTGTCTTAGATATTGGGATGAGTAATCAATGTGACATGATTTAATTGGTGGCATTTTTTTTTTCTTTTTTTTTAGTGACCCATAAAATAAAAGCGTGTGTTATCATTAAGGCATCTTAGATTATATAATATCAGTTTGTAGGAGATTTTTTATTATGGTAAATTTCAGATAAGACTGGAAGCAAAGCATGAATCAATGTGTATAGTTGTTATCATTCACGCAAAACGTAATCAATGTCAGTAGTCCATATTAGATACCTACATTATATCTATGTTAATGAATGGATATATTATGTGTCTGTACTGATATCCACCCACACATATACCTGTTTGCTAATATATGTGTATATTAGCTCTGCCAGGATTCTGGTAACTTTGGTTGCCTCCAAAGAAGATTCTGGTAACTTTGGTTGCCTCTAAAGAAGGGAGGTGATGGCTGGAAGAGAGAACGGGAGGAAAATTTTACATTCCCTTTTGTATTTGTATAAACATTGTGCTTTGTGAATATATCATCTAAAAGAAAATACAATTGAAAACCAAAAAGAAAAAAAAAGAAAAAATCAACTATAGACATTGTAAATCTCTGCTTTGTGTAGGCTTCACAATTATGCTCACCTTTTGATAGAATATATACAAATTTTAGCCCCTGGGCCTGGGGAATAAGAAGAAAAGGAAGTATCTTGATTCTGAGTCTAGATATGCCAGGAAATCTTCCATTCAATGACTGAATGTTTTCTCCATAGTATCTGTGATATATTTAATATCATAAAAACTCTTTAAAAGTATGATTTAGGGTGACTGGACTAACATTCCTTAGAAATGAATGCCATTCTTTAAACTCTCGAAAAGGCTTTATTTTCTGATTACAAAAGCAATTCTTTTTCAGGAAAAACAAAGAAACATTATAGAAGAAATTGCTATAATAAAAAAATGGAAATACATTTTAGCCAAAGTGGGAGTTAGGGATGTATTCAGGTTCAGGTATGCCTGTTCCAAGCAGCTTTTGGTATAAATAGAAGAACTGTTAAATAAAAAGAATAGGATTTTACATGTTTATAAAGTCATCTTGACCTGGCTAATGTCAAATGGTGGCATCAAAATTTGTGTCAAAATGTCTCACAAATCAAAAACCTGCATTAAACTATCCTGTCTCCCATGCATATGACGTGCCATGACTGGTTTCACACAAGACGGCCAGGTCTCTGCAATTCCTTGAGGCCATCCCTATATTCTCATCACTGAGCTCAGTGCCCGGCACAGGGTCATGATCAGGAAGTGCTTATTGAATGTATGAAGAGGTGGCACGGAGTGGTGGAAATCCTACCAGCCTAGTCGTCAGGTACCCCTCAGTCCCAAAGCTCAAAGCCTACAAGCCGTAGTCCTGAGTAAGTCGCCGCATGCCTCTGAGTCTTGGTCTGTTATCCATAATGGGGATATAATGACACTCTTCTTGCTGTTAAAAAAAAAAATTTTTTTTTTAATCTACAGAAAAGGGATAGCACAGCTCTAGGAAGAAAATTGGGCACACTGAGTGTTTGTAATGATGATGACTACTCTAGGGAAAGAACGTAGGCTGATGGATAGAGTCAGTGTGCACAGTTGCACTGGGGCTGGTGGGGGTGATAATGGCTGTTTTATTAGGAAATGGGGGCCATTGGGCAAGGCTCTACTCAGCCTCCTCTGCAAATATGCTCAGTCTGCTGCAAAGAGAGACACTGTTAAATAAAAATATGTATTCTTTGAGTATTTGTTTAAAACTAGGAGGACATTCATATACTTTGTCTGCCAAAGGCCACTGGAGAAACCATATCTGAAGGACTGGTATGACAACAAGCTCTCAGATGCCAGTTTCACCCAACCCTCCAACCTGCAGTCCTGTGATCCTCCTGCAGGCTCCTGGTCAAAGGCGCTTCTCATCTCCACAACATCTTATCTCTCTTGCATCATCTTCCCCCAGGTTCTCAGGAAACAACCTCACCTTTTATTTCACAAAGAAATCAGAAATAGCCTTATGGAGATAAAATCCACATACCATATGATTCATCCATTGCAAGCATATAATTCAGTAGTTTTAGAGATTCACAGAACTGTGCAACTATCACTTCATTTTTAGAACATTTTCATCACCCTAAAAATGAACTCTTATGAACTAACTATTTGCAGCCCTCCAAAATTCATATGTTGAAGCCCTAAGCTCCAAGGAGATGGTATTATGAGGTAGGGCCTTTGAGGGGTAATTAGGGTTAATGAGGTCGGGGAGTGGGGCCTTCATGATGGGATTAGTGCCTCTCTAAGAAGAGACACCAGAGAGTTTTCTCTCCCTTGTTCTCTCTCTCTGCATGGGGGACACAGTAAGAAGGCAACCATCCACAAGCCAGGAAAAGAGCCCTCACCAGGAAACAAATTGACTAAAACTTTGGCCTGGGCATTGGACTTCCAATTCTCCAAAACTGGTAGGAATAAATTTATGTTGTTTTAGCCACCCAGTCTATGGTATTTTGTTATAGAAGCACAAGAAACTAAGACAGACCCGATTAAGAACTCACTCCCCATTCTCCCCTTACCTCCATTCCCAGCCCCAGGTAGCCACTAATATACTCTATGTCTCTATAGATTTGCCTGTTCTGGACACTTCACATAAATTAAATCACACAATATGAAAACACTCTGCTGACAGTTACAAAGGACTGAACACATATTGTCTGATTTCATATATGGATGTATGATTTTATTTTTCTTGGGCATACACCTAGGAGTGGAATTGTGTTATAACAGTATGTTTAGCCATATGCTAAATGCACCACTTTACCTTCCCAACATCAGTGTATATGTGTTCCAATTTCTTCGCATCCCCCCCAACACTTGTTACTGTTTATCTTTTGGGTTTTGCCATGCTAGTTGGAGTGAGGTGTTAGCTTGTGCTTCTGTTCTATATGGCTTGCCCTCCAAACACACTTATCTCCTGATTTATAATTCTACTGTCTTACTGTCTACCAGGTCCTTCTGTTATCAAGCAAAGAGGATGCTTTGGTTAGAAACACTCTACTCAGGTAAGAATGGCATGCAAAAAGCTGTACATATTTAATGTATACCATTTGGTGAGTTTGGAGATAAGTATGACCTGCAAACCATCACCACAATGTAAATGATAAACCTATTCATCAACTCTAAAATTTTTCTTCTACTTGTTTTATTTACTTTTATAAGCATACCTTGTTTTATTGCACTTCGCTTTACTGCACTTTTCAGATATTGAGTTTTTTACAAATTAAAGATTTTTGGCAAGCTTGCACCCAGCAAGTCTACTGATGTTACTTTTCCAACAGCGTGCACTCACATCATGTCTGTGCCATATTTTAGCAAGTCTCACAATATTTCAAACTTTTTCGTTATTATTATATCTGTTAAGATGATCTGTGATCAGTGATCTTTGATGTTACTACTTTTGTTTTGGGGAGTCACAAATCACATCTATACAAAAAATGGTGAATTTAAGCCATAAATGTGGTGTGCCTTCTGACTGCTCCCCTGACTGGTTGCCTGTCTCTCTTCCTCTCTCCAGGCTTTCCTGTCTCCTGGGACACAACAATATTGAAATTCGGCAAATTAATAAACACTCACGCTGCCTATCTGTAAAAATAACTCCTCATCTGGTAAGTGGCTTCTTGAGATGGGATCTACTGGTGAGACGCTATGAACACTGCTGAAATGACAACAAAGGAGTATTGTATAAACTTAGTTGATATAGCTGTGGCAGGGTTTAAGAGAGTTGACTCCAAATTTGGAAGAAGTTCTACTGTGGGTCCAATGCTAGCAAACAGCATTGCACACTACAGAGAAATCTTTCATGAAAGGAAGGGTCCATTGATGTGGCAAACTTCACTGTTGTCTTACTGCCACAGCAATCCCAGCCTTCAACAATCATCACCCTAACTTGTCAGCAGCCATCAGCATCAAAGCAAGACCTTCCACCAGCAGAAAAAAAACAAACAAAATAAATGACTTGTTCTATTAGTCCATTTTCACACTGCTGTAAAAATACTACCCTGAGACTGGGTAATTTATAAACAAAAGAGGTTTAATTGACTCAGTTTCGCATGGCTGGGAGGCCTCAGGAAACTCATGGTGGAAGGAGAAGCAGGCACCTTCTTCACAAGGTGGCAGGAGAGAGAAGTGCAGGGGAAACTGATACTTATAAAACCATCACATCTCAAGAGAACACACTTACTATTATGAGAACAGCATGGGGAAGAACCATTCCCACGATCCAATCACCTCCCTTGACATATGGGGATTACAGTCTGAGATGAGATTTGGGTGGGGACACAGAAAGAAACCATATCATGTGCTGAAGGCTCAGATGATCACTAGTATGTTTTAGCAATAAAATACTTTTAGTTAAGGTTTCTACATTATTTTTTAGACATAATGCTATTGCTCACTCAAGAGGCTACAGTGTGGGATGAACATAACTTTTGTATACACTGGGAAACCAAAACATTTGTATGACTTGCTTTGTTGCAATATTCGCTTTATTGTGGTGGTCTGAACTGAACCTACAATATCTCCATGATATGCCTGTATTTTGTGGTAAGAGCACTTAGCATGAGACTTTGAACAATGTGCATCTTTGATTCCTAAATCTCATCCCTCACATGCCCTCTAGGACTTCCTTTCCATCACTCTTGATCCTTCTCATCTGTATCATCTTCCATGGAAATATTCCTTTTTACTGGTCCTTCCTCCACAGACATATCCAATGTAGCAGAGATTCTGAGGCAAACGCTGGAAGAATTCTAGTCCTGCTTCTCTACTTTTGAGTTGCAGGCCTTGTGCTTTGTTTTTCTATTATCCGTATTAATTATCCCTACCTTGTAACACTGTTGTGGGGATGATACAAATTGATGCATCTAATGCCTGGCATATAATAAGTGCTGAGTGTTTGCTATTAGGTCATTATCTTTCAAATTGCATTCATAATTTGAATAAGTAATATGTGCAAATGGTACAGAAATTTAGATAAAAGTGTTCTGCAGTTGAATGTAAGTTTCTCTCCAATCACCTTTTCACAACTTTACCTGAGATGTGAACACTGTTACCCACTGCTTGAGGATTCCCCCAGAAATGGATATTCTATAGTTACATGAGAAAACCATGGAAGTGAAAATTTCTACACATGGTAGCCTCCTGAGCACAGCACCCTTTCTCTTGATTTTTTTCACTGAATATCTGTTTTGGAGATGTTTCAATTTTAGTGCCAAAGACTTATCTCATCCCTCTTAACACCTGCTACTAACTGAATGTGTCATAATGGATTTAAACATTTCCTAATATAGGTACTTAAATTTTTTTCTACTAGTTTTTTTTAATCCTGCAAGGCCTTGTCCAGACATAAATTTTACATGTGTGAATACACCTGTACATTAATGACTAGAAGAGAAATTTCCAACTAAAAGGAAAGTTGCACTTTAATTTTGTAATGGTTATAAATATGATGTAAACATATTGTAGATAAATAATATTGATATAGTCTTGAACATTATAACCATATAACTATAAATACAAGTACATATAATTTAAATAAGTATAATTAAAATTTATAATAAATATTAGCAAATGTATCCTTAAAAGTATACCAATTGGCCATTCCCATGTTTTAATTTTTAATGTTATCATTCCTTTCTAATTTGGACTTAAGGTCTTTCTGTCCAGAGGGGGCCATGAGCCAAGATAGCCACTCTTCAGGAAAGCCCTGCCAGTTGGGGTAGGGGAGTTAGGTTTGGGTGTGTCAGTCAGGTAAGACACAGGGGGAAGGTGAAACCAAAATGCATGCAACAGAAGAAATGTATTACTTACAGGTCCCAGAGAGATTAAGAAGCCTGGAGTGGAGGAATGGGGTGGTGGGAGGGCAACAGGAAGTTCAACCAGCAAGTGCAGAGGGACAGGGGCACTAGTGGGACGATGTTTTTAATGAGGTCCATGGTCGTGCTTCCTTAGGCCTTCCCAAGGGGCCTGTGGGTTGCCTAATTTAAAGCAAAAAAAAAAAAAAAAAGAGGAATCTCATTTGCATAATGGCATAATGCAGGAATTGACCATGAGGTTTTATCATGGTCAGCAGCTGTGAAATGAGCTGGGTTTGGGGTCAGTGGGGTGACAAATATGCGAGTTCATCACAAACCACCACATGGGAAGGGGAAGTTTTAATCAGGCCAAAGGCGATTGTACACTAAGACTGGATTTCAAACAACTAACGCCAGGCCTAAAAATGAACACCAAGGCATCATCTGTATTAAAACAATATATGCTATCTCAGCCACACTACAAGGGTGTCTCCATCCCTATATCTTCTCCAGCAAGCTGTGTTATCTTTGAATCGTGCCAATCTGACACATGAACAACAGTATTCTGACATGGTCTAAATCTGCAGAAATCTTAATTTGAGAGAGAAGGAATATTTCTCATGTATCTAGGAGCCCTTTGTGTTTGGAGGAATGGCAGACACTATGTGTGTGTGTGTATGTGTGCATATATATATACACACATGACATATATATACACACACACTATATATATATATATATATATATATATATATATATATATATATCTCCTTTCCTTGTTTTCCATTTTATTATAAATCTTTTCTCATTGCTTTGTTAGCAAAATTAACCCATTGGTCATGATAAAAAGTGCAACTTTGATAAAAAGTGCAACTTTTTTTGCAAGATTGTCATTTGTCTTTTGAATTTGTGAAGGTTTTCCCACCTCAGAGCTTTATCTAGTCAATTTTATCAGTGTAGGTCTTGTGGAACACTTAAAAAAGAATTTGCCATTCTTTTGTTTTCTTTTTAATATATTGAGCTATTGAATATTTGTTTTCTACCATTAATTTTTTCAAAACAATCAGGTTATCTTCATATCCCTTAATAAATAATTACTGTTTTCTTTGCTAATTTAAAATAGCATTTTTAAATATTTAGATCTGATTGAATCTATTTATGGACCTCTTCTATTTATGTCTTAGCTAAGGCCAACATCACTGATTTAATTATTGTATTTTTATGTAAGAATTTTTTTTCCAGATGAGATTGGTCATGTTCAGGGAGGCAAAAATAAACAAACAAACAAACAAACAAAAAACCACACGAAATCATATCCTTTGCAGTAACATGGATGCATCTGTAAACCAGTCTCCTAAGCGAACTAACACAGAAACAGAAAACCCACGTGCTGCATGTCCTCACTTATAGGTGGGAGCTAAACGTTGGGTACACAGGGTCAAAAAAATGAGAACTAGAGACCTGGGGGAATACACAAGGAGGAAGACAGTGAGGAAGGGATGAAAGAAACTATGTACTGGGTACTGTACTCACTACCTGGGTGACGGATTCATCTGTACTCAAACCCTCAGCATCATGTAATCTATTTTTGTAAAAACCCTGCACATGTACCCCCTGATTCCAAAATAAAAGTTGAAAAAAATAGTATTTTTGTTTCCAGAAAACTTCTTTACTCCTCTCTTCAAAAAGCTATGAGAATGCAAAGGCATAAGAATGATATCATGGACTTTGGGGACTTGAGATGGGGGGGGTGGGAGATAAAAGACTACACATTGGGTACAGTGTACACTGCTCGGGTGACAGGTACACCAAAATCTCAGAAGTCACCACTAAAGAACTTATCCATGTAACAGAAAACCACCTGTTCCTCAAAAACTATTGAAATAAAATTTTAAAAAGTAAAATAAAATTTGCAGGGCATCATTGAAAAATGATAATTAGATCTTTGTTGACATAGTAGCAAATGTATAGATTAATGAAGGGAGACTTGCCAATTCTATAAAGCTGTCTTTTCTTGTCCAGGCAGAGTATGTTTTTCATTCACCAAGTCTACGTGTTATAATACTTCATAGTGCTTTAATGTTTTCTTCATCATGGTCTTCAACATTCCTGACTAAGTTTACCCCAAGTTATGTCATGTTTTTGTTGATATTACAAGTGTGCCTTTTCTTTGGAATGTCCCACTGCTTGTGTATAAGACATCAGTTGATCTCTGTGTATTTAATAGTCCTATCCTGACATTTTCTGGATTCTTTTATTATAATGGTTTTTCAAGTAGTTCCTTTTAGTTTTTCATGTTTTTCCATAATGAAAATGTTGTTTTATCCTTTTGCGTCTTTGTCCCTTCTGACTGCATTGACTATTAGCTCCAGATTAAGATAAATAAGAGTGGAAACATTTTGCATTATTTTGTCTTGCTGTTGATTTATGGGCAAGCTTCCAGGGCTTTTCTAAGAAGCATTAAAGTGACTTTGGGATGAAGATGCACATTTTAAAAATATTTTAATATGAACATTTTAAAACATACAAAAATAATATATATACACAGACATATGTATAAATGTGTTGAATTATTAAAAAATTTACAGAAATCATGAATCTCCAAAAAATAAGAATATTATTCTACGTATACACAAAATGACGATCATACATACAAAAATTAATAATGATTCTATTATAACATGCAGCTCATCTTAATGTGTATTCAACTAATTCAAAACATGGCTTTTATAGCTGATTTTTTTCAAATCAGGAAGCAATTGGTTCACAGATTGCATGCACTTGATATATGTTACATTGGATATATTTCATATTGATGAGAAACTGTGTACTTATTTTCTTCTTATTAATAGTTGTTAAATTGATCAACTTTTTCAACATTTAAGGAGAAGGTTATAAACTTTTTCTTTTTTTCTCGATAATGTGTATTATCTTATTGTGAAAAAGATGTCCAAGTGTTGAAGGAACTTTGCCCTCTGGGAATAAAGCTCTTGATGTTACTTTGTCAATGTGTTGCTGGATATTGTTTACCAAGTGAGATTTGCCTGTGCTTTTTGCTTTTCATGCTTTTTTTTTAACCTTTGATAGCAAAACTGTGTTTATGTCATTTTTAGAAAAGTAAGTTCATCTCCTTTTTCTAGTAGGCCCTGAACTAGTTTAAATAGCACTGCAGCCAGGTCAGCTCCCAGGATGGTGGTGTACCACCCCAACAAGTCTACCCCTCTGCTAATGCCCATAAACACGAGGGGAATGCATGTTTTGTTTTCCCTCCATTCTGTACGGGAAGTCCTCCCTTAATGTCATCAATTGGTTCTTAGCAACTGCGATTTTGAGCAAAATGACGTATAGAGAAAATACTTTTTTTCTCATCAACATTATAACAAAATGGCATTATTATTATTATTATTTTTAATTTTACTTTAAGTTCTGGGATACATGTGCAGAATGTGTAGATTTGTTACATAGGTATACATATGCCAGGGTGGTTTGCTGCACTGATCAACCCATCATCTAGGTTTTAAGCCCCTCAGGCATTAGGTATCTGTCCTAATGTTCTCCCTTCCCTTGTCCCCCACCCCCCGACAGACCCCAGTGTGTGATGTTTCCCTCCCTGTGTCCATGTGTTCTCATGGTTCAATTCTCACTTATAAGTGAGAACACATGGTGGTTTTCTGTTCTTGTACTACTTTGCTAAGAATGATGGCTTCCAGCTTCATCCATGTGCCTGCAAGAGACATAACCACATTCTTTTTTTATGGTGGCATCATATTCCATGGTTTATACGTTCCACATTTTCTTAATCTGGTCTATGATTGATGGGCATTTGGGTTGGTTTCAAGTCTTTGCTATTGTGAACAGTACTGCAATAAACATATGTATGCATGTGTCTTTACAGTGGAATGATTTATAATCCTTTGGGTATATATCCAGTAATGGAATTGCTGGGTCAAATGGTATTTCTGGTTCTAGATCCTTGAGGAGTTGCAAGATGCCATTATTTAAGGACCTGGTCATTTTGCTTAAAGTCACAGTTTCCAAGAACCTATCAATGCCATTGAGGACTTACTGTATTACTTTCAGTTTCTGCTACACTCTCTCTTCCCTGAGCTTCTGTATGCCTATTTTTTTTTTTATTTTGCTTTTCGTTGTGATAATTAAGATTTCATACATTTTCTGAAGATATTTTTAGCCTCAGTTTCCATGAGTTTCATGGAATCTTTCTTCTTGTGAGTGTTCTTGACCTGCCATTTTCTCTTACTTATTCTTGAAATACCTTTTGACAGATCTTATGGTGTTTATTTTTTATTAATCCTCTTGAATAAGGTGAATCCTTTCTGGACCACCTATTAGTAGGAGTTTCCTGTAGAGAGGGGTCCAGACTGTGTTTCAGGCCAGGAAGGATTTTTCTTCCTATGTAGGGTTATGAAAGTGGATTAATTATTTTAACTATTGTTTTTCCGCAGCCAGTGGTGATCAGAAGCTACAGACTGATCAAAGGAAAGAGACATTTCTTATTTCTGGTATCTTTTTTCCCTGTCCCTCCAGCTGCTTGCAATTCTCCCACCTTTGACCCTCTCAGGGACTCCTACTAAGTAGGTTTCTGAATGTACCAACTATGGGATTTGGAATAAGTCACCTACTTGGGCCTAGAATGCAGTTCCAACCCTCACATGTTGCATTTGTTCCCTGAAGAAAGGAGAAAAAAACACAGAAAACAATATTTATTAAGCCCCTGACCCCATGTGTGCCAGGCACTCTGATAGGCTCTTTGTGTATATTAACACATGGAATTCTGGAAACAATTGGAAAACGCTTCATGAATAATCATTATCGTACCAATTTTTCAGATGGACAACTTGAAGCAAAGCAGAGTAAGTTCCTCAGCCATGATTGTAGGGCCAGTGAGTGCTGCAGTGGGATTCTGATGACTGCAAAGTCCAAGCTCTTGATGCTATCTCCCGGGTTTCTTCATTGCTTCCCAAGTCTAAGCTGCTGTCATTTAGACAAAGATTCTGTTATTACAATGGCAGTCACAAAGAGATTCCTGTTGTCCCACCTCCAACAGTGGCCCATGTCCCTCTGTTGCTCTTTGCCTCTCTTCCCCATTTGCCAGTCCCAAAACTGCTATCGGTTTGCTCAGTGGAATTGGCTGTCTGCATTGGTCCTTTTCTGATTAGAGCATTGCTCGGTGCTCCTCCTAGGAGCCTGTGCCCAGATTTGCCACCGGCTTTTTTTTTTTTTTTAATTCAAGCCTTCTTTGCCATGAGCCCAAATGTGCCTTCTAGCTGCAGTTTGAGAATCAAGTAGAAATGAGCCATATGATCTGACAGCTTTTGCTGCCTGGCTTCCCATCACTTTGCTCCACTGACCTGGAGCCCTGGCACACATTATTGCCCAACTATAATAAAGATTATTCTGTTTGTTGGGAGCAAAATCTCCAGAACAGGAGAAGTGGGCCAGGCTTGTGATGTAAGCTCAGGCCTTGAATTCAGAGAGCCCTGTTCAGTTATCCTTCTCGGTAGGCAAATAATTGTCAGCACGTCCTCCTTGATTAAGCTATTTCCTCATAAACAGGGCTGAAACATTTGTCTTCCTGCCCATGAGGTTGTTGTGAGTCTCAAAAAGAAAATTAAGATGGGAAAACATTCTGCAAATGATAAGATACTTACTAAATGCCCTCTGTTACTAATAGACTTACTGAAACTGATATTAATCGGATAAGTGGGTAGTGAAGGAGTGCTGCATGAGTTATGTCAAACAATAGCTTCCAAGAGAGGACGTCTTGCTTGCTATTCAGCAGCACAGGGTAGTTGTGTGGGCGGCGTCTGCAGTCAGAGCCTTAGTTTGACTACAAATATTAACACCCCTTCTTATCTATGTGAGCTTCAATTTCTTTAGCTTTAGAATTTGCACTAGTCCATTGGGAAATTGAGGTAAGGACCAAGATGGACAAACATTCTATGATACTCATCATGATGCCTGATCAATGAATATTAGCTGTTATCATTATGCTGTTATGTTTAACTGAACTGAGTCAATAAATTAATAGAATTAGAATGGCCCTTAGACTCCTCTCCCTTCTTTGTAAGATGAGGGCTCAAGCCACACAGGTCCAGAAACCTAACCTTAATGGACCCATTCTCACTAATTAAACTGACGGGAGATCAATGCAAAACCAGGATGTAAAATTCTTAAGCAGCACTGGGGACTGAGACCTGTTAACACGTGGCAATGCTTAGTAACCCTATTTGGAGGCTGCCTTGAGGCACACAGGAAGGCAGAGTGATTAAAAGGCTGGGAAAAGCTTCAGGGCTGAGAAGAGAGGAAGGGAGATTCCTTTGAGCTCTCCCTTTGTCTCTCTAGGTATGCAAATGGCCCCACAAGTAAGGACTTAAAGGACTGAGTTTCCAAATCACAAGTCCTTGGCTAGCATTTCCCATAAGACACAGATCAATCTTCACAGTACAGCTGTATCAGAGGCTCATGCCTGTGTCCAAAGCTACTTCCAATTTCATGCCCAGGTTTTCTTCGTTTCATTCAGACTCTTGGTCATTCACAGAGACTTGTTTTGGAACCATTTTGCAGAAGCCTCTGAGAACAATGCAATTTCTAGTGTCTTGGTGCTAGACAGGGTCCCTTATATCCACCCTGATTATAGCAGGAAAAAGAGACCCTTGATTTTTGACACTCTTTTGTTCTTTCTCTGATTCTTGAACACATGGGCAATTTACCCCCATTCTTTTTTCTAAGAGCATTTTAAATAATCGTGGCATGGAAAATGGTATGTTTCCTCTGGTTCCAGATAAGGAAAGCTGTAAATAATTTAAAGTTCCTGCTGTGCAAAATTACCCAAACAGAAAGTACATTTTTTTATGCTTGGCACTGAGGATGGTAAAATAAGAAATTGTGCCAATTTTCCTATAGGTGAAATTTTAGCTTCTTTATACCATAAGCACTTTGACTCTGAAAAAAGTAACATAATGAGATTTTGTGCAAGGTGTGCCAGAATTAATATAGGGCTATAGAAATAATAGCCCAAATTTACCTTTCATACACACACAAAGACACAAAATTACTGAAAGTTTGTGCTGGGAGCATTAAGCCACTCCCCAGGGCTCAAAGATTGTGCCCCATAATAGTATTTATGTTACCACAAATGTCAGTGTCAACACTTCAATCTTATATGAAAACTATTGTTTTGTGGCACAAAATTCTGATGTATATGTTATTTGATTCACTATAAGCCACTATAATTTGAAGCATCAATGTGACCTACTTTTCCCCTCTTAATTAACAGGTCATCATAAAATGGGGTTGTGTCTATTTTCACCTGGCCCACTGTGTGTTGTGAGTGCCACCAGAGCTATCCTGCTGCCCCTCCACAGATCGTAGGATTTTCTTCCTTTATGTTGAATTTAGCACTGAAACTGGCAAAGCTTCGTTCTCAAGAATGAAAAGGTCATGGAGAAAGAGGAGGCGAGAAGCCACTTTACTACTTTCCTCCTTGGGACACTTGTGCTGAAGGCATGTGATGGAAAGAGAAATGGACTTCTGGTCTCCAGTTTGGGTCCCATATCCAGTGAGGGCTGCTTCTCTGGGCACTGGAACAGTGACTTCTGCACACGCTCAGCCATCCCAGAGCTTGTCCCTAACGATCCAGGAAGGGATGGGGCATCGGGCTCTACGAAGACAAAGCACAAGCACTAGTAGGCAAGAGCCAAATATACCTAAGAATAGTAATAAAATGTGTCTATGAACAGCTACTAAATATAATAAAAATTTAATGTATGACTGGAGTTTGTTTCTGGTGATGGTGATCAAGTCCTCTTGCCAGAGGACTGGCTTCATCTTCAGGTGTCAAATGTTCTCTTACTTCTCCAACTCTAGTCCTTTGCCAGGTTTCTAGTTGCTGTACAGTTCTGAGCAAATGTCAAAAGGTCAGAAGGATGAGTCTTCACAGGGATTAATGAGTTTAGATGATGGCTTTCGGAAAGAAACAGAGAGAAAGAAAAAGGAAGGAAAGAAAGAAGGAAGGAATAATGGAAGGAAGGAAGGAAGGAAGGAAGGAAGGAAGGAAGGAAGGAAGGAAGGAAGGAAGGAAGGAAGGAAGGAGAAAAGATAGGAAGGAGAGCATGAGGGAGGGAACAAATGGAAGGAATTAGAGAGAAAGGAAGGAGGGAGGGAGGGAGGGAAGAAGGAAGGAAGGAAGGAGGGAAGGAAGGAGGAAAGAAAGGAAGGAAGGAAAGAAGGAAGGAAGGAAAGAAGGAAGAGAGGGAGGGAGGAAGGGAGCGAGGGAGGAAGGGAGGGAGGGAGAAAGGAAGGAAGGAAACAGGGAGGGAGGGAGAAAGAAAGAAAATTTTAAAACACTGCATCCTATAAAATGGTCTCCACAGTTGTGTGGGAGGGGTGTCACAGGCTTCCCTGACTGTTGGAGACAAAAGAATAAATCTTCAGTATTTTGCCTGCAAAGATCCCCCTTTGCTCAAGGCCCTCTTGTCTGCCAAGTGTGTTGGCCAGCAACTGGCATCCAGGCATCTGCTTGATGGATTTGTCTCACCTTCACATGTCTGTTCTGACAGTGCATCTTCAGGGGGCCTATCCATGGATGTTGAAAGCCCTAGGTCTTTCCCCTATGATCTCATTACATTTTGTTGTTGTCACCTTCTTTCAATTCTTCCTTCTTTATTAAACTATAAATTCTGTGGGGAAAGGGTTTCTATATGTCACGTTCACAGTTGCATGCCCTGAGCCTACTGGTCAACCCTCAGCAATACTTGTTGAATAAATGAGCCCAAGATACCTCATTTTACATCTTTAGGCTCATCTACATGCAGGTTCTATAGTCTGTGATGAAAGAGGATATCGTATTCATTTCCTAGATTCTTCCTGGGTTGGCTGTATACCCAGTGCTATAGTTTGGATGTTTGTCCCCTTCAAACCTCAAGTTGAAATTTGATCTCCAATGTTGGTGGTGTCTAATGGGAGGACTTTGGGTTATGGGGTGGACCTCTAATGAGTAAGTAAATGCCCCTTCTGGGACAGGTTGGGGTGGGAGGAAGGGGAGAGTGATTTCTAGCTCTATTTGTTCCCATGAGAGCTGGTTGTTACAAAGAGCCTCTCATCTCCCTGCTTCTCCTGATTCCTCTCTCACTGTGTGATCTCTGCATACACCAGCTGCCCTTTGCCTTCTGCCATGAGTGAAAGCAGGCGAGACCCTCACCAGAAGCTAAGCAGATGCTGGCGCTATGCTCCTTGCATAGCCTGCAGAACTATGAGCCAAATAAACTCTTTTCTTGATAAATTATCTAGCCTTAGGTATTCCGTTATAGCAACATAAATGGACTAAGACACTCAGCTATCACAAATATTACTTGGCTTGGGCACTCAGGATCTTGAGAAAAGGCTGTTGATCAAGTCATAGAGAGACTTCCTCAGTTCTCTGCCCCTGACGACTTCCTTAGCCTTGGGTCCCAAGTGCTGTAAGTTTATCGTAGGTGGAATGGAGAGTCTTGAAACTATGTCACCTAACAATGATTTCAGGCAGGACCATGTCCGCTGCCCTTGGAAAAATGGAACCTTGAGTCTAAACTTTCCCATAGAACACACTTCACCTTCCAACCTAAAACAATGGAAGTTTTCCAGTTGAAAATTATCCCAGAGGCAGATGTACAGACCTCCATTTCAGTAGCTTTTCTGCCACTAACGGATTAGAAGGTCCCAGGACTTGGATTGTCTTAACTTGTATAGTTATGGAGCAGCTACAAGTGTGATAAATACCTTGTGATGATAACGGATATATGATCTTCCCCGAGCTTCAGATCAAATTGGGTAAACTTTGAAAACATCTACTTATTACTTAAAAAAAAATCCAGGATGAGTTTCTTGTTACATGACAGAATCACAGAATAAACTGCTTGATAGCCAGTCTTCACAATTTATTGTAATTGTCTCTGTCAGTCTCTGGAGAAAAGGGGACATGGCACCCTGGCTGAGTCTGAAAGTCTGTTTTGTTACCAAATTCCTGACAAATGGACTTGGAGTGAATGCCCCCTCTCATTGGGATGTTTTGCATGGACGACAGGATTCAAGCTTGGCGTCTGGTATCTTGTCATCTGTTTCTCCCCAGCGAACACTTAATCCTTCAAGACAGAGAGTAAGTAATAATATTTAATATGTCTCACCTTCAAGCTTTATTTCATGAATTATAAACACCTGCTTTTTAGTGACTGCTACTTAGTCTCTTTTATTGTACCAATTGTTTTTTCCATCATAAATAATTCAGGACACATTTATCCCAAAACAGTGCAATTTGATGGAATCATAGAATGGCTTTCCCTTAATTTTTAGCATTCTTGTAAATAAGTCCCCAATGCCAAGAGTGTGCTATGACTGTCCTTGCCTGACTCTGCAGATAGAGCTGCTGACTGGTAGGCTATACATGACAGTGGCAGAAAGAATCCAATCCACACAGATGTCCTTCCTTTCTATACTAAAGACAGGCTGCCACAATGAGGACACAGAGCTGCCATGCACAATGAGTGTATGCACTCATGCACACATGACAACCCCCTGGAGACTGATTTTGGGGGACCTGGGATGTAGATCCACCCCTGGTTTGCCTCAGGGTCTAATTCCTACCCTAGCATAGCCTCTTAGTGGGGATATTGACTCTACAAAGTAGAATGGTGGGAGAAGTACCTTAATCAATAACTCTACCAACTCAGGAGAATTTCTTGATTACATTTGTGGGCATAGTCCTAACGGGATATGACACAGGAATGCTTCCTGCTTTCTGGACAAGCAGCAGTGCTGGTCTTCTATATGACAGGAGAATCCACCTCACATGGAGTAGTCATAGAAGGAGAAGAAAAGGTAGTCAAGATCCTTTAAGTCATCCTTAAGGACCTGGACCCTTGGAAACTGTTGGATGTAGGAACATATTTTTGTGTTTCTGAAGTTGAGGCTTTCTGAATATATTTGTCTGCAAATTCAGGAACCTGGGGTCACAGAAAGCCTTGCAAAGTTAATTTACAGCTGCATAAAGAGTGAAAGAACTCCAGAGAGATCTACCTTTCTCTGGGGGCATATGTTTACATTTCACTGGAAAAGGAGCCCTGTGAACTTGAAGGCACCTCTAGATTATAAAATTGGACATGAGGGCCTACCTGGCCTTAGAGAAGATGTATTTACATTCCAAAAGGTTAGAGAATCCAGAATCCTTTCTCTTGAATCTCCAAGGAACAAAGGGTTTTGTTTTCATCCTCCTTTTGGGAGATTTGAGAAGGTGGCTACCTCTTCCTCCTCTAGATAAGGAGATAAAACCTGTTCCTAAACTATGATGTAGACTTTGACATTTGCATATGTAGGACGTTTGTCTCAGCTTTTACCATTCTTAATCCCAGGGTTAAGAATCAAGGTGTGGGGATCCATGTGGTCGTTATTTGCTTTTTAAAGAAATAATGATCATCTGTCTCTAATCCAGAATACCAAATGTTCACAATCAGGATAAAATTATACAGATGAATATTAAAAACCCAACAGAAATTCAAAGGGAAAAAAATAGCCTACATTTGTTTCTATTTCAGCTTTGCTTGTGGTCAGTCAAGAAGGAGGGTTTGAAGAGAGGTAATAGGGTAAAGAGTGGGTGGGTGGGTGGGGATTTGCATTTAATTTATTTTTGCTGTTGGTGCTAGATTTTGCCAAATAAATGGGGTTGAATTGGAGTCTGTTAAATCAGGGTTTCTCAGCCTCAACACTACTGACAATGTGGGTGATAGCTCTTTATTGTGGGGGTTGTCTTGTGCATAGCAGGAGGTTCAGCAGCAACCCTGACCTCAACCCACTCAATGCCGATACAATCACACCACCCATTTTGGTAACAACCAAAAGTGTATCCAGACATTGCCAAATGCTCAATAGGGGGCAAAATCACCCCTGTTGAGAACTGCTGTCTTAAAAGCACATGTGACACCATTATTTCTAAGCATTTGACATAGTACTAGTCATGGATGAGATCAGGGGAGCTGGTCTTCTGCACGGGCAAATTAGATTATTGTCTAATTGCCTAAAGAGGTCTTTCTAGAAACTTCCATTCAGAAAGAAAGCTCCTTCCATGTGTTCACTCTATTTAAATGGTGACCAAACCCTTTAATCCACAGTGTTAAAGCTTACTCTGTGAATACCTGGGAAAGGTATCATAGTCATATAGATCCACTTGAAAGAGAGTGTCAAAGTAGATGATCAAGGCAGCAGATGCTTTTGTTGTGATCAGCATTTGATAGGGAGAAGGCATCAGATCACAGTGGGAAAAGGATGCAGAAAGCAAAGACAAGAGGTACCAAGGATCAGATTCACTTAATAAAACATTTTGCAAAGAA
Organism: Macaca fascicularis; assembly: GCF_037993035.2. NCBI lineage: Eukaryota > Metazoa > Chordata > Mammalia > Primates > Cercopithecidae > Macaca > Macaca fascicularis. Next base: position 6,054,117 of record NC_088377.1, on the reverse strand, counting down.
TGAACACCATTGAGCATTGAAATATGTAAAAACAGAATGCATAGCATTTTAGAATGCTGTAAAACTCACAGTGCTAACGTGGAAAATAGCCCTATTTGTGACTTCTTTTTAAATTGTAAGGGAGTGAGCAGAGAGGTCAGCTTGGGTTAGGATAGGTCAGGCAGACCCCTTGACAGCTGAAGGCATGGAAGGGCAGGAAGTTTGGAGATTGGGGCTGACATAGGGAAGAAGATGCTCCAGGAAGAATGAATGCAAGAGCACCTTGCCTGGTTTGAATTTCCCTTAGAAATATCTCATTGCCTGGACCTGAGATGTGGCTTATATTGAAGTTATTTATCTAAATTCTCCTCTCCTCCACTGGATTCTAGATTTTTATGGAAAGTTCCTGGTCTTGAACATTAATATTTCTGCTGATGTGCTTAGCCCAGGATCTGTCACAATAGGAGAATGGTAAAATAAGTGAATCCATGCCAAAGGAAACCTGATGTTCATTAGGCCTTGTGTGGTATTTTGGCTGTGCCTCAAGAAGGTCATCCCATTAGGGACAGCCATTCACACCTGCCTCTTTAGATAGCCTGTAGGAGGGAAAGAGCTGGGCACTATCATGCCAAGGCCTTGAAGACTCTCCACATAAAGGAGCTAAAATTCCCAAATATAATAGAATATGACTTATAAAGGTATATTAATATTCTGTGCTGCATAACAAATAACAACAAGTTTAGAGACTTTAAACAACATCCATTCATTTTCTCAGTTGCTGTGGTTCAGTAGTCCAAACCTGGCTTAGCTGGGTCCTCCGATTAGAGTCACACAAGACTGCAATCAAGCATCGACTGGGCTGTGTTCTCACTGGAAAGCTGGACTGGGGAAGGATCCACTTCCAAACTCACACAGGTGGTTGGCAGAATTCATCTCCTTGTGGTTGTAGGAATGAGGGCTCCAGTTCCTTGCTAACTCTTGGCTGGAGATTTCCACAGCTCCTAGAGTCACCCATAGTTCTCTACCATGTGGTCCTCTCTATAGGCAGATTGATTCCACAGCATGCCGTATTGCTTCTTCAAGGCCCACAGGAGAGTAAGAGTGAGTCTGTGGAATTTTATATAACACAGTGCAGTCACAAAAGAGATATCCCAGCACCTTTGCCACATTCTATTGACTAGATGCAAGTCCCACCCAAACTCAGTGGGAGGGAATTGCACAAAGGCATGGACAGCAGGAAACAGGAATAATTGGGGTTTATCTTAGAATCTGTCTACCATGTGAGAAAATAAAATTTAAAATAAAATTCAGCAATTCTTCCTTGTGTAGCTTCTCTGAAGCTGTTCAGAAGAGATTTACCAAACACCACTTTGCAACAATTCTGATTTCCCCACTGGATGGCAAAGTCAAAGGGAAAAGAATGTCCTACAGTATAAATTTTCCCCTTTTTCATGCAATGATAGCCTTGCAATAGTTCTGTAGGCCAGAGAGCATTAGAAACCAATCTCATTAAACACTTTGACCTACTGCCTAAACACAGTGTCTTAATTAATGAAAGGGTGTGAGGAAGGGGGATGAAAGTCGTCACTTCAGAAACCCTGGACTGAAATTCTAGAGTGTGTATTCCCAACCTTCTGATACCCCTGGGCAGGACCAAATGCTTTTACCTTGACATTTGGGTATAGCTTACATCTTCTTTTATAATGAAGGGTAACACACAGAAACTTCCGCTCCTGGAAACCTGGTATGCCTTTCCTCATCCATTCTGACCAATTTCTTTTGGATTTTCCTTGAAATTTTGTTCTGATCTCATGAGAAGTAGATTTGTTCTGTTTTGGTGGTGCATGCCCAGACCTTATCCTTATCTTCTGTTTGACTAAGCACAAAATGTTTTCTTTATCAGGTAAATTTAATTAAGAGGTCAGTCACTCAGCAAACTCCATCATTATTGTCTGAACGCTAAAAATAGAGGAAGAAAAAAGTCCCACAAGCCCTAAAATGAGGAAGAAAAAAATTCTACAAGGGAGCAAAAGTGAATCACATTCTAAACCTCTCTGTACAGTGACCCTTTAGTGAAGGAGGAAGGAGCCACTATTTCTACCTATTTAGCAGCAAGAGATTCTAAGTTAGCCCCATTTCCTCCTTGAACTCCATCCCCACAAAAGGGTTATTTGAGTTTGGGGTACAGGTTAGAATTACTCCTCCCCATCTCCCACACTCAATTACCCTCTGTCCCTCAGCAGTGCCACAAATGAAGATGTGTGTCTGGCTTACAGCCCACCATAACGCCTGCATTCTTTTCTTCTTATTCTCACAGTAGTCACTTGCAATTGTCTTTCCTCCTATTGTATATCAGTTGTATGGTTCTTTTCTTACTTTGATCGTTATTCTAAAAAATAATCACGTATTTCCTCAATTTTGACAGCATGGACTTTAAGCCTTGTAAAGGTCTTTGAAGATCTTAACCCCCTCATCTTACAGTTAAGAGTAGTGGTGATGAAGCTATTGAATCATTCATCAAGAGTCATAGTGACCTTTACCAGGAGTGAAAGAGATCGCACATGAATTTTTAAATTGATTATACACTACACTGGCTTCATGGGAGGGCACAATAGAGACCTGGTCACAAAGTAGGATCCCTGGATTGTCAGATTTGTTGTGACTGCATTGTAAGGAGACACTGTCATGTCTCGGAAAAAACCTGGAAGATGCTATAGTCAGCAAGACCCCTCTGGAACCCAATCACTGTCCCCCACACCTGCATCAGAGTCCCCTCAACCTACATCCTGTACATATCACCATCTTTTTTCTTTTCCTAGAAACCAGGCTTTCTTGCAATACCAGTGCCAGACTCCTCCATCTACTAACTCTGCTCCCCAGTCTCTGATATCCTAGTGAGTTCATTAGGTCCACATTCTACCACTGCCCCTCTTTCTCAACTTGAAACACCACCCTTTAGTCATGCCTCTACCATCGGCCACCTGATTATTCCTGTTCCCTATACACCGCATGACTATCAGATCTATCATTTATGGAATGCCTACCAGGTGCCCAGCATTGAGCTCGGTATTCATCATCACTAATTTATTTATTACTAATTTAATTGCCACCAAAACCTTATGAAAATGGATATTAACCCCACTCTAGACATGAGGAGACCAAAACTCAGAAAGATTAATGACTTGTTCACATTCATCCATTTGTTGTGGTGCCACCAGGATTTGAATCCAAGTCTGACTCTGGAATCCATGTTCTCTCTACTGCCCCAACACAGCATCCCAGTATGCCTTGAATTTTCTGGAACATTACTGATTTCAAACACTTATCCCTTAGGACTCCTAAGTGTACATATGCATATGTCAGATTATTTATTCTCAATTCTGTTTAGAAAAGAGAGTGCCTGGCAGGGCACAGTGGCTCATGCCTGTGATCTCAGCATTTTGGGAGGCTGAGGTGGGCAGATCACCTGAGGTCAGGAGTTCAAGACCAGTCTGGCCAAAATGGCAAGTCCCCATCTCTACTAAAAATACAGAAATTAGCCGAGCATGGAAATGTGTGCCTGTAATTCCAGCCACTCGGGAGGCTGAGGCAGGAGAACCTCTTGAACCCAGAAGGCAAAGGTTGTGGCGAGCTGAGATCACGCTACTGCACTTCAGTGTGGGGAACAGAGAGACCTGGTCTCAGAAAAGAAAAAAGAAAAGAGAGTGGCCATATCTATGTATAAAACTAGTGACACACAATTATTCTGCCTTTGCTTTAGTGCACACATCCACACACTCAGAAATACGCATATGTGTAATACATTTCATATTTTGAACAAGCAGATATTTCAGCCCTAAGGAATCCTAAAAATAAATAAAGATCTGTTTGCAAAGACTCATATCATTACTCTCATTTGTCTACCTTGCACTACAACCAATTTGAAGTCACACTGATTATTTGTTTCACAATTTTCTCAAATATTTAACAACTCACATCCTCGCAGGGGATTTAAGGAATTAGAGTGGTGTTTTCTGATTTTGTTTTTTTTTTAATTTTTAATTTTTATTTTTATTTCAGTACATTGGTCTAATTGGCATTATATCACGTTGAAACATTTTGAGATTTTTTTGAAGTTAACTTTTATTTTTTTCCTTTCATTTCTGAGTTTCACTCCCTTGTTTATCATTTCCAGCATAATTTTTTTTTTGGTGTACCTCTAAGTAGTCCTTTGTGAATCTACACTGGATGTTTCCTGTTCTTTGTGTTGTTTCTAAAGAAACTGTAATTTTCTGGGCTCTAATTAAAGTGCCCCACAGGACACTTCAGATTTCTTCTGCTTCATGTAATATTGCACAATTTTTTTATTGTGCTTTCTGCTCCTCTTTATGGATCCTGAATTCTCTTCTACTGTGTTCCCATAAATGCCCATAAGAACCATAAATGTATGTACGTTTATTATGCCTTTCAAAGTTTGAAATATAAATGTTGGATTTCTACTCTTTTGACATCCAACACTAAACATGTAGTGATGATTGCATATTCCCAGCTAATGTGATGAGTCAATAAAGGAGGATTAGACAGTTCTGCTGATATCTACTACTAGAAATGGTGCATATAGGCAAAGGCCAAAATGAAAGAATTCTGATTTGTCTTATAGAAAAGTAATAATGTCTTCTGCTTCCAGGTGGATGTATTAGGGCATGTCAGACCAGTAACGCCACTGCAACAATTTTTTTTAGGCTGGATAAACTACACAATCCATTTTTTTAAAGGATTGGAAAGCTATAGTGCTATGGTTTGAATATGTCTCTTAGAATTCATTTGTTGAAAACTTAATCCCCAATGTGATTAATGCCATTATAAAAAGTGCTCATGTGAGTGAGTTCCCACTATTGCTCTCTTGCCTTTTCACTTCTGCCAGGTGAGGACACAGCAAGAGGGCCCTTCCCAGATGCTGGCATCTTGATCTTAGACCATCCTCCAGAATTGTGGGAAATTACATTTCTGTTTTTATTAAATGATCCAGTCTCAGGTATTCTGCTATAGCAGCACAAATGAAATAAGACAAATGGAAAAGGCAAAGATTTTTTTTTTTTTTTTTTGAGACGGAGTCTCACTCTGTCACCCAGGCTGGAGTGCAGTGGCGGGATCTCAGCTCACTGCAAGCTCCGCCTCCCAGGTTCACGCCATTCTCCTGCCTCAGCCTCCCCAGTAGCTGGGACTGCAGGTGCCCACCACCACGCCTGGCTAATTTTTTTGTATTTTTAGTAGAGATGGGGTTTCACCATGTTAGCCAGGATGGTCTCGATCTCCTGACCTCGTGATCCACCCGCCTTGGCCTCCCAAAGTGCTGGGATTACAGGCGTGAGCCGGCCTTGGAAAAGGCAAAGATTAGAAGAACTAAAGCCCCAGAGACAGAAGGGTTCCTTCTAGTGAGATAGTCATTGCTGGCTGTTTTCTTCTTTTGGCATTATTTGCCATTTCTGGACATCAGTTAAAGATTAGGCTTATCTCAAACTAAGGGATGCTCTTGGTAGGCCTTGGGAAGTCACTTGTGGGTAGAATGATGGCTTAGAAACTATTGTCATCTCCAAACAAGTTCCCCATGAGACTTCTGAGTTCTCTGACAGTGCCGGGAATGGAAAAACCTAGACACAAACACAGATTAAAATTTTCTGTAGTAATCTAGTGATTAAAAGACTAAGTTCCATTACAGGGAGAAGCCCTGCAGCAGACACAAAGTTGGCCTCCCTTTCAAGCTGCCAGCCATATTTGAGCCTGTGTGCAGGAAAAATTCAGAGACTCTGAAGGGCAAAACATTTGAGCTGAGAAAACGGAGATTTATCAATCAAACATCTGGGAAAGTCATGCCCAATAAAAGCAGAGAAAAATGTCCCACAGAGGGAGGGGGCCTACATAAAAACACATGACAGGTCTCTCAAGACATTTGCCAGATTTGATTTCTGAACTTGTACAAGGTGAAAGGCTATGGAGCTAAGCACAAAATCTCTAAAGGGCAGAATATTCTGGGCTAAGGAGATAAACCAAAAACCTAGAAGCATCATACACAAGAAACAGGGACTTGCTAGACGTGAAACAAATCCTAAAATTTCAATCCAGCCTTAACCAAAAGTAATTTTAATTGGATTGAGGTGACCAGTCTTTCATCATGTAAGTCCACAAGAGGAAATTGAACCCTCAGCAGTGGAAGATATTATTTAGAGCACCTGTGATTTATTTATATGCAATTACTTGAAATATAATTTTAAAAATTATTAGTCAGACAGTGGTATCAATAAGTAAGAACATGTTAAAAAAAAAATAGAGGCTTCTGGTTTCATCTCTAACATGTAAAGAGCCTAGAAGTTCTCATCCTATACTTAAGAGAAAGCTGGAAAAATATAAGTCAGTGACTTTCCTTGAACTCAACAGAAAATGGAGATCACAGGGAAAAAGTAACATCAAAATATTGAGAAACAAACAAATACAGAGCATCATAGTCAAGATCTGCTTATCTGGAACAGAAGCCACTGGACTCACAAACTGGTGGGGACATTTATGTGGCAATTTTGATGAGTTGTTAGAGGCTTAAGTATAGGGTAGCATGAAAGTGAGAAAGTCCTGGGATCCACAGTCTTAGGGGGTCCTCCGCACATTGTGGGCTTCACTTCCTGGAAACACACTGGGTTCTCATATTGAAGCTTTGAGAAGGATGCCCTGGCTCTGGCAGAGGAAGGGCAATCATTATGAAATATAATAAGTCGTCACAACAAAAGAACTACTCCCTAGTGGAAAAGAACTTGCTAGAACCTTATCGTAGCTGTGGGAAAGACATTTCTCCCGATCAAGCTCCATCTGGCCTCCCTAAGGCCAAAGAGGAAAAAGCATAATCATAAAGGGTCACAGCTTCAAGGAAATAGATTGGGAATACTGCAGTCAAGAAAGACATAAGAAGGAAGTGGAAAAAGAAAGCCAAGTTATTAGAAAAAAACACTATGAAGGCCATAACCTAGAGATACAACCCCACTAACACACTGAGATTTAATTATGAGATCACAGAATGCTTTCTCTTCTCCCTACCTTATCACCACAGTAACAAGTTTCTAGTATAAAAAAACAATGGATTACAGCTGAAAGAGCTGTAAAATGCAGACTTTATATAAGAAGGAATACCTAGGGAAGCTTAAAGTCAATGCGGGAGAAAAAACAATGACATGGAAGGAATCTGAAGCCTCTAGTACCTACAACTGTAGCAAACGTCAAACACAGCCAGACTCCTAACCAGATTAATGTAAAACAGCACCACAGTCCAATTTACCTCCAGTCCTACTATCACGTACATTATGTCCAGCTTTCAACAAAAAATTAAAGGCATACAGAAAGGCTAGAAAAAACATAGTCTGAAAAGACAGAGAAAGATAAGAACCAGATTGATATTATACAGATGTTGAAATTATCAGACTAGGAATTTAAAATAACCATGAGTATTATGTTAAGGTCACTAACAGTAAGAAGTAACAACATACAATAATATATAGGTAATATAAACAAAGAGTTGGAAACTCTAAGAAAAGATAAAAAAGAAAAATATTAGAAAAAATACTGTAAGATAAATTAAGCCTACTTGATGGGGTCATCAGTTAATATGATATGGCCAATGTATTAGTAAACTTTAGTATAGGTCAATTAAAAACTTCCTAAGCTGAAATATAGAAAGGAAAAAAAAAATAGAAAAAACATAACACAGAAACAGAATATCCAGAATCTGTGGGACTATAATATTTAATAAAAATAAACTCAGTTTCTCCTGTTTTACTCTCAAAACACAAAGTACTTCACCGCTGGGCACCAACATGTGTGAAAAATTTTCCCCACTAACAACGAATTCTGCACATTGCACAGCAGAGTTTCTGGTCAACACCAGCTGAATGTCCTCTAATTTAATGAATTTGATCTACCTGGAGGTAGTATCAGATCTCACAGGATGAGGAATCAGTCCCACAAGATAGCCCTTACTTGAGCTGCCAATCACAAGCACAGACTGTGGCCTGTGCTTCTGACCAAGAGGCAATAAATCAGGCTTCCCATAATTTATATTTTGTGTTTGATTACTATTCTAGAGTGCCTCAACAGAACTCAGGGAAACATTTATGTTTGTCAGTTTATTATAAAGAATTTTAAAAGGATATAGATAAAAAGCCAGGTGGAAGAGATGCACAGGGATGTAAGGAGAAAAGGGCAAGAAACTTTCATGCCTTCTCTGGGCACATCACCCTCCAGGAAACTTCATGTGTTCAGCTATCCAAAAGTCCCCCAAACCCAAGCTCTTTGGGGTTTTATGAAAACTTCTTTATATAGGCATGATTGATTAAGTCATTTGTTATTGTTGATCAGCTTAACTTTCAGCCCCTCTTTCCTCCTCAGAGATTAGTGGGTGGGACTGAATGTCTTTAATCATGTATTAATATTGGTCTTTCCCAGTAGCCAGCCCCTATCCTGAAGCCACCTAGGGGCTGCCAGCCACCAGTCATCTTGTTAGCTTACAAATGATGCCCTATTACTCCAGATTTCAAGACTGTTAGGAGCTGTACATCAGTAAACTAGGAGAAAGACCAAATATATATTTCACAATATCACACGGACAATTTCAAAAGTGTAACATATGTGCAATTGTTATCCCATAAAAAGAAATAGAGAACTTAGCAAAATAACTATTTAAAATAATAATGGCCAACAATTTTCTATAATTAATGGCATACATTAAACTACAGATCAAGGAAACCCAGAGAACACCAAGCAGGATAAATCATCCTCATCCCCCAACCAACCCCACAAAAAGGGTATCTAGGCATACCAAATGCAAGCTGCAGAAAACTAGAGACAAAGAAATAGATCTTGAAAAAATCCAGAAGAAAAACAATGATCTTACCTATAGAGGAATGAAAATAAGAATTGCAGCAGGCTACTCATCAGAAACAATCCAAGCAAGAACAGAATAGAGTGAAATATTAAAAAATGGAAAGATAAAAAGAACCAACTTAGAATTCTACACAAGTGAAGTAGCTTTTAAATGTGAAGGAGAATGAAGACTTTCTTAGACAAAGACTGAATGAATTCAAGGCCAGCAGATCTGCCCTACAAGAAATGTTAAAACGTAAGTTCTTCAGGAAGAAGGCAAATGATATAGGCCAGAAACTGAAATCTACATAAACAAAGAAAAAATGTTGGGAAAGGAATAAATAAAGGCATAATAAACTTATGCATTTTTATTTTTCTTAATGTATCTAAAAATTAATGTTTACCTATAGCAATAATAGAACAAGTTATTGAGTATAGCATATGGATAAGTCAAATGAAGTCAATAATGGTGTAAAAGATGGGAGAGAGATATTGGAGGATGCTGCTCTGAGGTACCAATATGGCATATAATTTGGCATAGCATTATTTGAAAATAGACTTAAATTACTTAAAGTAGTTAACAAATGTGTTTTATAAACCCTTGACCAACCACTAAAAAAATTATTAAAGTATCATTGATATGTTAAGAGAGAAATAAAATAAAATACTTGCTTAAAACCAGAAAAAAATAGAAAAAAGAAGAGAGGAAAGGAGCAAAATATTACAATAAATAGAAAACACTTACAAACGTGGTAGCTATTAAACCACCATGCCAATTTTAACTTCAAATGTGAATAATGGAAATAATTTTATTAAAAGACAGAATGTCAAATTGGATTTTAAAAAGATTCAACTCTATGTTCTTTGCAAGAAATCACTTTAAATATCAGCAATCAGATAGATAAAAAGTAAAAGGATGAAGAAAGATATACTATTACACAATTAATTTATTAAAAGGAAGCTGGAGTAGCTGTATTATCTTTAAACTTGGAAGTCTGCTCTTGAAAGAAGGAATATTATCAGGGATTAGTAGGACGCTTATGCTATGATAAAAGGTCAACTCTCTAACAATACAATAATCCTAATATGTGTGTACCTAATATAGGCTATCAAAATATGTGAGACAAGGAGAAAATGATAAACAAATCCATTATTATGGTTCGTGAATTCAACACCCCTCCATCAGTAATTAATATATCTAGCAGACAGAGAAATTAGTGGGGATATAGATAATTAAAGCAGCACTATAAATCAACTCTACCTAGTTAACATTTATAGAATACTTTTCCTAAAAACATTAGAATCCACATTATTCTTAACCTTACTGAATACAAAGTGAAATTAATAAAAGTGAAAAATATAATGTCAAAACTCATGGGACACAGTGAAAGCAGTGTGTTGAGGTAAATTTATACCATCAAGTGCACATACTAGAAAAGAAAAAAAAATCCAAAATCAATACGCTAAGATTCAATCTTAAGAAACAAGACAAAACAGGAACAATTTAAATATAAAGCAAGCAGAAGAAAAAATTACAATATTTTGTATGTCTTAAGTAACAAACATTTATGAAACATGGATGAAAGACTGCATACTGAGGTTCTAGGACAGTGAAACTATTCTGTCTGAAACTGTAATGGTGGATGCATGATGCTACACATTTGTCAAAATCCACTGAACTTTATAGCACAAAGAGCAAATGTACACAAATTTTAAAATCATTTAGGAGTTCAGGGGGCCCAGCAAAGAATGGAGAATGTAACAAAAATATCAAACTGCATTATAAATGTGTAAAACAATGTCACTACAGGGAGTGGGGGAAACTTTAACCTAAGTAACCTTGGAAATGAGTGGACTCTCCAAAGCTAGAAGTAAAAATAATGATACATAGCACCGTATGCTTGATAAGGTTGTTTCCCACAGGAGTATAGGTTAACACATCTAAATTATTATATGTGTATACTAGACTTGAACAATTAAGTAAAAGTGGCAGATGGTGGGAGCCAGGTGTCTCACTGTTGGAGTGGAAGATTACAGAGAAGCAAGGGAGGAGGCAAAAATGATTCATGTAGTAATAGATTAGCGTTAGAGTCATCAGTGTAAACTTACCTTTAGTTTAATATAATACAGATAGTTACATATGGAAAAAAGTATTAATATGTGTAGAGATCAGCACACATAGCCCCTCATCTTGGTTTCTAATACCAATCTCTAACAAAAGAAATCAGAATTCTTCGGATAAATATTTAATTCTAGGAGTGGAACAGAAAACACCCAAGATGAGCCTGCAATTATTGTGTTACCAGAATGTAAAGAAATGCTCAAAGAAACAATGATGGGGTCGGGCATGGTGTCACACGTCTGTAGTCCCAGCTACTAGGAAGGTTGAGGCAGGAGGATCCCTTGAATTTGAGGCTGCAGTGAGCTATGATAGCACCACTGCACTCCAGCCTGGGTGGCCCCAGCAGATATCTTGTCACTTAAAAAAAAAAAATAAAGAAGAAAAGAAAAGAAGAGAACACAGAAGTCAACTGGACTAATTCCCAATGGTCAAAGCCAAAGTAATTTGAGCAAAAAATAAAGTAATATTGGATGATGACTTACATATTCACTAGTCCATACTGATATAAATAAATGATTGAACAACTAAATAAATGAAGAAGAGACAAATCTCCCATGCAGAAGTGTAAATAATGTATGTAGATACTCCATCTTTACTCCATCTAAATCTCCCATGCAGAAGTGTAAATAATGTATGTAGATACTCCATCTTTACTCCATCTTTAAGGAAGAGAAACATAACTCCCCACTTCTTTTTTTTTTTTTTTTTGAGACAGAGTCTCGCTGTGTCCCCCAGGCTGGAATCCAATGGCACGATCTCGCTCACTGCAAGCTCTGCCTCCCGGGTTCACGTCATTCTCCTGTCTCAGCCTCCCGAGTAGCTGGGACTACAGGCGCCCGCCACCACGCCTGGCTAATTTTTTGTATTTTTAGTAGAGATGGAGTTTCACCGTGTTAGCCAAGATGGTCTCAATCTCCTGACCTCATGATCCGTCCACCTCGGCCTCCCAAAGTGCTGGGATTACAGGCGTGAGCCACCGTGCCCGGCCACTGTGGCTATGTTAATAGAAGAAAACCAACCTTTAAGGCAAGAGCTATTACTAGAGACTAAGGGAGATCTATCAGAATGATAAAAGAATCAACTGAACCAGAAGACGTAATAATTTTAAATTTGTATGCACTTAACAACAGCTACAAAAAAACTACAGCTAAAGAAAACATTCGCAGAACTGAAAGGAGAAATAAACAAATCTACTATAAATTTGGAGAGTTCATTAAACTTACCTTGGTAACATAAAATACAGAACAGGCAGAAAAAAATAGAAAGCCTGTAGAATAATTAAATTATATGATTAATTAAATTGACTTAGAATGCTAACCTTGGCATACAAAATACATATATTTTCAAGTTCACATGGAACATTTACCAAAATAGACAGTACGGCGGGCCAGAATAGGTCTCAGGGCCAGGCATGGTGGCTCACGCCTGTAATCCCAGCACTTTGGGAGGTCAAGGCGGGTGGATGACCTGAGGTCAGGAGTTTGAGATCAGCCTGGCAAATGTGGTGAAACCCCATCTCTAGTAAAAAATAAAAAAAATCAGCCAGACGTGGTGGTGCACACCTGTAATCCCAACTACAAGGGAGGCTGAGGCAGGAGAATTGCTTGAACCAGAAGGCAGAGGTTGCAATGAGCTGAGATCATGCCACTGTACTCCAGTCTGGGCAACAGAGCGAGATTCTGTCAAACAAATAAACAAAAAAAAAAAGGTCTCAGAAAATTTCAAAGAAGTGAAATTACACTGAATAAATTATTGGCCCATGAATTAAACTGGATATCAACAAGAGAAAAACAACTACAGTATTCTCAAGGACTTGGAAGTTAAACAACATACTTCTAAATAACCCTGACTCAAATAAAAAAATCATGATGGAAATAACAAAATAAACTGAATAATTATAAAGATTTAACATTTCTAATCTCATAGCTTATGCAGCACTTAGGAGAAATTTTATAGCTTTGAATAAATATGTTTTAAAAGAAGGATGTTTGATAATTATCAAAACTTTCATCTGAACAAGTTAGAGAAAGAAAAAGAAATTAAACCCAACAAAGTCAAAAGATAGAAATAGTAATGTTAAGAGCAGAAATCAATTTAATAGAAGCAAATACTTATAGAGAATATCAACAAAGCTAAAAGCAGATGCTTTACACTGATGATATTTATAAACCACTTGCAGAGTACTTCAGAAAAATGAAAGGATCTAAAAATTAAAAATATCAACATATTTTTAAAAACAGTAAGAATCCTGTAATTGTTGAAGGAATGAGGGTATTATTTAATATTTTATGATGATTACTTAAAAAATTAAATAAGATGTGAAAAACACACATTACTACAACTGACAAAAAAATTGGAAAACCTGAAGATTTTTAATATTTTCTAATCAAGTTGATTCTATTAAAATTGTTTCCACCAAAAATTCCAGACCAAGATGGCTTCACTGGTGACTTCTTCAGAATATTTAAGAAATAAATAACAGCAATCTTTATGAAAAGTTTCAGAAAATAGAAGATCAGGAAACATTTCCAAATTTATAGTTTTGATTTTAGAAAAACTGTCATGGGCATTTGAGGAAAGGAAAATTTGGTGGTGTCATCTCTCTTTGATTTTTCATGTTTCTTGCCTTATGTTGATGGCAGTCTGTGGATTTGAAGAAGTGGAGACTTACTCTAGTCTTTTCAGATGGGTTTTGTCTGGGAAAGCCTTTCGTCAGTCAGACCATCCAGAAATTTAGGCAGGCTATCTGCCATGATCAGTGGGCAGACTTGCTGCTGGAGTCTTCAGACTCAGACAGGCAGGCCACGTGCCTGGGTCAGCAGTTAGGGAGGCCTGGTCCCTGGGTCTCTGGAGTCACGCCTGGAACCTAGATCTGCTGTGGCAGACCAGTTCATTGAATCCAGGGGTATGGGCCTGGAGCTGTTGTTTGCAGGGACCAGTCTGGAGCCTGGGTCCACTGGGCTGAGCTGGTTCTAGGGTAGACCTTCAACCTCAGTCTGCAGAGGCCAGCTAGGCACTGAGCTGAACCTGGTGCCTGGAGACACAGGGGCAGTCCTGGAGCCTGAGTCCATGAGGGCTAGTCCAGCGCTGGGCTCTACTGGGTCAGACTTGGATCCTGGGTCTGCTGGAGCACAGGCCTGAGAGACTGACCTGGCACTTGGCAGGCCTGGAACTGATGTTTGCAGATGGTGGCCTGGTGCCTGAGTCCAGGAGTGCTGACCTGGTGCTGGAGAGGTCCTGAAGCCTGGGGCTGTGGGGCCAACCTGGTTCTGGGCAGGCTTGGCTTTGAGGCAGGCTTGGAGGCTCAGTCTGTGCGTATCTGCTTGGAGTGTGGGGCCAAGGGGGCCATCCGGTGCTGGGTTTTACTAAGGCAGGCCCAGGGCCAGGGCAAAGTCCAGTGCTCATTTCCTTCTCCCTCCCCCGAGCAGTGAGCATTTCTCTCCATGTTGTGCTGCCTGGGGGTTAGATTACCCTTGGGTGAGCGTAACCTGAAACTTTCTTACCCTTTTCTTTTTTTTTTTTTTTCCTTTTTGTGGAGAACGGGGTCTTGCTATATTACCCAGGCAGGTCTCGAACTCCTGGGCTCAAGCTATCCTCCCGCCTCTGCCTCCCTGAGAGCTGGGATTACAGGCGTGAGCCACCGCGCCCGGCTTTCTTACCCTTTTCAATGGTCTGTTATTATTTCTGTGCTACCCGCACGTGCTGTGATGTCTCACCTGGTTTCGTGAGCTCTTGTCAAGGTAGTTTTGCATGAGGATAGATGTTCAAATCGAGGTTTCTGCAGGGGGACAAGCACAGAAAAGTCCTGTTCTGCCAACCTGCTGCCATCCTGCCTGTCTATATGCTATCAACAGAGGATGAGGACATGAACGAACTTAAATGTTATGTTATTTCACATAGCATTTTAAAACATCAAATACTTGAGAATAAATGATCAAAGACATACAATAACTCGACACTGAAAACTAGAGACTGCAAACGATTTAAATAAATGAGCATATGTCTCTATTGAGATACTCAATATTGTTAAGTTCCACCAAATTTTCTATAGCATCAATAAAATTCCAATCAAATTCTCAGCAGATATATTTGAGGAAATTAACAAGCTAAATGTAATACTTATATGGAAATTCAAAGGACCATCAATATTCATGAATCTTTGTGATCTTGTGATAAGCAAAAAAAATAAGTTAAACATGACTCGGAAAGCACTGATTATAAAAAAAAATTTAATCTATTGGACTCATAAACACTTAGCTGTGTCAATCAAAACATACTAACCATTAAGAGAGTTAATGAGAAAACCCAGAGTGGGACAAGATATTTGCAATACTTGCATCAGACAAATGACTCCAGAATATTTAAAGAGATTCTGGAAATCAATAAAAAAAGATAAACAACCTATTTTTTATGGGCAAAACAATCAAATGGGAATTTCTCAAAAGAGGATATCCAAGACTATTATTCATATTGAAAGGTGCTTAATATAATTGTTAATCAGGGAAATACAAGTTAAAGAACATGATATCAGTGCACGCCCACCAGAAAGGAATAAATCTGTAGAATTTCTAAATGAATCTTATCCCTTAGCTCAACTTGTTGCAGCATCCCAGGCAAATCTTAAGGAGGGCTCCATTAATCCTCATGTTGCAAAATGATTTTTTTTATTTTGGAATTTAATTATATAAACAGAAAAATATAAATATTAGAACTTTTCTTAAACTCAAGACCGTATTTCCCTCAAGTGATACAGGAGTGACATCTCCTACATTTTAAAGTAGCAACACTGCATTTTCTGGTAGTACTAACATGGGATAAAACTTGATTTCTTTTTTCATTATCATACTTTAAGTTCTAGGGTACATGTGCACAATGTGCAGGTTTGTTACGTATGTATACATGTGCCATGTTGGTGTGCTAAACCCATTAACTCATCATTTACATTAGGTATATCTCCTAATGCTATCCCTCCCCCCTCCCCCCACTCCACGACAGGCCTGGTGTGTGATGTTCCCCTTCCTGTGTCCAAGTGATCTCATTGTTCAATTCCCACCTATGAGTGAGAACATGTGGTGTTTGGTTTTCTGTCCTTGTGATAGTTTGCTCAGAACGATGGTTTCCAGATGCATCCATGTCCCTATAAAGGACACGAACTCATCCTTTTTTATGGCTGCATAGTGTACCATGGTTTATATGTGCCACATTTTCTTAATCCAGTCTATCATTGATGGACATTTGGGTCGGTTCCAAGTCTTTGCTATTGTGAATAGTGCCACAATAAACATATGTGTGCATGTGTCTTTATAGCAGCAAGATTTATAATCCTTTGGGGATACGCCCAGTAATGGGATGGTTGGATCAAATGATATTTCTAGTTCTAGATCCTTGAGGAATTGCCACACTGTCTTCCATAATGGTTGAACTAGTTTACAGTCCCACCAACAGTGTAAAAGTGTTCTTATTTCTCCACATCCTCTCCAGCACCTGTTGTTTCCTGACTTTTTAATGATTGCCATTCGAACTGGTGTGGTTTTGATTTGCATTTCTCTGATGGCCAGTGATGATGAGCATTTTTTCATGTGTCTGTTGCCTGCATAAATGTCTTCTTTTGAGAAGTGTCTGTTCTCATCCTTTGCCCACTTTTTGATGGGGTTGATTTTTCTTGTAAATTTGTTTAAGTTCTTTGTAGATTCTGGATATCAGCCCTTTGTCAGATGGGTAGATTGTAAAAATTTTCTCCCATTCTGTAGGTTGCCTGTTCACTTTGATGGTAGTTTCTTTTGCTGTGCAGAAGCTCCTTAGTTTAATTAGATCCCATTTGTCAATTTTGGCTTTTGTTACCATTGCTTTTGGTGTTTTAGTCATGAAATCCTTGCCCATGCCTATGGCCTGAATGATATTGCCTAGGTTTTCTTCTAGGGTTTTTATGGTTTTAGGTCTAACATTTAAGTCTTTAATCCATCTTGAATTAATTTCTGTATAAGGTGTAAGGAAGGGATCCAGTTTCAGCTTTCTACATATGGCTAGCCAGTTTTCCCAGCACCATTTATTAAATAGGGAATCCTTTCCCCATTTCTTGTTTTTGTCAAGTTTTAACCATCTGATCTTTGGGATAAAACTTGATTCCTAGATCTCAAATTACAGCTTTAAAATTCTCTTTCTAATGCATGCTGATCTTTCTTTTCTGAGATTTTCTTTCCCACAATCTTTCTCATTGTATTTTTTTTCCCTCAAATCAAGCCCAGTGCTGGTAAATTAGTGAGATGTGTGTCTCTTGGTGCTGAGCAAACTGGGGAGAGGCTTGTCTTTATCTTCCTTCACCAGGTCACCATTTCAGAATCTCATTGTCTTCTAAACTCGATGCTGAAATTAACTTCTTTAATTTATTGCTTTTATTAGGTAGAGATTGTATATTTTCTTACTTAAAATTTTTAAAAGATTAGAAGATTTTACATACTTTCCTAACAGATAAAGTTGCTTTTCATTTATATGACCTTTAATTAAATTGCTGTGCATCAGTGTTACTTGGCAGAAAACTTTTTCTATCTTTGATTAAAAGACAAACTAAATGATCATCCTTAGTTCTGGAGCAACAGGAAGAAATATCCTGGACATTATTTGGGGAGGGGGATGCAGACTAAGTTCCCCTAGGCCCCTCACTGCACTCAGCTCAGTTCTCCATATCTGTAAGCTGCTCTCTCAACATCGTCTGTCCTCACCTTAGGAAAGGGAAAGTACTACCTCCACATACACACATACACACAAACACACACCACACACACCATGCAAACACATACTATATACCATACACACCACACACACAAACACCACATACCACACACACACCACAAAAACACATACCACATACCACATACACACAAGCACATACACACACCACATAACACACACACCACACAAACACACACACACACACCACATACCACACACACACCACACAAACGCACACCACACATGCACACAAACATCACATACCATACACAGACATACACATACAAAGACACACACTCACCACCACATACTCCCCCCACACTAAATACCACACACACCACACACACCACACAAATGCACATACAAATACCACATACCACACACACACCACAAAAACACATATCACATACACACAAGCACACACACCACATAACACACACACCACACAAACACATACCACACATGCACACAAACATCACATACCACACACACAGACATACACACACGAAGACACACACACACCACCACATACCCCCCCACACTACATACCACACACACCACACAAACACACATACAAATACCACATACCACACACACACCACAAAAACACATATCACATACACACAAGCACACATACACACCACGTAACACACACCACACAGACACCACATACCACACACACACCACAGAAACACACACCACACACATAAACACCACATACCACACATACACACACAAAGACACACACACACCACCACATGACCCCCATACATTACATACCACACACACACCACATGCCATACACACACACCACACCTACCCCTCAAACACAAACACACACTACATACCACTACATACCACACACATCACACAGCACACCATACAAACACATACTACACTACATACCATACAAATCTCACACACACACACCCCACACACAAACACACACCATATACCACACACACATACAAACACACACACATACACATACACACAAACTCACAGCATATATTATACACACACACAAACTCACACCATATATTATACACACCACACATGCACTGTACAAACACACACACCACAAACACACACACCATACACACACCACACATAACACATACAAACACACACCATAGAAACACATACACCACACACATAAACACACACTACGTACCACACTACATACACATCACACACACACTCCCACACAGAAACGCACACACCACACACCATATACCACACACACACACCACATACCACATACACCATACACACACCACACAAATGCACACACCCTACACACATCACTCATACACCAGACACACACCACATACCACACATACATCACACACACACACCATTGCCCACACACAAACACACACACAAGACTTACCACATACCACACATACTCACACCACATACACACAAGCACACACATCAAACCCACACAAAAACCTACACCACATGCACCATATATCACACACACCATACAAATACACACACTACACACAAACCTACACTCACACTGCACACACACATGCATACATGCATGCACACACTGCACACACACACATTCATTAGAATGAAAAGAGAAAAGTTATCCCATTACCTTGGTGCTTCCCCTAAAGCATCTTTATTTTCCTGTTCCCTTTACAATTTGAAGACGACCCTAACACAGGCTGAGGGGGTGATCCTGAGGTGACAGGATCCCGCAGAAGGTCATCAGTCCTGCAGCAGTCCTGCAGCAGCATCTCCAGAAGTGTGGGGGTACTGTTGGCCCAATTGACAATACAGTGGCAGAGGCAAGCTTGAAAGATCCCTTCCTGAGAAGGGTGGAACAGAAACCACTGCTCCACAGCCCTGAAGAAAAGCTGGGGCAGGTGCCGAGTGAACAAGGGCTACCGGCTCTGGATTCACCACTTGGGAGTTGGAGCCACTTTCCAGCAACGGATCCTCTCCAAGTCTCCATTTCTTCCTCAGTAAAATGACACATGGGTTAAATGAGAGAGAAGGTGGGGACGTGGCCTGTAGGCTATAAATCCATACAAAGGACTGTCTGCCGTTTGTATCAGCGACCACACCAAGAATGAGAGATGAGAGGAGGGGATTTTCTAATATATAATAGCGAACAGGAAGCTACGGAGCTGGAGAAGAGCTGGCGCTGGAGGGACGAAAGCTTGAGGTGACTTCTGAGGAGCTTTCCAGAACTCTAACAAGACAGTGGCTTGAAGGCCTCAAGTTGCTCTAAACCTTGCTTGGCCCTTTGAATGCCAGAATGCTCCTGAGGATGAAGCATCCATAGGTCAGGAAACTGGCTTCTGCTTTCTGTCTCCAAGGACCCAGGTGGGGTCTGGCCAGCCAAGGCTGGAGGCCACAGGATTGCTGTCGCGGAACAGCAGGAAACACCTCGACAGGCAGGACTGGGTTTCTTTGAAGCCTCCGTTGCTTTTTTAGGAAGAACTTAAGTTATTCCATCCCAGCTCTGTCAGGGTCTCAAGGGTCTCCTTTTCTAGGTAAAAGCATGTTTCCCTGCTTGTTACAGACCATCCATCCTGGCAACATCCCCTAAATATTCATGTAGTACATCCCCTAGGGGCAGTTTTATGGGAAAAGTATGTGTTAGCAAAAAAAAAAAAAAATCTAAAAGAGTTTCAAATTACGGAACATTGTACAAAATGCATGTGCTTATCAGGAGATGCAGCCTTTCCAGGTACCCCTGAAGAAACTAATTTTTTTCTGAAAAGAGCTCGATTGGGAAAATCCTCCAATTTCTGCTTTCCTGGAGGAACTGACCAAGGGTGTGACGATGCTTTGTCTTCTCTGCCTTCAGGCCTTCATCAGCAGAAAGAATCTGCCCATGGAAACGCACATTAAGTAGAAACATTTACTTTGTATTTCGTATTGATGTTATTTTACACAGATGTATCAGGACCCAGATTGCAATGGTTGAAGGAAAAAACTCATATATTTTGTGAATGTGGTAGAACAGCGGGTGATATTTTTATCTATTTTTCCAAATTCTGTAACATATTGTCTTTACAGTTCAAAAGAAATATTATGATCACGCATGTTTAGTTTAGAGAATCTGAACGTGCAATGCATTCAGTTCAGAGGACTGATCGTCTAGCTTGTCACATTTTCTCTGCATTATTTTGGGAACTGCCGTCCTGGCAGCCTCTTCTAGCTGATGCTGTAGCAGTCTAGGGGACAAGAACAATATCATCACAAATAGGAAAACATGGGGTTTGATTTGAAGAGGCTTCCCATGAATATGACTAAGACTTACATTGCTGAGCAGAAAATCATACAAGGTTAAGTTTCTTATAGAATTGATGTCAAAACTCACAGTGAGCCAAACACCTAAACATAGTTGACCATTGAGCAACACGGCAGTTAGGGGCGGCAACTCACCATGCAGTCAAAAATCTGTGTATAACTTTTGATTCCCCAAAACTTAACTACTCATAGCATACTATTGGCCAGGAACCTTGCTGATAATACACACAGTTGGTTAACAAATATTTTGTATGTTAAATGTATTATATACTCTGTTCTTACAATAAAAAAAAGTTACTAAGAAAATCATAAGGAAGATAAATATATTTGCTATTCACGAAGTGGAGGTGGATAATCATTAATATCTTGGTTCTCATCATCTTCACGTTGAGTAGGCTGAGGAGAAGGAGGAAGAGGACGGGTTGGCCTTGCTGTCTCAGAGGTGACAGAGATGAAGGAGGTGGAGGAGGTGGAAGAGGGGGACAGAGGAGGCAGGCACACTTCGTGTAAACTTCATTGAAAAAAATCTCCGTCTGGGCACAGTAGCTCACTCTGGTAATCCCAGCACTTTGGGAGGCCGAGGTGGGCGGATCACAAGGTCAGGAGATCAAGACCATCCTGGCCAACATGGTGAAACCCCATCTCTACTAAAATACAAAAATTTAGCCAGGCGTGGTGGTGTGTGCTTGTTGTCTCAGCTACTCAGAAGGCTAAGGCAGGGGAATCGCTTGAACCCAGGAAGCAGAGGTTGCAGTGAGCTGAGATCCTGCCACTGTACTCAATGCTGGTGACAGAGCAAGACTCCATCTCAACGAAAAAAAAAAAAAAAAAAAGGAAAAAGAAAAGAAAAAATCTGCATATAAGTGGACTTAACATAGTTCAAATCCTTGTTGTTCAAGGGTCAACTGTACAGCATTTTGCACTTTTAAAGGCAGAAACTAAGATCTACTGATAATCTACTCTGTCAGACACATGTTTTATTGTCTTTTTAAATATTCACAACAACTCTCCATCACCCTTACATGACTTATAAGGCTCAAAACAGGGAGGTGACTAATAAGTGGTAGGATGCAGAGTATAGAAACTGCGTATCTGTGATATTACACCTGCTATTTGAAGAATACTAAGAAATTATTTCCAAAACTCTTCTTGCCATTTGTATATCTTCTTTGGTGAGGTGTCTCTTCAGATCTTCTGCTCTTTTTTTTTTTTTCTTTCTTTTTTTGAGACAAAGTCTCACTCTTGTCCCCCAGGCTGCAGTGCAGTGGCACGATCTCAACTCACTGCAAACTCTGCCTCCCGGGATCAAGTGATGCTCTTGCCTGAGCCTCCTGAGTAGCTACGATTACAGACGCCTGCCACCACGTCTAGCTAATTTTTGTATTTTTTAGTAGAGATGGGGTTTCACCATACTGGCCAGGCTGGTCTCAAACTTCTGATCTCAGATGATCCACCCGCCTCAGCCTCCCAAAGTGCTGGGATTACAGGCGTGAGCCACTGCGCCTGGCCTGTGTCTTCTTTCATTCTATTGCTAGTGTTTATAGATCAAGGTGGGAAGAATTAACATTTTAAGAATATTAAGCCTTCCAGTGCAAGGACATGCAATCCAGTTCACTTTATTTGATCTTTTCATAAAAGATTGTCTCTTTCCACATATAGATCTTGTAATACTTTGTTAAGTTTATGCCACAGAATTCCAATTTTTTCTTTTATATCTTTCTTTCTTGCTCTTCTATTGTTTCCTTTTGTGTGTGTGTGCTATTCTGTGCTAGTTTCCTAGGGCTGCTCTAACAAGGTACCACAAACTTGGTGGCTTAACAGAAATTTATTGTCTTACAGTCCTGGGGGCCAGAGACCCAAAATCCAGGTGCTAGCAGGGTTTTCTTCTGAGGGCTGTGAGAGAAGGCTCTGTCTCATGCCTGTTTTACAGTAGCTGGCAGCTGCAGGTGTTCCCTGCCTTGTAGATTGCCTTCTCCTTGTGTTTTCACATCTTCTCTCTGTGCCTGCCTCTGTCTCTACACACGCTGTTCTTTCTAATAGGACACCAGTCACATTGGATTAAGGGCCTACCTTGTCATGTATAACCTCATTTTAGCTAATCATATCTGTAATGACCCTATTTCCAAACAAGGTCATATTATGAAGTACTGGGGGATTAGAACATCAATATACTTTTTTGGAAGCGGGGAAACACAATTCAATATATAATGTAAATGACATTTTTCGTATTGTAAATATCAAGTGTTCATTGCTGATATAGACACAAGCAACTGAATGTTATATGTTTACTTTGTGTCCTATGGTTTACAGTATTATTAGCTCCAGGACTTTTTTGTCAATTCTTTGGGATTTTCTACATAGACAATCATGTCATCTATAAATAAAGACAGTGTTATTTCTCCTTCCCCAATGTATAACTTCTATTTCCTTTTTCTAGCACTAGCTACAACTTCTAGTACAATGAAGAAGTGGTGAGGAAGGACTTTATTGCCATGTTCCTGATATTAGGGGTTAAGGGTTCAGTTTCTTATTATTAACTGAGATGTCAGTTTCTTATTATTAACTGAGATGTTAGCTGTAGGGTTTTTTTTTTTTTAATGTTTTATTATCAAGTTAAGGAAGCTCTCCTGTTTCTCCTTGTGTAGGTTTTAGTAAATTGTGTCTTTCAAAAAATTGGTCCGTTTCTTCTAAGTGATCAAATGTAGGGGCTAGAGTTGTTCATAGTATTCCTTTTAATGTCCATAGATCAATAGTAATGATCCTTCTTTTATTTCTGGTATTGGTATTTTTTGTCTTTTCTTGGTTTTCGTGGCTAGAGGTTTATCAATTTATTGATCTTTTCAAAGAAATAGCTTTTAATTTTATTGATTTTTCTCTACCATTTTTGCATTCAAAACATCCTTGATTTTTGCTCTAACATTTTTTCTTCTGCTTGTTTTAGGATTAAATTACCCTTCTTTCTCTAGTTTTCTAAGATGAAAACCTAGGTTATTGATTCTAGATCTTTATGCCTTTCTTACATATATATTTAATGCTATGAATTTCTCTCAAAGCACTGCTTTTGCTGCATTCAACTAATTTTGATTAATAGTATTTTATTTTCATTTAGATCAAAATATTTAATTTCTATGAGACTTTTTCTTTGACCAATGTACAATTTTGGCTTTTGTTGCTCAATTTCCAAATATTTAGGGATTTTCCAGCTCTCTTTCTGTTATTGATTTCTAGTTTCATTCCAATGTAGTTTGAAAACATACTCCAAACGTTTTCTATTCCTTTAAAATTTAAGAAGAGTTTTATGGCCCTGAGTGTAGTCTGCCGTAGTAAAGATGAATTTAGGAAGAATATGTACTCTGCTTTTTTGGGATGGAGTATTCTATACATGTCAAATAAATAAAGCTAATTATAAAGCTGTTCAGATCATCTATATCCTCACATATCTTCTCTGCCTGCTTAATCTACCAAGTACTGACAAAGGAATATTGAAGCCTCCAACTACATAATCAATGTGTCTTTTTCTCCTTTCAATTCTATCAGTTTTGGCTACACATTCTTTGATGCTCTGTTGCGAGATTTATAGATATGAAGGATTTTCATGTTTTCGGGTTTTATTTGCAGAATTAACCCATTTATCATTAAGTGATACTCCTCCTTATCTCTGATAATTTTCCATATTTTGAAATTTACTTTGCCTGAAACTAATATATCTACTTTAGCTTTCTTTTGGTTAATGTTAGAATAATATATCTTGTTTCAGCTCTTTAACTTACCCGAGTGCTTAAATTTAGAGACTTGTGTCTTATTTTTTTTTTTTTTTTTTTGAGACAGAGTCTCGCTCTGTCGCCCAGGCTGGAGTGCAGTGGCCGGATCTCAGCTCACTGCAAGCTCCGCCTCCCAGGTTTACGCCATTCTCCTGCCTCAGCCTCCCGAGTAGCTGGGACTACAGGCGCCCGCCACCATGCCCGGCTAGTTTTTTTGTATTTTTTTTAGTAGAGACGGTGTTTCACCGTGTTAGCCCCTGACAATCTCTGTCCTTTAATTATATGTAGACTATTCATATTAAAGTGACTATCGATATGGTTGGATTAATATCTACCATGTTTGTAGCTGTTTTCTACTTGTTGCACTTTTTGTGTCTATCTCATCTCCTTTTCTGCCTACATTAGTTTTAGTTGACCATTTTATGTAAATTACTTTTTCTCCTCTCTTAGCATATCAATTATCCTTATTTATTTATTTATTTATTTATTTAGAGACAGAGTCTCACTCTTTCGCCTAGGCTGGAGTGCAATTGTGCGATCTTGGCCCACTGTAGCCTCTGCCTCCGAGCCCCCAGATTGGGATAAGGCTCTGACTAAGCATTTCCCCTTGCTGGTGGAGCCTTAGTTATGGAAAATACCCTGGATATATCTCAGAATGGTTACATTTCCCCTCCCTTTGCCAAAGACAACAAGGAGATTTTCCTTGGCTCTTCGATGTGAGAACCTGGTAGCATTCCTAGAGGAAAAGCCTACAAAAATATGGAGCCCCCTAAGACTGCAGTCCTAGGAATTTCCCACCCTCACCCCAGTCCATACTCAGCTTCCAGCAATCCAACAACATTACCAGTTACATGCTCCTACTTCACAGCGCCAGTGACGTCTGGTCCAGATAAGCAGATCTGGGTGGCTGCAACCTTCTAGCGCTCTGATGGATTGAAAAGAGGTTTTTGAGTTTTAGCTATTTTAGCTCTTTTCTTGTTGGAAGGATGGGAGTAATGACTTTCAAACTCTTTACATTTTGAAGCTGAAACTAGAAATCCTGGATATATTTTTTAAGGTTAAAAAAAACAGGCTTCCAGTCATGCTGGATATGGAGGTGAGAAAAAAGAAATTGATTGGAAGTTTTTAGTTATAATGATCAAAAGTTGCATTCACTGTACACAATGTTTGTGGTCTATGAGCATTACCAGGTGTTGGAAAAACAGTCCATTACATGTTATGCCTCAGCTTGCTTCTGAATTCAGAGGCCCTGAGCAGTTAAGCTGGTATTATTTCCATTATGAGGTGGCACAGCAAACACTGTGTGCTTCTGGGTTCAGAATTACTTTGCCCTTCAGAGTTACCCAAGGGAAATCTTGAGAAAAATACCTTCTAAATGGGTAATTTTAACAGTGCTGTGTTATAAATATATCCTTGGCTCCAAGTCAGGCACTCTGCAGCTTTTAGCAGCTACTGGGTCTGAGATGCTCTCTCTGCTGTGTGAAGCTTACTGTCTCCGTGTTATGGACAACAGCCTGCAGCCCCAGGGATGCCAAGGTCCTGGCAAACTTTGGGAGTGAACATTTAGTGGAGGAGGCTTACACCCAACCCTATTAGGAGCTGCTTGCCCACTTATGGGGCAACGGCACAAACAGGTCTGGATTTTAATCCAGGCTCTGGACTAAGATATAACTCCTTCGCCTGTGTTTTGGATCTGTAACGGGGGCATAGTCATAATTGTGTCTTTTGTGTGTGTGAGACAGGGTCTCACTGTTGCCCAGGTTGGAGTGCAACCTCTGCTTCCCAGGCTCAGCCTCCTGAGTAGCTGGGACTACAGGCACGTGCCACCAATGCCCCGTTAATTTTTGTGTTTTTTGTAGAGATGGGGTTTCGTCATGTTGCCCAGGCTGGTCTCAAACTCCTGAGCCCAAAGCAATCTGCCTGCCTCAGTCTCCCAACGTGCTGGGATTACAGGCGTGAGCCACCACATCTGCCCATAATTGTGTCTTAATGATCATGAAATTTAACCCTGATGCATGTAATATAAGTGCCCAATCAATACACACTTGTCATTTGGGTTGTTCACTGCTGCCAGCTTCATGGTTTTATAAAAGTTCTTTTATGGTGCTCCTGAGAGGGCGTGGGCTGGGAAAGGTAGGAGAGGTGACGGTGTGAAGCTGCTCCCTGGGGACTTCTGGGTCCACCCACAAGTGGATGCCCTGCAGAAACTGAGAAGGGGATGGGTGAGAGGACAAGTGGCCTCACAGAATCCAGGGTCCCTGTAGCACCGCTAACACCAAATGAACAATGAAGGCCCAAGCGGGAGATGCTGGCTGGCACCCTGACCGCGTCCTTCTGGCGCGCCCATTAGGAGAGAGGAGAGCAGAGGATCGTGCAAAGATACCTTTTTATCCCTGGGGGAACCATGCATTCACTGAGAAACGAGAGTTGTTCTTCCAGAATTCTGTCCTTCTGACAGGTAACGTAACTGTCATGTGAGTGACAGATTTCATTTTTGCAGATGTAACACCACATAGGAGCCCACATGGTGTTATAGTGCAGATACCTATCATGTGCATATCGGGAGTTTGTGAAGCATATACACTGGGCATGGCTGAAATCCAGAGTTCAGTGAAAGAAAATAAAAAGGGAGAGGGCAGGAAGTTAATGGAAAATGTATAATGTGAATATTGACCCAACAGACCTCTAAAAATATAAGCTCCATTTCTTACCAAGAATTCTCTTTGCTCTTTGGAGA
The DNA here is from genome assembly GCF_037993035.2 of Macaca fascicularis. NCBI lineage: Eukaryota > Metazoa > Chordata > Mammalia > Primates > Cercopithecidae > Macaca > Macaca fascicularis. The sequence continues at coordinate 6,026,633 of NC_088377.1, read as the reverse complement.
TGGCATGGCAACGACATCTCATGCTCACATGAGCGGCCCCACTGTTCTGTGAGCTTTGGTGTTGTAATTCCTTACTGCCTGCACCACCGCTATGAAGAGGCCCTTTACTGTCCACATTCTGTATAAAAGGAAACAGATCCCGAGAGGTCAGGGTCACCCAGCAAGCAAGTACAGAGAAAAGATTCCGCCGTCTGGCCTCTGGATGGGAGCTCTTCACCTCCACACTACAGGCCGCCATGTGGTCTGGCATTGGCCTGGGTGTCAGGCAGCGCCCTGTGCAATCTCTGGCCCTGCCAGAGCCAGTTATGTAAATTCTTAGAGACTCAGTTTGCTCATCTGTCACATGTGGAAAGAGGTAGCATTCATCTCCTAGGATTGCTGTGAGAGTCAAAACTGAAATATTCAGCAGAGCTGGCCCTTAGGAAATGGCTAACAAGTGGTACTTCTTCTTGCAAGAAGTGAGAGCCTGAGTTGTATGTTCAAAACTGTCATCACTCTTGCTCTTCGTGAGTGCAGCCAGGACAAACACAGCCAGGGCATCAGTGGTGCATGTGGAGCCTATTAGAAATCAACAAGAGGCATAAAACTGGTAACAGAGGCACTTCTTTCTGCCTGAGCGGGGCAGGTCTTCATGGTTCTCATCAACCCAAGGCTCTGGCTCCCCACCTTTCAGAGCTGTCACCCAAGTTTACGAAGCTCTTTTTATTTTCACCTGTGCCATCAATGAATCATCCCCAGCTTTTCTCAAGAAATCTGCCACTGGGTGCGACGTTGCTATGAGATCAGGTAGACACACAAATGGGGCCACCAAGCTGAGTGGCAGGCTTGGGATGATTAAAACCACTGTCTCCCTGAGTGTTTTAAAAAGAGCAAATTGTAAAAACTCACCCCCTTCCTCACACCAAGCCTGGAAATTACATCAAGAGCTGATCAGGGGATGGATTCTCAGGACCTACAGGAAAATTTAGAAAATCTCAAGGAAAAAGCTCATCATGCTGGGCTAAAAACATAGAAAATAGCCCCATTAAAGTTTTTTTTTGAGATCATGACAAGGAATTAATGAGTCAACCAAGGGTGTCTTGCAGATGTGTTCAAAACACAAGCCAGTACCAGGAAATACTAGGTGGGAGCCATGTAGCCTGAGACTCTTCAGATCACGTAAGAGAAGTGCTAGCTTATTGCCAGTTGATCTCTGATGACAGCCAAGCCCTGCATGATAAGTCACAGATATCCCCATGAGAGATGCAAAAGCTTTTTAAAAAAATCTTTAATTTAAAAAATGTAATCCATATATCCCTTATTATAAGAAAAATAAGGTTTTTTTTAAAAAAAAATATGAGCGTCCTAAGTTTTTAATGAGTTCCAAGGGTTTTGTTTGTTTGGTTGGTTGGTTTTTGTTTCTGTTTTTTCCTAAGAGCCAGTAAGACCAGGGTGTGATTAGAACTGGCAGGTGTGCAGCTCTTCCAAGACGTGGCTTCTGCTGGAAAGCCGGTACTGCTCCGGATGGCAGAGCCAGGAACAGGAAGAAAGTGGACAGTGTGATGAAGGCATCCCCCAAATCTTTAAAGACACAGCACAAAAGTCTGCCCCATAATTATTTCTGCCTGCTTCCAGGGTATAGGAAAATCATGTCTCAATATCTGGAAGACAGCTGGCCTAAACGCTATTTTATAAATAAATACATATATTTAAAATTATATGTATGTGCGCACACATATGTGCATGTACGTGTATGTGCATGCATGTACGTGGATGGATGGATGGATGGATGGATGGATGGATTCATGGATAGATGGTTAGATATAAACCATAAAGCTGGCATTTTTAGAAGCTGGGAATACAAGACCCAAGTATGCTGGATCTAAAGGCAAAAACCACGAGAGAAAACTTAGATTTAATCAAAGCCAAGGTTCACAGAGGATCTGGTAAAGAATGGTCCCAGAAACCTGAGAAGCACCCTTATACAGCCGACTCAAAACAGGGGTGTGGCCTCAGAGCTACAGAGAACACCGGAGAAGCCAGATTCTGGGGTCTCAAACTCAAATGCCTGCAGGGTCGGGGCGGACTCTGAACTGGAAGGGAGACGCCTCACAGCTCCGGGATGGCCATTGCTCCATCCAGAGGATAGATCTTCCCATCTTTAAAGAAAAGAAAGGAAGGTAGCTTTTACAATCTATCCATTTTTAAATGTTGGCTGAATTTGTAAAAGGGAAGGGGACACACAAAACTCTTACGCAATTCATACCCATTTCCACAGCAGGTATTAACTGCGCTCCTCATGGTGTCGCTGGAACCCGGCAGGCACCTGAAGCTGACCGCAGAGCCCCTGGTCTGGTGGAGGTAAAGAAAGTCGTTGCTTCCATAACATGTGGGTGCTGGCCAGGCGTGCAGGGCGGGGACCCCGGCAGGGATGAAGGAAGGCAGGCCTCCCCAAAGACATGCGGGGGCCAGCAGGGCAGGGCTAGGAGAACTGAGGCCACCCCGTGGCCACTGAGGAGGATCTGGGGGCTTGGGAACTGAGGGAGCCTCTGAGCTGAGATGGGATCCTTTCCCACCCCAAATCACGCCTCCCTAAACTTCTTAGACACAGGCAGTCCTGCTTCCGGGGAGATCCCCAGGTCCTTTTGTTCACATGCTGGACCCATCTGTCTCTCTTTTCACTTGTCATTTTTGTAAGACATCAGAGCTTTATTTGTCCTTTTCATTCAAACACATTTTCCAGAACTATCACTTATTTTTAAATTTTGTTCCTGGCTTCTTTCTGCAATGAATGTTCATATAGACTGTGATGTGCGTTTCTATCACCCCATAACTTTTCAGTTTTCTTTGTTAACAATGTCTCCTCACCCTTAAAATTACTTTTACAATTTTTAGTGATTTTTTAAGCATATGTCCTTAATCCAACTGCAATTTATTTTTGGATTCGGTCTGACATAGTGGTCCAACGTTATATTTTCCCAGATGGACAATCGGGAAGTTGTGCCAGCATCACTTTTCAGACAAGCCAACTTTTCTAAATAAAATGTCGATTCTACTTTTATCATGAATTCAATTTTCTTATGTATTAGAACCTATTTCTGGATCCTCTATTCTATTAATTAATTCATATGTTCCTATACTAAAACAATATTGGTTTGATTACTTTCAGTGTGTAGTGTAAATTTTCTTCACTAATGTTCGCATTGTTTTCCAGGAAATTTTCAGGCTTCCTCCCTCCCCCTGCAATATGATCATTTAATTCTACTCCAAAAGAAATCCTGTTGGGATTGCAATTTTGACACACGTGATCTTTTTACGACATCATGCGTTCCCGCCCAAGAACACACTTGCTCATTCCATCTACTCAAGGCTCATTCACCAGAGTCCTGACAGTGCTGAGGCCTGCACCTGCAGAGCCCCGGAGCCCTCCACCTCCGGGAGGGAACCGAGTCCCAGTGGGGAGCGAGGAGAGCCGGTGCAGCCCTTCCTTTCACAACCCCTGCAGCTTGCCTGGCCTGAGAGGGGGTCATCGGAATCACTGTGCTAATTGCTCACCAGGTCCAGGCACCAGATCCTGTGGATGACTGCGAAGAGAGGCACGGAGCACCTCCGAAGCCCAGGAGCATCCCAGTCCACCAGCTCACCATGACCACCACCCTCACGCTCACACACACTCACAGCCTCACACAGTCAGTTACACACTCTCACACACACATTCTCACTCACATGCCCTCACACAAACACACACAGCCTCACACACATATGCTCACACATTTACTCATATACATACACTCACACACATACTTTCATACACACTCTCAGACCCAATACACTCACACACCCACACACATTCACTCACACTCACACAATACCCTCAAACACATACTCTCACACGCTCACACACATACCCTTTTACACACACACACTTGCAGACACAATACACTCACAAACTCACACACACCCATACACATATTCACTCACACACATCCTGACACACACACACCTACACTCTCACACACACACACACTTGCAGACCCAATACACTCAGATTCACACATGCCCACACACAAATTCACTCACACACACCTTCACACACTCTTACACACTCACAAATACACACTCTCAAGCACTCACACTCTCACACACATACGCTCACACACACTCTCATATACATACCCACACACATTCACATTCACACACATGCACTCACACACATACCCAACACTAACACACACTCACAAATACACATTCACATCCCCCACCCCCACTCAAACACAAATATACACACATACTCACACGCACTACACACACATTCTCCCACTCCCACTCAAACACAAATATAAACATACACAAGTGCACACTTACACACACCTGCACACTCTCACACACCCACTACACACACATACACACACATTCCCCACTCACACTCAAACATAAATACACACAGATACACACTCACACACACTCCCATACACTCATATGCTTGTACACACAGACACACAGTCCCCACATTCACACAAAGACATTCACACATACCATATACACAATCACACCCCCACACACACTCAGGCACATGCACACATACACATTCACATAGCTCCACACTCACGCACATAAACACACACTCGCACTCACACGCATACATACACACTGACTGAATCTTGGAATTCAAAACTCAGACACCAGTCCCTTTTCCTTAAAGCCATTATCCCTAGAGAAATGAAAGGTTCTCAGAATGAATAGCATTTCCCAGCACATTGTAAATTCCCTCAATGTGAGTGACTTCATCAGGCCCCATTGTGAGAGGAGCTTGCTAGAGAGATAGAAAGGGTCATGGGAAGTGGAGGCAGGACCTGGAGTCCCTGTGGGAAGTTCTGAAAGCGGATGTCTAGGCAAAAAGAAATGAGGAGATGAAGGTCTGTGGCATCGAGAACAAATCGAGTCAATCTCCTGATTTGGTGGCCTCTACCCTGTCCGCTGGACGCTTGCCCACATTTACTGTAATCGTTCTTTCATAACAGAAGGCAACGTGCTTTTCCTTAAAAGGCCAGATAAGTAGATATCTTAGGCTCTCAGGGCCAAGAGGGAATATGGAGGACTGTGCATAGTTACATATACAACCATTGCAAATTTCACCAAAGGCAAAAACCATTCTCAGCTTGTGGGCTGCAAGAAAACAGGCAGCTGGCCAAACTTGGCCCATGGCCTGTAGTTTGATGATCCTTGCTCTGGAACCTCCCCCAAATATTGTTTATGGAATTCCAGAAACCAGTGCTGCCGTCCCACTAAAATGTTGATAAGCATCTGTGCACATAAAAACTTGATATCTGTAAACAGTTCCATACACACTACACATCGGCATTATACATTGAAAAAGACAGCCTGAACCCGATCATATTGACCCAGAATGGCCAAGTCATATAGTCCAGTAAAATTACTAGACTTAAAAAATATATTTGAACATCGACACAAACAAGCAAGTGCTTTATAGCTTTGTAAGGGGAAATATAGTATTAGTATCAGGCTTTTTGACAGCAATGGTTTAGCCATAAGAAAATGGAGTAGCATTTAAAATATGAAAGAAAATGTGAGCCTAAGGTTTAGAGCCAACAAACTGACTTCCATACATAAATGGCACAGAAAAACTGTTACCAGCATGTGTGAGCCCTTCCTGAGGAACTTGCTAAGGAATTAACTTCAGAAAAACAAAATGCCTAGTGAGGCACCAATAAAGGTACTGGTTGCAAGCTTTAAATAGTTACTTGAATAACTAAGTCCAATAATGTGGATTAAAAGAGAGAGAGCATGGTATGTATTGCTCTGTGCTCTGGCAAAATAGATACAATGTTACCGAAAATGGGACCAAAATGGGTACAACATCCGCAAAACAATTTAATGCTTTCATTAATGATAGAGGCAGTGATAGCATTTGTATTGTTATTCTGAGACTTTTGTGTGTAAGGTGGAATGAACAAACAAGCAATTATGGGATATTTTATCATTCCCGTGTCATTGAGAACCAGGGTTCTTAATCCAAAGAAAGAAGATTTAAATGTAGCCTGGGAGAAGCTTGGTAAACACCCTCGAGTTTAAGTTCTATTTTGAATCCAATGGGTCAGCATGCACACAGAACATTTTGCACAGGGACAGAACTCCCTGCATTGTGCTTCACCTTTACTGCACTTCTCAGACACCGCCCTTTCACAAACAGAAGGTTTGTGACAACTATATACTGTCTAGGGATTCATACGAGAGGATAAAACTGTAAAGCAATACAAGAAAATTTTTACTATAAAATTCAGGGGAGGCCAGAAGTGGTGGCTCATACCTATAATCCCAGCATTTGGGATGTCAACACAGAGAGATTACTTGAGGCCAGGAGTTTGAGACCAGCCTTGGCAACATAGCAAGACCCCATCTCTACAAAAAAATCAAAATTAAAAAATCAACTGGGAGTGGTGGTATGTGCCTATAGTACCAGCTACTCAGGAGGCTGAAGCAGGAGGATCACTTGAGCCAAAGAGGTCGAGGCTGCAGTGACCTATGATCATGCTACTGCACTCCAGCCAGGGCAAAAGAATGTGACTTTGTCTTTAAAATAAATAAATAAGAAGGAAAGCCAGAGGAGTGGCTACTTCAGGGAGATTTGGTATGATTGGATGGAGAAACTCTATGAAGGCTAGGAAAGCACCGTTTTTGACCTGGGTGTTGGTTTTAAGTGCGCTCACATTATAAGTAAGTGATCTAGGCATGTGTTTCGTGCTGTTTTGGTAGAGCTCCTATATTTTACAATAAAAGTTTTTAACAGGAAAAAATTAAAACAAACCCAGTAAATTTCAAAGTTACCTTCCCCTTCAAAGAGGAAATTTGTTTTTATGTACAAATTAGGGCTAAGACTTCAGAAGAAAAAAAGAGGATAAAAAGTCAGGATATGGCTTTGGAGGAAGAATGTAAAGCAAAAATAATTAGCACTATTTATATCAAGCCATGTGAAGATAATATCTTACTGAATCAATGTCATGATATTGAGGGTTAAGATGCATATATGGTTAATGTGAGGTGCTTACAGTCAAAGTAGTTAGTTAACTTAAGCAAAAAGAATAGTGTGAGATTTGAAGTTTCTAACTACATAGAGTGATACATTTCAAATATCAGACCCAACCACATTTTAAAAGTCAGAGTAGTCTGGGCATGGTGGCTCACATCTCTAATCCCAGCACTTCGGGAGGCCAAGGCAGGAGGATTGCATGAGGCCAGAAGTTCAAGACCAGCCTGGCCAACATGGAAAACCCCACCTCTACTAGAAACACAAAAATTATCCAGGTGTGGTGGTGTGCACCTGTAGTCCTAGCTACTTGGGAGGCTGAAGCACGAGAATCCTTGAACCCAGGAGGTGGAGGTTGCAGTGAGCCAAGATCATGCCACTGCATTCCAGCCTGGGTAACAAAGTAAGACTTTGTCATAAAATAAAATAAAATAAAATAAAATAAAATAAAATAAAAGTAAGACGATATATTCCAGAAATTTGAACCTTCTACTATAGTTGCTGATAGACTTGCAAATCCTATGATTTGCAAATTGGCTTACAAGTTGGCTTCATAGTGATTAGTCCAACAGGATAACTGAATTAGGCCTGCCTATTCTTAGGCATGGCTGAAACTCATTTAATTTTCAACACTGTCAGTCTTAGCAATCAATATTTTGTCTTATACATTTTATTTGAAATATTTATATGAAAAGGAATATGTAATAACTTTTTATACTGAAGGTTCATACTCACAGTTAAATACATTTCTAGTTAGTTGAGCAGGTGTTCTACTCATAACTAAGGCTGAAGGGTTTGCTTGAGCCATATGCCCTTTGAGAGAAACAGGCCAGTAGGACCAAAGTGTGCTTGAGCTACCAGCAATCCAATTTACCCTATTGTCTCCTTGGATTAAGCGTTGGCTCTGCTAGCCCAGGCACACAGTTGAATTGAATTAACAAGGTTATTCAAAGCCTGGAATCACTATGATAGAGGAATGTTGTTTATCAGGTAACCTTATTCCTTATTTTAAATTAGATTTTTTTTTTCCAAGGTAAATTAAAATGCTTTATTAAAATAAATAAAACATTCTTAAGAGACTCTCAGATTACAAACACAGCACACATACAAGAGACCTGTATTTCCTGGCTTTCTGTCCAAGGGCCAAACCGACACTTTGGGACATGGATTTCTAGGGCCCCTACTACAAAGAACAGTCTTGTTGCCTCTGAGAGTCCAGATTAGCTTCACCCAGTAGGATCTGAAGGTGGAAGCAAGGACTCAGAAATAGAAGAGGAAAGTGTGGAAACAAGCCAGGTGGAATTAGATCATATAGTGGAGAGGAAAATAGTAGGGCAACTTTAAATAAACCCTTTGTAAACTCTGGGGAGAAAATGTGCAATGAAGGTGCACTTGCAGGGGTTAGCTTTTTATATTTTTTAGGTCTGACCATGAATAAAGCTTCTGAAGAGCAGAAGTGGAGCAAGAAAACTCAAGGTGAAGGCCCTCAGAAGCAGGAAGAATCTCAGTGGTCACCCAGTCCAGCCTGGCCCAGCCCACAACTCATGCAGCAGACGTTAATTATTTGCGTAGCCTCTCAGGCAAGCTGTCAGCCAGTTGCTGAGGAAGGAATACAGGGACCTAGGAGACTAAAAGACAAACAGCTCCCGATCAGGCATGGGAAAAATTGATAAATGAAGTCAATCTTCATGGTTTCCAAGTTCCCTCCTTTCTGCCCTGTCTCCTCTGCAGAACAACTGCTACACTTTTTCACTGGTCCAGTACTCACTTATAGCCTGACTGGGGGACTTTGTAATTAATTAGAGTTTCATAATGTGATGTGCTGCCTTGTGTGATAACAAGCTTCCTGTCATGGAAAGCAACCAAGCCAAAGCTGCATGACCATGAACCAGGAACACTTCAGAAGTGTGTGGAATGGGAAAGCAGAACTGAGGCCCTCCACTCACAAATAGTAGGAGGCTCTTATAGCACCAATTGCAGACATTGATATCAATTCAGCAAATCTTTATTGATCTTTTACAACAAGCCAGGCACTGTGCTGCCATCACCAGGAAACTGCAAGCTCAATACGCACCAAGACCATGCATTCTTTATTCAGCATTCTAGACTGAACCTGTTGTCTGGAACAAAGCAAGTATTCAATATTTGTGAAGTGAGTGAACGAATGAATCATTGGTACAATGCTGAATAATTGTTAACAAGGTGATATAATCAATTTTCTTACCCTTTAGTACCTAAGATTTACTAAATGTAAAGTGGGATTAATAATACTAACCTTTTAAGGTTATTACAAGAATTAAATTTTAAAATATAGATGCCTGCATTTGTTCATGAAAGAGCAATTGATAAAATACTTGCACTCTTACCATTAAAAATAACTAGAAAAACTGGAAAAATATATGAAATAAATGTTTTCAGACATTGGACAATACCTACTACAGGACTATGATCTCTGATTAAAGGTGGAAACAAACAAAGTGAATGCTTAAGGCTTTCTGCCTGAAGACAATTTCCAGACCACCCACTAGAGAGAGAAAATGCAAACAGATCCCAGCAGCCTGCTCAACTGTGGAAAAAATATATATATAGTTCAGGAAACTGGAGGTAGCTAGAACTTGTACAGCAGAATTCCGGAGGGAAGGAGGCTACACACACACACACACACACACACACACACACACACACACACACACGAGCTACAACAATCTGCATCAGGAGCCCTTGAATATGAATCTACACATGTCTAGGGTGAAATTCCATGAGACTAGGAGAAAGAACAGCTGCAGTAAAGGAAAATTATTTGTGGTAATAATAAGCTGAAAAATTCCCAGAGCTCACATATGACTGGGAAGTTTTCAAGTTCCCACCAAGCAGCGATTATTCATTAAGTACATGGGATATTCATTAGAGACACAGGAAGGGATATGCCCTAGTAGAAGGAATAAACTAGGCCTAGAAGAAAAGGTTACTCTTGACCCGAGTCCATAATTAAAAAAAAAAGAAAACTTGAAAGGATCAAGCAGGTCTACAAATAACTTAACTGCCTGCTAGAACAAAGTACAACACCCTTTAAGGAATGAGACAAAATCCAGTACTCAATAGCATAAAATACAATGTGTAACTCCAGTAAGAAAAAAAATTATTAGATATGTAAACAAGTGGCGAAATGTGACCAAGAACCAAAATAAAGAATCTATCAGTGACAACAATGACAGAAATAATGTAATTAGCTGAAAAGACATCAAAGCAGTTATTACTAATATTACAAATTTGTTCAAAGAGTTAAAGAAAAACATAAATGATATGAGTGAGATGAAAGATATTGTCAAAATGAACTGGTAGAGATAAAAAATACAGCATTTAAAATTAAAAATTCACTGAATGAATGGAAGTAACAAGCGATTAGACACTGCAGTAAACTTGAAAATATAGAAATAGAACCTATCTAAGATAAAATGTACAGATAAAAGAGGGGTGAAAAAAAAATGAAAGAAATGTCAGTGAGCTGTGTGATCCTATCAGTCACTCTAATACACAGATAATTGGAGTCCTAGAAACATAAAACAGAGTAAAAAAAAAAAAAAAAAGAAAGAAAAAATAATGACTACAATTTTTTTACAAAATTCAAAGAAAACAAAAAAACTCAAAGATCTAAGATCTAAAAACCCAAATTAGGCTGGGCATGGTGGTTCACACTTGTAATCCCAGCACTCTGGGAGGCTGAAGTGGGAGGGTCACTTGAGCCCAGGAGTTTGAGACCAGCCTGGACAATATAGCAAGACCCCATCTCCAAAAAAAAAAAAAAAGCTGAGCACAGTGGCACATATCTGTAGTCCTAGCTACTTGGGATGCTGAGGCAGGAGGAGTGCCCAGGAGGTAAAGGATGCAATGAGCCATGATCATCCCCACTGCACTCCAGCTTGGGTGAGAGTGAGACAATCTCTAAAAATTTTTTAAAACCCACATTAGGATAAACATGAAAAAAAGCCACACCAAGGTATATCATAAGCGAATTGCTAAAAACTGACAATAATGAGAAAATCTGAAAAGCAGCCAAAGAAACAAAGAGTATATTATTAAGAAACAAAGGTAAGAAAAAGCACCTGATGTATTGACAGAAACCACATAAGCCAGAGGACAACAAATCAACATCATTAAAGTGCAAATAAAAACAAAAGTGACATCTCAGAAATTATACTCAGCACAGACGTTTTCCAATAGTAAGGAAAAATAAAAGTGTTTCAGTACAAAAAAAAGAAAAACAAAACAAGACATTTCACCTCTAGCAGACTACAAAAGAAGACATGGTAGAATAAAAACAGGACCACATGGAAATCTCTACACAAAGAAATGAACAGCACCAGAAATTATCAATATGTGGGTGAATATAAAATAGATGTCTTATATTTTAATTTCTTTAAAAAATGACTGTTTAAAACAAAAGCAGTGACAACGTATTCTAGAGTTTATCACACTTAGAAGTAATATATATAAGAACAATAGCACAAACGATGAGAGAGAGAAAATGTACATGTTGCTATGAGTTTCTCAAATTATGGCATAATATCTTTTAAAAATAGACTAGGATGAGTTGAAGATGAATATTTCAAATGCTAGAGCAAACAAGAAAATATTTTAAAAGCAAAACTAAAAAATATCTAGGAAGCCAGGAGAATGGCTAAAGCGAAAAAGACAGACAGTAACAAATATTGGCAAGAATGCGGAATATTTGCAGGTCTCATACATTGCTGATGAGAAAGTAACATTGTTCTAACACTTTTGAAAAAAGTTTAGCAGTTTCTTACAAAGTTAAACATATACTTAACATATGACCCCCAATTCCACTCCTAATAATTTACCCAAAAGAAATAAAAATGTATGCCTCCATGAAGACTCGTGCATGGATGTTCATGGCATCTTTATTTACAATAGCCAGGCACTGAAACAAACCAAATGTACAAAAATGGAGAACGGATAAACCAATAATGACACATACAGTGGAAATATAACTCAGTTTAAAAGGAAAGAAAGAAGGAAAGAAGGAAGGAAGGAAGGAAAGAAGGAAGGAAGGAAGGGAAGAAGGAAGGAAGGAAAGAAGGAAGGAAGGAAGGAAGGAAGGAAGGAAGGAAGGGATGAGAAGGGACGGGAAGGGAAAGGAAGGGAAGGGAAGGAAGGGGAGGGAAGGGGAGGGAAGGGGAGGGGAGGGAAGGGAAGGGGAGGGGAGAGGAAGGAAAGGAAGGGAAGGAAGGAAAGGAAGGAAGGAAGGGAGAGAGAGAAAGAAAAGAAAGAAGAAAGAAAAGACAGAAAAGGAAAGGAAGGAAGGAGAAGGGAGGGAAAGGGAAAAGAAGGGAAGGGAAGGGAAAGGGAAGGGAAGGAAAGGAAGGGAAGGAAGGAAAGGAAGGAAAGAAGAAGAAAGGGTATGAACTGTTGATACAAGCAACAGCTTAAATGAATCTTATAAGCACTTGCTAAGCAAACATTTCAGGCTCAAAGAACACATATTGGATGATTCCATACTTACGAAGTTCCAACAAAGACAAAAGTAATGCATGATGGCAGAAGATACAGACCTCTGCCCAGACCTGGAGCTACGAAACCTACGGACAACAAGAACTTAAGTCCTCCCTGAGTGAAGATAGCCGGAATGAGCGCCTCCTGCACATTTGTTACAAACTGACTGTTAGCTGAGATCAGTCTCACCTGTCCTCCCAGAGAAGACTGGTGCATCTCCACCTCTCAGGCCTGCTGAGCCCTGGTGCTGATAGCTCTGGGTAGGATACTCAAAATGAAATGTTTTCTCTCTCCCTCAGTATCTTTTTTTTTAAGAAATGGGGTCCTACTCTGACACCCCAGCTGGAATACAGTGGCACAGTTATAGCTAACTGCAGCCTTAATCTTCTGGGCTCAAGCAATCCTCTGCCTCTGCCTCTGCCTCCCAAGTAGCAAGGATGACAGGCATGCACCACCATGCTCGACTCTCAGTGTCTTTTAAAGAGATGAATTGTGTTCACTGAGAGTTGCTTGAAATTGTGTTATGCACATGAAAGAGTTTTCTCTTGCCTAGATGGGCTCGTTCAGGGAGCCTTTGATTTCAGTTATTAAGTACAGAGGGGCTTCAAGAGACCCCCCCCCCCACAAAGAAATACACACTTATCCTTCTCACTGGAGGGAATTTGTGAAGGGCCAGACTTGGCACTCAGGGTTTCCAATTAAGCCCTAATTGCATGCCTAAGCCAGCTACTTCCAAAGGTAATCAAACCTCTCTCACTGTTTTGTTGAAAGTGACTTAAGCGGAAAGGAAACAGCAGACAAGAGCACAAAGTCAGCAGGTGCATCTCTCAGCTTTGACTGGTTCACTGAACTTCCAGAGAAGACCTCCTAATATCAGAGAAGGAATTCTGGGGGGCGGGGACAGAAAAACAAGCATTGCTTGGCTCACATCAGGACAAACGCAGCTTCCTTTGCAGCAGGAGAGACAGCTGCTGATGCAAATATCACGTGGACTGTAATTTGGGAAAACTTGCCTGTTTGAAGAGGCTGTTGTGAGAGTGTTGATAATGTTTATAAAGATCTAGATGTCTTAATTCCTGGAGGGCCATTGCTAGTATTGGGGATGGAAATGATTTACTTTTTAATTACAGACTTGATTGTCTTTATTCTCTTTAAAAAATATACAAGGTTTTTGTTACTCTTTTCTTCAAGGTGACCATAGGTCATTCAATTCATGGCAAGGTGACCATAGGTTATTCAATTTACTCAGTAGCTCAGCCACTAATAGCCCAGAATAGGCAACATATCTGCCAGGTTTCCCAGCCCCACCAGGATCAGGCCGCAGGAAACAAGTCCTGATCCTCAATGTGGTGAGCAAAATCACACCTCCCTAAAGATGCCCACATTCTCATCCCTGGAACCTGTGAATATGTTACCACGTTAGGCAAAAGGGAATCTGCCAATGTCATTAAGGATCTTGAGATGGGGAAATTATCTTGGCTCACGTGAGTTGGACCAATATAATCACAATGACCATTGTAAGAGGGAGGCAGGAGAGTCAGAGACACAGAGAGGAGATGTGACAATGAAGCAGAGGTCAGAGTCACAGAGAGAGAGAGATTGGAGGATGCTACCCTACTGGCTTTAAAGATGGAGGAAGAGGCCAAAGCCAAGGAATGCAGATGGCTTCTAGAAGCTGGAAAAGTCAGAAAAACAGATTCTCCCCTGGAGACATCAGAAGGAATGCAGTTCTGCTGACACACTGTGATTTTAGGACTACTGACTTCCAAAACCAAGACAGTAACTAAAACTAAAACTAAAACTAAGACAGTAAATGCGTGTGTGTGTGTGTGTGTGTGTGTGTGTGTGTGTGTGTAGACAGAGAGAGAGAGAGAGAGAGAGATGGAGTCTCACTCTGTCTCCCAGGCTGGAGTGCAATGGCATGATCTGGGCTCACTGCAGCCTCCACCTCTTGGGTTCAAGCGATTCTCCTGCCTCAGGCTCCCTAGTAGCTAGGATTATAGGCATGCACCACCACACCTGGCTAATTTTTGTATTTTTAGTAGAGACAGGGTCTCATCATGTTGGCCAGGCTGGTCTCGAACTCCTGAGCTCAAATGATCTGCCCTCCTAGACCTCCCAAAGCGCTAAGATTACAGGTATGAGCCACTGAGCCCAGCCATAATTAGTATTTTTTAAGCCACTGTGTTTGTGGAGATTTGTCACAACAGCAATAGGAAACTGACACACTTGAGGACACAAAGGAAAGGTACAAGGGCCCTGCCCACCCTCAGTGGCATCAGAGGCCTCCTTCATGTGGGCAGACAGTCACTGACATTTAGAAATACAAGAAATGGCCTTTCCCCACCCACCAGCAAGGTTGGTTACCTCTTCTCAGCCTTTCAGTAGCTCATTCCAAACAATATATTTTTGAAATAGGAATACCATTTGTCAGGCCCATGCTCCATTTTTGGCAAAGGTATAAAAAAAAAAGAAACTACATTTGAGGATAACATTTAAGCTTCTAACAGACCATGTTCTGGAAGTCACACATTAAGTCTAATGGGGGGAAACACGTGGCCCTATTTTCCAAATATCAATGCAAATCAGAAGTGGACCTTGAAGCGTGAACAAACTATTACCACAAGGCTGTGAATTTTCTCTAACTGGAGGCTGCTAAAGCAAGAGGAGATGTTTTCCCCCCAGGAAACAAGTTCTAGAACATACTCTCTTAAGGTAAGACTTGAGGGAGTGATCAAGATGGCTAGCAATAGGAAAAATCCACCTGCTCCCACTCAAAATGTGAGTAGACATGAGTTATAGAGACACATAGTGTTTCTCTCACATCATCTGATGGGTCAATATGCCCCAGGACATAGATGGTGCAAGAATGTCTTGTAAGAGAAGAGTATTTACAGTGATATAGAAACAAGAACTCCTCACATGTAAGCAGACCGTGAAGTTGCTCAACTGGTATATGCTATTTCTATCCCTGGCCTCCCTCCTGTCTGGTGTTTCACAATTGGGTTGAAGGAAGTTAGCAGGCAGCTTGCTCACCATCACCAGCTTCTCTTCTGCACAATGGCAGACATCACCAGTTGATCACAGTGCCCCACTGGCCCAACCTGACCCCAGTCCCATAATTCTCCACACACTCACCAGCAATCAAGACTAGACCTGGATTCTCCAGGTAACCTATGTGCCAGGCCTGAGGGGAAGTATCCTATCTGTGGAGATCGCTTGGTCCAACAGAAAAATTGTCAAGGAAAATATTTGCCCTCCAAGTCTTTCACACAGTGGTACTTCCAGTTCAGCACCATCAATCCGTAAAAAGGTTGCAAAGTAGCAGGGCAAAGACAGCTAAGGAGGCGTGGACAGGCTTGCTCCATTGGCTGTGTCCAGGTCCAGGTGCCAAGTGGGGATGCCTGAGCAGCCCAAGCAGGGCAGGATTTAGAAAGGAAAAGGAGAGAGAACAGAAGAGTGGCAGGAAGGCTTGGAAGACAAGCTTCACAACCTCACGGTTTCACCCAGTTCTGGCCTCCCTTCTAATACAGAAAGTGCCAGGAGTCTGTCCTCCCCCTTCTCCACGTGAATCCTCCTCTTCCCCACATGAACCTCACATGACCTCCGGTCCCCAGGGCTTGCCATCACTTCTGTTGCTATGGAAACCTCTGGCCTCATCCAGCAATAGCATCACAGTTTTAGTGAGTGAAGCCGTGTAACTGCTGCCCATCGGTTATAAAGGCTCAACAGCAGCCCGGGGATTACAGCATCTGCTGAGGTCATGATTTTTCATTAAGGCTTGTTTGCTCCGTTACTAGGGAGAAATGGCATGCAGATCCCGGCGGAGGGGCACAGAGTTCATTTAATAGCACCTCATTTAGAGGAAAGCCCAATTGCTGAGCTTCTGGAGTGGGAATAGCACAATACAGCCTGGTAGGCACCTCCCTCTGGCCCCACCTCCAGGTCCCAGAGAACAACAGGCTGCCTGAGAACTGACAGTTAGATCTGGAGATAGAGGAAAGGGTGAATAAAATGCTTCTCTAAGAAAGCTCACTCTTCCTCACCACAGGCACGCACATTCACACTAGACTGCTGTTTTTCCCTCCTTTCTCATCTGGATATTTGATGTCAAAGGCGAATTTGGGGGCTGGATCATTCATTACATTTCTGTAATATTATCTAAATCATTTCTCACATTGGAAAACTAAATATGGGTAAATAATAGCACAGTAGGGAATGGATTAAAAATAATAATGAATGTCAAATGATTGCAGATATTGACAATATATAGAACAACATGCACATGAAAAGGTGAACAAGCAGCTTATTTGTTATATGTTATTTTATATAATATTTTATATATATTATATATTATATATATAAATTTTGAGAATTATACATCTAAGTTTGCCTAAGGATGAGGGAGGGTAATGAGTGTGATTATTTTGTCTTTATTTTTTAGTTTTTTCTATTAAAAAGATGAATTGCTTTTGTAAAAAGAAAAAAATTAAGTTCTTTAATGTTCAAAAGTTTTGCTAAATCTAATAAGCCTGTTTACAATAATTAGCCTCTTATTATTGTGTAATAATAGGCAGAAGAAAAGTGACTAAACATGTTATTGGGTACTGCTAGAA
Organism: Macaca fascicularis; assembly: GCF_037993035.2. Lineage (NCBI taxonomy): Eukaryota > Metazoa > Chordata > Mammalia > Primates > Cercopithecidae > Macaca > Macaca fascicularis. The sequence continues at coordinate 6,009,482 of NC_088377.1, read as the reverse complement.
GAGAGAAAAATGTGTCCATAGCAAACTTAGAAGAGTGTGTGGGCCTTAACACAGTTCTTTGGATTCCAGTTGAGTAATTGCCATCACTGTCACCCACCATCATCATCATATCATCATATCACCATCACCATCACCATCATTACCATCATCAGCATCATCAGCACCGTCATCCTCATCACCATCACTGTCACCATCATCATCTCATCACCATCACCATTATCATTAGCACCATCACCATCAGCACCATCACCACCATCACCATCATCATCACCATCATCCTCATCACCATCACCATCACCATCATCATCATCACCATCACCATCATCAGTGCAATCACCATCATCATTAGCAGCAGCAGCAGCACCATCACCATCAGCACCATCATCACCATCATCATCCTGACCATCACCATCATCGTCACCATCACCATTATCATCATCACCATCAAAACCATCACCATCACCATCACCATTTGTTTGTGTCATTTATGATTTCTTTCAACAGTGTTTTGCAGTTTTCCCTGTTTCACCTCCTTGGTTAGGTATATTCTTAAGTATTTTATTTTTTTGCAGCTATTGTAAAAGGGAGTGAGTTCTTGATTTGATTCTCAGTTTGATTTGTGTACATTAATTTTGTATATTGAAACTTTGCTGAATTTATCAGTTCTAGGAGCTTTTTGGAGGAGTCTTTAGGGTTTTCTGTATATATAATCACCTCATCAGCAAACAGTGACAGTTTGACTTCCTCATTACTGATTTGGATGCCCTTTATTTCTTTCTCTTATCTGGTTGCTCTGGCTAGGACTTCCAGTACTATGTTGAATAAAAGTGGTGAAAGTGGACATCCTTGTCTTGTTCCAGTTCTCAGGATAAATGCTTTCAACTTTTCCCCATTCAGTAGTATGTTGGCTGTGGGTTTGTCATAGATGGTTTTTATTACATTAAGTTATATCCTTTCTATGCCAGTTTTGCTGAGGGTTTTAATCATAAAGGAATGCTGGATTATCAAATGCTTTTTCTGTGTCTATTTAGATGATCGTGTGATTTTTGTTTTTAATTCTGAGCTCATACACTATTTACAGTAAGGTAATCAGATGTCTCCTTGGGCACAGCCCTGGATACTCTCAGTCTTGGTGAATTGTCAGGATGCCCACCAAAGCCCAAGAGCAATAGAACACAATGCTGAAGAACCAAGCAGGTTGCTGGCAAAAGATGCAACCTTAAAGCTTGCATGAAAGAGAACACTCGGAAACAGCTATCTTCAGATTTAGCCATTGTGTCAATGGCAAGAATGCTGCAGGAAAAAAAAAAGAGATGGAGAGAGAAGGTTTCAGAACACGAGAAAAATGTCTAGGAGGTATACACAGAACTATTAAGAATATTTGCTTTGTGCATGGCATTTGAATGTACTGCTGAAGTGTTCTACATTTTACATTGAACATGCATATTTTCAAAATTAATCAAAAAATACATTTTAAATGCATGTTGGAAGCTGATGTGCTAATAGTACCCGCTGCCTTCCCATCTAATAGAGGTCACACCCAAGCCCCTTCACTTCTTTATCTCCTGTCCTGCATACACCCCTTGGTCTCTTCCACATGTTCATGTGGACATCACACACTGAGGCCAGAAAGGGAGAAGAAAGAGCACCCTGCTCCAGGTTCTGAGACCCCTCCTGCCTATTTGTGGAGTGAGCAGTAGATGGACCCAGTTCTACCTTTGGCTCTTAGAGGAAGGGGTGATTTCTGCATCCATGAGGAGAAGACCACCTTTTCTCTGAAGGTCAGTGGAAGCATCTTCTAACTCTCAATGGTCTCTGGCCCTTCATGCTTCCCATGGCTAGGAGCGTGCCATGTAGTGGGAAGTTGACAAATCTGAGCCAAATATGCACCACGTAGTCTGGATAGATGTGTTGGGAGATGTCTACTTTTACTTCATGTGGAAAACAGAAATTATGGGCACGATATTTTATGCTATTTGCTTACGTAATTGTTTAGCTTAGCAAAAGCCAATCTCAAATACCAAGAGAAATCATTTTAAAATGCATACAAACAAAATATGGAGGCAATAAAACCAATAACCTCCACCACACTCCATTACCCCACTAAGGGAATACAGTTGCATTCATCAGTCAATACACTGGGATAATCACCTCCTTTGGGTGCCATGTTGAATGTGACATTTCTCGAAGAGAAGACTTGGCCAACATGGCTAATTATGCATTGCCCCAGTGATGCTCTGGATGCTAAAGCCAAATGTAGGGGTTAGGTGCCTGCTTCAGTCTACGGCCTCCTTTCCACATGTGGAAATAGCTCTGCACTGTGAAATATAGGCCCATCATCATATAGGTATTCAGACAGTGCGGCCTGATCGAAAATAAAGCCACAAACAAGAAGGCTGCAAAAGTCCAAAACAGTTGAAAGAAAGGAGGCAGACAAAACCAGAGAAACAGTCACTTCAGACTCAATATGAGGATAACAGGGAGGGAAATATCCCAGATGAAGTCAGTGCCCAACCAGAACCACAGCGGTTAGGAAGACATAGGGGCATGTCTGTAGAGCTTTGTAATGGCAGGTGTATATGCCTTGTTATGTAACATCCTTTGGTGTACAATGAGAACATCCAAAAAAAATGCAGCAGTCAAAACATACTTATCTCCTTACTCTGGAATAGGAAGAGTTAACTAGAAAATAGAAGATGTATTTTAAATCCAGGTTTTACTTTTACCCTTTTCCAGATAGTTAAACTGATCGAGGTTATTTTCATTTTAGCGGATCTGTTTTCAGGGTTGGAGTTGTATAGGGAGTTTCTTGGTTATTTTACAGAAATATATGACTAGGTGATACGGTTTGGATGTCAGTCTTTTCAAGTATGATCCCCAATGTTGGAGAAGGGGCTTGGTGGGAAGTTCACTCATGAATGGCTTGGTTCTCTCCCCAAGTAATGAGTGCATTATCGCTGTGTTAGATCATGCAGAGCTGGTTGTTTTAAAAGAAACTGACACTTCTCTTTCTTCCTCTCTCACCATGTAATGCCTTTGCCTTCCACGTTGAATGTAAGTTTTCTGAGGCCCTCACCAGAAGCAGATGCTGGAGCTATGCTTCTAGTACAGCCTGCAGAACCATGAGCCAAGTATACCTCTTTTCCTTATCAGTTACCCAGCCTCAGGTATTCCTATACAGGAATGTGAAACAAATATGTTATGCTTTAAGAAAACTTAAGGGAAGAGGGCTTGAGGCAGTGCATTCCAGATACATAGAGCTGTCCTGAATACTAAGATTCACGGTGAGAGGTAGGTGAAGATGCACTTAAGAGGCAAAGGAAGAGAAGGAATATAAAAGGAAGTAAGAGGCCAATGAAATTCTACATGGAAGATAAGTTGTCAACATAACCTATTCTTTTCCCTGAACTTTTATCTAGGAAGCAATAGAGTGGATGTTATTTCTTTATTTTTTTCTAATTATGCTTATGAAAGAATATTTTAAAACCACAGCAATGTATATAGAAGTTGATGTCATTGCAAGCATATTTTTAGTATCCTTGTCTCTTTGGGGGAAAAAAAAGAAACAAGGAAGAAAGTCAGTGTATCAGTTAGCTCCTGCTGTGTAACAAATTACCCAAGGATGCAGTGGCTTAAAACAATATTCAGTTATTTCGCTCATGATGAGGTGGGGCTGGGCTCAGCTGGGCAATACATCTGATCTCAGCTGGGCTCACTTGTGCACCTGCATGTCAGCCTCTGGTTTGGTTGGGGACTGGCTCATATTACATGGCCTTACCTGGAATGAGTCACCTCTGCTCCACGTGGTCTCTCATCCTGTAGCAGGCTGGCCTGTAGCATGAAAGCTACAGGGCTCCAGGAGAACCACTGGAGATAAGCAAGTTCTCTTGAGGCTTATGCTTGATTCTCAAGTACTATGATGGTGGCTGCCACATTCTATGGGTCAAAGCAAGTCACAAGGCCCACACAGATTCAAGATATGGGGAAACAGACTCCTCCTCTTATTGAGAGAAGCTACAAAGTCACACCAAAAAGTATGTGCATAACAGAGAATGAAGGATTTGGCCCATTTGTTTTGCAAGTTACTCCAGAGAAAAAGTCAGAAAACCATTTTTGCTTTGAGTAATTCAGTTTAACTAGGAAAGTGGATTGAGTGATTCACTGCATGGGAACATACTCAGCTCTCTGCCTCCCCTTGACTACTAGATGTAGCCACAGGTTTCCTCAATGCACTCAACTGGGCTACCTTAGAAGTGTCTAAGAGGCTGTGCATGCACTTAAAAGTTTTTTAATTGAATCTTGCACAGAATTCTCTTAAATATAAAGTTCTAAACAGAAAAGTCTTATTCTAGGCTGGGAGCCTAGCTGTCCTTTGAGAGATGTTGTATTAATCCATTCTCACACTGCTCTAAGGAACTTCCCAAGGTTGGATAATTTATAAAGGAAAGAGGTTTAATTGATTCACAATTTTGTATGAGTGTGGAGGCCTCAGGAAACTTATAATCATGGCAGAGGCAAAGGGCGGGAAGGTACCTTCTTCACAATGCGGCAGGAGAGATAAGTGCTTAGTGAAGAGGGAAGAGCCCCTTATAAAACCGTCAGATCCCATGAGAACTCATTCACTATCATGAGAACAGCATGGGGGAAACTGCCCCCATGATTCAATGACTTCCACCTGATCTATCCTTTGACACGGGGGAATTATGGTGATTACAATTCAAGATGAGATTTGGGTGGCAACACAAAGCCTAATCATATCAGATATAGTATTCACTCTTTTGGAAAAAATCAAAGGCTTTAACTTCTGCTAAAAGTTCCAAACTTGGAAGAGATGCACATAACTAAAAGCAAAGGAGGACCACTTTTGGTGAGAATTTAACTTTTTTCCCAGAGTAATAAATGCACGTGGATAAAATGTCAAATAGTATAAATATATCTATAGTAAAAAGCAAGAGTATCTACTCAACTCCTTCTTATCTCTAAACCTACTTACAAAAAAAATTAGCCTAACTTTTAAAAATCTGCCCGTATTTAGTTCTTTACAGAGTTATTTCTAAATAACAACCTCAATTTTGTATGCCTTTAATTATCAAATTTAGGCATTATTGCCTGCAATAAGAGATGAGGACTAAGTTGACAAAAGCATTTTAAATTATTTTTCTTCTTTCCTCCCCATATAGTTATATCATGGATGTTTGTTCCTTTACAGTTTTTATAATTTATCTACTTGATCAATTATGGACAGTATCTCATGACTTTCTTCTTCTTAAAATGAGTATATGAATGCCCCTCTCTTTCCTTCATGTCTCCTTTCATCTCCTTTCATACTTTCATTTTTTTCATGGCTAACATTTGCAGTACATGCATTTTGTTCTGTAAACACAATTTTGCTTTGTCCTTAGGTTCAGATGAAAATAAATACATCAAAAATCAAGCAATAATTAATTTCATCTTTCATACATTTTGTTTTTCTTGGAGTATTTAATTATCTCTCTGTCTATATCTACCTTATAATCTCTGCCTTTGTCACATCCTTACCATCATCTAATATTTAAGGACATTTTCAAATACATGAAATTGGTTTTTTTTCCCTTTTCCCATCTTTATGGAGTCCTTTTGCTCTAGCCTGATCCCTCTCTAATTCTGTTTCAGAGGTGTCCATCTGCATACAATCTACTCTTGTTACAGGAAAGGGGTCCTGATCCAGACCCCCAGAGAAGGTTCTTTGATCTCGTGCAAGAAAGAATTCAGGGTGAGTCCCTAGAGTAAAGTGAAAGCAAGTTTATTAAGAAAGTAAAGGAATAAAGAATGGCTACTCCATAGACAGAGCAGCCCCAAGGGCTGCCCATTTTTATGGTTATTTCTTGGTTATATGCTAAACAAGAGGGAGATTATTCATGCCCCCTTTTTAGACCATATAGGGTAACTTTCTTACATTGCCATGGCATTTGTAAATTGCCATGGTGCTGGTGGGAGTGTAGCAGTGAGGACAACCAGAGGTCATTCTCGTGGCCATCTTGGTTTTGGTGGGTTTTAGTCAGCTTCTTTACTGCAATCTGTTTTATCAGCAAGATCTTTATGACCTGTATCTTGTGCCCACCTCTTTTTCATCCTGTGACATGGAATGCTTTAACCATCTGGGAATGTAGCCCAGTAGGTCTCAGCCTTATTTTACCCAGCCCTTACTCAAGATGGAGCTGCTCTGGTTCAAAAGCCTCTGATACTCTTACTGGATCTTAAGTCCTCCTCTCTTGGTTCACTCCCTTGTTTTGCTGGAGCATGTCTTTAAATAGCTTTGTCACAAAGGTTGCCAAGGAAATAAAACCTCTGGGTTCTTGCATAATCTGTCTTCACAGCTAATTGGTAATTTTGTTGCATATACAATTCTAAGCTGAAAATCATTTGCCTCAGAACTTGGAAGACATCCCTCTCAGTCATGTAACATTAAGTATCACTGGTTAGAATTCTTCAGCCAGCCTGACTCTTATCCTTTGTAAAGGAACAGTTCTTACTCTACAGAGGCTTTCTGAGTCTTTTATTAGTTGACGTGTTCTGAACCTTTGTAACAATGTGTCTCAATGTGGTCTTTCTCATGCATGATGCCAGGATCAAAGGGCCATTTCAGTTCAAGGACATGTTCCTTCTTCAGCCCTAGAAAATATCCTTCTAATATTCCTTCAAAAACTTGTTCCCTCGTGTTTGCTTTGGTCTCACTTTCTGGAATTTCTGTTAATTGTATGTCCGCCTTCTAAATAGACTTTTATTGTCTCTCAGTTTCTTACATATGTTTCTATTCCTTTTTGTTTGATTTTGTTGTCCCGCTTGATAAGAAATTACCCCAGCTTTCATTGTTAAACCTTCTGTTGAATTTTGTAGCTTGCATATCTCTTTTTTCTTTCCAAGATATCTTTCCTGTTCTCTGATAGTCTTTTTTAACATCTTGTTTGTGTATTATAAATTTTATGTCTTCTCAAATCTCTCTGAGGATATCAATTAGGATTTTTTAAAGTACATTTTTATTCCCTGAATTATTTGCTTCCTCCTGGGTCATTTTCTTCTGCTTGTTTACCTTGGTCTTTTTTCTTTACATTGCAGACTCTCCTCAAATGCCTGTTACCCAATTGTCCATTTCTATTTTAAAATACAGCAATTGCAAGGCTGTGAGCTTTGTGTCTATAAATGAGGCACTTTCTGGAAGGTTTCACTCCAGCATGAACAGGATAGAAACCAGTTGAACCCGTAGGGCCCCAGAATTCAGAGCCTGGGGACACCAGTACTCATTAGCTACTCTACCACTCCACAGACAACTTGATTTGTTTAGTGGAGAAACCTTTGCTTTTGTGCCTAAGGGTAAACATCTGCTTATTGGCTGTACTGTGCTCATAGGGTAGGAAATATTTTGTCATGGCTCAACCCTTTTTTCTCTCTTTCCAACTTGTAGGTTCAAGGGGCACATGGCACAGATTTGTTACATGACTCAATTGCTTGTTGCAGGGATTTGGTGGCCAGATAATTTTGTCACCCAGGTAATCAACACAGTACCCAACAGTTTTTCAATTCTTACTTTTTTCCTCACCCTGCACCCTCAAATAAGCCCCAGTGTCTATTGTTCCCTTCTTTGTGTCCATGTATATTCAATATTTAGCTCCCACTTATAAGTAAGAACATGCAGCATTTGGTTTACTGTTCCTGTGTTAATTCACTTAGGTGTATGGCCTCCAGCTCCATTCATGTTGCAACAGAGGACATGATCTCATTTTTTTTTATAGCTGTGTAGTATTCAGTCATATATAGGTACCACATTTTCTTTATTCAGTCCACCACTGATGGGCATCTAGATTGATGTATGTCTTTGCTCTTGTAAATAGTGCTTTTATAAACATATGGATTCATGTGTCCTTGTGGTAAAACAATTTATATTCCCTTGGGTATGTATCCAATAATGGAATTGCTGGGTTGAATGGTGGTTCTGTTTTAAGTTCTTTGAGAAATCTCCAGACAGTTTTCCACAGAGGCTGAACTAATTTACATTCCCACTAGCAATGTATAAGTCCCTTTACTCTGCAACCTTGCAGCATCTGTTTTTGTTTTTTTTTTTTTTAAATGAGAGCCATTCTGACTGGTGTGAGATGGCTCTTATTGTGGTTTTTATTTGCATCTCCCTAGTGATTAGTGATACTGAGCATTTTTCATATGATTCTTGCTCACGTGTTTTGTGTCTTCTTTTGAGAAGTGTCTGTTCATTTTAAAAATGGGATTGTTTGTTTTCTGCTTGTTGACACGTTTGAGTTCCTTATAGATTCTGGATATTGGACTTTTGTTGGATGCATAGTTTGGAAATATTTTCTCCCATTTTATAGATTGTCTGTTTACTCTGAGGGCTCAACTCCTGGTTAATCCTCCTACATCACATGCCTACCTCCAAAAGTGTTCTGAATTCAGAGCCCCCATGGGACTCTACAGAGCACATAGGCAGCTGCAGAGTTGAGGGTCTTCCTTTCCATGATTCATCATTCACCATCACTCTACACAATTTTGTCTTTAGAAAATGCATAGGAAGCTGTCATTCATTGGCAGGTCTCCTCTGATTCCCTTTCTGGTTGAAAGAGAATATATTTTTTATTCCCTTACTTTCCTTATAATAGCATCTTGAGAGGAAGAGATAAAAACACATATGTTCCACCTCTCATTCTAAACTGGAAGCCACTTTCTGAAGGAATCGACTGCCCAAAGAAGAATTTCATTTAGTTAATTATTCAAAAGATTCAACTAAAATAAGAAAATTCCATTCAATGACATTTTCTTGGGTATCACTTTGTTCAAAGTACAGTGCCTGACTAACTCAGGAATTTATAAGACAGTAGGATTTGGTGCTTGTCCCCAGAGAATTTATGTTCCGATAGAAATAGCAGACATTTATTAACATGTTGTAACTGTACTTTTGACTGTATACTGATATTAAGAGATGAGTAAATATACCTGAATGCCCCCAAGAATGGCTTTTAGTGCAACATTTCAATTTGGCTGCAAATATCACAACCACAACTAATGGTAGCCTTGGACCCAAGAGTATTGCATATTTGTTACACAATACTGGATATTTTGCATTTCAAGGAAAAGTCTCACCCTCTCTCCATATGGAGCAGTCTTTTTCTTAATTTTCATATGTTTACAGAAATGAGAACTTTTGATATTGTGAAATAAATACTGGCTAATGCCAGAGCTTCCTGCATCTCTCTCAAGACCCAGCATGATACAAACACCTCTGTCAGATTTCCCTTGACTAATTTAAAAGCTGTGAATTCCTTCTGCTTGCCCAGATTTTAAGCCTTCTATCCCTGGAATGCCACCTCCTCTTCTTTTCTGTCCTTGTGCCATTCTGTTTTTTCCAGCAATGCATACCTATTTTTCCAGACTCAGCTAAACCAGCATGTGTCCTGCTAACTTGTCACTTTTCTTACCTTCTCTATCTCCTCAAGCAGAGATGGGTAATTCCTCCTATAATGAGACATTTGCCAATCACTGACTACTCACCTGCACCTCCACACTTTCCAATCCCTTCCCATTAAGTAGGGACACCTGGCTACTTCTGGCCATTCAGTTAGGAGCAGAAGTGATGTGAGTAACTGCCAGGCCAACACAATTAACTGCTAGTGCAAGACTTTCCAGCTGTTTCTTCCCTGAACCCACTGACTTGAAAGCCATGTGTTTTCATTAGAGTAACCATAATATGCAAGTAGCTTAGATCCCTAAGTCTCCGTGTAGAAGGGAGCTACCATGGGGAGCTCTTGGGCCTGCAGCAGAACTTACAAGCAAGAAAATACATTTGCCAATTAATAAGAAAAAAGACAGCCAAGTTAACAGAAAAATAGGCAGGAGAGGTCATTCACAATAGAGGGTACAAGTGGCCAAAAAGAAAATGAGATTTTCAACTTTATTACTCATCAGAGAAATGCAAGCGAAAAGCACAATGAGATATTACATGAATAACTGAAATGAAAAAAAAATGACATTCCTAAATGTTGAGAAGGCCATGGAACAACTGGAACTCTAACAACCTCCTGGATAGAATTTGAACTGGTAAAACCCCCTTGTGTAACTGGCAATTTCTAATAAAGCTAAACATATGCTTACCCCTAATCTAGAAACTTCACATCTAAGATTGTTATACCAGAACTATGTGTAATAGTCAAAACAAGAAAAAACTCAATTGTCCATCAGCAGAATGTAACTATCTTGGGGTGTATCCATGCAATGAAATATTACACAGCAGTAAAAAGAAACAAACTACTTCTATCACAACATAGATGAATCTCACAAACAAGGGTGGGCAGAAGAAGCCATTTTTATGGGTATTTCATTGCAATCCTCTTTTGTAACAGGTATGCTTTTATTTATAAAGGTCAAATACTTTTTAAAAATAGTGTATAGTACTGCTTGTGGGATTAATGGTTGGGAGAGGGCACAAATTAGGGTTTTGGGAGTGTGAAATATTTTATTTACATCTGGGTGCTGTTTACAGAAGTATGTTTAGTTTAGGATTTGTAGGGTTTGTGATGTACATTTCAATAATACGTGTATTTAAAAAAAATAAAAAAGGAAGAAAAGATAGTTCAAATATTCTTCCCTTGAGGATATGTTCAACAGGGAAGGTCTAGAGTACAGACCATTAATTCCTTGGAAACAGGGGCTGTTACCTGTTGTGTTTCCAGCACCCAGTACAATGTCTGGCTCATAGTAGGTACTCAATACATGTTTGTGGGGGAAGAGAGAAAAAGAGAAGGAATAAAAGAGAGAAGGAATAGAAGGAAGGAAGGAAGGAAGGAAGGAAGGAAGGAAGGAAGGAAGGAAGGAAGGAAGGAAGGAAGGAAGGAAGGAAGGAAGCTTTATGTTCAAAGCCACTGAGGACTGGGGGGTTTTTTGTTACCACAGAATAGCCTAACAACCTAACTAATAAAACTCCTCTGTGCTTCCACAGTACCATGCAAACACATCCATTATAGCATCCATCACTACAGGAATACCTTGGACATATTTGAGATTTCATTTCAGACCACCACAATAAAGTGAACACCTTAATAAAGGAAGGCACACAATTTTTTTCTGCTGTCCCAGTGCATATAAGTTATGTTCACACTATACTGTAGTCTCTTAGGTGTGCAATAGCCTTACGGTGAAAAGAATAATGTGCATAGCTTAATTTTAAAATGTTTTATTAAAATGCTAAAAAATGCAAACAATCATCTGACTCTTCCACGAGTCCTAATATTTTTCCTGGGGGAGGGTCCTGTCTCGACGTGGACGGCTTCTGACTGATCAGGTTGGTGATTGCTGAAGGTTGGAGTAGAGGTGACAATTTCTTAAAGTAAGAAAACAATAAAGTTTGCCTAAACGATTGACTCTTCCTTCCACAAAATATTTCTCTGATCCATGTGATGCTGTCTGATAACATTTGACCCACAATAGAACTTCTTTCAAATTTGGAGTCCATTCTTTCAAATCCTGCCACTGCTTTGTCAACTAAGCTTATGTCATATTAGAAATCTTTTGTTGTCATTTCAAACATAGTCACAGCATCTTTACCAGGTGTAGATTCCATTTCAAGAAACCACTTTCTTTGCTCATCCATTAAAAGCAACTGCTTCAAGTTTAATCATCAGAGTGCAGAAATTAAGTCTCATCTTTAGGCTTCACTTCTAATTCTAATTTTCTTTCTATTTCTACCATGTCTTTAGTTATCTCCTTCACTCAAGTCTAGAACCCCTCAAAATCATCTATAAGGGTTGGAATCAACTTCTTCCAAACACCTGTTAATATTGATATTTTGATCTCCTTCCATGAATCACAGATGTTCTTAATGGTACCTAGAAAGTTGAATAATTTTCAGAAGATTTTCAACTGCTTTGCCCAGATTCATCAGACAAATCACTTTTACAACTATTGCCTTATAAGAGATATTTGTTAAATAATAAGACTTGAAAGTCAAAATTACTCCTTGATCCATGGGCTCCAGAAAGGATGTTGTCTTAGCAGACATGAAAACAACACTTATAGGCCGGGTGCAGTGGCTCACACCTGTAATCCCAGCACTTTGGGAGGCCAAGGCGGGTGGATCACGAGGTCAGGAGACTGAGACTATCCTGGCCAACATGGTGAAACCCTGTCTCTACTAAAAATACAAAAATTAGCTGGGCGTGGTGGCACACACCTGTAGTCCCAGCTATTCAGGAGGCTGAGGCAGGAGAATTGCTTGAACATGGGAGGTGGAGGTTGCAGTGAACCAAGATCATGCCATTGCACTCCAGCCTGGGTGACGGAGTGAGACTTTGTCTAAAAAAAATAAAAATAAAAAAGAAAACAATATTTATCTTCTTGTACATCTCCATCTGAGATTTTGGATGACCAGATGCATTGTCAGTGAGCAGTAATATTTTGAAAGGAATATTTTATTCTAAGCAGTAGATCTTGACAGTGAGCATAAAATATTCAGTAAATCATGCTATAAACACAAGTGCTATAATCCAGGCTTTGTGGTTCCATTTTTTAGAGGACAGGCAGAGTCCACTTCATACAATTCTTAAGGGCCTTAGGATTTTCAGAATGGTCAATGAGCATTGACTTCCACTTAAAGTCACCAGCTGTCTCTCTTGCTAACCTGTAACAGAAGAGTCAGCCTGTCCTTTGAAGCTTCAAAACCAGCCACAGACTTTTCCTCTCTAGCTATGAAAATCCTAGATGGCCTCTTCTCCCAATAAAAGTCCATTTCATCTACATTGAAAAATCTATTGTTTAGTTTAGCCACCTTCATCAATGATCTTAAATCTTCTGTATAACTTGATGCAGCTTGTCCATCGGTACTTGCTGCTTCACTTTGCACTTTCATGTTATAGACATAGCTTGTTTCCTTAAACCTCATGAACTGACCCCTGCTAGAAAAGCTTCTAGCTTTTCTTCTGCAGCTTCCTCACCTCTCTCGGCTTTCATAAAACTGAAGAAGTTAGGGCCTTGCTCTGCATTAGGCTTTGGCTTAAGGGAATCTTGTGGTTAGTTTGATCTTCTATCTAAACCACTAACAATTTCTCCATATCATCAATGATGCTGTTTTGCTTTCTTATCACTTGTATGTTTACTGGAGTAGCACTTTTAATTTCCTTCAAGAACGTTTCCTTTACATTCACCATTTAGCTATTTGGTGCAAGAGACCTAGCTTTCAGCCTGTCTTGGCTTTTGACGTGCCTTCCTCTCTAAGCTTACTCATGTCTAGCTTTTTATTTAAAATGAGAGACCTGGCCGGGCAAGGTGTAATCTCAGCACTTTGAGAGGTCGAGGCAGGTGGATCACAAAGTCAGGAGATCGAGACCACCCTGGCTAACATGGTGAAACCTCATTTCTAGTGAAAACACACACAAAAAATTAGCCGGGCATGGTGGTGGGCGAGGAGGCGGGCACCTGTAGTCCCAGTTACTCGAGAGGCTGAGGCAGGAGAATGGCGTGAACCCAGGAGGTGGAGTTTGTGGTGAACCGAGACCGCACCACTGCACTCCAGCCTGGGCGACAAAGCAAGACTCCGTCTCAAAAAATAAAATAAAAAATAAAATAAAATGAGAGACCTGAGATGCTTTCACTTAAACACTTAGAGGCGATTGTAGGGTTATTAATTGGCTTAATTTCAATATCACTGTGTCACGAGGAATAGGGAAGCCCAAGAGGAAGGGGACAGGGGAATGGCTTGTAGGTGGAGCAGTCAGAACACACTCCACATGTATAGATTAAGTTTGCCATCTTCTGTGGGTGCAGTTGATGGTGCCCCCAAACAATGGCAATTGTAGCATTAAAGATCACAGATCACAGATCACCATAACATATATTATAATAATAACGTTTGATATATTACCAAAAAATACCAAAATATGATGCAGAGAAAAAAAGTGAGCCGATAGACTTGCTGTATACCAGGTTGCGACAAACCTTCAATTTATAAAAAGCATATCTGCAAAGTGCAATAAAACGCAGCACAGTTAAATGAGGTGTGCCTGTATTCTGTCTCCCTCTGTCTCTCATCATGGGAACTCCTTACTGGTAGGAGCTATTTCTTCACAACTAAAGCTGGCTCATAACAAGCATGCATTACATATATGTTAAATGAAGTAATTTCTCACCTGGATGTTCCAGTCACAGTGATTGATTGATTACTGCAGGAAGTGACTTCCAAGAGATCATAAATGGGAGAGGTAAATATCAGTGGATTTTCTTGGAAATATGCTGAAATCCCACTAAAGACATCAGCTAACCTGCTATGCTTGCAATATGCATGAGGAAAAATCTCCTTCCAGAAACACCCCAATAGCTTGTCTCCATTTCTCACCTTCCAGCCCACGCTTGCAGCAAATGCTACCTTGCAAAAATGCAGCCTCTGAGGTAAGAACATTGAGCTGGGTAAGACTCCGTCAGTTCAAGATGATGAGTTTTCCTTAATGTGTCCCGAAAGAAATATGAATTCCACTCCTCCTGGGCTTGCTGGATCATAGCAACCTGTCTGGGCTGCCACACGCTTTGCTCAGAAAGGCTGGGGTGCCAGGTTGCCCGCCTTTCTGCCCGTTCACAGGGAAACGAAGAAGGTTACTCAGAGAATGAGCAGCTGTAATGTTTCCCTGAGGGGGTAGCATCCTTGGGCCTGCAGAGAATTTTGCAGCTTTTCTTTATGCATTTTTAATCAATTCTAAGCTACTTACAAATATGTGCAATTACTTTCTGCACTTCGCTTTGTAATAAGATTTAATGACTCTGCTACAATCCTCTGAGTGAACATTGATGATCTAACTCTGTGATTTAAAATTTAGCTTTACCAAGGAGGAGGATATAAACTGAGGGAAAGGTTTTTTGAGTTCTTTTCTTTATTTTTTTTTAAAGAAAGTCAGAAGTTGGAAATATTTTAGCCTGCAAAATATCTCTAATACGAATGAACAGACCATCTCATTTATTTGCCACTGCAACTGATTAAACTATAGGGGGAAAAAAGCCCTGGGCAACATGAGCTCTCTTTTTCTTTAAAACATTTTACTGATTGTAATAAACAGAGAGGCCTAGAGGCACCCAAAGAGATCATCTAGTTTATTTGCAAGCATTTAAATATGGAACATCCTCCAAGTGCCCTTCACAAAGAGAATTTCTCCCAACTCAATCCTTTGGAGGACTGCCTGTTTCCACCATTCTGTTATATGCTGACCAAGTTGTTCTATTACAAATCATCAGACACACAGCTAATATTTACCAAATGCTTGCTCTGTGCCAACCACTAATCAAAGTGCGATACATCCATAAAAAACCCCATGAACGACAGACATTGTCCTCCCCATCACAGATGAAGAAATGGACGTCCAAGTAAGGTTGCATGTTCTCTTTGGGAGCATCAGAGAGCTATGATGCCCTCATTTGTTAAGAAATGGCCTATGGACAGACAGGACGCTGTGAATGTTGCTGCAAACCCTTCAGCTTAACTTTCTACAGACACCTGCTTCCCTGCTACCAGACTACAGAGTCTGGCTCAACTCTCTTCCTGCTTTTCCATGCAAGGACTGGGGCACCAAAGGCACTCAGGAGACTTGGCCATCCTGACCCATCCTCTGGAGTGACTTACCTCTGTCCGGGACTCTAGGAGGTCCTATAGTCTACCTGGAAAAGGGGGAAAAGGACAGAGAGTCCCAAGGCCCAGTTGTCATCATCAAGTTGTTCTGCAGTCAGGTAATCAATTTAAGGGCTTGCGTTCTTTATCTAGAAGCTAAGGGGATAAGATAGATTTCCTTAAAGATCCTCTTTCAGCTCTACCATATGTGCATTTATTTCACATTTACTGAGCATCAACAATGTATTGGGAATTAAAGATAGCTAAGGCCTTTTCCAGGCACAAAGAAATAGAAAAGTTTCTGAGTGCAATGGTAACCCTGTGACAAAAGGTTCAGGCTCAGAGCTCTTTCTTAGAGGCGCTCTGGAATAAAGCAGTTTCTTGCTTCTCTGTTATACAATAAAACATTCTACTGCCAGAGGCTCCTTCCTCCCCTTCCCACAAGTATTCCCAATTTAGGAGGAAAACTTGGAGTTATTTCTCAATGAGGGACCAGATTAGTTATGGGATCCAAAGTAACTGAAACAAGTAAAATCTGATTGGGGTTTATGAGCTGCTGGGCACACAAAAGATTGGCCCTTGCTCAACGGTGCTGTGTGTTGTTGAGCCATTGCATGTGATTTACAGCCCATCTGTAGCTATTTCAATTATCAGGAATGACTCATAAAGCATGGTGAGAACTACCTTTAGTTTCCCAAATGGAAATGCCAGGGAAATCCCCCTTTCACCCGAGCAGCCAGCATCACAAGGAATCCTGCCTATTAGAACAGAAAAGGAAACGGGACCGAATTCAGCTGATACCTGCCCCTGGAGGGAGCATTTAAACCAGCCCTAGGCAGAGGGGAATCTCCAATCTTAGCAGCCCCAGACTGACTTCCTGCAGACCTCACCATCGACGGCTGAAGTGCCCTGTGTCTCCAAGTAAACTTGAATGGCGATCTAGGCCACCAGGACTACAACTCTTAGGTGAGTCCCAGTGCTGAACTAGGCCCAGAGACAGTGGACTAGGGCAGGGGCACCCAACCTACTGAGATTCCAGCTGGGGGATCCAAGGGAGTGCTGGCATCACCACTCCCCTAACCCCAGGCTATATGGCTCACGGCTCCAAAAGAGATCCCTTCCTTCCACTTGAGAAGAGGAGAGGGAAGTGTGGGGAGGACTTTGTCTTGCATCTTGGATACCAGCTCAACCACAGCAGAATAGGGCGTGGGTCAGAGCCATGAGGCCCTTGTTCCAGGCCCTAACCCCTAGATGACATTTCTAGACACACCCTGGGCCAGAAGGGAACCTGCTGCCTTGAAGGAAAGGATGCCATCCTGGCAGCATTCATCACCTGTAACTGAAAAGCCCTGGGGCCCTGGATAACCAACCGGGATACCCAGGTATCACATCCAGGGCCTTGGGTGAGCCTCTGAGATTTGCTGGCTTCAGGTAAGCCTCAGCACATTACGAGCTGTGGTGGCAATGGGGCAAAACTCCTTCTTCTTGAGAAAAGCAGAGGGAAAAGTAAAGAGCACTTTGTCTAGCACATTCAGTGCCAGCAAGGCCACAGTTGGGTAGAACACCAAGTGGGCTCTTGGGGTCCCTGATTCTAGGACTTGACTCTTAGACAGCATTTCTAGACCTTCCCTTGGCTAGAGGGGAGCCCATTGCTCTGAAGGGTGAGTTCTAGGCCAGGCAGAATTCACCACAAAATGACTTAAGAGCCCTTAGATCTTAAGGGAACATTGGCAATAGTGTGGCAGTACTCCTTGTGGCCTAGAATTGGCAGTGGCTATGGGCTGAAGCTCCTCTGCCTTTAGAAAAAGGAAGGAAGAGTGGGAAGGACTGTGTCTTGTCATTTGAATGCCAGCTCAGCCAGGTACAGTAGAAAAACCAGTAGACTTCTGAGGTTTTTGGCTCTAGCCTCTGACTGCTGGATGGCACATCTGGACCCACCTGGGACCTGGAGGATCTCACTGCCCTGAAAAGAAGAACACAGACCTGGCTGACTTTGCCACCAAATCTAAGTGTTATTGGCCTTAAAGAGGAGTTAGAGAAAGAGATATGGGTGGAAAGTTTATTCAAAGGAATAATGACGAGAACTTCCCAAACCTAGAAACATCGGACTTAATCTGTACTATAGACCAAAGTAGTGTAATAGATATTTACAGAATATTTTATACAATGGGGGCAAAATAAACGTTTTTTTCCCTCAGCACATGGATTATTCTCAAGGATAGACCGTATGTTAGGTCACAAATCAAGTCTTAAAACATTTTTAAAAATTGAAATAATATCAAGTATCTTCTCTGACTAAAATTGAATAAAATTAGAAAGTAATAACAAGGCAATTTGAAAACTATACAAACATATGGAAATTTAACAATATGCTCCTGAATGACCAGTGGGTCAAATATGAAATAAATAAGAACAATTTTTTTAAAATTATTGAAACAAATGATAATGAAAATACAACATACCAAAACCTACAGGAAACAGTGGAAAGAATAGTAAAGGGAAACTTTATAAGTGCCTATGTCAAAAAAGAAGAAAAACTTCAAATAAGCAATGTAACAATGCATCATAAAGAACTAGAAAAGCAAGAGAAAACCAAACCCAAAATTAGTTGAAGAAAAGAAATAATAAAGATCATAGCAGATATAAATGAAATTGAAATGAATAAAACAATACAAAAGATCAATAAAAAAGTAGATTTTTTGAAAAGCTAAACAAAATTGATAAATCTTTAGCCAGACTAGGTAAAAAAGAGAGAAGATCCAAATAAATAAAATCAGAAATAAAAAAGGAAACATTAAAACTGATACTGCAGAAATTCAAAGGATCATCAGTGGTTAGTATGAGCAACTATATGTCAATTAAATTGGAAAATCTACAAGAAATGGACAAATTCCTAGACACATACAACCTACCAAGATTGAACGAGGAATAAGTCCAGAGCCTGAACAGACCAATAACAAGTAATAAGGTCAAAGCCATAACAAAAAGTCTCCCAGTGAAGAAAAGCCCAGGAGATGGCTTCACTGCTGAATCTACCAAACATTTAAGAAGAACTAATACCAAATCTGCTCAAACTATTCTGAAAAATAGGGAAGGAGGGAATACTTTCAAACTTATTCTATAAGGTCAGTACTACCCTGATACCAAAACCAGAAAATGATACATAAAAAAGAAAGAAAAGAAAGAAGAAAAAGAAAACTACAGGCCAATATCTCTGATGTATATTGATGCAAAAATCCTCAACAAAATACCAGCAAACTGAACTCAACAATGCATTAGAAAGATCATTCATCATGACCAAGTGGGATTTATCCCTGGGATTCAAGGATGGTTCAACGTATGCAAATCAATCAATGTGACACATCACATCAACAGAATATAGGATAAAAATCATACGATCATTTCAACTGATGCTGAAAAAGCATTTGAGAAAATTAAACATCTTTTCATGATAAAAGCCCTCAAAAAACTGGGAGTAGAAGGAACATACCTCAATACAAAAAAGCTATATATGACAGACCCATAGCTAGTATTATATTGAATGGGGAAAAACTGCAATTCTTTTCTCTAAGATTTGTAGCATAACAAGGATAGCTACTGTCACCACTGCTATTCAACATAGTACTGGAAGTCCTAGCTAGAGAAGTCAGACATAATGGGCATCCAAATTGGAAAGAAATAAGCCAAATTATCTTTGTTTGCAGATAATATGACCTTATATTTGGAAAAACCTAAAGACTCCACAAGAAAACTATTAAAACTGACAAATAAATTCAATAAAGTTTCAGGATACAAAATCAACATACAAAAATTGGTAGCATTTTTATATGCCAACAGTGAACAATCTGAAAAAGAAATTTAAAAAGTAATCTCATTTATCATAGCCACACACAAAATTAAATGTTTAGAAATTAACCAAATAAGTGAAAAATCCCTATGATGAAAACTATAAAACACCCATGAAAGAAATTAAAGAGGACACAAAAAATGAAAAAAAAAAATCCATGTTCATGGATTGGAAAAATCAATATTGTTAAAATGTCCAGGCCAGGCATAGTGGCTCATGCCTGTAATCTCAGCACTTTGGGAGGCCAAGATGGGCAGATCACCTGAGGTCAAGAGTTCGAGACAAGCCTGGCCAACATGGCAAACCCTGTCTCTACTAAAAGTACAAAAAATCGCCAGGTGTGGTGACAGACACCTGTAATCCCAGCCACTCAGGAGGCTGAGGCAAGAGAATCGCTAGAACCCGAGAGGCGGAGGTTGCAGTGAGCCAAGATCACACTACTGCACTTCAGCCTAGGTGACAAGAGTGAGACTCTGTCTCACAAAAAAAAAAAAAAAAAAGAAAAAAAAAAGTCCATACTACCCAAAGCAATCTATAGATTCAGTGCAATCCCTATCAAAGTACCAATGACATTCTTCAAAGAAATAGGAAAAAAACCTAACAATTAAATGAAACTACAAAAAACTCAAAATAGTCAAAGCTATCCTAAGCAGAAAGAACAAAACTGGAGAAAGGATGTTACCTGACTTCAAATTATAGTACAGAACTATAGTAATCAAAACAGAATGGTACTGGCATAAAGAGAGACACATAGACAAAAGGAACAGAATAGAGAACCCAGAAACAAATCCACACATCTACAGTGAACTCATTTTTGACAAAGGTGCCAAAAACATGCACTGAGGAAAAGACAGTCTCTTCAATAAATGGTGCCGGGAAAACTAGATATCCATATGCAGAAGAATGAAACTAGACCCCTATTTCTCACTATATACAAAAATCGAATCAAAATAGATTAAAACTTAAATCTAATACTTCAAACCATGTAACTACTACAAGAAAACGTTAGAGAAAATCTCCAGTACATTTGTCTGGGCAAAAATTTCTTGAACAATACCTCATAAGCACAGGCAACCAAAGCAAAAATTGACAAACGGGATCACATCAAATTAAAAAGTATCTGCACAGCAAAGCATACAATCAACAAAGTGAAGTGATAACCCACAGAATGGGAGAAAATATCTGCAAACTACTCATCTGACAAGGGGTTAATAACTAGAATACATAAGGAGCTCAAACAACTCTATAGGAACAATTTCAATAATCTAATTTTAAATTGGGCAAAAGATTTGAATAAACATTTCTTGAAAGAAGACATACAAATGGCAAAAAGGCATACAAAAAGGTGCTCAACATCATTGATCATCAAATAAATTCAAATCGAAACTACATTTAGATATTATCTCACCCCAGTTAAAATGACTTATATCCAAAAAATAAGCAATAACAAATGCTGGTGAGGATGTGGAGAAAAGGGAACACTTGTACACTGTCAGTGGGAATATAAATTAGTACAACCACAATGGAGAACCGTTCGGGGGTTTCTCAATGAAAATTGAGCTATCATATGATCCAGCAATTCCGCTGCTCGGTATACACCTAAAATGAAGGAAATCAGTATACTGAAGAGATATCTGCACTTCTGTTTGTTGCAGTACTATTTACAATAGCTAAGATTTGGAAGCAGCCTAAGTGTTCATCAACAGATGAATGGATAAAGAAAATGTGGTACACGTACACACTGGAGTACTATTCAGCCATAAAAACAAATGAGATCCAGTCATTTGCAACAACATAGACGGAACTGGAGATCATGATGTTACATGAAATAAGCCAGGCACAGAAAGACAAACATCACATGTTCTCACTTATTTGTGGGATCCAAAAGTCGAAACAACTGAACTCATAAATATATATAGAGTAGAAGAATTGTTATCAGAGGCTGGGAAGTGTAGTAGAGGGCTGAGGAGTAGTTGGAGACGATTAGTAGGCACAGAAAAATAGAATGTATAAGACCTACTATTTGATAGCAAAACAGGGTGACTATAGTCAATAATAACTTAATACATTTTAAAATAACTTAAACAGTATAAATGGATTGTTTGTAACTCAAAAAATAAATGTTTGAAGGGATGATTACCCCATTCTCCGTGATGTTCTTATTTCACTTCCATGCCTGCATCTAAACATCTCCTGTACCCCATAAATATACGTATACCTACTATGTACACACAAAAAATTAAAAATTAAGAGTAAAGAAATAATAGAACTTCTAAATTATTTTTCTAGAAGCGAGGCACAATTTAATGTAATTGGCCATTGTGTTCTGAGTTGTTGAACTTCAAACTGGAAGGATACATTTTTCCCCCATTTTGATATGGAACACTGGTATTGAGATATAGAAAGGTGCTCAGAAAAAGGTGCCCATGAAAGATTGAATGAAGTGGGTGTGGCAAGATTCTCACTCTTCATGCAGTGGCTGGAGAGGCAGGAGATAGTGTGGGGAAACTCGAAGGCCTGGAGGAGAGAAGAGAATGTGAGTGAAGCAAAATGCATGTGCCCCTCTGGGCAGGGCAGGCCCCCTTATGCCTGCTGTGGAGAGGGCAGAGGGGACACGAATGTTTGTGGGAGAGGATGTCTTCAGATGCTAGGCAGGTCTGAGTATGGATGGAGAAGGATATTTCTGGACAAGGGAAAGATAGGTCTTAGTATGTCATTCCTTCAATGGCTTGAGAATCCTGTGTGGAACACTGGGCATTTAAAGCTCAGTGGGCATGGCAGGGAAGAGGTAAGGGGGAAGCAAGCGCTGTGCTAGATCGGCACATGGTGGTGGTAGATTGGTTGGTGAAGTGGCCAGCTGAGCTGACAAATGTATTTGTAGGAAGTTTGTTTTCCATTATAAATAACTCACCAGAATACCCAGCATCTCAGACAATTTCTCTCTGCTCTGTGAGCAATTATCCGCTAAATGCACACTTTCCAGTAAACCCTTGAGGGGGTTGAAGTTTCAGTTACTATGATCAAAAGGAAACCATCTACTTAGAAACGTAATTCATGCAGAACATTTCCTCAGTACATTTTGGCACTAAGTATGTCCTAAATGGTGGAGATGAGGCAGAATGCCTTTCCAAAAGGCCACTATTGGGCTTCTATAAGAGCATCCTTGCTACGAATTGAAAAAAATATATGAAATAAAGAAAACCACTCTATTGTTCCAAAAATTTGAACACTTCAGCCAATAGCATATATTCATTCAAGCATTTTGCAGGGCTGCTCCCTCTTTAAGTTTGACAAATTCAGTCTCTTGCAGAAAGAATACGGGTTTTACAAGGAACTGTGGAGAAAGGAAGAAATATTTATTTGAAGTTTTCTTGGACCTTGGACTTCAGACTAGCCTACAACTTAGGTACGGTATTACGTCAGCAGGACACGAACTGCTGATCCCATCTGTCTGGCCCTGCTGTCTTAGTTGATCCTCTCCATTATACTGTTACACAGTGACATGGTTTGTCTCTGTGTTCCCACCCAAACCTCATGTCAAATTGTAATCACTACGTGCTGAAGGAGGGGCCTGGTGGGAGGTGATTGGATCATGGGGGGTGGTTTCTAATGATTTAACACCTTCCCCCTAGTCTCATGATGGAATTTTCACAAGATCTGGTTGTTCAAAAGTGTGTAGCGCTCCCTGTTTGCTTTGTCTCTCTCCCGCCACCACGTAAGATGTGCCTTGCTTCCCTTTCACCTTCCGCCATGATTGTAAGTTTCCTGAGGTTTCCCCAGCCATGTGGAACTGTGAGTCAATTAAACTTCTTTTCTTTATAAATTACCCAGTTTCAAGTAGTTCTTTATAGCAGTGTGAAAATGGACTAATACACACAACAACTGTTGTAACTCCATTTGACATGTGAGGACACTGAAGCAGGTACAGGAGAGTGTCCAGAGGTACAGAACTAGTAAATGGGAGAATCTGAACTCAAGCCTAGGCTTCTAAAGCAATAAATAATTTAAAAATGAATCTGTAACAATACTATTTACGACAGCAGCAAAACACATCAAATACTCATAAATAAACCTACCAAAATCTATACAAGACCACTAGAGGGAAAGTTAAAATAGACTGTTAAGAAATTAAAGTTGACCTAAATAAATGGCAAGACATACCATGATCATAAATGGGAAAGATCAATATTTTTAAGATATCTATTCTGGCCATATGGATCTGCAGATTCAATGCAATCCCAGTAAAATTCCCAAAAGATTTGTGTGTGTCTGTGTGTAAATTGGCAAGGTGATTCAAAGATGTATACAGAGGTGTCTTTACTATTCTAGACAATAATAATCAAGACCCTCTGAAAGAAAAACGAAATTGGAGGACTTACACTACCTGATTTTAAGTCTTACTATTACAAAAATTCATTAGTTAAGACATTTGGAATTGGCTCAAAGAGGGACAGATAGACAAATAGAATAGAATAGAGATTCAGAAACTGATCCACATATAATCAGTCTCCTGATTTATAAAACAGATGCACATACAATTTGGTGAAGAAAAAAAATGATATTGGAGTGATTAGATATCAGTGTGAAGGATAAATGAACCTTCACTTCCTACATCAATAAAATTAAGAATTTCTATTCATCAAAACCCTTCATTTAAAGTATGAAAAAAACAAGCCACAGAGTAGGAAACAATAGTCACAAAGCATGTAACTGACAATGGGTATATGTCAAGGATATTTGAAGACAAATACATGTCAACTAAGACAAACTATTCAATAAAAAATGGATAAGTGCCTTTAACAGAGCTTTCCCAAAAGAGATATAATATTGGCAATATGCACATGAAAATGTGCTGAATGTCATTACCTCCCAAGGATATAAAACTACAAAGAGCTACCACTACACCCTGGCCAGAAAGGCTAACATCAAGAATGAAACTGTGAAGTTAAGTGTTGGCAAGGACTTTGCTGATGGAGTAGAAAATGCACAGCCACTTTACAAAACAGCTTGGCA